>NC_092373.1:61596449-62221449 GCF_030028105.1 Mobula birostris
AGTCCAATGTCTGTTGACAGCTGCCACCCAATGAGAGTAACTTCAAGGATTCCCTTTCACATCCTAAAGTTGTTGTCAAATCACCCTTTCCCTGTAGCAACCAGGCAATTATATTTAAATAACATATTTACTTATATTAGCCATTTGGATTTGTTTAAATTCAAGCACATTACCATTTGGGGTTCTATGAGAATCAATAATTTTGTTCAAAATAAAACCTAATGTATAACTATATTTTAAAACTGTACATAGTGTTGATTTTGTTCTTTTTCTTGCTTTAGCATGTATTTGATGTAAAAGGTTCCTTCACCTTCAGAGTAGTATGTTTGATTATGCTTTTTTGTCGCATTTTATTAATTCTGTTAATAGTTTTTGTTAATTTTTTAATGTATTTGTCCTGTCCTATAGCTTTATATAAATACACTTCATAATGTAATAATAAGATATAAAACTGGAATGCCTCCATGAGGATTCTCTAATCTAATGTAAGTTATCTGAATTCATGACTAAGATAATCTGGACAAGTTGTTACATTTGAGAGGTGAAATGTAATGGGAAATGTACAATAAATGGCAGGACCCTAAGGTGTATTGATAATAAAGGGATATTTGGTACACTTAGCTCAAAATTTAGCTCAATTTCTCCTTTGGCTCCTCCCACTTCCTTCAAACTAAAGGTGTAACCATGGGCACTCTCATGGGTCCCAGCTGTGCCTGCCTTTTTGTTGGCTACATGGAACAGTCCATATATAATATAATATAGTACGCTGCCCTCAACCACATCTCTTCCATTTTGTGCACGTCTGCCCATCCTCCTGCCACCCCACCAGCCTCTGCTTCCAGCACATAATTCTCCGTAACTTCTGCCATCTCCAGCAGGATCCCACTACCAAGAACAACTTGCCCTCTCTGCCCCCTCCACCCCACTTTCTGCTTTCCACAGGGATTGCTTCCTACACTACTCCCTTGTGCATTAAACCCTCCTCACTGATCTCCCTCCTGGCATTTATCCTTGCAAGTGGAACAAGTGCTACACTTGCCCCTACACCTCTTCTCTCACGACCATTCAGACCCCCAAACGCTCCTTCCAGGACACTTCACCTGTGAGTCTGAGGTCATCTACTGTATTAGGTGTTCCTAGTGTGGCCTCCTGTATCTCGGTGAGACCCAGTGTAGATTAGGAGACCGCTTTGCCAACCAGCTATGCTCCGTTGGTCAGAAAAAGTGGGATCTCCCAGTGGCCACCCATTTTAATTCCACTTCCCATTCCCATTCCGACATTTCAGTCCATTGCCTCCTGTACTGTCACAATGAGGCCACACTCAGGTTGGAGGAGCAACACCTTATATTCTGTCTAGGTGGCCTCCAAACTGATGGCATGAACATCGATTTCTCAAACTTCTGGTAATGCCCCCCCCCCCAATTCTCCTTCACCATTCACCATTCCCATTTCCCCCTCTCACTTTATCTCCTTACTTGCCCATCATCTCCCTCTGGTGCTCCTCCCCTGTTTCTTATTTCCATGGCCTTCTGTCATCTCCTATTAGATACCCCCTCTCCAGCCCTGTACCTCTTTCACCAGTCTACTTCCAAACCCCTTACTTCACCTGTTCTTCCCCTACCCGGCTTCACCTGTCACCTCCCCTCCCCCCCACCTTTTTACTTCCTCCCCTCCCTCTACTTTTTACTCTGACTCCTAATCTTCCTGATGAAGGGTCTCAGCCTGAAACATCGACTGCACTCTTTTCCATAGATGTTGCCTGGCCTGCCGAGTTCCTCCAGCATTTTGTGTATGTTATTTGTTACAAGTGTGTAACTTCCACAAAAGCCACCGCACAAATGAATAGGGTGATAATGAAGGCATAGGGCATACTCTTCTTCATTGGTCAGTGTGTTGGGGATAAAAGTCCAAGTCATGTTGCAATTGTATAATACTTTGATTAAGCCATGTTTGGAGTCTTGTGTGCTGTGCTGTGCTGTTGCCATATTTTGAAAGGATGTGGAGGCTGCTTTGGAGCGGGTGCAGAGATATTTACAGGGATGATGCCTGTATCAGAGAATTATTCACTGTAATGAGATTTTGGACAAACTCAAATTGTTTTTCTCCAGAGTGTTGGACATTGGGGGATGACCTGATGGAAGTATATAAAATTATGAGAGGCACAGAATGGATGAGTTGCCTTATTCCCAGAGGGCAACACTTTAAGGGGAGAGGGGAAAGTTTGAAAAAGAGTTTGAAGTTTGCAAGGCAAATGTTTTACACAGACAATGGTAGATGCCTGAAAAGTGCTGCCCTGGAAAATAATGGAAGCAGATATGGTAGCAAAATTTAAGGAATAGAAATATGTGCAGGCAGATAGGAATTATTTAAATTGGCATTATGGTTGGTATAGCTATTGTGGACCATAGGACCTGTTCCTGTGCAGTACTGTTCTGCGTTCAACACATTGTGACGATCAGCCACAAAAGCATTGTGAGACGGCAAAAAAAAACCTAAGTTTCCACAAAAAATATGATTATTATTGCACATTGCATATTCTGTGCATGATTGATTGAGAACACAATCACACTGGGGTGTGATATTTCCTACATTGCTGACACTCACTATCAAGGCTCATTTACAAAGACTTATTATTTGAAGAAGATACTGAATTATTGACATGAAACTAGGCATTGTATGCAGTAAATTGTAAGAAATATTATACCTGTGATGTATTATGTAATTCCTATTTAGCTGTATTTACTTTTTAACTTGTCTCTTCAGTGAGTTATAATTTATCCTGTTAGGAAAAGATGAGCTATGGTTTCCTTATCGTCCTTTGAAATAATTTTATCATATAATTATTTTTTTAAATTTATTTACAGGCTATAGGCAGTTGTACCAATTTTGTTATGACATCATTGTTATAACATTGCCATATTCCCATGATGCCTGCCTCTTTAAAGTTTGAATTCCGATTGTTGTGTCATTTATCTGCCAAGTGTTCAGAAAACCAAGCTATTTCACAGTTCCTATTTTACGTAAAAAAAAAAGCAAGTTGCATGACAAACTTAAAGTTTGAGATATCCAGAAAAGTATCAGCAATATGTTTCCCTTACCCAGAAATCTTGTATTTTTGTTTACATAGGATCTCTTTTTTTTCCCTTGACAGTTTGAAAATGTATATTTGAATTAAGGATAAAAAATATTTGGGTAAGTATATACATAGAAGAGCTTTAGAATGATATGGCCGAATGCTGGAAAATGGGACTAGCTTGGTCAGCATGAACTAGTTGAATCCAAGGGCCTGTCTGCATGCTGTAATTGTCTATGACTTTGTAATTTTATACATTTACTTACAAAGGCACACATCCAGAAAAGTACATAGAATACCAACTCAGAAGTTAAATTCAAATTCATCATTGCTGAAATGTATATTTAGAGCCTCACAGTAATGAATTTTATATAATGGTACAAGATTACATGGGGACTAGATGATAAAATTTCCATTAACCACGTTTAGCTTATAACTGGTTAAAGTACTCATATAACATGACTGTCTAGTTTGTCTATTTTATAATTTATTTTATTTTTTCCTAGTTAAATTTTGATTTTGTGTTGTTAGCCAGAAAAAATTGTAACACCTGCTTTAATAGTATTAATTTAAAAAGACCACTACTGCCAGGCACTGCAAGATGCCGTAGAGTTGTGCAAAATTGTTGTGTACTTTAGATATTGGAAGCATTTAAAAAAAAGACATTGTGAAGAAAAGAACTTGTAAATGAATGATTACATAGAAACAAAGACACTGCAAATCATATTGTCTCCTCACAATAACCAGTCATGCTCAATCCAAAGGATGACAGTGGTATGCAATGTTCGTAAACTGTTAGCTGCCAATGTTATAAAATAGTTATGTGATGAAGTGAAATACTGTATTTTCTATTGGAATGTACAAATTATAAAATAACTATTGTTGAGTTTAAATTGCTGATGGCAATCATTTTAACTACCAGAATATAGCAGATTGAAACTACTTTTAATGTGGCTGTGATGTAATTTGGGGGGGGGGGGAGAGCGAGAGAGAGAGACAGAGAGAGAGAGAGAGAGAAAACAAGTTCTGTAAATCTTTTATGCAATGAAGCAACAGGATTGAGAGATTTATAAATGCAGGCTGAGAATGCAAAATTATGATAAGGCCAGAGGCACAATTACCAAGAAAGCACCTCCTAAAACATAAAGCAGAACAGCAAAATTTTCCCATTTTTGTCATTTCAGATGTAGAGAGCAATTGGCTCAATTAAATTGAAAATGGGGAGTAGCTGTATGAAGACCGAAGAAATATTAGCCATTGTTTTTCAAAAGTGTTCACAAAATTCATGTGGAACTAAATGTGAAATCCTTCAGTGTTCCAAGCTACCATGCTTAACAATTTTTGACAGGAGCTCAAAGTTCAATTTCAAAGTTCACTGTTAATTTATTATTGAAGTACATATCCTGAGATTAAATAATACTGAAAATGTGAGTTAGAGGGTCCTTGAAAGTGAGTCCATAGGTTGAGGTGAATGAAGTTATCCACACTGGTTCAGGAGCCTGAACATTGGAGGGTAATAACCATTGCTGAACTTGGTGGTCTGGGACCTAAGGCTCCTGTACTTCCTCCCCAGTGACAGCAGTGGGAAAAGAACATGGCCTGAATGGTGGGTGTTTTGCTAATGTTGAGTGAGAGGTGGTTGTTGTCTCACCATTCAACCAGATTTTCAATCTCCCTCTTATACTTAGGCTTTTTTAGTTTCTATAGTGATTCTGATCAGAACTATAGGCATCCATTGATTCAGTCTATAGTGTCTAATAGCAGAGTGCAAATTTGTTGTCATTCACCAGCACTTGCATGAAGAATTGCACCCAAACACTCTTCACAGGGCTTCCCTAAATTCATTTCAATGAAAGAGAATAGTCATGAGAGATGAAAATATTAATGGTTTTACATTGTTTATTGAGTGTATTTGAATGTTCAGTTTATCATTTCTTTCAAATTTTCCCACTTTAGTAGTTTGAATTTTAATAACGTTGGGTTTTTGAGTGTCTGTTCAGTCATTTTCAGTTTTTAGCTGCTTTGATAGTTGGCTAAGCTGGAGGAATACCTGGGCCAGTGATGGAAGTTCTGAAAGTTTCTTTGGCAAGGACTGTTCTGTATGCTCCCACCACCTGCTCTCCCTCCTGCTTGCCCCTCCTCCAACTACTACAGTATGAAGGGATTTACACAGAAGTTGAATTTTGGTGGAAGGCCATGTCATTGAGGATAGAGCTGCCTTGTTCAGCAAGCTTCTATCAGATATTAATTTGGTCGAGTGTTCATCAGTTAGCATCTGAGTGCAAATTTAGGCTATCATTATTTTGCACAATGCAATTAATGTTATATGGCAGAGAAACAGTTAAATTCTAATTTTAGAATACCTGGTAACTGATAGCCACTCACACATAAAGTGCTGAGTTTCTTGGTCATAAGTCAGAATCAGAATCGAGTTTATTATTACCGGCAAATGTCGTGAAATTTGTTAACTTAGCAGCAGCAGTTCAATGCATACATAATATAAAAGAAAAAATAATGATAAATAATTTACAGTACATGTATATTGACTAGATTAAAAATCATGCAAAAAAAACAGAAATAATATAAATTTAAAAAGTGAGGTAGTGTTCAAGGGTTCAATGTCCATTTAGGAATTGGATGGCAATGGGGAAGAACCTGTTCCTGAATCTCTTGAGTGTGTGCCTTCAGGCTTCTGTACCTCCTACCTGATGGTAACAGTGAGAAAAAGGCTTGCCCTGGGTTCTGGAGGTCCTTAATAATGGATGCTGCCTTTCTGTCTGAGACACCCCTCCTTGAAGATGTCCTGGGTACTTCGTAGGCTAGTACCCAAGATGGAGCCAACTAAATTTACAACCCTCCATAGCTTCTTTCGGTCCTGTGCAGTAGCCCCCCACCCCCATACCAGACAGTAATGCAGCCTGTCAGAATGCTCTCCACAGTACACCTGTAGAAGTTTTTGATTGTATTTGTTGACATACCAAATCTCTTCAAACTCCTAATGAAGTAAAGTCATCTTGCCCTCTTTATGACTGCCTCGATATGTTGGAACCACATTAGGTCCTCAGAGATCTTGACACCCAGGAACGTGAAACTGCTCACTCTTTCCACTTCTGATCCCTCTACGAGGATTGGGATGTGTTCCTTCGTCTTGCCCTTCCTGAAGTCCACAGTCAACTCTTTCATTTAACTGACGTTGAGTGCTAGGTTGTTGCTGCGACACCTCTCCACTAGTTAGCATATCTCGCTCCTGTACACCCTCTTGTCACCATCTGAGATTCTACCAACAATGGTTGTATCATCAACAAATTTATAGGTGGTATTTGAGCTATGCCTAGCCACACAGTCATGGGTATAGAGAGAGTAGAGCAGTGGGCTAAGCACACACTCCTGAGGTGTGCCAGTGTTGATCGACAGTGAGGAGGAGATGTTATCACCAATCTGCACAGATTGTGGTCTTCTGGTTAGGAAGTCAAGGATCCAATTGCAGAGGGAGGTACAGAGGCCCAGGTTCTGTAACTTCATCAGGTGCTTGTCGGCAGTATTTGTGGGTAAGACCATGTGGAAGTTACTCCTCAGATTTATTTTTAAATTGGAGTAAAGGAACTGCATTTGCTTAACATCTTTTTTCCATCCCACCTGATTCAGAATAGTTCAGTTTATCCATTAAAGAATTGCACTGTAACACTGCACATTACAATGTTCTCTTGTGTAATGGTTTAAGGGAACAGTTGACTGGAAGTTAGGTTTTTTTGACTTAATTGCCTGGTGATTTAATTGCATGTAAGGATCTAAGTTATTGGAGCAATAATGGAACAGAGGACAGATTACCATAATACTTTGCAATTTTTTTGTTTCTATAATAGTAATTGTTATCATTTTACAGCATTACATTGTGTAGAAGGAACTAGTGCTTTACATTGTGTATTTTGCTAGATTGTACCAATGCTAATTACTCCATTTTTCCCAAACATTCTTTCAGTTAAGTAAAAATGTATATATAGGAACTTATCAAATAAGGTTAACTGCTAACAATTGTATTGATGATGTACAAACTAGTACACTAACATTCACAAACATTTTTAAAGGTAAGAATAGATTACTGTATCTAAGATCATACATTTAGGAAGGAAATGTCAATTTTATGCTCTACTTAACAGAGCAGATCTCAGCAGAAATATTTGTAAGGAGTTACTTTATAGCCTGAACTATAGTTACATTATATATTAATTGGTACATAATTGTGAATTTATTTGGTCATTCATACATCTCTGTATTGAGATATTAGTTATACTTGTTCTGGATGATGAATCAGCACATTAGAAGAAAAAGAATCATCCTTCACCCAACAGCTGGTTTGCAAATATGGTATATTGAGGATGGAAATTTTTAGGAAGGGTTAATGATAGCTGTATTGAAATATGTGAATGAACAGATGAGCTAGCAAGGTAATTTAATTAAAAACTGAAAGAAAGGAGAAGGCTGCAGTTTTCATGAATTGGACTCTAGAGCACTTAGCAGAACATAGAAGTGAAACTATAGAATCAGAACATCCTGTACATGCATACTGCAACTATAGTGCACTGAACTTGATTATCATTGGAACATCTATTCTCAGTGATGTGATTCTTCAATATTGTTGGGGCTCCAACCATGCAGGTGAGTTTTCCATAACATTCTTGATCAGCTTTGCAAATATTGGATAATCTTTTAAGTGCAAAGGATGAGTCGTGTATTGTTCAGTATTCAGATCCTCTGCTCTAGATTTGTTCAACTAACCTGATGGACAATGCTGACCTCTGGAAAGTTAATACTGGGAGGCTTTGGCATTGCTGTTAAAGATAGTGGGGAAATGTCTGAGTTGACTCTTGTGCAAAATAGTCATGATCTTACACAGATGTAAGATTAGTAATACATGTGTTTTCAAATACGTTGTCCTCATTTTGTAATGGAAGCTTGAATATTTTGAATATAATGTGATTAAATGCTACTTTTCTATGTTACAGTGGTCCTATGCACTTGAAAAGCCAAATACAGGAAGTGTGTTCAACATTACTTGGTCTGTTGACGGTATTCAAATTGCTGGTGCTTGTGGAAATGGTCATGTGCTTTTTGCCCATATCATAGAGCAGTGCTGGGAGTGGAAGAATTTTGAAATCACACTGACAAAGCGAAGATCAATGCAGGTATATTTCTACAATAACAAATTCTCACAGAATGCAAATGATAGAGAATGGCATAGAAATGATTGTGTAGCACTTCATTTTTAGTTGAGACATAAATAGTTTGCAACCTAGATTTTGCTGGGAATTGTGAAACGCACATATTGAGAGCTTTATTTCAGCATTGCTGTGTAGGTGGCACATAAACATAATGAGCATGCATGGGTGACTGCAGTTCCTGTACAACACTTAGAGGCTCCAGTGCAAAACTGAATCTTTGATATGTAATGAACCTAAAATTGTGAATCACAAAGGCTGAAACTTTGCAATTCAAGTGATTGTTAATATGGATAAATTATGGTCAGTGCCATATGCAATACTTCCATCCTCAGTCTGCTAATCCCAATGTATTTTACCACAAAAAAACAGATGGGAGTTATCCTTGCCTTCCTTGGCTTCTCATCTAGTCTGGGTTCCTGGTTGTGCTGTTGGAGCAGCATACAATATGAAGCCAAAGGACCTTTAAAAGCCTCCAGTCGAGTTTGAAGGAGAGTATAATCAGAGTCCTCAGAATATTATTCTGGTGATCAGGCTGATCAGGGAACATCCTGTAGTTCCTTTCACAGAGAGATCTTGTATTTTTTGTTGAATACTTTATATTTTATAAACCTTGCCTACTGCACAGGAACCGCAGCAGAAGCAGAACAAAAGGAAGAATTACAATAGGTGGCAGGAAAGTATGCAGAGCACAAGTCACTCTTAAAGAATGTTCTAAAAACTGACTCTTTTCACAGGCTGACCCAATAACAAGAGACCTTGTCACTTAGAATTTTACAATACCTTGATGTCCAACTTTGGCAAATACAATCAATATTACTAGAAATCACATGAATTTTCCATCACTCAACAAAATTGTCATTTTCATTGTTACTTGCATTTGTACAAACATCATGGAAATCATTGTACAGTAAAGAAAAATACTTTAGGTTTTCCTACACTACATTAAAAGCAGCCAATGTGATGGGATGAGTTCTTTGTCTGACAAAGACTTTATTTGACTACAAGGAGGAAATTTTGTAAAAGGATAAGAGCATAAGACATAGGAGCAGAATTAGGCCATTCAGCCCATCGAGTCTGCTCCACTATTCCATCATGGCTGATCCCTGATCACACGCAACCCTATACACATACCTTCTCGCCATATCCTTTGATGCCCTGACCGATCAAGAAATGATGAATTTCCAGCTTAAATATACCCATAGCCTCCACCGCAGCCTGTAGCAGAGCATTGCACAGATTTATTACTCTCTGGCTAAAAAAAAAATCTTCCTTACCTCTGTTCTAAAGGGTTACCCCTCAATTTTGCGGCTGTGCCCTCTAGTTCTCGATACCCCCACCAGAGGAAACATCCTCTCCACATCCACCTTATCCAGTCCTTTCAACATTTGGTAGGTTTCAATGAGATTTCCCCTGCATTCTTCTAAATTCCAGTGAGTACAGGCTCAAAGCTGCCAAATCCTCCTCATATGTTTGCATCTTCATTAGATGTTGTCTAATGCTAATCACCTGTCTATACAAATACAACTCTAACTACAAGGATTTAAACTATTTCCTTGTTTCTATAAATATAGCTCTCAAAACACTTACCTCATTCTGGACAATAACTGCTAACAGAACTTGTTAATTTCCTGAACTGTCCTGATGCTAAGGCTGTACTGAGTGCGTTTGTTGGAATAGCAGGAACATACAGAAGCATCCTCTTCAGCATAAAATGAAGCCTCAGTCTGTCTCACATTTAATGAGAGTGACAGTAGTTAGTGCTCTTTATGACCAGCTGCAAACTGGACTCCAGGTCATGTTCTGAAGACTTCCACTGATTCTCTATATTGCCACTGACCCCGTATCAGCAAATGTACTAGTTACGTTAGCACAAGTATAGCAGCAGATCTGGATGAAGCTATTCATCAATAGAAGTAGAAAATACTACACCACTAAATGATTATGTTCTGTCCATGATGATCAAGACCCATCAGTGCCAACAAATGAGAATTTTCATGCTGATTTCCCTTTCTAGTTATTGTATTACTGTTCCATGGAGAGCAAATCATGAAAGCCTAAGCCAAGTAATTCATCATTAATAAACATTCAACGTTTACCATCAATATTGTAACTATACAACCATTCATTTGTCACTCTTGTGCATTCCTTTTGTACCTGTGTTCTAAGTGCCTTCATCTGACCCATAATTTCTAAACAGTATTCCTACTGTTGCTGATCCAAGTTGATGAAAGATTTCTCTCTTGCAGATGGACAAATCAACAGATGGTGTAAAATGACAGTGACCAGCTTTGTCCCTAGATGGGTTAGACCACAAGACATAGGAGCAGAATTAGGCTATTTGGCATGATAAATGCCATCATTCAATCCCATTCTCTTGCCTTCTGCCTGTAACAATTGACGCCCATATTAATCAAGAACCTGTTGACCTCCGCTTTAAATATACCCAATGACTTCGCCTCCACAGCCGTCTGTGGCAATGAATTTCACAGATTCACCATCCTCTGGTTAAAGAAATTCTTCCTTACCTCTGTTCTAAAGGGATGTCCTTGTATTCTGAGTCTGTGCCCTCTGGTCCTAGATTACCCCATTATAGGAAACGTCCTTTCTACGTCTACTCTATCTAGGCTTTTCAGTATTCAATAAGTTTCAGTTTGATCCCTCTTCATTCTTCTAAACTCCAGTGAGTACAGGCCCAGAGCTATCAAATACTCCTCATTTGCTAACCCTTTCATTCTTGGGATCATTCTTGTGAACGTCCTTTGGACTCTCTCCGATGCCAGCATATCCTTAGTAAGGGGCATCGCAATACTTCAAGTGTAATCTGACCAATAACATAGCGTTACATCCTTTCTTTTATGTTGTAGTCCTCTTGAAATGAATACCTACTTTGCATTTGTCTTCCTTACCACCGACTCATCTTGCAAATTAACCTTGAGGAATCCTGCATGAGGACTCCCAAGTCCCTTTATTCCTTTTACCAAAATGCATGATTGTACATTTCTCTGTGTTGGTGCGTGGCCAAGTGGTTAAGGCGTTCGTCTAGTGATCTGAAGTTTGCTAGTTCGAGCCTTGGCCGAGGCAGCGTATTGTGTCCTTGAGCAAGGCACTTAACCACACATTGCTCTGCGACGACACTGGTGCCAAGCTGTATGGGTCCTAATGCCCTTTCCTTGGACAACATCAGTGGCATGGAGAGGGGAGACCTGCAGCATGGGCAACTGCTGGTCATCCATACAACCTTGCTCAGGCCTGCACCCTGGAAACCTTCCAAGGCGCAAATCCATGGTCTCATGAGACTAACGGATGCCTATATATATATGACCACCATGATATATATATATACACACACACATTTCTCTACACTATATTCCTTTTGGTTAACTTCAAATTTTAACACTTCACCGTAAGTGGCAACATTTTGAACAAACTGGCTAATGGGAACTCATGGGAACCCAGGGTGGCAGCTGTGGGAAGAAGAGTACTGCTATCCATTAGGAAGGAGAGCAAATTCTTATTTCTTGGACCCACTGAAGCTAATGCAGACTAAGGCATTTGTTTTTGTTAAATGGAATTACATTTTGCTAGAGATTTGATTACAGAGCTATGATCATAATCTCAAAACTCTTACAAACAGATAATCCACTGCTTTGATCTGCACTTGGGTGGCAGCAAGTAGAATGGACAGCAATGATCTGAACTTTTATTCTGATACTGAGACTTAAATAACCTGCCTGTGCTGCAATGGCAGTTGATAGTTTGGCTATCACTTGTTGCCCTTTGTTTCATTCTGTGGCTTCAGCTGCAGTAGTGCTCTTTGTATCCTTGCCAGAGAAGTTGGTCTCCAAAGAGCTTTGAAACTTGGAACTTGAAACTTTGAAACTTGGTATTTCCTGCAGACTTGCATGGGATCTAGGCATTCAATCAAGGACTTGATATACATTGACATTGGCAGTTATGTGTCACAAAGTCCTCATTTGAGTCTTCCAGGCTGAACTATCGGTGATCTCAATCTCTATGGCGGTAACACGGAAGTGGCCTTTAACTCCTGATTTTCCTTCTGTCTACACAAGTACACACACACACATCCCAACCCTAAATAATACCCATCATTCCAGAAGAAGCCAGATTCGGAACTAGTGAATGGACAATGGAAACTTTGATAGCATGCCACATTTCTTCCCTTTTGCAGAGATCAGCAGCTCATCTTTTGGGGATTATATAGGTGCCATATTCTGTGAATCTGAAATGACAAAGGCTCAAAGTCGAGGCTGTGATGAGGGGAGGAGGCAGCGAAAAGGGTTAATAGCATATATTTTCACAGGCAGAACAGATGGTGTTTGATGACGAGAATGAGAATTGACAGGGCTGAACATAAATAAGCATGCACTCTCTGCAGTGATTTCCATGGTGAGGGTCATTGCATTGTCACAAACATCTGTAACTCTAAACAAAGTTAGTGATCCCCTTGCTGTTTAGTACTGCAGCCACCTATGTGTTTTAAGGTGGCTAACATGCTTAGTAATGGATCCCCAGACTCTGCCATAGGTTGGACAGGAGGTACATGAAGGGGCAGTTGTTAGGTATTAGGTGAGATGATGTTGTCTTCCTGTTGTTACGCTGAGGTCTTGTGTGCATCTGACAATGGGATTCAATGTTCTTGATGCTATTTTGAATGTTCCTTTTTTAAAACAGAATGGCTGTGGATTGTGGGTCAGGGGTTTCTGCAAATCATTGGGGATTCCTCTATACACCATGGTTTTCCCTTGCCATGACATAGCTTAGAATGGAATATTTGTTTTAGGAGTCCAATGTAAGGCATGCGAATAATGTTGGCAAATCATCTAAGCCAGTTGTTGTTTGTAATTCAGGCCCCTATGCTGGGGATGTTGGCCTGGGAGAGGATGTAAATGTTGTTTTGTATATTCCACCAGTGCATATGGTGGATTTTGCAGTGGCTGCATTGTTGATATGGTGCCAGTGCTTTGAGGTACCTGCTGTAGGAGTCCATATGGCAGATTTGTGCAACTGGATGAAAATACATATGGAGTTAGTAAGTTTGCAGATGATACAAGGATTGGTGGTGGTGTGCATAGTATAGAAGAGTGACAAAGAATATAATGGAATATAAATTAGTTGCAGATAAGGGCAGAGAAATGGCAGATGGAGCTAAACTTGGCCAAATGTGAAGTATTGCACCTTGGTAGGTCAAATGCAAAGTGACAGCACACTGTTAAAGGCAAGATCCTTAGGTGCTGAAGAACAAAGAGTCCAAGTTCAAAGCTCCCTGAAAGTAGCTACACAGGTTGATAGTGGTTAAAAAGACGTATGGCATTCTTGTCTTTATTATTCAAGGTAGTGAGTTCGAAAATCAGGAAGTTGTAACTCTAGTTATGCTGCAGCTGGAGTATTGTGTACAGTTCTGGTCGTCCCATTATAGGAAGGATGCTGAGGTTTTGGAGAAGGTGCAGAAAAGGTTTATCAGCTCCGTTTTAAGCTCCATCTATAATTTAGGATTTTGTCTTTACATGTGGGTTGCAAAACATGCTCATACTTGTGCTGAGTGTTGCCAGCAGTTTCATGGGAAACTAATATGTTATGAACATCAAATTTCTGATTGTGTTCTAACAGGTGCGGAATGTGTTGAATGATGCAGTAGATGTTTTAGAATTCCGCGACAGGGTGATTAAGGCCTCATTGTCACAAGGGCACTTGGTAGTTGTAACCACACTGCAATGTTATGTATATAGGTAAGTTTGTTTTTCTTTGAAAAATTTCCATTGGCAAGGCTACCTGTGAAAGTACTTGTCAATTACATATCCCTTAAAGTAAATGTTCAGTGCCTATAAAAAGTATTCACTGCCACCCTCTTTTGGTGACTTCTTTATTGTTTTACAATAATGAATCACAGTGGGTTTAATATGACTTTTTTGACACTGATCAACAGAAAAAGAATCTCTTGTGTCAAAATGAAAACAGATCTCTACAAAGTGATCTAAATTAATTGCATATATAAGACACAAAAAAATTAATTGCCTAAGTATTCACCATGTTTAATATGACATACCAAATTAAGCTAATTGTGTGTAGAAGTCACATAATTATACTTATACTTTATTATACTTTATACTTTATTGTCGCCAAACAATTGGTACTAGAACGTACAATCATCACAGCGATATTTGATTCTGCGCTTTCCACTACCTGGATTACAAATATTAAATATTAAAAATAGTAAATATTAAAAATTTAAATTATAAATCATAAATAGAAAATAGAAAAATGAAAAGTAAGGTAGTGCAAAAAAGCTGAGAGGCAGGTCCGGATATTTGGAGGGTACGGCCCAGATCCGGGTCAGGATCCGTTCAGCAGTCTTATCACAGTTGGAAAGAAGCTGTTCCCAAATCTGGCTGTACGAGTCTTCAAGCTCCTGAGCCTTCTCCTGGAGGGAAGAGGGAAGAAAAGTGTGTTGGCTGGGTGGGTCGTGTCCTTGATTATCCTGGCAGCACTGCTCCGACAGCGTGCGGTGTAAAGTGAGTCCACGGACGGAAGATTGGTTTGTGTGATGTGCTGTGCTGTGTTCACGATCTTCTGCAGCTTCTTTCGGTCTTGGACAGGACAACTTCCATACCAGGTTGTGATGCACCCTAGAAGAATGCTTTCTACGGTGCATCAATAAAAATTAGTGAGGGTTTTAGGGGACAGGCCAAGTTTCTTTAGTTTTCTCAGGAAGTAAAGGCGCTGTTGGGCCTTCTTGGCAGTGAACTCTGCTTGGTTGGACCAAGTCAGATCATTTGTGATACTGATCCCGAGGAACTTAAAGCTTTTGACCTGGTCCAGTTGCGCACCACCGATGTAAATTGGATCATTTTGCGGTCCGCTACTCCTTCTGAAGTCAACAACCAATTCCTTCGTCTTGCTGACGTTGAGGGATAAGTTATTGTCTTCGCACCATGTCACCAGGTTCTTAATTTCCTCTCTGTACTCAAACTCATCATTACCCAAGATACGGCCTACAATTGTTGTGTCATCAGCAAACTTATATATTGAGTTATTATAATTAGTTAAATAGAGATCACTGTGTGCAGTCAAGGTGTTTCAATTGATTATAGTAAAAATACACATGTATCTGGAAGGTCTAACTGCAGGTGAGTCAGTATCCTGGCAAAAACAATACCATAAGGACAAAAGACTCTGTAAAAAAAAGGTTATTGAAAAGCACAAGTCACAAGATGGATACAAGAAAATTTCCAATATCCCTTGGAGTACAGCTAAGTCAACATTAAGAAATGGAAAGAATATAGCACAGCTATAAATCTGCTTAAAACATGCTGTCCTCAAAAACTGAGTGACCGTGCAAGAAGGGAACTAGAGAGGGAGGCCACCTGGAGGAGTTGCAAGCTTCAGTGGCTGAGATGGGAGAGACTATGCATATAACAACTGTTGCCAGGGTGCTTCACCAGTCACAGCTTTTTGGGAGAGTGGCAAAGAGAAAGGCACTGTTGGAAAGAAAACCTCACATGAAATCTTGGCTGGAGTTTGCCAGAAGGCATGTGGGAGACTGAAGTCAGCTGGAAGAAGGTTGTATGGTCTGATGAAATCAAAATTGAGCTTTATGGCCATGAGACTAAATGGTATGTTTGGCTTATGCAGCAGGCCCTGGAAGGCTTGTGAAGGTGTAGGGTAAAATGAATGCAGCAAAATACAGGGAAATACTGGAGGGAAGCCTGATGCAGTCTGCAAGAGAACTGCAACTTGGATTGGTCTTCCAGCAAGATAATGACCCCAAGCATAAAGCCAAAGCTGAAAGCAAACAAGAGAAAATCTGAAGATGTTGTGTGTTTTGCTTAAAGCCAAAGCTACACAAGAATGGCTTAAAAACAACAAAGTTAATGTCCTGGAGTGGTCAAGTTAAAGTCCAGACCTCAATCCAATTGAGAATTTGTGGCTGGACTTGGAAAGGGCTGTTTACTCTCGATCCCCACACAACCTGGCAGAGCTTGAGCAGCTTTGTAAAGAAGAATGGGGTAAAATTGCAGTGTCCAGACGTGCAAAGCTGATAGAGACCTATTGACACAGAGTCAATGCTGTAATTGTGCCAAAGGTGCATCTACTAAATATTGACTTGAAGCAGTTGAGTAATTATGCAATCAATTATTTTGTGTTCAATAATTATAATGATTTTAGACCAATTGTAGAAATTTGTTTTCACTTTGACACGAAAGTGTCTTTTCTGTTGATCAATGTCAAAAAAGCCAAATTAAATCCACTGTGATGCAGTGTTGTAAAACATAGCCCAAAGCTGATGTATCAAAAGATATTTTTATGGAATTTGCTGTGCTTTTGATTATGTTCCTCTTGGCTTAATATCTCTTATTTTCACAAAACTGCTAAAGTAAACATGTTAGTTGTGTTCAATGTACAATGTACTTTAAAGTGTCGCAGAGTCTGATTTCTTTCTTAATTATATAACTTATAAAGTATACATAGTGTATTTATTAATTTTATTTCAGTACCAAGAATTGGAATACCCCACTTGTATTTGACTTGAAAGAAGGTACTGTTAGTTTAATTCTACAGGCACAGAGGTGAGCAATCTATAAGTACTTGTTGATAGAGCTTTCACGTACATAAAGGAATTTACTGTAACTCAAATTCCTTTCAATTGTGTAAAATTGTATTTTAAATTTAAAAGTCAATTTTATAAAACAGTTGAAAATAGGCTATGATTTGTAATTAAGATGTAATAATTATTATGGAAATAATTTTAATGATTTTCTAATATTTACTTAAGGCTACTGTCATTCTCATTTCTCATTTATCTCTTTAAAAGCATAATGTAATAATTCATTTTCTTCAAAGCTTAAATTACATTCTTTTAAATATTCAAAAATTGGCTATGTTTTGTGATTGCAAGTAATATGGAAATTATTTTAATTAAGTTTATCATTTCACATTACAAGATTGTGTCATGCACAATTCTAGTTTTCTTAATATGCAGATTAAAAAAGATGTTATTTTGTGTTGCAAACTCCACAGAATCCATAACTGAATTACTATGTGTTCTGTTGAAATGTGCTGAACCACACAGACCATGCAATTCTGAGAAGCGTGTTCAGACACACCTGAGCAAAGATTGGGAAAGCCATCACTGAATCATTCTACTCATTAGGAAATGTAGCATGGCAGAGAACCTAAACAGAAAGGAGGATAAAGATAAACAAAGGGAGCAATTAATAATGCATTTCAACAAGGGTTCACCATACAATAATTTAATTGTGTATTTGACTTGTAGTAATTTGCAGTAAAATGATCATTCAAATGTTACAGTTCAAAATACCCATAACTCTTAACAATTTTTAATATTTCTAATTCTATTACAAGGTTTTCTATTTTGATATATTTTTAATTTTTGATACTTGCATAGCATCTGTAATACTTGTTTTATTTCCTCAGGCACTTTCTGCTTCTTGATGGAGCAGGAATTTATCTGTATTCGTATGAAGGTCGCCTTATTTCTTCTCCTAAGATTCCAGGGATGAGAACTGACATACTGAGCTCTCAGACTGTTTCCCTCAGCAATGACACAATTGCAGTGAGAGACAAGACTGATGAAAAAGGTATGTAAAATATGCAGTTGTAAGAAGCAAGAGTGGCAGTCACAATAAATTGTTATTATATAGCACTGTTAACATGGCTAAATGTCTGCATACACCTCAGAAAAGAGCTATCCAAAAAATGACACATGACTACTGGTTATTGGAGTGTAAAGCAAATGTAGTTGGTTTGGAAATCAAATCATAAACCCGACTTTAGGCTCCATCCAGGGGAAAGAGCCACTAGGATTTAGAGTATCAACTTCGCAAGGATTTTCTATTTTTACTCATGCTACTTTTCAATAAAGAAACCAGAACACAAAAGTCACCTATTTTTCTTTTTCAAACTCCAGAATCGTGGAATGAATCCTGTTTACTGGATCCACGTACCTTAAGACTGGAAAAGGTTGTGGTATTGGAAGAAGGGTGTATAGCACATGAAAATTTTAAAATATATTGCTGGAATGGGTGCCAGCATTGGTTAGAAGCACAGGTGTATTAGGTGAATAGACCTCAATCAGGGATGGTTAAGTAACTGACAGTAGCATTTTGAATGCATGTAATGTAGGTAGAGTATGTGAAGTTAGCCTGAAAAGTATCAACAACAAAATCCAGAATTAACAAAGACATGAATGCTTTTAACAGATTAGCTGAAGTAGGAAAGACTTGGCAATATTACAGAGAAGGATGTAGGTAGTTGTAGTGACAGAAAGGCAGAATCTCATTTGTGTGAGTGCTCCTTTTGAGATTTAGTCAGTTTCCTGTGATGTAAGTGATGGCCTGTGTTGTATAGTTGTTACTTGTGTTTGCATGCTATACAAATCCAAAGGGCTTCACAACATTAGATATAATTCAACCCGTTATATGTTGAATGAAGCTATTCAACATATAATGTTCGTGTCAGATCCATGCGAAATTCCAGTCTGTCCTTTCCCTTGAGTCTTCCTATGCAACTATAAATGATCTAATTTCCATTAAAAAGATGCAAGACGTTAGTATCAACCAGTTATGTAAAGAAAACCTCTTGCTCTTCATTCTTAATTGTTGATTCTATCATTTGCTTTACAGTCAGAGGAAACAAGATTTTTGAGATTCAATTTGGGTGAAGCTGCAGACCAAAAAGGTTATATTTTTGTAGTATTCCAATGGTCAGTTATTTAAATTTCCTGTTTGTTTGTTAGATTATATTTTCATTTTCCAATAAGCATTTTTCAAATATTTTGAACTGTATTGTTTTCTATTTAATTCTACTTGAGGAAAACAATTTGGTTTTTTAAAGTAAGCTTCACCTATGAGCTTGTTGGGTAGCAACAAGTTCTGCAGTCATACATTTTATTCTTAGAAACAAAAAAAAGATGGAAAGTGATAAGGTATATTTCCTTAAGCTTTATTATTTTTTTTATTATTAAAAGATCATGAGACTAGTCCCTGATGTCAAAGATCTAGGCCATGAGCTATAACTAGATGCACCTTTCAACCACAAAAAGATGTAATTGGGAAGTGATTGGATTGTGGGGTTACTCAAAACTGTATTGTGGAAGCAGAACAAATGGGAACTATGCATTTTATACTGCTAATATATTTATAGATATTTGAACTAAGACAGCCAAAAACTTTCCTCCATCTGTCTTGTATCTTTCAATTTTGTGTGTATTCATTCAGGATTTTACCTGAACCAACTGTGTTCATAACATATACTTGTTAGTGCTTATGGTGAAATCTGTTTTGGATTTGGGAAAATAGATGAGGATTGATTTGAACTTCCAACAGGGAACAGGTGGGCTATTGACCTATTTCTGCTTCTCATGAACACAGCTAAAATAAGTACAGTTCACAGTCCATTGTTCAGTGGACCTTCGAACGCATGGTTGTAGGTTTGCTCATTGATTACATTAGAATTTCCTTCAATTTGATTTGATTCAGGTTGGTGTCTGAGTCATCCTTATAAAAGTGCTTTGCAAAATAGATCAGGACTGGATACAAAATGCAGCACCGGTACTCTACACATGACCACAGGCCAAGTTAAAAGTAGCCTCTGATCTTAAAAACATATTACATTTAATAGTATCCATTTCATCAGCACCATTAAATAAACTTATTTATGTCCACATAATCTTCCATTGTAAGTAAATGAATTAAACAAGGTGAAAAGCAAATATGCAGCATATTTAGCAGCCTTTTAAATATTTGTAGGATTTTTACTGTTGGAATATTTTCATACTTGCACCTTCTTTGGCGCTGGGATTTCATAAGGTCATTGAACTTGTTTTTTTTTCCTTTTTTCAGCTAAAGAATAAGGTTGTATTTTGAATTCTGAGAACGATTCATGAATGGAATAAATTGGTTATTATGTATCTTCTAATTGCCTTGCATCTTTTATCTTTTTATGTTCTTGTTGTAGTGATTTATCTTATTGATGCACTTTCTGGAAAGCCTCTTGGTGATGGAAAACCTCTAGTTCATAAGGTATTTTGTTGTGATTTTTAAAAATTTATACATTAGGACTTTACTCTCATCTTTTTCACTTAAAACTGGTTTTGGACAGGGTACACTGCATTTTAACAAAATTAATCATGAGGTAATAGATTAGTGACAAACATAAAAAATTTTATCCTGTTTTTGTAGCTATAGTAATGGTGAAACCGTTAACTGTTAATGTTGTTTTACTGTGAAACTAACAGTAGTCTTTGGTGTCCACTAATGCATAGTTACATGCAAAAATCAGCAAGTTGTTGTACTTGATATCCTTATTCACAAACAGTACCTGCAGATGGAAATCTTTCTGACTAATTCATATATCCTAAAAGATGCTGATTTTATTGAATGAACTACACTTGTATTTTTTATAGTATTCTAAGCCATGATTGTGGGCACGTGGCCAGGTGGTTAAGGCATTGGACTAGCGACCTGAAGGTCATGAGTTCGAGCCTCAGCGGAGGGAACGTGTTGTGTCCTTGAGCAAGGCACTTAATCACACATTGCTCTGCGATGACACTGGTGCCAAGCTGTATGGGTCCTAATGCCCTTCCCTTGGACAACATTGGTGTCATGGAAAGGGGAGACTTGCAGCGTGGGTAACTGCTGGACTTCCATACAACCTTGCCCAGGCCCGCGCCCTGGAGAGCAAAGACTTTCCAGGCGCAGATCCATGGTCTCGCAAGTCTAACGGATGCCTTTTTAAGCCATGATTACAGCTGAGTGGCCTAGTTCTGAAAAGCTAACTTTAGGTTTGAAGTCTAATTCCCTGCAAATTGTAATTTCAAATTAATATTTTTTTTCCAAATGATTAAAAATTACTGTACTTCAGTTTTCCTTAATCCCAGCAAAATTTTCCAGGTACAGCTCCATCAATGCATCATCTGGGACAAAGCAGCCTAGTCTACCACTGATGTGCAAAGTGCATTGTTACTACTTTTCTTGGCTGTTTAGACAGTAATTGTTAAATGTGGATTAACTATCTCAAAGAAGGACAAGGGTAGTAGATAGATGAGAACATCACAAAGTGTAATTCCCATCTCAGTTACGTATCATTTTGGCTTGGAATTATATTGCTGTTTTTTTTATCCTCATTCTGGAACTTGCTCTCTAAAAGTATTGTGGAAGTATTTTGTCAGAAGATCACCAGCATTACAAGATGGTGGACTGCTTATCTCTACCTTCTCAATTGCAGTTTGGAGTGGGTAATAAATACTGGCCCTCTAGGGACACCCACATCCTTTAAAAGAAGAGAAAGTAAATATTAAAAGCTGGAGCACTTTAACTCGCTGGAGTGCTATCTATGAGTGTTTCAATATGACGCATAGACTGTTTGTCAGCATCACAGATGAGGAGTCTAGTAAGGGTGAACATGGAAAAGAATGTTTCTTGTGGGAGAATCTAGAAATATGGTTTCTGTTTTGACATGGGGAGTCATCCATTTTAGAGATGTTAATTGAAACTTTTTCTGAAAAATAGTCTTTGGAATGCTGCTTATTAACAGCCAGTGGAAACAGCCTTTGAATATTTTTAACATAGAGGTTGATAGAGATTTAGTAAGAAAGGAGTGAAATATTGTCATGAATAAACTCTTCCAGTTGGGTACAGGTATCGAAATGTCAGTTATAATTGATACCTATACCCCGCTGGAAGCATGAGAAGAGTTTATTCATCATGTAAGCTGGGAAAGCACCAGATCCTTTTCTTTTAATGTTGTCATGATTAAACAGAATGCTGAACTAAGTTTACAATAAGATCAACAATTATCTTATTAAATAACTTAATAATTAGGAGTTCGGAGGGTCCCAGAGACCTATTCCTTGGTCTAATTTGTATGTTTGTAAAACCCCAGATATCCTTTGTTCTTGACACCAGAATCTAACTAACACTAGGCAAGGGGAAACCAATTTCATAAAGGGTACTTCATCTTATGAATAGCTTTCTTTAAGATCAATGACAGTCACTATCCATCAACCATAAAATATGCATCAGTGTTACAATGTATAGCAATGTTGCATTGAAATATGTATATATCACAAGGTATGCAAATCATTGAAGTAGAAGAGGTATCAATGATCCAAGAATCTGAAGCCCTGCCCCCTGCACCAGTCTCTCAGCCACGCATTCATCTGCCTGATCCTGGTAGCAATCCCGAGATTACTACCCTGGAGGTCCTGCTTCTCAGCTTCCTTCCTAACTTCCGGAAATCTCTCTTCTGGGGGAAGAATGACCTGTTCAAAAAGGACAGGTTACAGCTGAACCCGAAGGGGACCAATATCCTGGTGGGAAGGTTTAATAGAGCTGTTAGGGAGGGTTTAAACTAATTTGGCAGGGGGATGGGAACCGGAATGATAGAGCGGAGGAGGGGGAAAACAGAAATAAATCTAAGGTAGTGAGCAGTAAAGATGTCAGGAAGGACAGGCAGGTGATGGGGCAAATTTGCAGCCATGGGGATGAGTTGCAGTGCAGTAAAGTTGCAGTGCAATCAAAGCAAAAAGTACCAAATACTGGTCTAAAGGTGTTATACTTAAATGCACACAGCATAAGGAATAAGGTGGATGATCTTGTCGTACAGCTCCAGATTGGCAGGTATGATATTGTGGCCATCACTGAGACGTGACTAAAGGATGCACGTCTCTGGGAGCTGAACGTCCAAGGATACACGGTGTATCGGAAGGATAGGCAGGTAGGCAGAGGGGGTGGTGTGGCTTTATTGGTAAGAAATGATATCAAATCATTAGAAAGAGGTGATATAGGATCGGAAGATGCAGAATCTTTATGGGTTGAGCTAAGAAATCACGGGTAAAAGGATCCTGATGGCAGTTATATACAGGCCTCCTGACAGCTGCAGTGATGTGGACTACAAATTACAACAGGAAATAGAAAGGGCTTGTCAGAAGAGCAGCGTTATGATAATTGTGGGGGATTTTAACATGCGAGTGGATTGGGAAAATCAGGTCGGCACTGGATCTCAAGAGAGAGAATTTGTAGAATGTCTGCGAGATGGCTTTTTAAAACAGCTTGTTGTTGAGCCCACTAGGGGATCGGCTGTCCTGGATTTGGTGTTGTGTAATGAACCAGAAATGATTAGAGAGATTGAGGTGAGGGAACCCTTGGGGGACAGTGATCATAACATGATTGAGTTCACTGTGAAACTTGAGAAAGAGAAGCCGAAATCTGATGTGTTGGTATTTCAGTGGGGTAAAGGAAATTACAGTGGCATGAGAGAGGAAGTGGCCAGAGTTAACTGGAAAGGGACACTGGTGGGAAGAACGGCAGAGCAGCAGTGGCTGGAGTTTATGCGAGAAGTGAGGAAGGTGCAAGACAGGTATATTCCAAAAAAGAAGAAATTTTCGAATGGAAAAAGGATGTAACCATGGCTGACAAGAGAAGTCAAAGCCAAAGTTAAAGCAAAGGAGAAGGCATACAAGGAAGCAAAAATTAGTGGGAAGACAGAGGATTGGGAAGTTTTTAAAACCTTACGAAAGGAAACTAAGAAGGTCATTAAGAGGGAAGAGATAAACTATGAAAGGAAGCTAGCAAATAATATCAAAGAGGATACTAAAAGCCTTTTCAAGTATATAAAGAGTAAAAGACAGGTGAGAGTAGATATAGGACTGATAGAAAATGATGCTCGAGAAATTTTAATGGGAGATAAGGAGATGGCGGAAGAACTGAATGAGTATTTTGCATCTGTCTTCACTGAGGAAGACATCGGCAGTATACCGGACACTCAAGGGTGTCAGGGAAGAGAAGTGTGTGCAGTCACAATTACGACAGAGAAATTACATGGGAAGCTGAATAGTCTAAGGGTAGATAAATCTCCCGGACCAGATGGAATGCACCCTTGTGTTCGGAAGGAAGTAGCTGTGGAGATTGCGGAGGCATTAGCAATGATCTTTCTAAAGTCAATAGATTCTAGCATGGTTCCGGAGGACTGGAAGATTGCAAATGTCACTCCGCTATTTAAGAAGAGGGCAAGGAATCAAAAAGGAAATTATAGACCTGTTAGCTTGACATCGGTGGTTGGGAAGTTGTTGGAGTCGATTGTCAAGGATGAGGTTACGGAGTACCTAGAGGCATATTACAAGACAGGCAGAACTCAGCATAGTTTCCTTAAAGGAAAATCCTGCCTGACAAACCTGTTACAATTTTTTGAGGAAATTACCAGTAGGCTAGACAAGGGAGATGCAGTGGATGTTGTATATTTGGATTTTCAGAAGGCCTTTGACAAGGTGCCACACATGAGCCTGTTTAACAAGATAAGAGCCCATGGAATTACCGGAAAGTTACATACGTGGATAGAGCGTTGGCTGATTGGCTGGAAACAAGAGAGTGGGAATAAAGGGATCCTATTCTGGTTGGCTGCCGGTTACCTGTGGTGTTCCACAGGGGTCCGTGTTGGGACCGCTTCTTTTTACGTTGTACATCAACGATTTGGATTATGGAATAGATGGCTTTGTGGCTAGGTTTGCTGATGATGCAAGGGTAGGTGGAAGGGCCGGTAGTGCTGAGAAAACAGAGAGTCTGCAGAGAGACTTGGATAGATTGGGGGAATGGACAAAGAAATGGCAAATGAAATACAATGTTGGAAAGTGTATGGTTATGCACCTTGGCAGAAGAAATAAACAGGCAGACTATTATTTAAATGGGGAGAGAATTCAAAGTTCTGAGATGCAACGGGACTTGGGAGTCCTCATACAGGATACCCTTAAGGTTAACCTCCAGGTTGAGTCGGTGGTGAAGAAGGCGAATGCAACGTTGGCATTCATTTCTGGAGAAATAGAGTATAGGAGCAGGGATGTGATGTTGAGGCTCTATAAGGCACTGGTAAGACCTCACTTGGAGTACTGTGTGGAGTTTTGGGCTCCTTATTTAAGAAAGGATATGCTAACGTTGGAGAGGGTTCAGAGAAGATTCAGTAGAATAATTCCGGGAATGAGAGGGTTAATATATGAGGAATGTTTGTCCGCTCTTGGACTGTATTCCTTGGAGTTTTGAGGAATGGGGGGGGACCTCATAGAAACATTTCGAATGTTGAAAGGCGTGGACAGAGTGGATGTGGCAAAATTGTTTCCCATGGTGGGGGAGTCTAGTACGAGAGGGCATGACTTAAGGATTGAAGGGTGCCCATTCAGAACAGAGATGCGAAGAAATTTTTTTTAGCCGGAGAGTGGCGAATCTATGGAATTTTTTGCCACGGGCGACAGTGGAGGTCAAGTCATTGGGTGTATTTAAGGCAGAGATTGATAGGTATCTGAGTAGCCAGGGCATCAAAGGTTATGGGAAGAAGGCAGGGTAGTGGGACTAAATGGGAGAATGGATCAGCTCATGATAAAATGGCGGAGCAGACTCGATGGGCCGAATGGCTGACTTCTGCTCCTTTGTCTTATGGTCTTATGTCTACTGTGGAAACTGCAAATTTACATTAAGTAATGTGCATTTTATTAAACTTATTTCGTTAATGTGTAGAAATCGCATTCCAAAGCAAATCATACATATTAAGAACATCTGGAAAAAAATAGCATTTTCTTGTCACTAATTGAATAGTGTTAATTGTTTTAGTATTAAAAGACAAAGAACTTAAACGAATAATGAAATTCAAAATAGTTTTGTTTCTTACTTGCCTCCTTTATTTAATCTCATCCTTCACTTTGCTTTCTGTAGTTTCAAGTTCAATTTACTGAAGTGAGGATTCTATAATCTAATTTATAAAGGAGATATATAAATAAATACTCTGTCTGTGCAGATCCTGTATCTTCTGGAGAGTGCCTTATGCCAGTGGTCCCCAACCACCAGGCCACAAAGCACGTGCTACCGGGCCACGAGGAAACGATATGATTTGGCGACATGACCGTGTTGCCGACTTGCCGGTTGGTGCCTTCTTGCCCAGACTCTTGGCGGCAGAAATATCATAAATTCCGGTGTATAAGCCGAGAATTTGGCCCTAAATTTTGGTCCTAAAATTGGGGTGTCGGCTTATACAAAGGGCGCCAACTTTGAAAAACGAGTACATGGAAGACAGGTCGTATATATTGGCTGTTTTTGAGTCAAATACAAAAGAAAATACAAATGCTTATGAAATCTACACAAAAGAAAAGATCTACAAAACACACATCTAGTGATTGGAGCACAGACATCAAACCACCGAGGATGACTGCAATGTCCGTATTTTCAGCTTTCAATGCTGCTTTTGTCTCACCTGACAAGTGCGCTTTGAACATATCCCAGACAAGTAACAACTTTTCCTTCCCGAAACCTTCGGAATGCCGACGCCACACCTCTTTAACCCACTTCAAGCAACCTGCTTTGTCCATCCAGCTGCGTTCTTGAACGTAAACAGCAACACCCCATGGGAATTTTTCTTTCTTTGGGAATGTTTTCCTCTTAAAAATCACCATCGGTGGTAGTTTGGTCCCATCAGCCATACATGTCAATACAACAGTAAAATGTTGCTTCTCATGTCCAGTTGTTTTGACAAAGATTGTTTTCTCCCCCTTCTGATTGACAGTGTGGTTGCCAGCAAAATCAAAGAACATTGGTGTCTCATCCATGTTACCAATCAGTGAGAGCGGGTAAGAATGTGCCTTTCGATGCTTGATTACACACGATTGGAAGGCCGTAATCTTATTCTCAAGGTCTCTTGGCAAGTTCTGAGCAATCTTTGTTTTTTGTCTCAACACAAGATTACATCTAGTCATAAATCGAGTGCACCAACTTTGCGCAGCTTTGAAATTTCCGCTGACCTCACGGGTGTTTTTCGGCCCATTTCAACGCTTGAACTTGAATCATTTCTCTGGTAACAATGTATCCAGATGATCGCTGGTGATTCACCCACTCTGAAACTTTTTCTTCCAGTTCTGGCCACTCGCATATTTTCCCACTGTTTGCACATTTCACCTTTGGCATTTTCCCTCAGCATGTCCTCTGCCTTTCTTCACTCTCTCACTTGGTTCTCGTTTACACTAAACTTCTTAGCAGCTGCAGAATTATTCATTCCTTTAGCAAAATCAACAACCTTCAGCTTGAAACCAGCATCATATTGCATTCGTTTTAAACTTTTGTACATGGTGGTCGCAAACTCAATACTGAGTACACGTACTGATCCCGCCACCCCGTGTTATGTTTTCAGGAGATTACAATGGGCGCTAAATGGTTTCACGGGGGTTACATTTCAGAGGATTCTTTACCATTGGGAACCTAATCCAAAACTTCCCTCCCTGATCCAAAACCTCTACAAAAGGCTTATAAAAAGGTAACATGAAAAAGTCACTTTTTTAACCTTGAAAATGGGGGGGGTCAGCTTATACTCCGGGTCGGCTTATACACCTGAATTTATAGTATTGCCAAATGTAACCGACCAAAAAGCATTTTTCTTAAAGGAAAATGTTTTAGAAAAAGGATGGTATGTAATTTTCACTCAGATTTAGCATGTAAAAAAGCCAGGGAAAAGCCAAATGGATTTTCTGACGCCAAACACATTGGGAAAAAGCCAGATTTCTGGAATTTGACGCCAAAAAAGCAAATCTGGTAACCCTGTAATGAGTCAGCTGCACCTTTCCTCATTCCCTGTCATGCCCACTGTTGAACTTGAACGCACAAGAAGTCATTATGCACGCGTCATCCATGTCAGCACGGGAAGAAGATCAACTCCTCCAGCTTGCAAATGACAGTGGGCTGAAAAGTATGTTTGACATAACATCTCTGCCAGCATCCTGGATCAAAGTCAAGGCTAAATATCCTGACATAGCCACGAAAGCACTAAAAACGTTGCTTCCATTTCCAACATCATAGACTGGACATAAGGAACTCCCTTCGAGTATCGCTGTCTCCCATCACCCCTCAATGGGACCGTCTTGTTGCGGGAAACAAGCCCAGGGCTCCCACTGATTCAGCCATGTTGGTGTGTTGCAATGATTTTATATGTTCATACCAGGAAAATATGCACTGTGTGTTTAATATCCAAACGTTACTTAAAATGTTATGATGCTATTGACTTATAAGTGACTTATAATTGACATCATTATATTCATGCCAGGAAAATATGCGCTGTGTGTTTAATATTAAATTCGTTAGATAAACCCTTTTAGAAACAAAATTGAGTTTATTAGCCACTTATAAGTGACTTATAGTTGACTTATCACCTATATTCTGGTCGTGATTCACACCTGTGCCCCCCCCCCCCCGGCTGGTCCAAAAGAATATTGTCAATATTAAACCGGTCTGTGGTGCAAAAAAGGTTGGGGACCCCCTGCCTTATGCAGTATCACAAAGTATTATGCAAAAAGCTCTTCGAAGGTTTGTGATGAACGATGGGGCCAATTTGATTGTTGCTGATGGTAAGATCTGGGCCAAGAAATTTCATCTATGCAAATGTCCATAAGAACATGAGATATAGGAGCAGAACTAGACCATTCAGCCCACTGAGTCTGCTCGGATATTCAGTCATGGCTGATATATTTTTTTCAACACCATTCTCCCTCCTTCTCCCCATTAACCCTTAGTACAGTTGCCTATCAATCTTTGCCTTGCATACACCCAGTAATTTGGCTTCCACGGCCCATGTGTGACAATGAATTCCACAAATCTACTACTCTCTGGCTGAAGAAATACTTCCTCATCTCAGTTCTGAAGGGACATCCCTTTTTTCTGAGGCTGTGCCCTCCAATGTGTCAATCTGCAATAATAGTACAGTCATGAAAAGCAAATATATTGGATTCTGGTTAATTGGGACACATCATAACCAATACGTTTTGGCCCAATTAACCAGCTGACCCAATTAGCCATGGAAGTAGTTTAGAATGATATTAAAAAAATACAAACTACCTTTTAACTGAGTAACAAATTATATACTTAAATGAAATACCGAACAGATTAGAACACCACCAATACTATGGCAGTACTATAAAATGTGAATTAGTTCCTAATAGTTTTCGGTGGAAGAATTCATCCAGTGCACGCTTCTGTGTTCTTTTGATTGACTGTAAATGAACAAGTTCAGCACAGTCACCTGGTGCAGATAATTGACTACCTTCATACAATGTTTTTGACATTTATGTCTTCCAAATCTTCATTTTCATTGTAACTTTCAAGATGATTGTTGATACCTTCCAATTCTTAGTTCCTAACTTGTTGAAGTCGTGAAATTGTTTCATTTTCACTCCTAGTCATTTTTGGCATCTCCAAGCCTGAATGTTTGAAATTGCAGTGAGCAAAACAGTTCCGAATTGTCTTACTGATTATTTCTCACTAACTATTAGTGACAAAAATCAAGACAAACATATGCAACTGATGCTATTCAACAAAAAAACTGTTCACTTTAAGCACAGCGTACTGTCTAATGGCCGCACAAGTGCATGGGACTGGTGCTAGTTATAAACTGTTCAGCAACAGTTCCCTGTCCCAATTAAGTGACATAATTTCCCTAATAAACGAAGGGAATCCTGACTATTTTCTTAAATTGTTTTTGTTCTATAGGAGTTGTCCCAATTGATAGCTGACCTGATTGGTTGATGGCCCAATTAATTAGGAATCTACCATATTTAATTTGTTGTTTTTCTAATTCTGCTCCTATAGTTTATTGTGTGAGAGATTAACCCCACTAGTCATTTTAAATGTTTTTTTTGTATTTTCATTCCTACTCCTACTTAGTCTACACTCAGTGGCCACTTTATTAGTTACCTCCTGTTCTGAGTGTACGTTCGTGGTCTTCTCCTGCTGTAGTCCATCCAATTCAAGTCCTTTCCAAGTCCAGTCACAAATTCTCAAATGGGTTGAGGTCTGGACTCTGATTTGGCAGCACATTTGTTGTTTTTAAGCCATTCCTATGTAGCTTTGGCTTTATGCTTGGTATCATTGTCTATCTGGAAAACAAATCTTCTCCCACATTGCAGTTCTCTTGCAGACTGCATCAGGTTTTCCTCCAGGATTTCCCTGTATTTTGCTGCATTCATTTTACCCTCCACCTTCACAAGCGTTCCAGAGCCTGCTGCAGTGAAGCATCCCCACAGCATGATGCAGCCACCAGCATGCTTCACAGTAGGGATGGTGTGTTTTTGATGATGTGCAGTGTTTGGCTTATGGCAAACATATCATTTTCACCTGATGGCCAAAAAGTTCAAGATTAGTTTCATCAGACTGTAGAACTTTGAACCAGCTGACTTCAGAGTCTTCCACATGCTTTATGGCAAACTCTAGCCAAGATTTCATGTGAAACTTCAGAAGTGTCTTTGTTTTTGCATTCTCCAATAAAGCTGCAACTGGTGATGCACCCGGGCAAAAGTTGTTGTATGCGCAGTCTCTCCCATCTCAGCTACTGAAGCTTGTAACTCCTCCAGAGTTGACATAGGTCTCCTTGATCGCTTCCCTCACTAGTCCCCTCCTTTTGTGGTTGCTCAGTTTTTGAGGACAGTCTGCTCTAGGCAGATTTACAGCTGTGCCATATTCTTTCCATTCCTTGATGATTGACTTAACTGTACTCCAAGGGATATTTAGTGACTTGGAAATTTTCTTGTATCCATATTCTGACTTGTACTTTTCAATATCATTTTCGCGGAGTTGCTTGGAGTGTTTTTTTGTCTTCATGGTGTAGTTTTTGTCAAGATACTGACTCACCAGCAGCTGGACCTTCCAGATGTAGTTTTGCTACCATCAATTGAAACAACTTGACTGCATACAGGTCTCCAAAAACAGATATCTATTTAACTAATTATGTTCTTCTAAAACCAATTGGCTTTACCAGTGTTGATTTGGTGTCTCATATTAAAGGGGGTGAATACTTATGCAATCAATTGCTTTCTGTTTTATATTTGTAATTAATTTAGATTACTTTGTAGAGATGTGGTTTGATTTTGACATGAAAGAGTCTTTTTCTGTTGATCAATGTCAAAAAAAAAAATTAAATCCACTGTGATTCAATGTTGTAAAACATGATAACTTCCCGGGGGAAGGGGGGTGAATACTTTTTATAGGCACTGTAAGTAGTCCTGAAAAGTAATCAGTTGGTGTTCATGGGTTCAATGTCAATTCAGAAATCTGATGGCAGAAGAGAAGAAGCTGCTGTTCCTTATTCATTGTATGTGTGCCTTCAGGCTCCTGTACCTGCATGGTAACAATGATAAGAGGGCATATTCTGGGTGATGGGGTCCTCAATAATGGATGCACTCTTCGAAAATGCCCTGGATGCTGGGGAGGCTAGTGTCCACAATGGAGCTGACTGAGTTTGCAGCTTTCTGCAGCTTATTTCGATCCTGTGCAATGGCCATTCTCCCCCCCCCCCCCCCCACCATACCGGACGGTGTGCAGCCAGTTACAATAATCTCCACGGTACATAGATGGAAATTTTCAAGTGTCTTTGGTGACATACGAAATCTCCTCAAAGTCCTAATAAAGTCCTAATGAAATATAGCCGGTGTCATGTTTTCTTTGTAACTGCATCAGTATGTTAGGCCCAGGATAGATCCTCAGAGATGTTGACACCCAGGAACTTGACACTGAATGAAAATAAACTGATTAACTGAAACAGAATTGAGTCTAAAAGGAATCAGACAGAGCAAAGGACAACCAAACTAAAAGGTAAGGGTGTGGCAGATGTAACAGTTCAACCTTCAGATCAACAATTGTTACACCATGGCAAGAGTGTGCACAGCAACAAGACAAGAGGAGGTTATCTTGCATCAGCAAGGTCTCTCCCAAACAGTGATTTTGCCGCAGACAGGAGTTTCAAGGTGTGTTGTCCAAACCCGTCGGAAGAAGCACAAAGAAATGGGCAAGGTTGAGGACGAGAAACACATTGATTACCCACAGCAATTGAGTGCAGCAGATGAGAGATGCTTCAAACTGACATCCCTTCTAAGTCGAAAGAAATCCAGAACTGCTATCAGCTCTGACCTCAGAAAAAACACTGCAACCCAAGTACACCCCTCTACAGTCCAGAGAAGTCCTGTCAGAAATGATATTTATGGAAGAGTTGCTGCCGAAAAGCCATTCCTCCGAAGTACAAGAGAGTCACCTATGCGCAGAAACACAAGGACAGGGTGCTGAACAATGGCAGCAAGTGCTCTGGACTGACAAGTCAAAATTTGCCATTTTTGGTTCAGACAGGAGGCATTTTGTCCGTAGAAAGCTGTAGAGTGCAACATAGATGAATGTCTGCAGCCAACAGTGAAGCATGGCGAAGTTTTCCTGCAGGTTTTGGGCTGCCTTTCTGCAGAGCAAGTTGGTGATCTGGTCCGAATTAATGGAGTCCTCAATGCTGAGAAGTGCAAGCAGATTCTCATCTGTCACACATTACCGATTGGTCTGATCAGTCCCAATTTCAGCAGGACAATAACCTCAAACACATGGCCAGGGTCATAAAGGACTATCTTCAGTGAAAAGGAAAACAGTGTCCAGCAACAGATTGTAAGGCCTGCACAGATCCCTGATATCAACATCTTCAAGGCTGTCTGGAGAGACAAGGAAGTGAGACAGCCAAAGACTGCTGAAGAACTGTGGTAAATTCTCCAAGATGCTTGAAACAACCTACCAGTTGTTATAAAACTGCATGACAGTGTACCTAAGACCTCTGATGCAGTTTTAAAGGCAAAGGGTGGTCACAGCAAATATTGATTTGATTTAGCTTTTTACTGTTTACTGCTCTTCATAGAATTTTTTGATAGTTTGGAACTTCTCATTTCATTATTTTTGAAGCACCTTTGCTTTACTGATTTTTTTTACATGTGCCTAAGACTTTTGCACAGTACTGTGTAATCACAATGAAGACACAGCAGCACCTCTTACCATAAGATGTAGGAGCAGGATTAGGCCATTCAGCCCATTGAGTTTGCTCCACCGTTGCACCATGGCTGATCTCGGATCACAATCAACCCCATACACCTACCCTAGAACATAAGAAATAGGAGCAGGAGTAGGTCATCCGGCCAACTGAACCCTGCCACACCATTCAATAAGATCATGGCTGATCTGTCCGTAAACTCAGCTCCATCTACCTACCTTTTCCCCATAACCCTTAATTCCCTTACTATGTAAAAGCCTACAGTGTCTTAACTGTATCTTAAATAAATTTAGTGAAGAAGCCTCAACTGCTTCCCTGGGCATAGAATTCCACAGATTCACCACTCCCTGGGAAAAACAGTTTCTCCTCATCTCCGTCCTAAATCTTCTCCCCTGAATCTTCAGGCAATGTCCCCTTGTTCTAGTCTCACCTACCAATAGAACTTTCCTACTTCTATCTTATCTATCCCATCTCACCATCTCCTTTGATGCCCTAAGCAATCAGGAGACTATCAACTTACGCCTTAAATATACCCCCACCGCAGTCTATGGCAGAGCATTCCGCAGATTTGCTACTCTCTAGCTCCTTATCTCCATTCTGGAAGGTTGCTCCTAAATTTTGAGGCTGTGCCTTCTAGTTCTGGATACTCCCACCACAGGAAACATAGGAAACATCCTCCCTAAATCCACCCTATCTAGTCCTTTCAAAATTTGGTAGGTTTCAATGAGATTCCCCCCGCCCCCCACCCCATGTTCTTCTAAATTCTAATGAGTACTGGCCTAAAGCTGCCAAATGTTCCTCATATGTTAACCCCTTCAAACGTTCCTCATATGTTAACAACACATCCTCTCTGATATATGGGGCTCAAAACTGTTGATGATATTCTAAGTACCGCCTGGCTAGTGTCTTGTAAAGCCTCAGCATTATCTCCTTGAAATAAATGCCAACATTGCATTTGCCTTCTTTACCACAGACTCAACCTGTAAATTAACTTGCTGGGAGTCTTGCACGAGGCCTCCTAATTCCCTCTGCACCTCTGATGTTTGAACCTTCTCCCCATTTAGATAATAGTCCACACTATTGTTCCTTTTGGCAAAATGCATTATCATACATTTCCCAACACTGTATTTCATCTGCCATGTTCTTGCTCTTTTTCCAATTTGTCTAACTCCTGCATTGCTTCCTCAGCACTACCTACCCCTCCACCCATCTTTATATCATCTGCAAAATTTGCCACAAAGCCATCAATTCCATTATTTAGATCATTGACAAACAATGTGAAAAATAGCAGTTTCAAGCTGACACCTCAGGAACACCACTAGTCACTGGCAACCATAAAAGGTCCCCTTTATTCCCACTCATTGCCTCCTGCCTGTCAGCCATTCCTCTATCCTCTATCTGTCCTGTAACATCATAGGATTTTATCTTGTTAAGCAGCCTTAAGTGTGGCAGCTTATCAAATGCCTTCTGAAAATCCAAGTAAGTTACATCTACTGCCTCTCCTTAGTCCACTGTACTTGTTACTTCCTTGAAGAACTCTAACAGATTTGTCAGGCAAGATTTCCCTTCACAGAAACCATGCTGACTTTGATTTATTTTATCATTAGTCTCCAAGTATCCTGAGACCTCATCCTTAGTGATGGACTCCATCACCTTCCCAGCCTCTGAGGTGAGGCTAACTGGCCTATAATTTCCTTTCTTTTTCCTTGTTCCCTTCTTAAAGAGTGAAGTGACACTTATAATTTTCCATTCCTCTGGGACCATGCCAGAATTAAGTAATTCTTGAAAGATCATGACCAATGCATCCATTATCTCTTCAGCAACTTCTTTCAGGATTCTGAGATGCAGTCCATCTGGTCCAGGTGACTAATCCACCTAAAGACCTTTGAGTTTACCTAGACTTTTTGCTTTGCACAGCAATGGCACTCACTCTCGCTCCGTGACACTTACGGACCTCTGGCACACTGCTAGTGTCTTCCACAGTGAATACTGATGCAAGGCATTCATTAAGCCATTTCTTTGTCCCCCATTACTACCTCATGAGCATCATTTTCCAGTGGTTCAATATCAACTCTCACACCCCTTTACACATTATATAACTGAAAGAAACTTTTAGTATCCTGCTTTATATTATTGGCTAGTATGCCCCCTTATTTCATCTTTTCCCTTATAGTTTTTCAGTTGTCTTTTGTTGGATTTTAAAAGCTTTCCAATCATCCAAATTCCCACTCACTTTTGCTACATTATACACCCTTACCTTGGCCTTTAGGCAGTTCTTAACTTCCCATGTCAGCCACAGTTGTCCAGCCCTGCCATTTATGAACAACTTTGGGCTGAAACATTGACTGTGCTCTTTTCCTAGATGCTGCCTGGTCTGCTGAATTCCTCCAGCATTTTGTGTGTCTTGCTTAGGATTTTTACAACCAGCTGAGAAGACAAATAGTATCTCAATTTATTATTCCCTGAAAGTGGTATATTTCTTCATTGCTGTCATGTTGGCCCAAATTTTATGCAAAACTTTAAAGAGCTCCAAAAATAAATTATCTTTACTTTGCATATTTTTAAAAATTTAAGTGGTAGTTAGTGATAACATTACCAAGGGTATTGTCATAATAATACAACCTGATCTGCCTGAACTGAATTCAAAAATGAATTCAGAGATTTAAGTTTGAAATGACATCTTGTAAACCAGTATGAGTTAATGATTCATTTGTCTCAAACTTGAACTCTCCGACCTCTATTGACAGGTTCTGTTTATCATCAACTCTCACTGTTTAAACAAAAGGACAAAAAAATAGGAAAATGCTAAAAGTTAGTCATGAATCTTTCTAATCCATTTTGGAGATGATATCAAGATTGGAAAGGTTGCTGAAAACCAAATCTGAAGGCCCATTTTTCTGACCTTTTGAGGCTAACTAGCATGAAGATTGACAAAGACAACTATTTTGCACATCTTAAGAGTCAAAGTAAATGTTTAATAATGGGATGCTATTTAATTTATGTATGAGCAAGTGACTTGACCTTTTGAAGAGACTGATTTGCTGCACTCTAGTGGTTAAGTAAAAAAGAAGAAAATTTCTGCCTTTGAGGCTCGATGCTAGCTTAAGAAAATACACCTCTTCTTTCAAGTTCAATTATTCCGATGTTTCTCTAAACTCACTCTGTTTTTACATTTACCCCATTTTCAACTCCAGGGTGTCTTGCATCATTATCCCTTTTAAGATTCCTCTTCTTTTGCTAACACTGAACCATGATTCTAGTGGCACAAAAGGTTTGAGAGGCAAGAGCACCTGAGGGCCAACATTTTCACATAAATTTAACACTAATGCCTATATTTGTCCTTATTCACTTCATTTTGTACTCTATTTTCTTATTGCTTTTTTCTCTCTTAAGAAACATTGTAATCTAACTTTTCTGGTTCTGATAGAAGGTAAGCAGTATGAAGTATTAATTCAGTGGATGCTGCCTGACCTATCAAGTATTAACAGTATTTTCCACATTTATGTGTTGTCTGTATCTGGTTTTCTATTATCCAATTTATAGAACTAATTTTAAGCAAGGAGGCATTAATTTAACCAGTCAGTCTGTTATAATTACAAAATAAATTGTACATATATTATCTGTGTTGTACATGAAATGTCTTTCAAAGAGAATAATTTAATTCCCTTTCAATATTTTTATTAGTTTCTATATAGAAGAATACAGAGTACAAGAAAGTATATATAAAGTTCGAAAAAAACCTACCAATTATATTATATCTATTCATAATAACAATCTAATTACCCCATAATCATGTAGGTTAGTCAAAGTTATATTGAAATATACTGATTTATTACAAAAAAAGAGTCTAACCCCTACCAAGACCGAAGCTGTTTATTAAGGAGAAAAAAAGGTAAGATAGCTTTTCATATAATAAAAGTTAATAATAGCCAACATCTAAATTTAAACAACGAATTGAGAGTTTTGGAAGTTTTGAAAATAATTCAGAAAGGGTGCCCACAATGTTTGAAAGTCTTGACGAGATTCAGAAGTTGAACAACGAATCTTCTCTAAATCTAAGCATGACATAACGTCGCATAAACGTTGAGCATGAGCAGGAGGAGAAACATCTTTCCATTTAAACAAAAGCGCCCTCCTAGCTAATAAGAGAGCTAAAGGCCAAAATATGTAAATGAGATGTCGTCAACTTGATATCTTGTCCTGCAACAATACTGAATAGGGCCGTCAGATGATTAGGCTTAAAATTGACTTTGAAAAGTAAAGAAAAAGTTTGAAAAACTTCCTTCCAATATTTTTCAAGACATGGACAAGTCCAAAACATAGGAATTAATGAAGCTTCTCAATTATTGCATCTGTCATAGTAGGGAGATATATCCCAATAAAAATGAGATAGCTTATCTTTAGTCATATGGACTCTATGTACCACCTTAAATTGTATAAAGGAATGGCGAGCACATAGTGATGAAGTATTAACCAGTTAAAAAATTTCATTCCAAGTTTCCTCAGATATTGATGTCTATAAATCTTGTTCCCAGAGGTTTTTAATTTTGTCTAAAGGAACATTCCTTGTTTCCAGTAACATACCATAAATATTAGATATTGAATCATTATAAAAAGGTGTCAAATTAAAAATTATGTCTAGTAAGTTCTTATCTGAGCTTATAGGAAATGTGCATGATTGAGATCTTAGAAAGTCTCTGATTTGTAGGTGTCTAAAAAAGTGAGTTTTGGGTAGGCTATATTTAGCTGACAATTGCTCAAATAAAAAAAGATCCCAAAAACATTTAATACCCAACCTGTCCCATTCTTTAAAAGCTAAGTCAGTCACGGAGGGTTTAAAAAAATTAGAATACATGGGACTAGAAAGGGAAAATCTCAATAAACCAAAATGTTTTCTAAATTGTATCCAGATCCTCAGAGTATGTTTAACTATTAAATTATCAGTTAGTTTACTTACAAGTAAAGGAAGTGAGGGTCCAAGAAGAGAAATAATAGAAAATTTATTAACAGAATTAGCTTCTAAAGAAACCCGTACCGGACAGTCTACACGATAAATATAATAGAGCCAAAACGTAAGATATCGTATATTAACTGCCCAGTAATTAAACCTAAAATTAGGTAAGGCTAAACCTCCAGACTTTTTAGGTTTTTGAAGATGAACTTTATTTAAACGAGGATGTTTATTTTTCCCTATTTAAGAGGATAAAATAGATTAAAAAGAGTCAAAAAAGGATTTAGGAATAAAAATGGGTAAAGCCTGAAAAAGATATATAAATTTAGGTAGAATATTCATTTTAATAGAATTAATTTATCCAATCAATGGTATTGAAAGAGGTGACCAATTTAATAATATCTTTTTTTATATGCTTCAATAAAGTAAGAAAGCTTTCTTTAAACAGGTGTTTGTAATTCTGAGTGATTGTTACACCCAAACAAGTAAATAGATTCCTTACAATTTTAAAAGGGAGATTAGTACCAAATTATTTAAAGGAAATAATTCACTGTTACGTAGGTTCAGTTTATATCCTGAAAACTGGCTAAAACAGGAGAGTAAAGAAAGTACACAAGGTAATGAAGTCTCAACATTAGAGATAAAAAACAATAAATCATCAGCATAAAGCGAGATTTTGTGGGTGATACATCTCCTTAAAGTACCACAGATATCACTAGATTCTCAAAAAGCAATGGCAAGGGGTTCTAAAGCTAAATCAAAAATCAAAGGACTCAACAGACAGCCTTGTCTGGTTCCACGGTGAAGGTCAAATGGTTTGGAATTTTGAAAATTAATAAGAATCCGAGCAGAAGGAGATAAATAAAGTAATTTAATCCGTTGAATAAAATCTGGTCTAAAATTAAATTTTTCTAGGGTTTTAAATAAATCATTCCATTCAATCTGATCGAAGGCCTTCTCAGCATCTAAGGATATCACACATTCCGATATCTCCTGAGAAGGACAGTAAGTAACATTTAATACACGGCGTATATTAAAATGGGAATATTGGTTTTTAATAAATCCAGTCTGATCATCAGAAATAATAGAAGGTAAAATATTTTCAATCTTACGAGCCAGACTTTAGAAAGAATTTTAGTATCTACATTCAGTAATGAAATTGGCCTATATGAAGAGCGTTCAGTTGGATCCTTGTTCTTTTTTAGGATAAGCATAATAGAAACTTCGTAAAAAGATTGAGGCAAATTACCCAATTTGAAAGAATCTAAAAAGACGAAGTGTAACTGCTGTATAATTAATGAAGAAAAAGCCTTATAAATTCTCCCGAAAATCCATCTGGACCTGGAGCCTTCCCCAAGTGTAATGAACGTGTAGCCTCGGCAATTTCCTCATAAGAAATGCGTTGATCCATCTGTTTGCAATTATCTGCAGAAAATGCAGGGATATTTAATTGATCTAGAAAATTATTCATTACAGTATTATCTTTAGGGGAATCAGAACTATAAAGTTTAGAATAGAATTCTCTAAAGGCATCATTTATTTCAGAGTAATCAGTTGTCCTGTTACCGTTAGTTTTGCAAATTTCTTTAATTTGTCATTTAACGACAGAAGTTTTTAATTGGTTGGCCAATACTTTGCCTGATTTATCTCCGTGAATGTAAAATTGAGTTTTATCTTTAAGAAATTGAGTTTCAATTGGATATGTTAACAGAAGATCATATGCGTCTTTTATATAAATCAGGATCTGGAGCTACAGCATACTTTTGATCTAAATATTTTAATTGATTGGCTAATTCAATTCTTTATTAGCTTTATTCTTAACACTCTCAGTATAAGAAATAGTTTGCCCTCTAATATAGGCCTTGAAAGTATCCCATACAATAAGATTAGAAGTCTCTTCCTTTTTATTCACTTCAAAAAACAAAATAATATGCTTCTCTAGAAATTTTAAAAATTCCTTATCAGATAACAAAGTTGTATTAAAATGCCAAAATCTGTTGGTTTAAAGAAGACCAGGGAGTTTTAAAGATAAAAATGTAGGAGCATGATCTGAAGCAGCAATCTCTTTATAGTCACAGGAACAAACTGATGAAATCATTTGACTATCGATAAAAAAAATAATCAATCCTGGAATATGTGTGATGAACATGGGAAAAAAATGAATTTGCCCTATCTAAAGGAAGTAGAAAACACCAAACATCAACTATACTACACTTCAATAAAAAGGATTGAATAAACAAAGCTGATTTATTAGGAGACGCTGGTTTAGGAGATGATCGGTCTAAAACTGGGTCTAGCCAACATTTAAAATCTCCTTCCATCACCAAAGAATAAAGATTCAGATCTGGTAAAAATGAAGAAAAGCGTTCAAAGAATTCTGGGTCATCTACATTTGGGGCATGCACATGGGCAAATACTATTAATTTATTATCTAGTTTTCCTGAAACTATAACAAAACGTCCATTAGTATCAGACACTATGTTGGACAAAGGGAAGTGTATTATCTATAAGAATTGAAACTCCTCTAGATTTGGCCTGAAAAGAAGAGTGAAAACAATGTGCATTCCAATGGCTTAAAAAACGTAGATGATCACATTTGCGTATGTGAGTTTCTTGTAAAAAAAAATAATAGGGTCCTTAAATTTCTTAATATAAGCAAAAATCTTACTATGGTTAACAGGGTGATTTAACGCTTTCACGTTAAAACTGAGTAAATTAATAGTTTGGTCCATTTTTAATATTATTTAAAGGAAGGGTTAAAATGCAAGTTTAAAACCGAGCCATAAACCTTAAGAAATGGTAACCAAGCAACAAGTTGGCTAAAAATTCGAAAACAGCTTCTGTGAAAAAAAAATAACCCCACCCACCTCCCAAAGAAAGAAAACCGACCAGTAGAAAGTCGGCATCTACAAACTACGGACACCCCCCCAAAAAACCTGGTGATCACTTCAATTAATTTCAAGGTTATTTATATTCCAACCTAGACTAAACAATACCCAAACAAGAGATTCAATTCTCGTTTATCAAAAATACAGTATTAAAAAATACGAAAGGAAATTAGTTACAAAGGTTTACCTAAAGTAAAAGATACAATTATTCATACAGATAGACATTGAACATTAATCTTATATCTTCGTGGAAAAACAGACTAAGCAATTAACCTTCAAATTTAAAAAATCTTTGTGCTTCAGCATTCAAGCAAAACCATTCAAAGGATCCATCTTTAATGAGATTCTCAGTCAAACTGGGTAGCCAAGGGACGGGTTAAAACCCTTGTTAAAAAATTCCAACAGAGCTTGTTTAAACTTAGCACATTCCTGCATAACCTCAAGAAACTTAGAGAATCTTAATATTCCACCCTATAACCAATCATGCCCCTTCAATGGGATTTGTGAATTAAAAGTTTCTCATTTAATCGTGTGCCTTAATGTAAGGAGAAAGTAAACAGTTAACCTTCAGATTTAAAAAACTTTTATGCTTCAACAGTCGAGCGGAACCATTCGAAAGAACCATTTTTAAGTGTGATTCTGAGGCGGGCTGGGTAGCGAACGGAAGGCTTGAAACCCATATTGAAAAGTTCAGACATAACTTCTTTGAACTTAACATGTTCCTGCATAACCTGAGGTGAATAACCTTCAACAATTCTAATCTTGCGGCCATTATAGTCAATCATGCCTCTTCGACGAGATTCGCAAATTAAGAGTTCCTTTGTTTTAAATTCCTGAAAACAGATTATTACTAATCTTGGTCTCTGAGTGTTAGGAGGTCTAAACGCAGGAAATCTGTGGACTCGATCAATCATAGGCACAGACGTCAAAATCTCCGGAAATAATTCTTGCAAAAAGTTTGCAAAAAACTCCATAGGATGGTTACCTTTGATTAGTTCTTCGAGACCCAGAACCCGTAGGTTGTTCCTTCTTCTATTTTCTAGGTCGATTATCTTCTGTCTTAACTTTTCATTGGACTTTGATTGCTTTTCACAAAGCTTCTTCAATTCATCCATTTCCGTTTCCAGAGCCAATGAATTTTCCTCATTATTTTTAATACGTTTATCATGTTCATTAAGAGTTTGTTGAATAGAGTCCAAGTTACCATCTATTTGTCTAAATTCAGTGCTGAATTGTTGAAACTTCTCAGAGGCTTCTCGTGTATGACATTGCAGCAATTCCATAATAGAATCCAAAGAGGCAGGAAAATCATCCTTTTTAGTACCTCTGGCACCACTTCCAGCCATAATGAAAGAATATCACACTTAAAAAAGAAGTTTCAAGACAGGTTGGAAATAGTAAGATAATTAAAGTTGGAGCAACGGCAGATTGCTGTTATTCCATCAGATACCACCAGCAAATCTCAGAATGATTTAATTCCATGTTTGCATTTAGTTTGCAGACATGTCATCTTTTAAAATCTACAATGAGATTGGAGCTTCAGGGTCATAAAAGAAATGTCGAAGCAAGTGATTGAAATAATATCTTTTTTAACCGAATTTCAAAGAATAATTCACTCTCTAAGATTCACTGCTTAACTTGCAATTCAAAAGTATATGTCATTTTTCTAAGAATGAAGGTATTCAGAAATATTCCTAACCAGTGGGATTCTGAACTTCAAAAAAAAAAGGGTTTAATGTTGGATTAGTATTAACGCTTTATCGATGGTCAGTGCAAACTTGGTGGGCTGGGGTGATGGACGTGTTTCCATGCTGTGTCTTTCTATGGCACTATTCAGTTATTTGTTGTCATTGGGCACATGTTTTGCATTTATTAAGATCCATCAAATAGCAGTGAGGTGAAGAAATAGCTGTTTTTTTTCAATAATGTTTGAGGGCACATTTGCTGAGACGCTGCTATTTTATGAAAAGGTGATATCAGAGTTTTTGTATTAACTTGAAGCTGCACCACTTCCCTTGGTTTACCATCTCATCCATACCAAAGCATATCTGACCATTCAGACACACTGGAGGCAAAACTAAGCAGTGTTAAGAGTACCAAAAGATATTGACTTTGTATGCTACAGGATATGCCCAACATGAACACTGGTTACCTATTGTGAAATCTGAGACTTGTTCTGGATATGTGTTCAATTTCAATTACTGTAGAATTTTCAAGTTAACATAATGATGCAACTGCTCATAAATTCAGAAGTATTTGTAAAGTTATGTGTTGCTGACTAGCTATCATATTTTGTAGATGGTTAACGGTTAGTCTCTACTGCTAAATGTTGCAGATAGAAGTAATGGAGGTTGCTCTGGATCAAGCTGGCTTGCCCAATGAAAGAAAAATTGCCATCATAGACAAAAATCGCGATCTGCATATCACATCAGTGCGTAGATTTGGGAAAGAACAAAAAATCATTAAAATAGGTAGGTAATGAAATTGCTAACAAAAATGTTTAATGATAAAAGGATAATAATCATATTTTTGTTTCATAAAGGATAATAATCATACGTCTCATCTGGTCACCGGGACCGGATGAGATATACCCCAGGCTATTGTGGGAGGCAAGGGAGGAGATTGCTGAGCCTATGACAATGATCTTTGCATCATCGATGGGGACGGGAGAGGTTCTGCAGAATTGGAGGGTTGCAGATGTTGTTCCCTTATTCAAGAAAGGGTGCAGAGATAGCCCTGGAAATTATAGACCAGTGAACCTTACTTCAGTGGTTGGTATGTTGATGGAGAAGACCCTGAGAGGCAGGATTTATGAACATTTGAAGAGGCATAATATGATTAGGAATAGTCAGCATGGCTTTTCCAAAGGCAGGTCGTGCCTTATGAGCCTGACTGAATTTTTTGAGGATGTGACTAAACATATTGATGAAGGTAGAGCAGTAGATGTATATAGATTTCAGCAAGGTGTTTGATAAGGTACCCCATGCAAGGCTTATTGAGAAAGTAAGAAGGCATGGGATCCAAGGGGACCTTGCTTTGTGGATCCAGAATTGGCTTGTCCACAGAAGGCAAAGAGTGGTTGTAGACGGGTCATATTCTGCATGGAGGTTGGTGACCAGTGGTGTGCCTCAGGGATCTGTTCTGGGACCTGTACACTTCGTGATTTTTATAAATGACCTGGATGAGGAAGTGGAGGGATGGGTTAGTAAATTTGCTGATGACACAAAGGTTGGAGGTGTTGTGGATAGTGTGGAGGACTGTCAGGAGTTACAGTGGGACTTCGATAGGATACAAAAGTGGGCTGAGAAGTGGCAGGTGGAGTTCAACCCAGATAAGTGCAAGGTGGTTAATTTTGGTAGGCCAAATATGATGGCAGATTATAGTATTAATGGTAAGACTCTTGGCAGTGGGGAGGACCAGAGGACCCTGGTCAGACCCCACTTGGAGTACTGTGCTCATTTCTGGTGAAGGATGGTGAAACCATAGAAAGGGTGCAGAGGAGATTTACAAGGATGTTGCCTGGATTGGGGAGCATGCCTTATGAGAATAGGTTGAGTGACGGAGGATGAGAGGTGACCTGATAGAGGTGTATAAAATGATGAAAGGCATTGATTGTGTGGATAGCAGGATGCTTTTTCCCAGGGCTGAAATGGCTAATACAAGAGGCACAGTTTTAAGGTACTTGGAAGTAGGTACAGAGGAGATGTCAGGGGTAAGTTTTTTTATGCAGAAAGTGGTGAGTGCGTGGAATGGGCTGCAGGCGACAGTGGAGGAGGCAGATACAATAGAGTCTTTTAAGAGACTCTTGGATAAGTACATGGAGCTTAGAAAAATAGAGGGCTATGGGTAACCCTAAGTAATTTCTAAAGTAGGTACATGTTCGGCACAGCACTGTGGGCTGAAGGGCCTGTATTGTGCTGTAGGTTTTCTATGTTTCTGTATTTCAGCATCTTGAAATAAAGGTTCCATTGTCACTTGTTTACAGACCACTTTGTAAGTGTGTTATTAGAATTGATGAAATTGCCAAAAAATTGGGCACCAATATTTATTTATGCAATGTTGATCTTTGACTCTTTGCTGAATGTTTTGGTGATCTGATTGGTCTGTGCTGCTGAAGCAACAAGTTATTGTTTCAAACAACTTTCGTCAAAAAGAACGATTAGTAATGACACAAACTCCAGGAATTACTGTTAAAATGTTGAAATAATTCCCATTAAATAAGTAAAATATGGGATTTTATCCAGAGTTTCATTACTTACCAAGTCAGTGGATCTGGTTGTCAAATAAGGAAGTGAAGGTATTTGTGAAAGTCCAAGGAGATTTGTGGTAATATTTCTGGGGTTGAGTTGTTTTGGAGAAGTTGGGTTTGTTACCCTTGGGTGTAGTTACATACCTAAGTATACAGTTGTACAAGGTAGGTTTTTTTCCAGATAAGGTAAGAAATAATCTTCAGATATGTTATACAAAGACTAGGAAATACTAATTCACACAAAGTCCTATGGATCCTGCCTGGCCTGCTGCATTCAACCGGCATTTTGTGTGTGTTGCTTGAATTTCCAGCATCTGCAGATTTCCTCGTGTTTGCTAAACACTATCCAAATCTTTTCGGACAAGACAAATAGGGAGAACACAAGAAGAATATTTTCACACTGTGGATGGCAATGACCTAGAATTCACTTGATGATCAATAATTTCCAAAGGAAGTTGTATAGCCATTTGAGGAAAACAATTTTAGAGGGTTATTGACTGGAATGGTACTGAGTGGACTGTCTTTCAAAGACTAGCCATGGATTTGGTGCACCAAATGGGTGCCTTCTGTTCCTTTATGACTTTGTCTCCCAGCCACACCTTGTTAGTTGATGCTGACTCTAACTGATGTGCATCCAAGCTTAAATTATATTTTGACGGCCAGTTAAGGTGTCTCTCTTACTGGAGTTAACTGTCAAACTGTATGAAAGTGTAATATTCACAGATCTTCGATGTTATTCAAAGACAGGGTGAGAGCTTGATCATTAGACATATTTTAAAATGGAGGTAGATAATATTTAATAGATTGAAAAATAGAGGGGTATGGAGAAGTGGCAGTGAAGAAAAGTTGAGGCCAGCATAGACCAGCCTGAATCATATTAAATGATGAGGCAAGTTAGAAGGACCCAGTGACAGACTACTGCTCCTATTTTATTGTGTTCATGTAAAAAAAAAGTGCAAGATACAAATTTTAAAACACTTAAAGCAATAAGTTTCAATTAATTAAAGATAAATTACTTGACTATATACCAGATCTGACCTGCCCCAGATTCAGTGGACAGATCTTTCAGTGTTCCCATTGAAGAACAGAAGAACCTTTGTCTTGCCTATCAGAGAGTAGTAGGAAGACAGCAGCAATCAGCTGACTGGAAGTTCAGAATTCACGGCTGTCTGTAAGAAGTTTGTATGTTCTCCCACATCCCAAGGGTTAGGGTTAGTAAGTTGTGGGCATATTAGCACCAGAAGCATAGTGACACTTGCAGGTTGCCCCCAGCACATCTTCGGATTGAGTTGGTCATTGACGTAAATGACGCATTTCACTGTATGTTTCAGTTGTACATACAAAAAAAGATTAAAGCTAATCTTTAATCTGTTTGCCATCAATAGAAGTTTCCTGTTATCAATGCATAAGATTTAAGGGAAGCAGAAGTTTTCTTCTTGGCTCTGCACCGCATGCCATTTCCACCCTAAATTCTTCCCCTTCTCCATGATCTCCCTTCATCCGCAGTCTGTTTGCAGGCCGGCACACAGGCTTAATGCACAAAATCCCAGAATTTCAAGAGAACTCTAGCCCATGTCCTCTTCTGGACACTCTTAACACACATCTCATTTCATATCAAACTACAGCAAAATAGAATTTTCATTTTCATGGATTTTATTTCTAAACATCTGGGCTCTGAGTGATGGCATAGCCATAAGTTTTCTTTTATTGCCAATGTGATATAAAAGCAGACCTCTCATTATAGAGGTATTATATTATGTGTAGAAAGTAATCATGTTATTATCTAACACAATGAAGCTAAAGATAAAAACTCGTGTTTTGATCTGGAAAAATTCCAGCTTTTCATTTCTGGTGGCTACTAGTATGCTGCAGTGATTATCCTTAATGGTGTTAATCATCTATATTAATGATTTGGTTGAGAATATGGTTGTCATGGTTAGTAGATTTGTGGGTGACACCTAAATGAATGGTATAGTGCACAGTTAAGAGGGATATCTTAAGATTAGCAACACACACAAAATGCTGGGGGAGCTCAGCAGGCCAGTCAGCATCTATGGAAAAAAGTACAGTTGTCATTTCAGGCCGAAACTTTGGCTGTACTTTTTTCCATAGATGCTGTCTGGCCTGCTGAGTTCCTCCAGCATTTTGTGTATGTTGCTCGGATTTCCAGTGTCTGCAGATTTTCTCTTGTTTGTTATCTAAGAATAGAGCAGAATGTAAATCAGCCTGGGAAGTAGGCCAAGGAATAACATATGGAATTTAACCTGGTCAAGTGCAAGGTGTTGCACTATTAAGTTAAAGGAGGGCAGGATAGTAAATGGTAGGACCTTGTAGAGTGTTGGTGAATAGACCGATGTAAGGATATGGGTATATAGCTCGCTGATAAGGGAGGCCCGATAGGCAGGTTGATGAAAAATGCTTTTGGATTGCTTGACTTCATTAATCAGGGCATTGAGTACGGGAATTGGGATATCATGTTACAACTGTACAAGTCATTAGCAAGATCACAACTGAAGTATTATGTTCAGTTCTGATCACCTAGCTATAGGAAAGATGTCATTAATCTGAAAGAGTGCAGAAAATATTCACAAGGTTATTGCCAGGATGGGACTAGACATCTTGAGTTGCAAGAAGAGGCTGGTAAGCTGGGACTTTATTCCCTGGAGTGTAGGAAGTTGTGGGCTGACGTTATTTATGTTCCTCATCATTTTATATATCTCTATAAAGTGAAGTGTCAGCCTTTTAGCCAGAGTGGAGGAGTCAAGAGAGCATAAGTTTAAAACAAGAGGAGAAAATTGAAGATAAAAGTTTTTTATATGGAGGTTAGTGGATATATATAATGAACTACCAGAGGAAACTGTGGAAGTGAATATGAAGTACATGTAGACAGTGTTGTGTATGTGGCCTGGTTACACAACAATGCTATTAATAAAAACGCTGGAGATGGGAGCTAAGGTTCAGGATTCTTTACTGGCAGAAACCGAACAATATGCTCAATATGCGCCTAATAGCGCATTCAATGATGTGTTACTAAAGCATAAAGAAGTCCCTTATTATACTGTAGGCTATACAGTACACTCCTCCTCTTTTATTTTAATAGTGTATCAATTGTTTTATTTACTGGGGCACTATGCTAAACAAATATGTTTACCCTTAACATACAAATGCCTACCATTTGTTTACTTAGTAGCTTAATAATATCAAATTATAACAAAGTAATTTAATAATATCAAATTATAACAAGACTTTTTATTTTACTTTTGGTCTAAGACCCATTTATAACTCAAGTTTCTGGGGGGTCTTCTCTGTCTCGCTGGGTAATGTCTGTCAATAAACTTGTTTGCTTTAATACAGATTTCCATATAAAAGACATGAAAAGTTGACCTCTGAGCATAGGGGGTTAAGAAGATTTGCGCCTCCAACTTGCTAAGAGTTCTAGGCAGCAGATCGCCTCCGTATAATGAAGACTCTTCTGTGCAGCTGTCCTAGATATATATGCATCTTTGTACTATCACTTGTCTTCTTTACCCATATCTTATTTGTTGCAACTGAGCTAATTACACAGTCAATCTTCATATTCTCCTTAGATTCCAAATAGATAGCCTGACCTTTATGATACCATCTCTTATCATAATATAACTTTCCATCTTCTATTCTTGCTTCATATCTTTGTGCTAGTCAGCAGGAGTGCTGGGAAGATGCTCAGGAGAAGACGGAGATGCTGGTCTTTTTGGAGATTTAAGCTTATTGAGAGTTTGCAGATCTTCCATTATCTGTTCATCTGTTAACAAGTAACTGCGCAGGTGCAGGTTTTCGTCTTTTGCTGTAGTTGGAACAGGGTCATTAGGTCTCCTTCTTAGTTTCCTAGTCATTATTGGCTTTACCTCCATAGAATCTCCTGTGAGTTCCATTGTTAGCCTCTCATTCTCAACCATCTTTTTCTTTTCTTCTAACTCAATCTTTTTATCTTCACATTCCTTCACTGCTGCTTTCTTCTCTTTAATACAATTCCTTTCCACTTGTTCTGTCTCCAGTTGCAGAAAAAGCTCTGCATTTCGTATTCTTTCCTTGTATTGTTGATCTAGTTTCTTCATACTTTTCTGATACTCCTGCAAAGTGCCTTCCTGTAACTGCTGTAGCTGTCTTTTGAGAGAGATCAATTTCTCCTGGTACTTCTGCTCTTTTACTTCCAGGTAGTCTTCATCATCCTGCTTATTGGTAATATCTGTCTCCCTTGCATCCTCTGTATCTTCATCCAAGTCGTGTCCATGGATACTGCGTTCATCCTCATCGTCGACGCTGTCTAGCTCCTCCTCGTTGTTGTAATTGTTGACAATGGGTGAGAGGAGAGCTGCGGACATCTTCCCCACTGAGCTGCCCTCCTTTGTTGACACATCTAGTGCCTTGATGGTGTGCCAATCCAACTGGATTTTCTTGAGCTACTCACATCCCAGTAACGGTGGTCCTCCATTTTTCAGTACATAGAGATTCAGCTGCTGTCTTTTGTCTCCATAGGTCACTGTCACTTTAATTTTACCTTTGGGACGCATTTCTGTCCTGTGTAAATCTTTAGCAGTAGTTTAGTTTGTTTCAGAGGTATGTGAGAAAATGGTTGTTTGTAGTCGTGTACAGAGATCACTGTTAAAGCTGAGCCTGTGTCCAATTCCATTTTCAGTCTCACGCCTGCCACTTGTGGAGTGATCCTTATTGCTCTTCGATCATCTGTCTCTTTCACGTTGTGAAGTTGCAGACAAGACAATTCACTTTCGTCTGAGTGGTTTTCATCAGAACTGCTTTCGTCCATTTTGTGTACATTGTTGTGTTTTCCTTTCTGGGGTTTCTTGTTTCTCTGTATTTTGTCCTTTTTCTGCTGTTTACTAGCTTTGCATACTCTGCCAGTGTGGCCCTGTTTGCCACAGTTTCTGCATTATTTGTCTTTAAACCAACAGTCATCAGGATCATGTCACATGTTCCCACAACGGTAACATTGTTTACTAGCTTTGCATACTCTGCCAATGTGGCCCTGTTTGCCACAGTTTCTGCATTCTTTGTCTTTAAACCAACAGTCATCAGGGTCATGTGACATGTTCCCACAATGGTAACATTTCTTTCCTTCATTTCTGTTTAGTGACATTTTATTCGTAGCATACACCAGAGATTTTTGTTGTATCTCTGAAGCACCCCGTCCTGCTGCTTCCATTGATATTGTAAAGTTTGGCGCCTTCTCTAATGTAAGGTCTTTTTCACCCAGGAACAACTTCTGTGTGGTTTCACAGTACATGCCACACAATAACCTGTCCCTCAATGCATCCGATAGACCAGCTCCAAATTGACAATGTTCTGATAATTTGCGCAATTCAGCACAATATTCAGAAATGCTTTCATTTTCACTCTGATTCCATTTGTGAAATTTAAATCTTTCAGCAATGACCAGTGGTTTGGGGTTTAAATGCTGTTGGAGAGTGTCTACTATTTGCTTGAACATTTTGTCAGCTGGCTTTTCAGGGGTTAACAAGCTCCATAGCAGCCCATATGTTTTTGCTTCCATAATACTGAGTAAGACGCTGGCTTTCTTTTCATCATTAACACCGTTAGCCTCACAATATAACTCCACTCTTTCAATGTAAGTTGCCCAGTCTTCAATGCCACGGTCAAATACTGTAATGGTTCCAATCATCGCCATCTTTGTTATGTTAATTTAGCCCGGTTCTCCCCTTATTTCCTTTTTTTTGACTCACATGTCCTTTTTGCTAGCACCACGAGCGCACTCCGTCTAGATGTGTGTGTGTGTGTTGCTCCTTTTTATCCCCCTTCTGGGGCAGGCAAACCCTCAGTCCCTGGGAGTCAGCACCAGCTGTGGTCACGACTGGACATGCTGAAGCTCCGACTGTGTCTCTTGGTCTCACGACGTTTCCGACCCCGGCTGTGCTCCCGCTTCCTTTCAGACTCGTGGCCTTGCTGTGCCTCCTTCTCCCTCTCCTTGGCTCGTTTCTTGCGCTCTTCTTCCAAATGTCGTTATCAGTTAAAACACGACGTTCCGATACGATGCAGGTTCATTAACCTCATTGCCAATTTGTTGTGTATGTGGCCTGGTTACACAACAATGCTATTAATAAAAATGCTGGAGATGGGAGCTAAGGTTCATGATTCTTTACTGGCAGAAACCGAACTTGGTACACACGTACAGATCAATACACGCCTAATAGCGCATTCAATCATGTGTTACTAAAACATAAAATAGTCCCTTATTATACTGTAGGCTATACGGTACAGACAGGTTCGGAAAGGTTTGAAGTGATTATGGACTAAATGCAGGCAAATGGGACTAACTTGGTCAGCATGAATGATTAGGTCTAAGGGCTTGTTTCAGTGCTGTTTTATTCAATGATTCTAGGGTTCAGGATGGGGCAGTTGCTATACAAGTCAACACAGTGTGTAGTGAGACTGTGAGAAAGAACAGGCCATTTTTCTCAGCAGTTGATCGGGACAGGACTGCGCAAGCGCGTGCAAGTCAGTCCGTGAGTCAGCGGGAGTATTTAAAAGAGAGCAGTTTGACGGAGCAGGCGACAGAGTAGAGGGAGACGGAGTAGGAAGGCTTTGGCTCGAGAGGCTTCTGCGAGCAGAGGCTGAGGACGAGCTTCACTCCAAGTGAGGACCCCTCGAGAGTCTTCAGCGAGGAGACTACGCCACAGTTGGAGAGGGTGAGAAGTGGTGAAGAGATGACTGCTAGGCTGATTCAGTGTGCTGCGTGCATGATGTGGGAGGTCAGGGACACTGAGAATGCCTCTAGCTCCTACACCTGTGGAAAATGTGTCCAGTTTCAGCTTCTGAAGGACCGTGTTGCAGCACTGGAGAGGCAACTGGATGACCTTAGGTTCATCCGGGAAAACGAGAGTTCTCTGGACAGGACCTACAGTGAGGTCGTTACACCGAGGATACCGGAAGGTGGGGGGGGGGGGTGGCGACGATGAGCAAGGAAAGGACATTTAAAGTACAGGAGACCCCGGGGGATGTGCCTCTCGTAAACAGGTTCACCCTCTTGGAAGCTGTTGGGACAGAAGATGATGCCAGCCTGGGAGGCAGTCAGATCTGCGAGCCGACAATTGGCGCTGAAGCAAAGCCGAGGAGACAGACGTCAGGCAGAGCCGTGGTAGTAGGGGACTCCATAGTGAGAGGTACAGAAAGAGGTTTCTGCGGCAACAGGCGGGATTTAAGGATGGTATGTTGCCTCCCTGGTGCCAGGATCCAGGACGTCACGGACCGATTGCAGGGAATCCTCAAGAGTGAAGATGAACATCCAGAAGTGGTGGTGCATGTTGGCACAAATGACGTGGGGAAGAAGAGGAAAGACATTCTACAGCATGACTTCAGAGAACTCAGAAGAAGGCTGAAAAGCAGGACTTCCAGGGTGGTTATCTCCGGTTTGCTTCCAGTTCCTCGTGCTGGAGTGGGCAGGAACAGGGAGATAATGGATCTGAATGTGTGGCTGAGGAACTGGTGCAGGAAGCAAGGATTTACATTCTTGGACCATTGGGGTATTTTTCAGGGTAAGGCTGAATTGTACAAAAGGGACGGGTTGCATCTTAATAAGCAGGGCACCAGCATTCTGGCAGGTAGGTTTGCCTCTGCAACACGGGTGTGTTTAAACTAAGTAGTGGGGGGGAGGGGACGAACTGGAAACATAAGGATGGAGATAAAGGGAAAGTGAGAACAAGAAAAGTTAAGAAAGACAGCAGAATCAACAGAGCAGAAAGCTCAGGAAGGGATCGTACAGTATGGCCAAGTGAAATAGGAATTGGTGTGGGAGGTGAAGGGAGTAATGAATTAAAAGTATTGTATATGAATGCACGGAGTATAAGAAATAAAGTAGATGAGCTTGAGGCACAGTTGGAAATTGGTAAGTATGATGTTGTTGGAATAACAGAGACATGGCTTCAAGTGGAGAGGGCCTGGGAAATGAATATTCAAGGGTATACGTCCTATCGAAAGGACAGACTGATGGACAGAGGGGGTGGGGTGGCTCTGTTGGTGAGGAATGATATTCAGTCCCTTGCGAGGGGGGACATTAGAATCAGGAGACATAGAGTCTGTATGGATAGAACTGAGAAATTCTAAGGGTAGAAAGACCCTAATGGGAGTTATCTACAGGCCCCCAAACAGTAGTCTGGATGTAGGGTGTAAGTTGAATCAAGAGTTAAAATTGGCATGTAGCAAAGGTAATGCTACAGTTGTTATGGAGGATTTCAACATGCAGGTAGACTGGAGGAATCAGATTGGTACTGGACCCCAAGAAAGGGAGTTTGTGGAGTCCCTCTGAGATGGATTCTTAGAACAGCTTGTACTGGAACCTACCAGAGAGAACGCAATTCTATATTTAGTGTTGTGCAATGAACCGGATTTGATCAGGGACCTTGAGGTAAAGGAGCCATTAGGAGGTAGTGACCATAATATGATAAGTTTTAATCTACAATTTGAGAGGGAGAAGGGAAACTCGAAAGTGTCAGTATTACAGTTGAACAAAGGGAACTATGGTGCTATGAGGGAGGAGCTGGCCAAAGTTCAATGGAACGATACCCTAGCAGGGATGACAGTGAAACAGCAATGGCAAGTGTTTCTGGGAATAATGCGGAAGGTGCAGGATCAGTTCATTCCAAAGAGGAAGAAAGATCCTAAGGGGAGTAAGGGGAGGCCGTGGCTGACAAGGGAAGTAATGGACAGTATAAAAATAAAAGAGAAGAAATATAACATAGCAAAGACGAGTGGGAAGCCGGAGGATTGGGAAACTTTTAAAGAGCAACAGAAGGTAACTAAAAAGGCAATGCGCAGAGAAAAAATGAGGTACGAAGGTAAACTAGCCAAGAATATAAAGGAGGATAGTAAAAGCTTCTTTAGGTATGTGAAAAGGAAAAAAAATAGTTAGACCAAAATTGGGCCCTTGAAGACAGGAACGGGTGAATTTATTATGGGGAACAAGGAAATGGCAGACGAGTTGAACAGGTACTTTGGATCTGTCTTCTCTAGGGAAGACACAAACAATCTCCCAGATATAATAGTGGCCAAAGGACCTAGGGTAATGGATGAACTGAAGGAAATTTATATTAGGCAGGAAATGGTGTTGGATAGACTGTTGGGTCTGAAGGCTGATAAGTCGCCGGGACCTGATGGTCTGCATCCTAGGGTACTTAAGGAGATGGCTTTAGAAATCGTGGACGCATTGGTCATCATTTTCTAATGTTCTATAGATTCAGGATCAGTTCCTGTGGATTGGAGGGTGGCTAATGTTGTCCCTCTCTTCAAGAAGGGAGGAAGAGAGAAAACAGGGAATTATAGACTGGTTAGCCTGACGTCGGTGGTGGGAAAGATGCTGGAGTCAATTATAAAAGATTAAATTACGACACATCTGGATAGCAGTAACAGGATCAGTCCAAGTCAGCATGGATTTACGAAGGAGAAATCGTGCTTGACTAATCATCTGGAATCTTTTGAGTATGTAACTATGAAAATGGGCAAGGGAGAGCCAGTGGATGTAGTGTACCTGGACTTTCAGAAAGCCTTTGATAAAGTCCCACATAGGAGATTAGTGGGCAAAATTAGGGCACATGGTATTGGGGGCAGAGTACTGACGTGGATTGAAAATTGGCTGGCTGACAGAAAACAAAGAGTAGCGATTAACGGGTCCCTTTCGGAATGGCAGGCGGTGACCAGTGGGGTACCACAGGGTTCAGTGCTGGGACCGCAGCTGTTTACAATATATATTAATGATTTAGATGGAATTAAAAGTAACATTAGCAAATTTGCCGATGACACAAAGCTGGGTGGCAGTGTGAAATGTGAGGAGGATGTTATGAGAATGCAGGGTGACTTGGACAGGCTGGGTGACTGGGCAGATGCATGGCAGATGCAGTTTAATGTGAATAAATGTGAGGTTATCCACTTTGGTGGTAAGAACAGGAAGGCAGATTATTATCTAAATGGAGTCAAGTTAAGAAAAGGGGAAGTACAACGAGATCTAGGTGTTCTTGTACATCAGTCACTGAAAGCAAGCCTGCAAGTACAGCAGGCTGTGAAGAAAGCTAATGACATGCTGGCCTTCATAACAAGGGGAATTGAGTATAAGAGCAAAGGGGTCCTTCTGCAGCTGTACAGGGCCCTGGTGAGACTACACTTGGAGTACTGTGTGCAGTTTTGGTCTCCAAATTTGAGGAAGGACATTCTTGCTATTGAGGGATGGAACTGCAGCGTAGGTTCACAAGGTTAATTCCCGGGATGGTGGGACTGTCGTATGTCGAAAGATTGGAGCCACTGGGCTTGTATACTCTGGAATTTAGAAGGCTGAGAGGGGATCTTACTGAAACATTTAAGATTATTAAGGGATTGGACATGCTGGAGGCAGGAAGCATGTTCCCACTGATGGGTGAGTCCAGAGCCAGAGGCCACAGTTTAAGAATAAGTGATAGGCCATTTAGAACGGAGTTGAGGAAAAACTTTTTCACCCAGGGAGTGGTGGATGTATGGAATGCTGTGCCCCAGAAGGCTGTGGAGGCCAAGTATCTGGATGCTTTCAAGAAAGAGATAGATAGAGCTCTTAAAGATAGTGGAATCAAAGGTTATGGGGATACGTCAGGAACTGGATACTGATTGTGGATGATCAGGCATGATTACAGTGAATGGCGGTGCTGGCTCGAAGGGCCGAATGGCCTACTCCTGCACCTATTGTCTAAAAAGGCAAAATTGCAGTCAGTGGGATGAGGTGAAGTGTTACATGGGGAGAAAATCGAAGAAGATGATGAATACAAGAATAAAGGTGTTATATTTGAATGCACGCAGTGTACGGAATAAAGTCAGGTGTATCAGTATTACAGTGGAAGTAAGGGTTGTACGGGGGCATGAGAGAGGAGCTGGCCAAAGTTAATTGGAAGGGAAGAATACCAGGGATGATTGCCGAACAGCAATGGCTGGAGTTTCTCAGGGCAATTAAGAAGGTGTAAGAAAGATGCATCCCAAAGATGAAGTAGTATTCTCATTTCATTTTTAAATCTTTCTATTAATATAATCTTCTACAGCTATAAAATACAGAAATTCAGCAAATTAGTATATATATAATTAATAAAGCTGGGGAAAAAACATATATATGCTAATGAAAAAAAATTTATAAAAGAAAAAGAAGGAAAAAAGAGAACCCCAGCTAACTAAAAAAAAACCCCACTAACTATAAACCAAAAAAAAGAGAAAAAAAACCATTAAGAACCAACTCCCGGAGCGATATATCTTACAATCATTTATATTTACATATAAGAAAAGAAAAAGAAAATAACAACCACCAAATCACATTAAAATAATATAAAATTGGAAGGAAACCATGTAAATTGATTCAAATTAAATGATAATATTTAGCAAAAGAGCCCCACCTTCTCTCAAAATCAAATCAGGGGCAAAAGTTCTACTAATTTTTTCAAAACTAAGACATGACATTACTTGGGAAAACCACTGAGTTAGAGTAGGAGCAGAGGTATCTTTCTATTTCAATAAAATAGCTCTTCTTGCTGACAATGTGATGAATGCAATTACATGTTGGTTTGAAAATTAAATACCCTGAATATGATGCGGAACTATTCCAAATAGAACAGTCAATGTATTAGGTTGTAAATTAATTTTCAAAGCTTTAGAAATTGTAGGAAATAAAGATTTCCAAAAAGATTTTAATGAAGGACATGACCAGAACACGTGACAAAGTAGCTACTTCATTTTTGCACCTATCACAGTAATTATCTATATTAGGAAATATTTTGGATAGCCTCTCCTTTGTTAAATAATAGCGGTGAACAATTTTAAACTGAATTAAACAATGATTAGCACATATCAAAGAAGAATTAACCATTTTCAAAACTCGCGACCAGTCTTCATTAACAAAAGTCATATTAAGTTCTCTCTCCGAATCTTGTTTAATCTTTAGTGAGAGGTTATCTTTTTGTAGTAAAAATAAATTATAAATTCTCCCAACGGAACCTCTCACTAAGGGATTCATATTCAAAATAGTGTCCAACAAATCAGATTCTTGCATATATGGAAACGTAGAAACATATTTTTGTAAAAAATGTCTGACCTGTAAATATTGCAAGAAATGTGTGAGAGAGAGAATATTTACTAATTAACTCTTTAAAAGACATCAATCAACCATCAGTAAATAAATCTGCAAAAGAACAAATCCCCTTATTTATCCGTAAAAGAAAAATGGGATCGGTAATTGAAGGTTTAAATAGCAAATTTCGAAATACAGGACTAGACAATTTAAATTGTTTGAAATTGAAAAAGTTGCGAAACTGAAACCAAATCCGTAAGGACTGTTTAATAACAGGGTAGAAATTTAAGTTAGAGATTTTAGCAAGTTGTAAAAGTAATGGAGCTCCTCATAATGAAGTTAAATAAAATTGATTAATAGCTTTAAATTCTAAATCAATCCAAGCTGGTTTTTGGTTCTTATCGAGCCAATATAACCAAAAACATAATTGTCAAATATTAACAGCCCAATAATACAATCTTAAATTAGGTAGCGCGAGTCCACCCTCTTTTTTTAGATTTTTGTAAAGGAAACTTATTAACTCTTGGTTTTTGATTATTCAAAATAAAGGACGAAATAGTAGAATCAATTTGATCAAAAAAATTTTTGGTTAGAAAGATAGGTATATTTTGAAAAATATATAAAAATCTGGATAAAATCATCATTTTCACGGCATGAATACGACCTATTAAAGGAAGTGTAAGAGGATTCCATCTAGAAAATAATTGTTTCATAGAGTCCAATAAAGGAACTACATTAGCTTTTTAAAGATCTTTATATTTTTTTGTAATGGTAATACCCAAATATTTAAAAGAATTCACAATTCTAAATGGAATATTCTTATATATAAAAACAGGAACATTTAAAGGGAACAATTCACTTTTATTTAAGTTAAGTTTATATCCCGAAAATTTTCCAAAATCATTCAATAATTCCAAAAGATTAGGAATAGATTTTTCAGGATTCGAGATATAAACCGAAAGATCATCTGCATAAAGAGAAATCTTGTGTGTGTGTGTGTATATATATATATATATAAAACCATTTATAGAAATACCATGAATATTTTTAGCTTCGCGAATTGTTATAGCCAAACGCTCCAATGCAAGATTAAATAATAAAGGACTTAATGGACACCCTTGTCGAGTACCTCGTGAAAGTGAAAAAAAGGGAGACCTAAGATTATTAGTAATGACGGTAGCGATAGGGTTCTTATAGATCATTTGAATCCATTTATTAAAATTATTACCAAAGCTAAATCTCTCTATTATATTAAACAAATAAGTCCATTCAACTCTATCAAATGCCTTTTCTGCATCCAGAGAAATAACACATTGAGGTATTTTGGATAATGGTGAATATATAACATTCATCAGTCTCCGAACATTAGAAGAAGAGTAACGGCCTCTAATAAAACCTGTTTGATCCATAAAGATAATTTTAGATAAAATGTTTTCCAAACGGTTAGCCATTATCTCGGAAAGGATTTTAGCATCCACATTTAGTAGCGAAATAGGTCTATAAGATGAGCATCCAGTAGGATCTTTATCTTTCTTAAGGATTAAAGAAACAGAAGCTTCAGAAAAAGAAGAAGGTAAATTGCCTTTCTCAAAAGATTCATGAAATATTTCCAAAAGATATGGAGAAAGTAATTTTTCAAATTATTTGTAAAATCCTACCGAATAACCATCGAGTCCAGGAGCTTTCCCTGATTGCATTCACCATATAGCTTTCTGAATTTCATGTTCAACAATTGGAGCATCAAGGTTCTGTTGATCTTCAGCAGTAATTTGAGGAAATTTAATCTTATATAAAAAAAACTTTCATTTTAGAGGGATCTTCTGGAAACTGAGATTTATAGAGGTCGGAATAAAAATCGTGAAAGATATGATTAATATCATAGAAAACATAGATAATAGGTGGAGGAGGAGGCCATCTGGCCCTTCGAGCCTGCACTGCCATTCAGTATGATCATGGCTGATCATCCAACTCAGAACCCTGTACCTGCCTTCTCTCCATACCTCCTGATCCCTTTAGCCACAAGGGCCATATCTTACTCCCTCTTAAGTATAGCCAATGAACTGGCCTCAACTGTTTCCTGTGGCAGAGAATTCCACAGATTCACCACTCTCTGTGTGAAGAAGTTTTTCCTAATCTCGGTCCTAAAAGGCTTCCCCTTTATCCTCAAACTGTGACCCCTCGTTGTGGACTTCCCCAACGTCGGGAACAATCTTCCTGCATCTAGCCTGTCCAATCCCTTTAGGATTTTATACGTTTCAATAAGATCCCCCCCTAATCTTCTAAATTCCAACGAGTATAAGCCTAGTCGATCTAGTCTTTCATCATATGAAAGTCCTGCCATGCCAGGAATCAATCTGGTGAACCTTCTTTGTACTCCCTTTATGGCAAGAATGTCTTTCCTCAGCTTAGGGGACCAAAACTGCACACAATACTCCAGGTGTGGTCTCACCAAGGCCTTGTACAACTGCAGTAGTACCTCCCTGCTCCTGTACTCGAATCCTCTTGCTATGAATGCCAGCATACCATTCGCCTTTTTCACCGCCTGTTGTACCTGCATACCCACTTTCAATGACTGGTGTATAATGACACCCAGGTCTCATTGCACCTCCCCTTTTCCTAATCGGCCACCATTCAGATAATAATCTGTTTTCCTGTTTTTGCCACCAAAGTGGATAACCTCACATTTATCCACATTAAATTGCATCTGCCATGAATTTGCCCACTCACCTAACCTATCCAAGTCACCCTGCATCCTCCTCACAGTTAACACTGCCGCCCAACTTCGTGTTATCCGCAAACTTGGAGATGCTGCATTTAATTCCCTCGCCTAAGTCATTAATATATATTGTAAACAACTGGGGTCCCAGCACTGAGCCTTGTGGTACCCCACTAGTCACAAAAGCGGGGTTACATTAGCCACCCTCCACTCCTCAGGAACTAGTCCAGAATCTAAAGAATTTTGAAAAATTATCACTAATGCATCCACTATTTCTTGGGCTACTTCCTTAAGCACTCTGGGATGCAGACCATCTGGCCCTGGGGATTTATCGGCCTTTAATCCCTTCAAGTTACCTAACACCTCTTCCCTACTAACATATATTTCCCTCAGTTCCTCCATCTCACTAGACCCTCTGTCCCCTACTATTTCCGGAAGATTATTTATGTCCTCCCTAGTGAATACAGAACCAAAGTAGTTATTCAATTGGTCTGCCATGTCCTTGTTCCCCATAATAAATTCACCTTATTCTGTCTGTCAGGGACCTACATTTGTCTTAACCAATCTTTTTCTTTTCACATATCTATAAAAGCTTTTACAGTCAGTTTTTATGTTCCCTGCCAGTTTTCTCTCATAATCTTTTTTCCCTTTCCTAATTAAGCCCTTTGTCTTCCTCTGCTGGACTCTGAATTTCTCCCATTCCTCAGGTGAGCTGCTTTTTCTGGCTAATTTGTATGTTTCTTCTTTGGAATTGATACTATCCCTAATTTCCCTTGTCAGCCACGGGTACACTACCTTCCCTGATTTATTCTTTTGCCAAACTGGGATGAACAATTGTTGTAGTTCATCCATGCGATCCTTAAATGCTTGCCATTGCATATCCACCGTCAACCCTTTAAGTATCATTTGCCAGTCTATCTCAGCTAATTCACGTCTCATACCTTCAAAGTTACCCTTCTTTAAGTTCAGAACCTTTGTTTCTGAATTAACTATATCACTCTCCATCTTAATGAAGAATTCCACCATATTATGGTCACTCTTACCCAAGGGGCCTCTCACGACCAGATTGCTAATTAACCCTTCCTCATTGCTCAATACCCAGTCCAGAATGGCCTGTTCTCTAGTTGGTTCCTCGACATGTTGGTTCCAAAAACCATCCCGCATACATTCCAAGAAATCCTCTTCCTCAGCACCCTTACCAACTTGGTTCGCCCAATCTATATGTAGATTGAAGTCACACATTATAACTGCTGTTCCTTTATTACACGCATTTCTAATTTCCTGTTTAATGCCATCCCCAACCTCACTACTACTGTTAGGTGGCCTGTACACAACTCCCACCAATGTTTTCTGCCCCTTAGTGTTATGCAGCTCTACCCATATCGATTCCACATCCTCTCAGCTAATGTCCTTCCTTTCTAGTGCGTTAATCTCCTCTCTAACCAGCAATGCTACCCCACCTTTTCTTTCATGTCTATCCCTCCTGAATATTGAATATCCCTGAATATCCCATCCTTGGTCACCCTGGAGCCATGTCTCTGTGATCCCAACTATATCATATTCATTAATAATAATCTGCACTTTTAATTCATCCACCTTGTTACGAATGCTGCTTGCATTGACACACAAAGCCTTCAGACTTGCCTTTACAACACTCTTAGTCCTTATACAATTATGTTGAAAAGTGGCCCTTTTTGATTTTTGCCCTGGATTTGCCGGCCTGCCACTTTTACTTTTCACCTTACTACTTTTTGCTTCTACCCTCATTTTACACCCCTCTGTCTCTCTGCACTTGTTCCCGTCCCCCTGTTGTGAACTAATCTCCCCTCTCCTAGTCTCTTTAATTTGATTCCCACCCCCCCCCGCAACCATTCTAGTTTAAAGTCACCTCAGTAGCCCTTGCAAATCTCCCCGCCAGGATATTGGCCCCCTAGGATTCAAGTGTAACCCGTCCTTTTTGTACAGGTCACACCTGCGCCAAAAGAGGTCCCAATGATCCAAATACTTGAATACCTGCCCCCTGCTCCAATCCCTCAGCCACGCATTTACCCTCCACCTCATTGCATTCCTACTCTCACTGTAGCGTAGCACAAGCAGTAATCCAGAGATTACTACCTTTGCAGTCCTTTTTCTCAACTCCCTTCCTAACTCCCTATATTCTCCTTTCAGGACCTCTTCCCTTTTCCTACCTCTGTCATTGGTACCTATATGTACCACGACCTCTGGCTCCTCACCTTCCACTTCAGGATATCTTGGACGCGATCAGAAATATTCCGGACCCTGGCACCAGGGAGGCAAACTACCATCCGGGTCTCTGGACTGCGTCCACAGAATGGCCTATCTGACCCCCTTACTATCGAGTCCCCTATTACTACTGCCCTCCTCTTCCTTTCCCTACCCTTCTGAGCTACAGGGTCGGACTCTGTGCCAGAGGCACAGCCACTGTCGCTTCTCCAAGGTAAGCTGTCCCCCCCAGCAGTACTCAAACAGGAGTACCTATTGTCAAGGGGCACAGCCACTGGGGTACTCTCTATTATCTGACTCTTCCTCTTCCCCCTCCTAGCCGTGACCCACTTGTCTGCCTCCCGTGGCCCCGGTGTGACCACCTGCTGTAGCTCCTCTCTATCAACTCCTCACTCTCCAGGTGCAGATGTGGATGTCCGGGAGGCTTAGAGACTGCAGGACCTCCCACATCCAGCACTGAGAACAACAAACTGCCCTCACACTCATACTGCCCTTCTCAAATAACAACAAAAAATGAATACCAAACCTTCCTCGCCTCGCCCGTTTCTGCCTAAGCCCGTTGAGCCGAAGCCCTTAAGCCTTCACTCTGCTCCTGGCTCACTCCGCAGCCGGCAAACTATGCTGCCCGCTGTATAAGGCTCTGTTCCTTTTAAATCTTCTGCGCTTCACTGCCCGGCGTCACACGCCTGCACAGTCCCGCCTCTCTGAATGCCGATGGAAAAAAAACGAAAAATTCAAAAATGGCTTCCTCCGCACTCCTGCTCTGACTTCCTTCTCAGACTTCCTTCTCCGAATTATTATCATCATAATTATTTACTATTATCTTTACAAATCTTTAAAATTTGTCTTTTAGCTTTAGCAGCCCTTAATTGGGAAGCTAATAGCCTATTATTTTTATCCCCAAAAATATAAAACTGACTTTTCAATTTAAGCAAATATCCTTCAATAGGATAAGTTAATAATAAATTATATTGTGATTGTAGTTCCACTCTCCTTTTAAACAATTCAATGTTTGGAAAGATTGCATTGAGATTATCTAATTCTTTAATTTGTTTAGCAATGTTATCTAGTTCCATTGTTGTCTGTTTCTTCAATTTAGCTAAATAAGAAATAATCTGACCACGTAAATAAGCTTCTAACGTATCCTAAATTATTAACTTTGAGACATTTTCTGTATTATTAAAGAGAAAAAACTCTTTTATCTGAGTTTCAATAAACTCAACAAAATCTGAACTTTGTAACAAATGTTCTGGAAAACGCCAAGGTGGTCTTGTAGAAATAACATTTTTCAAATCAAATATTAAGTTTAAAGGAGCATGATCAGAAATAAAAATTGCATCATATTCACATTTCTGAACATTAAGTAAAAGTCGAGGGTCAGCTATAAAATAGTCGATTCTCGAATATTTATTATGAACATGTGAAAAAAAGGAATACTCTCTATCAGCAGGATGCATATGTCTCCAGACTTCGATTAAACCATAACCAATTAAAAAGGAATTAATAAGTGATGCAGAATGATTAGGGAGTTGATGTCCAGATGATGATTTATCTAACAGGGGACTTAAGCAAATATTAAAATCTCCATCCATTAATAACATATATTCATTTAAATCAGGTAATAGTGCAAAAATATTTTTTAAAAATGAAGGATCATCAGTATTTGGTCCATATATATTAACCAAAACCATTTTGTTATTGTAGCTGGTTCCTTTAACCATCAAAAATCTACCACTAATATCAGATATAATATCCTCCTGATTAAAGGGAATATTGGAATCAATAAAAATGGAAACACCCCTAATCTTACTTTGAGAGTTTGTGTGAATCTGACGGTCCTTCCAAAATTTAAAAAATCGATTGTTATCACATAACCTGACGTGTCTCTTGTACAAAAATTATATCAGGATGGAATCGATTAATAATTTTAAATGCTTTCTTACGCTTAGTAGGATGATTCCTACCATGGACATTCCAATTTAAAACATTTAATTGTTTAACTAACATCATGAAACTTTATATATAAAGAAAACAGTTAAAGGCATGTCAGGATAAAAAAAAATGGTGGTAATAAACACAATGATAATAATTTGTATACGCTCCGGAATTCCATTGAAGTAGTATTCTAAAGGGAGGATGAGGCAATCCGTGGCTGACAAGAGAATTCAAAGACGGCATTAAAGGAAAAGACAGGGCATATAATATAGCAAAAAGTAGTGGGAAGTTAAAGCATTGGAAACTTATAAAAACCAACAGAAGGGAACTTTAAAAAAAAACATGAGAGAAAGGATGAAATATGTTAGCCAAAAATCTCAAAGGTGATACCAAAAGTTTTTTTTTAGATATACAAATAAAAGAGTGGCAAGATGGATTTGGACCATTGGAAAATTAAGATAGAGAGGTAGTAATGGGGAACAAAGAAAGGCAGATGAACTTAAGTATTTTGCATCAGTCTTCACTGTAGAAGACACTAGTCGTATGCCAGAAATTCAAGTGTCAGGGGCCAGAAGGGAGTTTAGTTACTATTACTAAGGAGAATTTGCTTAGGAAGCTGAAAGTAGATAAGTCACCTAGACCAGATGGATTACACCCAGAGTTCTGAAAGAGGTTGCTGAAGAGATTGTGTAGTAATAATCTTTCAAGAATCTCAAGGTTCTGGAATGGTGCAGGAGGACTGGAAAATTGCGAATGTTACTCCACCCTTTAAGAAGGGTGGGTAGGCAGAAGAAAGGAAATTATCGGCCAGTCAGGCTGCCTTCAGTGGTTGGGAAGATGATAGAGTCCATTATTAAGGATGAATTTTCAAGGTATTTGGAAGTGCATGATAAAGTAGGCCAAAGTCAGCATGGTTTCCTTCCAGGGCAATTCCTGCCTGACAAATCTGTTTGGATTCTTTGAGAAAATAACATGCAGGATAGAAAAAGAGGAGTCAATGGATGTTGTTTGCTTGGATTGTCAGAAGGCCTTTGGCAAGGTGCCATATATGAGGCTGCTTAACAAGTTAAGAGTCCACGGCATTATAGGAAAGATATGAGCATGGATAGAAGATTTTTTGGTTTGCAGGAGGCAAAGAGTCAGAATAAAAGCAGCCTATTCTGCTTGGATGCGTTCCACAGGGGTCGGTATTGGTACCGATTCTTTTCACATTATATGTCAGCGATTTGGATGGGAGAACTGATGGCTTTGTGGCCAGGTTTGCAGATGATACAAAGATAGGTGGAGGGACAGATAGTGTTGAAGCAGGGAGTCTGCAGAAGGACTTGGACAGATTGAGAGATTAGGCAAAGAAGCAGCTGTTGGAATACAGTGTAGGGAAGTGTATGGTCATGTAGTTTGATAGAAGGAATAAAAGAATAGACTATTTTCTAAGTGGGGAGAAAACTCAAAAATCAGAGGAGCAAAGGGACTTGGGAGTCCTTGTGCAAAATTCCCTAAAAATTAACAGGCGGCTTGAGTCAATGGTAAGGAAAGCAGATGCAAGGACTAGAATGTGATGTGATGTTGAGGTGTTGATAAGGCATTGGTCAGACTGCACTTGGAGTACTATGAGCAGTTTTGGGCCCCTTGTCTATGAAAAGATGTACTGGCATTGGAGAGGGTCCAGAGGAGGTTCAAGAGAATGATTCCAGGAAGGAAAGGGTTAATGGTTAAAGGAAAGGGCCTTTGGCAAGGTGTCACACATGAGGCTGTTAAGCAGGATAAGAGACCATGGAATTACAGGGAAGTTACTAGCATGGGTGGAGCATTGGCCGGTGAGCAGAAAACAGAGAGTGGGAATAAAGGGATCCCATTCTGGCTGCCTGCCAGTTACCAGTGGAGTTCCACAGGCGTCGGTGTTGGGACCGCTGCTTTTTACAATGCACGTCAATGATTTGGACTACAGTATTAATGGATTTGTGGCTAACTTTGCCGATGATACAAAGATAGCTGGAGGAGTGGGTAGTGTTGAAGAAACAGAAAACCTGCAGAGAGACTTAGTTTAGGGGAATGGGTGAAGAAGTGGCAAATGAAGTACAATGTTGGAAAGTGTATGGTCACGCACTTTGGTGGAAGAAATAAACAGGCAGACTATCATTTAGATGGGGAGAAAATTCAAAATGCAGAGATGCAAAGGGACTTGGGAGTCCTTGTGCAAGACACCCTAAAGGTTAACTTTCAGGTTGAGTCGGTTGTGAAGAAGGTGAATGTAATATTGGCATTCATTTCTAGAGCTATAGAGTATAAAAGCAGGTATGTGACGTTGAGGCTCTATAAGGCACTTGGAGTATTGTGTGCAGTTTTGGGCTCCTTATTTTAGAAAGGATATACTGACATTGGAGAGGGTTCGGAGAAGATTCACAAGAATGATTCCAGGAATGAAAGGGTTACCGTATGTGGAATGTCTGGCAGCTCTTGGGCTGTATTCCCTGGAGTTCAGGAGAATGAAGGGGGATCTCGTAGAAATATTCCTGATATTAAAAGGCCTGAAAAAATTAGAGATGGCAAAGTTATTTCCCATGGTAGGGGAGTCTAGGATTGAAGGACATCCATTTAGAACAGAGATGCAGAGAAATTACTTTAGTCAGAGGGTGGTAAATCTGTGGAATTTGTTGCCACAAGGGGCTGTGGAGGCCAAGTCATTGGGTCCATTTAAGGCAGAGATAGCTAGGTTCTTGATTAGCCAGGGCATCATAGGGTATGGGATGAAGGCAGGGGAGTGGGAATGACTGGAAGAATTGGATCAGCCCATGATTGAATGACGGAGCAGACTTGATGGGCCAAATGGCTTCTACTCCTATATCTTATGGTCTTATGTATGAGCAGCATTTCTTTAAGGTTGTTAAAAGTCAGGGGTGGCAGTGGGATAAACTCCCACAACCTGTTAAATGGCGTACAGATCAAATAGCCTCAGACAACCAAGTTATGTTCCTGGCCTTCAAAGTGTGACTTAGCTACTAAGTCCGGTGGAACAGTTTCCACTGACAGGTGAAGGAGCAAAGTAGGGTTACTGATGTATTAAAACCAGTGGCTTCGGGCAGATGGGGCTTGTCAGCTGTGGTTGACAGCTCATCTAGGAGAAGGAAAACTTTGATCTCAAACCACCACTGTCTTGCAACTATACCCACTCATGTAGATGGCTTCGGGAGTAAACCCAGAGGGAAAAGTCTGGAGCTGGAATCCCTAAGGCAGCCCTACATTGAGTTCAATGCTGACTGGCGACTCCTGCAATGCTGTTGGTGCCAAACTCTATTGGTCTCTGGTGTTCCTTTGTGTCCATCAGATGGTTGCTACATGGCCAACAGCCTGCTCTCCATATCGTACTGTTCTGGCTTGCGTACCTAGACAACTAGGATGCAACATCCATGGTCGATCATGACCGATGGAGCCGTTGTAGTCGCTGTCATCTGTATCCTCAAGAATTTAGAAGAATGAGGGAGGATCTCTTTAAACCTGCCAAATATTGAAAGACCTAGATACAGTGGATGTGGAAGGGATGTCTCCTGTAGTAGGTGAGTCTAGAACCAGAGGGCACAACCTCAGAATATAGGGACATCCATTTAGAACAGAGATGAGAAGGAATTCTTTTAGCCAGTGGTTGATGAATCTGTCTCAGTCTCCAAGAACTGAAGTTTAAACTACTGGACATTGCTGCCAGCAATGTCTGAGAAAAATCATCACAGACCAGTTAATGATACTTTTGTTTATTAGTTCTAAAAATACCAAAGCTTCGAAAAATAAAAGTAAACAATGGTATGTATGTGTCTCTGCAATATTAACATGGTTTCTTGAATCTTTGAAATAAATGTATTAAAATTGAAACAAATATTAGTTAGTGAAACAAAAGTAATTTTAACTGCTTGTTTTATTTAATTCAGGAACAATGGTGCACTCAATGGCTTGGAACAACACAATCAATATACTATGTGGAATGCAGAATATGTACTTTGTGGTTTGGTATTATCCAAATGTAGTCTACGTAGATAAGGAGCTGCTGTCCAAAACAGTTTATGAAAAAGATGCAAGGTAGAATTATCCTTAACAAATAATTATCCTTTCTTCTTTTTATACAAACTGAAAGACGAATTTAAATGATTATGTTCATCCATGCCCACGTTATATCAGAAGTTCACTAGATTTTTTAAAAATGATAATACAATAAGAAATTTTCATTTGAAAATTATAATTTTAGCTGATGAACTTTTAAGTAATTTTGATGATACTTGCATGACATTTTCAATATTATTTTAGTGGATATATATTAAATAAAAGAATACTGGAATATGAATAAACTTAAAGTACTTGAATCCACAGAACATTTCTTTTGTTTTCAGTGAATTTGGTAAAAATCCTCAAATTGTGAATTATGTGGGAAACCAAGTCACCATTAGAAGAGTTGATGGCTCAATGATACATACAAGTATATCACCTTACCCTGCCATCCTTCATGAATATGTTACTGCCTCAAGGTGGGATGATGCAGTTCGTCTCTGTCGCTTTGTCAAGGTATTTGCAAAAAATATTTTGATTATAAATTGTTTTGTGAATTTTGGTATATAAAAAGAAAAGCTCAGTTTTCTGTAAGGTATCATGTATTAAATGGAAGTTTCATAGTACTGTTAATTAATGTTCATAGTGCAGATAAAAACAATCCAAAGTATACTAATTAAAAACAAGATATGAAGAAAAATGAATCCCAAAAATGTGTTTTCTTTTGTTTTTTTTAATATTATTTATAAATCACTGTATATAATTTGTAGTTTGGGCCACATAGCCCAAACGTTTGATGTTGAAATCTATCATATATTGCAAAACATGCAACTCCAATGAAAGAAAGAATTTAATGACAGCTTTTCTTCAGACAGCCAGCTGGGGGCGTAGTGACATCAGCGCCGGACTTCGGAGTGAAGGCTCCTGAGTTGGAAACCAGCCGGCTCCCCGGCACGCTTTTCATCCGTGCTGGGTTGAGTGTTGAGCTAGCAACTCGACCTCATAAAAAAGAAATAGCCTGCTACAGAAACATCAACAGCAAAAAGTTGATGGCCTATGCTCCCCATGAGTTTAAAAAGCAATTTCCTTCCTTTTTCCTTTTTTCTTCAGACAACAGTGGCAGTTTTTTTTTGGCCGTTGTGAAAATACATAGCAATGGATTGGCTGCCCATTATATAATACTCTTGATTTTACTTTCTATTATGCCCAATAAGCACTTACACTTTACCAGTTTTTGGTCCACATAGTTGAAACAAATTGTTTGCTAAATGAGTGTGCTATGAGTGTGCTAAATATGCCTAGAATTGAAATCTAAAAACTTTGTAATTTTTGTCATAAGTATAATTTTTACCCAGAGTAGATCACAATTGCAACCATTTCTGGGTGACAGCATGAGAATAGGGAAATGTGATTGGGTAGGCTCTGGTATCGATCATACTTGAGAATCTGATCTTGCGTCCATTTTTTTTCTGCCAAAGGAGTTTTCCACCATTGTCCTGGTAACTGTGTACATTTTACCTCTGGCCAACATCAGGCAGGCACAGGGGGAGCTGAGCACTGTGATCAGCAGTCATGAAACAGTGCACCCTGATGCTTTCCCTCTCACTACGGGGAATTTCAACCAGACCAGCTTGAAGAAGTTTCCGAACAACTACCACCAACATATCACCTGTGGAACCAGAGGAGTGAACATTCTTGACTGCTTTTATACCACCATCAAAAATGCTTACTGTGCCACCCCACGCCCAAACTTTAGAAAGTTTGATCACCTGGCTGTACTTTTACTCCCAGGGTAGAGGCAGAGACTAAAGACCAGAGTAGCACCAGTGGTAAGGACTAAGAAGCTATGGTCAAAGGAGGCAGAGGAGCGCGTACAGGACTGCTATGAGTCAGTGCCCTGGAAAGTATTCAGGGATTCATCTTCAAATCTGAAAGAATATGCCACAGTTATCCTCGACTTCATCAAGACCTGTGTGGATGAGTGTGTGCCTCCGAGAATATACCAGACATACTCAAACCAAAAGCCATGGATTAACCAGAAGATCCATAGTTTCCTGAGGGCTAGATTTGTGTAAATTCAATACCAGTGATCCAGAACTATACAGGAAGTCCATGTACAACCTACAGAAGGCTATTTTAAGAGCAAAAAAGCAATTCCAAATTAAGTTAGAGACAAAATCGGATGCACTATCGCTTGGCAGGGTTTACAAGCCATTATTTCCTAAAAGGTGAACCCTAACATCATGAATGGCAATGATGCTTCACTCCCAGATGAACACCTTTTATGCACACTTTCAAAAGGAGAATAAAGCACCTGTGTGAATTCCCTGCAGCATCTGATGACCCTGTAATCTCTGTCTCGGAGGCCAATGGCAGGACATCTTTCAAAAGGGTAAACCCTCACAAGGCGTCAGGACCCTGATGGTGTACCTGGTTGTGCACTGAAAACCTGTGCCAAGCAACTAGTGGAAGTGTTCAAGACCATCTTCAATCTCACACTGCTACAGTTGGAGGTTCCCACCTGCTTCAAAAAGGTGACAATCAAACAAATGCCCAAGAAAAGCAAAATGAGCTGCCTCAACCACTATCACCCAGTTGCACTCGCATCTACTGTGATAAAGTGCTTTGAGGGGTTGTTCATGGCCAGAATCTACTCCTGTCTAAGCAAGGACCTGGACCTGTTGGAATTTGCCTTTCGTCACAATAGGTCTACAGTGGATGCAGTCTCACTGGCTTTCCACTTGGTCTTGGATCACCTGGACAATAGCAATACCTATGTCAGGCTGCTGGTTATTGATTACAGTTCAGCATTCAATACCATCATACTCTCAGTACTAATCAACAAGTTCCAAAACCTGAACTTCCCCCTGCAACTGGATTCTTGGCTTCCTAATTCCAAAGTCAGTGGAGATGGAAAATAACCTCTCCTCATTGACAGTCAGCAGTAGCACACCTCAAGGATCCATGCTTCGCCCTGCTGTATTCTCTCTGCACTTATGACTGTGTGGCTAGGCACAGCTCAAACATGATCTAAAAATTTGCCAATGACACAGATATTGTTGGCAGAATTTTAGATGGTGACAGGGAAGCATACAGGAATGAGATAGATCAGCTGGTTATGTGGCATCGCAACAACAACCTTGCACTCAATGTCAGTAAGACCAAAGAATTGATTGTGCACTTCAGGAAGGGGAAATCAAGAGAACACACATCTGTCCTTGTTGAGGGGTCTGCTGTGGAAAGGGTGAAAAGTCTCAAGCTCCTGGGTGTCAACATTTCTAAGGATCTATCCTGGGCCCAACGTACAATTGCAATCACCTAGAAGGCACAATTGTGGCTATATTTCAGTAGGAGTTTGAGGAAACTTGGTAAGTCATCAAGGACTCTCGCAATTTTCTACAGATGTACTGTGGAGAGCTTTCTTAACTGGTTGCATCACCATCTGGTATGAAGAGGCCACAACACATGGTCGGAAAAAGCTGCAGAAGTTGCAAATTCAGCCAGCTCCACCATGAGCTCCAGCCTCCCCCAACATTGACAACATCTTCAAACAGTGATGCCTCAAAAAGGCGGCATCTATCAAGGACTCCAATGACAAAGAGCATAAACTCTTCTCATTTCTACCAACAAGGAAGAGCTACAGGAGCCTGAATATACACACACTCAATAATTTAGGAACAGCTTCTTCCTCTCTGCCATCAGATTTCTGAATGCACAATGAATCCATGTACACTACCTCACTACTTCACATAGCTCTCTTTTTGCACTATTTAATTTACTGTATATACAGATATATAGATATATCACATATCTTATGGTAATTTATAGTTTTTTATTATCATGTGTTGCAATGTACTGCTGCCACAAAACAACACATTTCACAACATATGCCAGTGATATTAAACCTGATTCTGATTCTGAAATCTGAGTCTTGACTAACAAATACCCGTTTCTTTTTTTTCCCCAATCTTTTTTTTATTGATTTAAAAGAATAAAGATAAATACAAACCAGAGGAGAGGTTATCTCAAGTACATATTTCAATAATAGTACAAACAAAGAAAGGAATATACACTGTCAAAATCATATATAGTATTAAGCTAATATGAAGAAAGAACCGCTTCTCCTCTTAACAGTTCATAGAAAAAAAAGACTCAAGATTTCTGTTATTGAGAAAAAAAAATCCACTAAACTAACCTAAAACAAAAAAAAAGGGGGGGCTGGGTAGTCTATTTTGAGGATACAGTTAAAAAAAGGACAAATCCTTCTGGTCAAATCTATTGCGGAGAAGAAAACAAAATGAACTGAAAAAGTAAAAAGAATTAGATCATATGAAAATATTGAATAAAAGGTCACCAAGTTTGCTCAAATTTAAAAGATGTATCAAACGTCCGATTCCTTATTTTCTCCAAACTTTAACAAGGTATAATGGAGGAGAGCCAAAAAAAAACAGTAGGTGGATTGGGATCCTTCCAGTACAATAGAATAGCTCTCCTAGCCAATAAAGTTGAGAAAGCTATCATGTGTTGAGTGGAAGCAGGAACGTTTCCTGCTTCCGTTGGAATAATCCCAAAGATTGCTTTGACCTCAGCATCTGCAGATTATTTTGTGTTTACAATCCCAAAGATTGCCGTAAATGAATTAGGTTGTACATCAAAACCTATGACATATGATAACATTCTAAAAACATCTCTCCAAAAGTTATTTAACTTTATGCAGGACCAAAACATATGAGTTAGGGTAGCCACCTCAGTGTTGCATCTATCACAGGTACGATTTATATTAGAAAAAATATGCGCTAGTTTACTACTTCATATAGCTTTCTTTTTGCACTACTTATTTAATTTACTGTATATACAGATATATAGATATATCACATATCTTATGGTAATTTATAGTTTATCATGTGTTGCAATGTACTGCTGCCGCAAAACAACACATTTCACAACATATGCCAGTGATATTAAACCTGATTCTGATTCTGAAATCTAAGTCTTGACTATCAAATACCCTTTTTTTGAAGCTGGTTGTGCAGCATTTCTGAAGTCCCATGAAATATTCTCCTCTTCTCAGTGTTGGTGATTAGGCAGTGAATTTGTGATTGAAACTATTCACCACTGACATTTTATAATTTTCTTGGGGATACCATCAGATCCCAAGGCCACAATATTTGAGTTTGAATGTGGCCTTCTCAGACTATTGTTGTTCAAGGTAGACTTCTGTGGGATAGAATTAAGGGTACTCCCATCAAGGACAGGGTTGCGATAGAGGTAGCCTTCAATATGTTCTTTCTAATGGGCTGCTTGCATGTTCCTGATGGATTCCCTTCTGTTGCTGGCTCTCAGCAGGTAGGACCTTGGGAGTTTTTGCCATAGACAATTTTTGCAGTACTGAAGTACTGATTCCATATTAAAGTGATCTAAAGGGGCATAATGTTCTCTAGTTCTGTGGAATTATTTTGTAACATGATGCTGGACTTGTTCACTCTTGATGAGAAAACTGGTTTTGTGAAGATGGCTTTCTTTCTCTGGTCTGCTCTTGCAGAAGATTTACCCACTGCCTTGTTCTTTAAACTGGCTTTCACCTGCCTGTCAGTACTTGAGGATATCTGTATATTTGTAGCACAGAGACTTACAAGTTTTTCACTAGATGAGAAATATTCTATTTCCTGGGTCTTCTTGCCAAAGTGAATAACCATCCATTTTACAACATAATACTCCATCCTCCATCTTTTTGCCCACTTGGTCAGATTGTCTGTATCATATTTGCAGACTCTTTTGCTCTCTTTGCAATTCACTTTTTTTTTCCATAAATGAATTAAACATTCATTGGCTGAAATTGCCAGTTTTAATTTTGGGTTATTGTGTGACCTATGTATTGAAGTAGTTCTGGTGCACACAACTTTACAAATAAAAATTGGCATGCACTAGTCACATAGATTTCTATCTCAGTAATGATACTGTAATGTGTTTTCTGCATCAATACATCAACTGCTTATAATGACATTCTGCTTAATGTTGCAAGGACAATTGGTCTTTGACAAATCTCGTGTATCAGTATAACATTTTCCAGAAAAAGATGTTAGCCAAAGGATTTGGCAAGTAGCAAAAAATATTTTCCATCATCTGATAAAAAGCAGCATTTGCTTTCCAAGTAATTTGGGTAGTACCTCCCTCCTGCAGCTTATTTTGTCTAGGTTGCAAGTGCAGCTATCGAGAAAACAGTTCTCCCTGTAAAATGTCAAGAGGATGCTGAATTAGACAAAAAGAGAAAACAACCAGAAAACTAAACATCTGGATTTGCATATAGAAATTAGTAATGAAACAAAATTCAAATTAAATGTGTTTTGGCATTTCGCAAGTCCATTAATTTATCCATTTTAGTTTAGTATAAAAATGATTAAAAATAAAGACCTTGAAATTCAATTCAGCTAGTTCCATCAGAATTCCATTCGGTGCACAGTGCCCAGCATATTACAGTGAGGGTTGTTAACAGACCAGCAGATCATCTGCACTTGCCTTAGGAAGCTCTCAGTCTTTTCTAGAAAACTGTCCCAGTCCAACCTTATGAAGTTTCAACCCAGCTCACGATGAGACGTTCAAGTGACTGCCTTGAATAAACCCAGAGAGAACAACTTGCACGTACTGAAAATAGGAGATGTGAATAGGCCCTTGGCCCCTCCAGCCTGATCGTATTGAAACCCTGAATTACTATGTAGGCTGGAATGTTTCACCCTTCCCAAATTTGCTCCTGGTGCCTAGAAACCATTTATTTATGATGCTATTCACCACACTTCAGCAGTGCTGCAAGGTCTCATTAGATTATAAGAAACACTCTTACTCAACACCCAGCATACTCTCGAAATGGCTTCCTGATAAAACTAAACACCAACACATTACTGGCTGTGCCAGAACCTACCTCCAACTCCTTACATTCAGATTTCTAATTAGTCAACATTGGAGCACCGTTGTTCCACAGCCTTGTACAAGAGTTACTTTACTGGATGTTGAAGTCAGCTTATGTAAAGTCCAAATAAGGAACATCTAACTAAAACACACCCACAAAGGCAAACTATGTTGCAATAGTTAATAAAATTGAACCAAAAACTTCCAGTTCTCATTACTATGAGTGGATTTGGCATCATTGATTTACAGGCCAATAAAAAGATTTCATTTTTAGAAGCAGCAGAGTAAGAAAATATTTTATTTTCCTTGCTTAAGTTGGATTGGAGATCTTTTATTAGAACATTACTGGACCTCACCAATACCTAAGATAGATTTGGCTGCTACCAATTAAATGCCCTTGCAGGTACAGGCAGCTTGTCACAATCACAAAAGTAATTGCACCTTTGGTATTTAAAACAAAATTTGCAAAATTTGGGAAGACGAGAGTTATACCATCCTCAGAAACGTAAAGGAAAAAATGTAATGATTTATCACATGGAATGTAAACATGGAGAATAATATACCTTTAGACTTGACATCAAAACTTGCCCAGAGATTCAAAAAAAAGCTACTGATTAGATAGGCTTAATTTTTCCTACAAAGAACTGTGAAGATGTTCACATGCTGGGCACAAAGCCAGTGAGCAGTCAGATTGTGTAATTACAACATGACAAGTTTACATGGACAAAACCTTTTGTAAACTTAGACATAGGGAATTACAAAGGGAAAACTTTGGTACACAAACTACATGCAGATGTAAGTAGTTTTGTACATTTTATGGGCATATATAAAGGGAGTGGAACAATGCAAAAGTATAGAATGAAAGCTTCATTCTTCATATAAATCTGATAAGTTTAGGAACCAGTGTTTTTGAAAATAAATCAAACATATTTCAGAGAGACAAAACAGAAAGGTAAAGGTGTAGAGGAAGGAAGAAAGAGAGAAAAAAGGATGGAGTTTGGAAACCAGAGTGGTTGAGAGGTAAAACGGATTTATGAGAGAGACTGAAACAGAGGCATAATTGCCAGTGCTCACTTTAGCACTTAATAATTTTAGGATTACATTTGCTCAATCAGTTTGGTATTTTCCCCCCAGTCAGGCATAATTAAGGATACAAGCTTAGTTTGGACTGCAGTCAGGTATGTGTTCTTATCAGCAAATCCATGTGACGAATTGAGCGATGGTAGGCACATAGTCAATTATGATCAACTCTCAACCAGCTGAGATATACAAATTGCACCTCATCAACAATCACCACAGATGGATTCAGAGCAATGCAAATCTACCCAATTTTAGTAGCTTAAATCCTGATGTTCACAAATCCCTGTGTCCTTTCACTATACATTTTTTTAAAGTTTCCAACAATCTGAGGTTTCAGTTTTCATTGAGATAGAGGGAATATTTTATGAGAAGATGAATAAAGAGTTGACCAAGGAATGGAGAGGGAGAATTTGATAAAGGATAGGTTGAGACCAACTGGACATAGAGGGTCACTAAAAGAGGGAAAGACAGATAATATTAGAGTAGCGATGCTTTTTCTTTGTGTACTTACAAGTACCGCTTGGATACAAAAGTGGTATCTATAGTGTGTATATATATATACTTGTGGAACAAATCACCCAAGAAACTATATAGTGGGTGCAGGAAAATTATTGCCAGGTAAAATCGGGCAAAGCTCTAAGATATTTTAAAATATGTAGGTTAGAAACTGAAATAGTAACCTAAGTGCAGAGGCAGAAAATATGTAGTTCTATCAATCTCAGGTTCCCAACTATTTTAAGAAGACCACTAACATCACAGTATTTAACAAAAAGAAGATTATGCGCCTTAATAGCTACTGCCCACTGGCTTTGACATCCACCATCATGAACTGCTTCATGAGACTGGTCATGGCATGTATTACTCCTGCCTTCCTGGCAACCTCATTGCACTACAAATTCGCCTGCTCCCAAAACGTGTACAACAGATGCTATCTTCCTGGCTTACACACAAGACTGCATGGTCAGATTCTGCTCTGACTCCATTTGCAAGTTTGCTGATGATGCCAATAGTGGGTCTCATCTCAAATAACAGTGAGTCAGAGTATGGGAGGAGATAGAGAGCCTAGTGAAATGGTGTTTGACAACAACTTTTCCCTCAATGTAGCAAAACAAAAGAGCTGGTCATTGAATTCAGGAAAGGGGCAGTGCACATGTTCCTGTTTATATACATGATATTGAGGAAGAAGGGGGCTTTAAATTCTTGGGAATGAACATCAACAGTAATCTATCCCGGTCCGACCATGTTAATGCCACCACTTAGAAAGCTCACCAGTGCCCCTACTCCTTCAGGAGGGTAAAGAGATTTGTCATGACTCTTTTGATCTTTACCATTTTTTATTGATGCTTCATGCAAAGCATTCTATTCAGATGCATTATTGCTTGGTATGGCAACTGCTCTGCCTGTAACTGCAAGAAACTGCAGAGAGAGTGACAAACGGAGTTTAATATATCACTGAACTTAGCCTTACCTTCATAGTCTTTTTATACTTCTCACTGCCTTGGTAAAGGGAGGGTGAGCAGCCAGAAGTCGTGGTACATATTGGTACCAACAACATAGGTTAGAAAAGGGAGGAGGTCCTAAAAACAGAATACAGGGAGTTAGAAAGGAAGCTGAGAAGCATGATCTCAAAGGTAGTAATCTCAGATTGGTGTTTCTGCCATGCAACAGTGAGGATAGGAATAGAATGAGGTGGTAGGTAAATATGTGGCTGAAGAATTGGAGCAAGAGCAGGGATTCAGATTTCTGGATAATTGGGACCTCTCCTGGGGCAGGTGTGACCTGTACAAAAGGGACGGGTTGCACTTGAATCTTAGGGGGACCAATATTCTTGCAGGCAGGTTTACTAGAGCTGTTGAGAATGGTGTAAACTAATATGGCAGGGAGATAGGAACCAGGATGATAGAGCTCAGGATGAGCCAGCAGGTTTACAAGTAAACAATGGGTGTAACATGAATGTAAGGAAGGAAAGGCCAATGATTGGGTACAACTGCAGACAGAACAAAGAGTTAAATTGTACCAGAGAGGCAAAATTCAAGAGGGTGAAGAATGCAGAACTGAAGGTGCTGTATTTAAATGCACGTAGTATTTGGAATAAGATGGATGAACTCATGGCACAACTAGAGATTGGTCAGTATGATATTGTAGGCATCACTGAGTCGTGGCTGAAAGAAGGCCATAGTTGGGAGCTTAACTTCAAAGGATAGACTTTGTATTGAAAGGTCGGGCAGGAAAGCACAGGCGGTGGTGTGACTCTTGGTAAAAGATGGAATTACATATTTAGAAAGAGGTGATGTAGGGTCAGAGAATGTTGAAACTTTGTGGGTGGAGTTAAGAAACTGCAAGGGTAAGAAAAAACATTATGGGAATCATATCTAGGCCTTCAAATAGTAGCCAAGATATGGGGTTGAGATTGCAAAGGGAGCAGGAAAAGGCATGTAACAAGGGTAATGTCACAGTTGTAAAGGGAGATTGGGAAAATCAGGTTGATTTTGGATCGCAAGAGAGGGAATTTGCTGAATGCCTACAAGATGGCTTTTTAGAGCAGCTTGTGCTTGAGCCTACTGAGGGAGGGCTACCTTAGACTGGGTGTTGTGTAATAACCCAGATCTTATTTGGGAGCTTAAAGTAAAGGAAGCCTTAGGAGACAGTGATCATAGTATGATTAAATTCATATTGCAAATTGAGAGGGAGAAGTATAGGAAGTATAGGTCACATGTATCGGTATCACAATAGAATAAAGGGAATTACAGACACATGAAAGAGGAACTTGCCCAGGTGGATTGGAGGAGGATACTGGCAGGGATGCTGGCAGAAGAGAGGTATGAAGTTTCTGGGAATAGTTCATGAAACACAGGATAGATATGTCCCACAGAAGAAGTTGTTCTACAATGGCAGGCAGGGTAACTGTGGCTGACAAGGGAAGTTAAGGACTGCATAAAAGCCAAGGAAAGGGCATATAATCATATAATATAGCAAAAGTGAGCGGGAAGTTGGATGATTGGAAATCTTTTAAAATCCGACAAAAGACAACTAAAAAAACTATAAGAAGGGAAAAGATAAATTATGAGGGCAAGCTAGCCAATAATAAAAAGCAGGACACTCAAAGCAGGACGAATGAGTGGGATAGGATAAGTGCCCACAAACATGAGAAAATCTGTAGATGCTGGAAATCCAAAACAACACACAAACCTTATGTACTGGAGGAAATCAGCAGGTCAGGCAACCTCTATGGAAGAATAAAAGGGAGGTGAGAGTTAATATTGGACCACTGGAAAGTGATGCTATGAGTTAGTAATGGGGGACAAAGAAATGGCAGATGAGAACGGGTACTTTGTATTGAGCTTCACAGTGGGAGGCTCTAGCAGTGTGCCAGAGGACCGTAAGTGTCACAGAGAGGAGTGGATGCCATTGATATTGCAAAGGAAAAAGTGCTGGGCAAACTCAAAGGTCCTAAGCTGGATTAGTCACTTGGACCAGATGGACTGCATCCCAGAGCTCTGAAAGAGGTTGCTGGAGAGATAACGGATGCATTGGTCACGATCTTTCAAGAATCACTTGATTCTGCCATGGTCCCAGAGGACTGAAAAATTGCAAATGCCACTCAACTCTTTAAGAAGAGAATAAGACAAAAGAAAGGAAATTATATGCTAGTTAGCCTAACCTGAGTGGCTGGCAAAATGCTGGAGTCCATCATTAAGGACATGGTTTCAGGGTACTTGGAGACTAATGATAAAATAATTCAAAGTCAGCATGGTTTCTGTAAAGGGAAATCTTGCCTGACAGATCTGTTAGAGTTCTTCGAGGAAGTAACCAGCAGGTTGGACAAAGGAGGGACTGTGGATGTCATTTACTTGGATTTTCAGAAGACATTTGATAAGCTGCCAAACTTGAGGCTGCTTAACAAGATAAAATCCTATGGTGTTACAGGAAAGATACTGGCATGGGTGGAGGTATGGCTGACAGGTGGGAGGCAGCAAGTGGGAATAAAAGGGGCCTTTTCTGTTTGGCTGCCAGTGACTAGTGGTGTTCTTCAGGGGCCAGTATTGGGACCGCCACTTTTCACATTATTTGACAACGATTTAGATAATGAAATTGATGGCTTTGTGGCAGAGTTTGTGGATGATACAAAGATAGGTCAAAGGGTAGTTAGTGCTGAGGAAGCAATGAGATTATAGCAGGACTTAGACAAATTGGAAGAATGGGCAAAAATTTGGCAGATGGAATACATTATTGGAAAATGAATGATGATGTTTTTTGGTAAAAGGAACAACAGACTATTATCTAAATTATCTAAATGGGGAGAAAATTCAAACATCAGAGGTGCAGAGACACTTAAGAGTCCTCGTGCAAGACTCCCAGCAAGTTAATTTACAGGTTGAGTATGTGGTCAAGAAGACCAATGCAATGTTGGTACTTATTTGAAGAAGAATAGAATATTAAATCAAGGAGATAATGCTAAGGCTTTATAAGACACTAGTCAGGCTGCACTTGGAGTATTGTCAACAGTTTCAGGCCCCATATTTCGGAAAGGATGTGTTGTCATTGGACAGAGTCCAGAGAAGGTTCACGAGGATGATTCTGGGAATGATAGGGTTAATATATGAGGAACTTTTGGCAGCTTTGGGCCTATACTCACTGGAATCTAGAAGAATGCAGGGGGATGTCATTGGTATCTGAATGTTAGTTGGCAATCAAGACTGGTGGAGATTGTGTGTAGGTGAATAGTGGAGATGGGTGAGTTGAATATCGCTTGAGGTTGGTCGTGGAGTTGTTGGAATATGTCAACTAAGGATCCACTCTTGGCTTTGGCCACACATATGAAGTCTTTGAAGTTCATTGACTGTGGACCTAATGGGAAAGGATGGGATAATGGGACTGAATGTATCAGCCAACGTGGACTCAATGGGTTGAAGGCTTCCTTTGCTGCTATAAATATTTAACCATGATGCTGCATGAATTCAAGTTAGTGGAACTTGACCACAAACATTGTCTGATTTCAGGATTATAAGGTCCCACAGTTATCTGGGTGTGTTTTTGGCAAGCCATTTTTCCTTCTATAAAACAGAACATCTTTCTCCCTTTCCACCTTCTCCACCTTCAGTGTCCAAAAAGCCAAAAATTTTGTATCAACTCAGCAAATTAAGCAGTAACTGTGAATAGAGATACAGGGTTAAAACTTCAGTTAATAAATTTTCATTAGAATTAGTCAAGATTAGCAAATGTTTCACAGTCCATTAAGACTACCTCACTTGCTGAATGTTTCCAGTCTTTTCTGTTTTTATTTCACTTGTTCCAATATTGCATTATCCTTTAGAGATCTCCAATATAGCTTTAATCCTAAGGTATCTCTTTAAGAAGTGTCGTCTAACTTTAAGCAGTGCTGGCTAGTCATTACTGTCCAAAGTCATTCGATGTATTGGTCCTTTGTATGTTTGTTGAAGATCAGATTCATCATAATTAGCAGGCAACAAAATATTTAGAATACATCTTTACAACTCTTTTCACTTTTTATTACTTGATTGCAATTCTCTAAATGGCTAAGCTCTGAAATTATTAATATATAAATGGACTCTTTTTTTACTTATTCTTGCAATGTCTGTACTGCTAGCAGACACAAGAAGACACAAGACTTTATCACAACCTGTTTGTTCCAGATAAGGTGATGGTGAACTGCTGCATTTTCTTAGTCCCATCAGTAGGCAATTCAAGGATTTTGATGTATCAATGCAAAAATAGAGATATACAGTACTGTGTGTGTGTCTGTATATATATATCTTTGCACAGTACTGTATTGGAGTGGAAAGCGAGCTTGTAAATCTGGGCGGAAAGGATGTTGGGAATGGCGAGGGTAGAGCACCTTGAGAGGTGGTGTGGGACAGATGGCAGAGGAGTGCCAGGGGTGGCATGGTTGCAGACACACACTGCCCTGTGGCACCAGACAAGATCACTTGATTCCAAACAATTGTTTTATTGATCATTACAGAAGTGTCTCTGGTACCTCTCACTCCCTCCCCCTTTTCCCAATCATGATTCCCCTCTCCCTGCCTACTTCCCACTCTCAGTACGCAATAGAAACCCATATCAGAATCAGGTTTTATCGTCACTCACATATATCATGGTTTGTTTTTTTTGCAGCAGCAGTACAGTACATTACAAAATTACAACAGTAATGTGCAAAAGTCTTGGGTATATATGTATGTGTGTATGTATGTATATATAAAAAACTTTTGCTCACGATGTCTCTGTCCAGAAATGGAAATTGACCACTGTGGAGTTCCTATGCATCTTGTTAGTTAGGTAAATAAATGTTTAGTTCAATATCATGTAAGTCCTTTCCTTGTCTTCACGACTTATAATATAATTGCAAGAATAATATCCATTTCAACAAGTTCAAAGCAAACCTAATTTGTCACAAAATATTGTTAAAAGGTTACAGAATAACTGGTGCAGGAAATGCTTCACTCAGTTTAAAACTAAAATTTAGATTGTAACATGACATTTCCTGTTATTTATAATTAACTACTTAAATTTATACTGAACGTATTTCTCGAGCATTGTTTTACCTATTTTGCAGTATTCTTGGTAAGATACTGTGTATTCACAAGCATATCCCTGTTCCCTGTGAAAGCGCGTAAGCGAAATTAGATCTTGAATGTCTGCATTTGGTAAAATAATTGCAGATAATGATCACAATATGACTTTTACAAGTGTGACTGGATCACAAAAATTACAATATTAGCAGCTGGACTGGTCATTGTTTTTAATTAGTTACAGTGTTATTAGCCACTTTCTTCACGCACAATACAATTAGATGTGTAATTAATACTATTAAAATAAAACTTTAGGAGATATTAGAAAGTATTGTGGTAAATGGAGTAATAAATACAATATTGCTTGGAATTATGCTATTTTATCCAGCTGCTTTATCTGCTGCATGAGCTAAAATGGCATGAAAAACACTGCACTGAGTTATATTGTTTTAGAGAGCATTCACCTAGGAATTTGCTTATATGATTTGTTAACCATTGTTGTAACTTACTTCCATTAAACTACCTCTTTCATTTTGCTTTTCTTTCTGCCTTTTAGACAACAACACCTGATGAGGTGAGTTTCCTATGCCTGAAAGTAGAATTTCTTAGCTTTGTGACTGGTTATCAAATCTATCCATACTATCCTTTGGCCTTAACAGTCACATACCTACAGATTCTGATTGCAACAGTTCAACAGTAAACCTTCCTCAGGCACAAGTTAGTTAAATGACAGGAGGGTTTGGGCTAAAAAATCAATGAATCAGAATAAGGCCAATTCAAACTAACCAATCAGGAATAGGCAATTCAGATCCAGCCAATCAGGATTGAGCATTAAGTCTGCCCATGCACTGCTCACTCAGGAGGATGGCTTTTAGGGAGCTTGTCTTTTGGGCTGGAGAGACGACTGGAGTTCTGCCTGCAGTGTTTTGCTTTGGATTTTTGCTGGTGTTTTGGAGGACGACAGCGGTTGGCTAAACAACTAGAGTGTGAATGGATGGAGGATGGCAGGAGGAAGTGACAATTTGGCAAGTGAGTTAGAGATGGAAGATGGCAGGAAAGAGGAATGGAGTGTAAAGAGTAAGAAAAGAAAACAGAGGTGTGAGCAGTCAAATTCTGAGGGGTCGGGGATGATCGAGAAAGGATAGCAAAAGAATGGAAAGAAGATGAGATTAAAGCAATTATAAAACTGAGTGAAGACGGGGCATCTTTTGGGGATTGGAACCTGATTTACTTGACGAAGGTAATCAACAAACTTATAGGCGAAGTCAAAAGAGCCAAGGTATTACGAAATAGATCGCTATTAGTGATACGTCAGGATAGCGCTCAGCAAGTCAAAGTGATAAGATTAAATAAAATAGACGGCAAAAAGGTACAATGCTCAATACTCGACAATAGAAAGTGGACTAGAGGAGTTATTTCGGGGATACCAACAAAAGTTACTATGGATGAGATTAAACAGAACATAAAAGGAGCAAAGATTATTGAGGCCAAACATTTGAAAGTTACAACAGATGGGAAAAAGTGTGATAGTTTATTGGTGATGGTTAACTTCGATGAAGAGAGATTGCCGACTAAAGTTTATTTAGGATATATGTGTTATAAGGTCAGAATATATATACCACCACCTTTAAGATGTTTTAAATGTCAGAAATTTGGACATATTGTGACAGTCTGCAGAGGGAAACAAAGATGTGGGAGATGTGCTGGAGAACATGAATATGGGAAGTGGGAGGCAGGAGCTAGGCTGAAATGTTGCAATTATGGTGAGGAACACAGTGCAGCTTATCGAGGGTGCATTATTAGCAAGAAGGCAGCTGAGATACAATATGTTAAAGTAACTCAAGGGATTAGTTATGCTGAGGCAGTGAGAGGTTTTGCTGAAAAGGAGAAAGCTACTAAGCAAACAAATACAGGGAATAATAAACTGGTGAACTGTGAGGGCTGTAATATGATAAATAAGGACATACTAATAATGAATAGAAAAAAATTTATACTGTTTATGGTAGATGCAATTAACTGTTCAGCGCAAACAGACAAAAGAACAGAAAAAATTAAAATTATAGTCAAGTTTGCAGAAAAATATCTTGGTATTACAGGGCTTAGGTGGGAAGCAGTTGAAAAAATGCTGAATGGAGGATCAAACAGATCACAAGTAGGGGAGGCAGAATCTTAATGGCAATATATATTGTTACGTACCCCGTAACTGGGTTGCCAAACCAGCAGAAATGGACCACTTAGTTGGAGCCTGGATTACTGGAACTAAGAAAGTTTTTATTAAAGAAATAAGTAACACAGTATTCTAATAGTAAGGATATAAATGCAACAGGTTAGCAATGATAAAACACGCATGTACACAGAACTAGGATAATAGGAATCAATCAAGCTCTTTCGCAGTCTAGGGGTAAATGATCAGTCTCAAGTGACGCAGAGTTCAGTTCAGCTGAATACAGTTCGCAGTAATCGCTGTTTGTGCCGTTGGGGAGAGAGAGAGAGAGAGAGAGAGAGAGCGAATGATAATATTCAAATCGGATTCAAACAGACCTCGCATTAGCTTTCAGGCGAGCCCTTTGTAATGTCTTCTGAGGTCACCGACTGTGACCCCTCCATTCTGGATACAATCGTTCTTCTGTGGTGAACCCGGCACCCAGGCAAGGGCGGACACATACACCAGGTTCCCGCCAATCGTACCTTCTCACCCTGTGCGTCTATGGTCGGTCCCGCGACCAGACCTCCAAAAACTCCCACCAACTTGTGGGGGGGCACACCGCACTTCCAGGGTCTTGTTATCTCGTGATCTCGTGGTGTCGTGGTGTGTCTCTTTTCGTTAATCTCTCTCGTCTCCCATTAACATTTCTGAATGTTTCCCCATTGTCTCTCTTATCTCTCTCATCGGCATCAATCTTCTGATAACTTGGTCTTTTGTCACAATATATTGCAATGGAATGCAAGGAGTCTTATCGCAAATGGTCAAGAATTTAAGAAATATGTATCAGAACTTAAGGAAAAATCTCGGATTCTATGTATACAAGAAACATGTTTGAAACCACAATTAGATTTTGTTTTACAAGGTTATACAGCAATTAGGAGGAATAGAAGCAATGGCAATGGTGGAGGAGTAGCAATATTTATAGCCAGTGGGATGAGATATAATATAGTCAACATAGGGCAGAAGTATGAATCAATAATAATCAAAATATGGATAGGCAGAGAAAGCTTGGTAATAATAAATTATTATAATCCATGTAGAAGACTAAGCAAAGATACATTAAACAAAGTGGGTGGTAGGATGCAAGGGAAAATAATATGGTGTGGGGATTTCAATGGACACAGTACACTATGAGGATGTAAAGATGTGGAGGAAAATGGATTAGTGATAGAAGAATTTCTAGATGATGAAAAACTGGTATGTATAAATAATGGAGAAGGTACGAGATATAATATATCCCAAAACACAGAAATTGCAATAGACTTAAAATTTGTAAGTAGAGAATTAGCAGGAATCAGTACTTGGAACGTATTAAAACAAATTACAGTAGGAAGTGATCACTATCCCTTACTCACAAGGATTCAGGTTAAAATAGAACAAGATGTAGGATCTAGAGTGTCAAGGTGGAAACTAAATAAGGCAGAGTGGGAGATATTTCAAAAAAGAAGTGAAGTAAGATGTACAAAGATCTTAGATGAAAATATATCAGATATAGAAGAAATGAATGATAAATTGGTCACAGCAATTATAAATTCGGCAGAAGAAACAATTCCAAAAAACAAGTAAAGATACAGGAAAGAGGAAAAATGTTCCATGGTGGAATTGTGAATGTAGTAGAAGTATAAAAGCAAGGAATAAAGCATTTAAAATGTTAAAAAGACAATATGTGGTAGAAACAAAAATACAATATAAAAGAGCACAAGCAGAAGTTCAGAAAACAATCAGACAAGCAAAGCGAGCATCTTGGAGATAGTATTGTAACAAAATTGGAAGAGAAACTCAACTGTCCGAAACATGGAGCATGATAAGGAAAATGAATGGTATTAGAAGTAGTAAAGAGATTACTGTGCTAAAAAGTAAGGACAAAATGGCAATTAACAATGTAGAAAAAGCAGCAATATCGGCAAAAACTTTTTTAAACATACATAGCTCGGAGAATTTGATGGTCAAGACTAGACAGCAAAGGTAGGAAAGGCAGAAGCAAAATTGAGGAATTACGGACAAAAGAACAACATCAGAAGAAGTGCTGGGTACACCTATTAGCATAACAGAAAGAGAAAGAGCCATTATGAATGCGCGGCCAACTTCTCATGGGAAGGATCAAGTATGGGGTATAATGCTGAAGCATTTATCAAGAAGTGCACTTCTGGTTCTACAGAGAGTGGTTAATAAAATATAGGAAATAGGTAAACTACCAAATGCATGGTGCATTCAGAACATCACCTATATCTGCTCTTTAAGTTGAAATGGGGGAAATGCCATTAAGACTTAGAAGAATAAAGCTAATGCTAAATTATTGGGTTAACATCATGGGACATAACTACTCACATCCAGCTAAAGCTTTATTAAAAGATTGCTGGGAACATAAAGCTTTAGATGGATTGGGGATGCAGCAGCACAAAAATATGGTCTACACGAAATGGAATATAGCCCTACAGTTCCAATATCTGATGTTCCTCCATGGCTCTTTACAGTGCATACAGTAGATAAAAGCCTGCAACAACTTTTAAAGAGGAAGTCTAACTATGTAATCAAGCAGATAGTACAGGAATATATAGACTCGCATTTTAGAAATGAACGTAATATTTACAGATGGATCAAAAGACCCTAGATCTGGCCACACAGGTATTGCAGTCTACATTCCTCAGTGCAAAACCAGTATCAGGAAAAGAACATCAAACCATTTATCAGTGTATACAACAGAATTAATGGCAATATTGAGTGCATTATCTTGGATAGAAGAAGATAATATCAAAAAGGCTGTAATCTGTTCAGACAGTTTATCGGCATTAACCTCGATCAAATCAAGAAAGTCAGAAAGTAGACAGGATATTTTATTGGAGATTTTAAGCAAGTTATATACACTGACCAAAAATGGGGTAGAAGTAAGCTTTCTTTGGGTTCCTGCTCATTGTGGTGTGGAGGGTAATGAAAAGGTGGGTAGTATAGCTAAACAATCGCTCAAATCATCTATAATAGAGATTCAGATCCCTCTTAGCAAAGTGGAAGTCAAGAGCATTATTAAAACACGTATTGAGGAGATATGGCAGAAGCATTGGGATGAGAGTGAAACAGGGAGACATCTGTACAAAATACAGAGGCAAGTCAGATACAAAAGATTGTCAAGTGGATATAGAAAGAAGTGATCATCAGTCGTTTGAGAATTGGACACACTAATTTTAATTACACATTGCACAAAACAGGGAAACATCCAACTGGGTTGTGTGAATATTGTAATCAACCAGAAACAGTTGGACATGTATTGATAAAATGTAAGAAGTATCAAAAAGAAAGAGTGAAGATGATAGGAGCGCTTAAGATAAACAAAAAAACTGATGTGGGTATAGAAGACTTTTTAAGTGGGAATTCAAGAGAAATACAGATCCATATCATGAAGTATCTGAAAGACTCAGGTTTATTATATAGAATATAGGGAACGCAATTCTTTTCCCTTCTCCTGTTTATCCAATGATCCACACTCCAGTCTAGCAGGTGGCGGTAATGCACCTTAAAGCTGGTTTTCTAACCGCCATAAAAGAACACAAGAAGAAGCTTGTCATTTGACTAACTTGTGCCTGAGGAAGGTGGTCAGTGCAACATTTTGATGGTAAAATTGCTATCCGTAAGTATGTGACTGTTAAGGCCAAAGGATAGTATAGGTAGATTCTTTGCTTTTGTCTCACATTATTTCATGACTCAGTGGTTAAATGTATTATTCTCACTTCTTTGATTTCCTTTCATTTACCCCTTAGCATTAAAAAAATTAACTATGATTTTAAATTGTTTAAAATACTCCTTTGCTGGGCCCTGACAACACAAACCCAAACAGAATTTTATATATGGAAAAGTATATATGGTTTACACATAGTTAGAAAATAAATTGCCATATGAATTATTTTGTTTTTGGCTCTGTTTTTCCATAGGCATCAAAGTTACATTCTGAACAATAATTATTTGGAAGGGCGATAGAAATATTAATTCAATTCAGGCAACATTAGTTAATATTCTCTCCATCACTGCAAATAAGATTTCATGGAAGAAATAATTGCATAAATTTGTCTTTGGTCACGAGTGCTGATTAAGCTATCCTTTGTATCCTGCCACGTCACTCCCCTTTCTCAATCTCTCTCTCTCCATCCACGGAGGCAAACTGTCAAGCAATATCTTATATAAACCTATCGTAACTAGAGAGAAAGCTCTTGGGGAAACTTCAAGGTCTGAAGGTAGATAAGTCACCTGGACCAGTTGGTATACACCCCAGCGTTCTGAAAGAGGTGGCTGAAGAGATTGTGGATGCATTAATAATGATTTTTCGAGAATCACTTAGATTCTGGAAAAGTTCCGGAAGACTGGAAAATTGCAAATGTCACCCCACTCTTCAAGAAGGCAGAGAGGCAGAAGAAAGAAAACTATAGGCCAGTTAGTCTGACTAAAGTAGTTGGGAAGATGTTGCCGTCGATTATCAAAGATGAGGTCTCAAGGTACTTGGGGGCACATGATAAAATAAGCTGTAGTCAGCATGGTGTCCTCAAGGAAAAATCTTGTCTGACAATTCTGTTAGAATTCTTTGAAGAAATGACAAGCAGGATAGACAAAGGAGAATCTGTTGATGTTGTGTACTTGGATTTTCAGAAGGCCTTGGACAAGATGCCACAAGCTGTGAGCCCATGGTATTACAGCAAAGATCGTAGCATGGTAAAACAGTGACTGTTTGGCAGGAGGCAGAGAGTGGGATTAAGGGAGCCTTTTCTGGTTGTCTGTGAGTGACCAGTGATGTTCAACAGGGGTCTGTGTTGAGACTGATTCTTTTTACATTATATGTCAATGATTTGGATGATGGAGTCGAAGGCTTTGTTGCAAAGTTTGCAGGTGATATGAAGATAGGTGGAGGGGCAGTTAGTTTTGAGGAAGTAGAAAGGCTACATAAGGACTTAGACAGATTAGAAGAATAGGCAAAGAAATGGCAGATGAAATACAGGGTTGGGAAGTATATGATCATGCACTTTGGTAGAAGAAATGAAAGGGTTGCCTATTTTCTAAATGGAGAGAAAATCTAAAAACCTGAGGTTCAGAGAGACTAGACCTTGTGCAGGATTCCCTAAAGTAGTGGTCACCAACCATTTTAAGCCCAAGATCCCCTACCTTGACCCTAGTGAAAGGCAAGATCTACCTACTAAATTGTTTAGGGAAAAACAGCTCAGATTGTACTTACAATTTGAGGCCTTTTATTTGGGCTAATTGTATTTGAATTACACAAAATACTTTTGTCAAACTTTCAAATTAATTCAAACAAGAAAACACTGTAACAAGCATATCAAACAGGCCATAGCTGTCTTTCTTTAAGAATATTACAATACTTCACACCTTTAATTCTAAGTTTCATTATTTAATTTTATTTCAACACGAAAAATAAATGAATAAAAATTGACTGTTGCACTCAGTGTGATGACTACTTTCTGCTAGTTCCCTGAAATTTGGCTCATAACTACAGACAGCCAGTCTGGGATAGTCTGTCAGTAAGACAGCTCCTGTACTTAGATTTAATAATTTTCATCTGTGAAAATGCAATTTCATATAGATAAGTTGACCCGAAGTAGGCACTGACTTTTAGTGCTATAAAACCAACGCGCACACCGCGCATTGCTGGGGCCCCATGAGTTGTAATTGCCACCAGTGTATGAATGGGGATGTCATTTTCACGGGCATTTTTTAAACTCATTGTAAATATCCTCACCTCTCGTTTTCTCCTTTAATTGCAAAAAAGTGAGGAAGTCCTCCTTTGTTGTAAAATCTTGGAAAGCTATTCTGACAAATACAAAAAGCTGAGCTGTTTGCGTTACATCCAAGGATTCATCGAACTGTAGTGAAAAGTATTCACAGAGTGACAAGTCGATCCACCGACTCTGACAGTGACTCTACCCTCCTTGTCACTCTTGCAGGGCCAAGTGGTACATTATGTATTGTGATTGTGATGTTGTTTTTGTTCTTAAAGTCATTAAAAACAATCTCTGCGGTAATGGCCATTGCTTCCTTGAATAAATCGCCATCTGTAAAAGGCTTCCTGTGTTTGGCCAAAAGGTGACTTACACGAAATGATGATTCAATAGCAGCCTTATTTTGAGCAGCATGTTTTGTGAAAAACGATTGCTGGGCCTTCAACCCCGATTTCAGCTCCTCAACTTTCCTGACACGAACTGTGCTCTTTGGGGGGTAGGTGTCTTTAAATTCCTGGTGGTTGGTGTTGTGGTGCCGCTCCAGATTCCCCCTTTTAGTCAGTGCTTGTGTTTGGTGGCACAACATACATACACACTTGTCTTTCACCAAGATAAATAGAAATTCCTTTTCCCATTTTGGATGGAATTTGTACATTTTCATCTTCTTTCGTGGAGCCTCCGCCATGCTATCAGGATATCACAAGTGAGTGCCTTATATTGATGTTTGCAACAGTCTGTACTCTTATCTAATCTAATTGGTCACTTTGATGCAGCACAAGCTACGCTGAAAATGTGCATGGGGGGGGGGGAGCTACGCACATGCGCACTGGGCAGAAAGAATGGAACTAAAATCCCATAACCCGGAAACAATCTCTCTTTACAAACAGCTTTCAGTAGCGAAAGTGTTGCTATATTACTATTATCCTAATTAGTATTACTTATTTTTATAATGCTCACATTACAACAGTATTTGTGTATTTATTTTTGATTTTTTTCGGGATCTACTGGGAAAGTCTCAAAGATCGACCAGTCGATCACAATCAACGGGTTGGCGACCACTACCCTAAAGGTTAATTTGCAGGTTGAGTCTGTGGTGAGGAAGGCAAATGTGATGTTGACATTCATTTCAAGAGGATTAGAATATAAAAGCAAGGATGTAATGTTGAGATTATTTTAAGCACTGGTGATGCCTCACGGAGTATTGTGAGCAGTTTTGGGCCCCTTAGAAAGGATGTGCTGAATTTGGAGAGGGTTCAAAGGAGATTCACAAAAATTAATCTGGGATTGAATAGCTTGTCATGTGAAGAGAGTCTGATGGCTTTGAGCCTGTATTCACTGGAATTCGGAAGAATTGAAACCTATTGAATGAAGGCTTTGATAGAGTGGATGTGGAGAGAGTTCTATGGTGGGAGAGTTTAAGACACAGCCTCAGAATAGAATCAGAATCAGAATTGGGTTTATTATCACCAGCATATGATGTGAAATTTGTTAACTTAGCAGCAGCAGTTCAATGTAATACATAATATAGAAGAGGAAAAATGTAACTATAATAATAATAATAAATAAATCAATTACAGTATATGGATATTGAATAGATTAAAAAAGTGAAAAAAACAGAAATACTGTATATTAAAAAAAGTGAGGTGGTGTCCAAGAGTTCAATGTCCATTTAGGAATTGGATGGCAGAGGGGAAGAAGCTGTTCCTGAATCACTAAGTGTGTGCCTTCAGGCTTCTGTATCTTCTACCTGATGGTAACAGTGAGAAAAGGGCATGCCCTGAGTGCTGGAGGTCCATTAATAAAGGAGTGAGACATCACTCTCTGAAGATTCCCTGGGTACTTTGTAGGCTAGTACCCAAGATGGAGCTGACTAGATTTACAACCCTCTGCAGCTTCTTTTGGTCATGTGCAGTCGCCCCTCTATACCAGACAGTGATGCAGCCTGTCAGAATGCTCTCCACAGTACAACTATAGACGTTTTTGAGTGTATTTGTTGACATGCCAAATCTCTTCAAATGCCAAATGAAGTATAGCCGCTGTCTTGCCTTCTTTATGTCTACATCGATATGTCGGGACCAGGTTAGATCCTCAGAGATCTTGACACCCAAGAACTTGAAGCTGCTCACTCTCTTCACTTCTGATCTCTCTATGAGGATTGGTATGTGTTCCTTCTTCATACTCTTCCTGACATCCACAATCAGCTCTTTCTTCTTGCTGACGTTGAGTGCCAGGTTGTTGCTGCGGCACCACTCCACTAATTGACATATCTCACTCCTGTACGCTCTCTCATCACCACCTGAGATTCTACCAACAATGGTCGTATCGTTAGCAAATTTATAGATGGTATTTGAGCTCTGCCTAGCCACATGGTCATAGGTATAGAGAGAGTAGAGCAGTGGGCTAAGCACATACCCGAGGTGCGCCACTGTTGGTCGTCAGCAAGGAGGATATGATATCACTAATCCACACAGATTGTGGTCTTACAGTTGGGAAGTTGAGGATCCAATTGCAGAGGGAGGTACAGAGGCCCAGGTTCTGCAACTTCTCAATCAGGATTGTGGGAATGATGGTATTAAATGCTGAGTTATAGTCGATGAACAGCATCCTGACATAGATATTTCTGTTGTCCAGGTGGTCTAAAGCCATGTGGAGAACCATTGTAATTGCATCTGCCCATTGACCTATTGTGGCAGTAGGTGAATTGTGAGGGTTCACTCTCTTTAAAGACAGCCTAACATTGGCCTCTGAGACAGAGATCACAGTGTCATCAGGTGTAGCAGGGATCTTCACAGCTGTAGTTGTGTTCTCCCTTTCAAACCTGGCATAGAAGGCATTGAGTTCATCTGGTAGTGAAGCATCGCTGCCGTTCATACTATAGGGTTTCGCTTTGTAGGAAGTAATGTCTTGCAAACCCTGTCAGAGTTGCCGTGCGTCTGATGTCACCTCCAACATCATTCAAAATTGTCTCTGCCCTTGATACAGCCCTCCGCAAGTCTGGCCTGGGTCGCCAGACTTGAATGCCACAGATCTAGCCATCAGCAGACAACGTACCAGAGAGGCATCTTTTTAGAATGGAGATGAGGGGGAATTTCTTTAGCCAGAGAGTGGTGAATCTGTGGAATTCTTTGCTATAGGCTGCTGAGGAGGCCAAGTCTTTATGTATATTTAAGACAGAGTTTGATAGATTCTTGTTTGGTCAGGACATGAATGTTTATGGGGAGAAGGCAAGATACTGCAGCTGAGAGGAAGATTGGATTAACCATGATGAATTGGCGGAGCAGATACAATAGTTCAAATGGCCTAATTCTGCTCCTATACATTATGGTCTTGTGGATTCCTACAGTATCGGGACTATACCTCTTCCCATCCTGTACCTGTCAAAATGTTATTCTGTTTTCACAATTCCTTCATCTCCACAGCATCTGTTCTAGGAGTCTTTCCAGGACATCAGAAATGTCCTTCATCTTCAATGAACAGGGTTTCCTTTCTTCCGCCTTTGCTGTTGCCCTCACCTGTATCTCTTCCATTTCCTGAATATATGCACTCACCCCATCTTTCCTCCATCGTAACAGTGATAGTTCCTCTTGTCATTACCTACCACCCCATGAGCCTCTGCATCCAACTCATCATTCTCCACAACATCCGTTATCTCCAAAGGGATAATACCACCAAACATACCTTTACCTTCAGCACCCACCCCCCACTCTGCTTTCCACAAGGGTCGTTCCATCTGTGATTCCCTTATCCCTTCATCCCTCCCCACTAAACTCCCTCCTGGCACTAACCCCTGCAAGTGGTCAAAGAGCATTCATGTCTCCCTCACCTCCAATCAGGGCTCCAAACAGCCCTTCCCAATGAGGTAATACTTCACCTGGAATCTGCTGGGTTCGTAAATTGTGTATACATTGGTAAGACCCGTCGTAAATACAGGACCGCTTCAACAAGCACCTCCAGTCCATCCACTAAAAGCAGAGCTTTCTGGTAGCCCAACATATTAATTCCCATTCCCATTCTCGTTCTGACATGTCAATCCATGGCCTCTTCTTGTGCCATGATGAAGCCACCCTAAGGGTGGAGAAGCAACACCCTATATTCCACCTAGGTGGCCTCCAACCTGATGGTATGAACATCAATTTCTCCTTCCCTCTTTTTCTATTCCCCACTCTGGCCTCTTACCTCTTCTCACCTGCCTATCACCTCCCCCAGTGACCCTAATCCTCCTTTTTCTTCTGTGGTCCACTCTCCTCTCCAATCAGATTCCTTCCTCTCCAACCCTTTACCTTTCCCACCCACCTGGCTTCACCCATCACCTTCTAGCTATTCTTTTGCCCCTCCCTCCCCCTTTTTATTCTGGCGCCTTTCCCTTCCTTTCCAGTCCTGAAGAAAGGTCTGGGCGTAAAACATCGACTGTTGGTTCATGTCTATCATGTTGCCTGATCCGCTGAGTTTCTCCAGCATTTTGTGTATGTTGCTTTGTATTTCCCTCTAGTACTGGAATAAGTTCAATTTATTTCAATAGAACCCATAATTGGGAGGCAAGGACAACAGACAGCTTGTAAATCAGTTTTGTGCTGATGACCAAAGATGAAATACAGCCTAATGGTTTAGCATTTTGAGAAAGGAGTAGGTAAATAACGTGTATTTCAACACATTGCAGTATCTACTTCAACAGATGGCTGTTTTGCCAATTTAAATCATGTCTTTAACTACCAAACTATGAGAAACTGGGCATTGTTTTAAAAATGTACAGGGGATATTTGAGGTAGTTCCACAGAATTTTTAGTATTGCAGTTAATATTTACTTCTCCTGGTGTAAATTTAGAATTTCACACATCAAAAAATATAATTCAGCCCCCAAGGGGAATATCTTTGACAATTCTGAAATATTCACCAATATTAATGTTTACACAATTCCTTAAAGATATTAGTCTGGAATGAAAGTTGATCGTGATCACCATGCATACTGCCTGGAAATGATTACAAGGCAGTAATCTAATTTAGCAGTTCATGTGAAACCATAAACCATGAAAGTATGCTTAGGCAGTCATCCGAATCGTAACATTAGTTTTATAGCTTTAAAGTCACTCTCAAATATCTTTATATTTTATAATATATAGTGTTTCACATTTACGTACATAATTTAATACACTTTCATTCTGTTTTCTACTGCTAACAGCTGTGATTGTTTGATCCAGTGATGGGATGAAGAAGTTGCTAATTGCAAATTTAACAGAGTATTATCAGTTATTCCAGAATAAAGGCAAAGGTGTAAATAGTCTGAAGTAATCATAGCATTTTAATTTTATATTCTCTTCCTCCTGCTCCTGAAAATCGTGTGGTGCAAATGGTACAAAACAGATGGAAGTAAATTTTCAACTTATTTTATGCTTTTTTAAAAAAAATGACATGGTGAAAAACATTCAGAAGTAAAACAGGCCAAAGATTTGTGCTCATTTTACACATCGTTCAAGAAATATTTTATCCCATTGTCTTTATTCCATGGCTACTTGCAAATTTAAATAATCTTGTCTAAATATTCATTCTCTATACATGAGCTGAGGTAGTTTAGTCTGTGGTGCATATTGTTTCATAGTTATGCAAACCTTGTCTTTAATCTAAGTTCTCAGTCATTCTTCTTAGTAAGAACTGCTTGATAATTCTCAGATGTAAATGACTGATTTGGTTTTTATTCATCCCTAGTTAGAGAAACTGAAGTCCATTTTAACCCCCTAACTATCAAACAGTTTGGATTCCTAACTGAGCACAGACACAAATATGTAAACTCCACTTGTAACACAAGGCTTACTTTTGTTGTGAAACTGGTGAAACTATCACCAATTTCCAAACTTGCCTGAAAGTAAGTAAAAGCAACAGATCTTCTATATGTGTGCATGTGAGCACAGAAACTGCTGCCAGCGGTTCACTACTGGAAAATTAACTGATTTCTTCACTGGGGGTCAATGTGGGAGTGGAATAAAATGCCCATTACTTAAGTATTGCATTCACCACTCAATACAGGAGACACAAACTAGTCATCTTGGTTTCAATGGAAGAGAACAGTTGTAAATATTCAAGCAAATTACTTGGCAAAGCTTAATATATTTTTAGTTGTTAATGTTTCTAATAGATTATAAATTTAGATATGTTAAAATGTTGAAAGATGAATAAAATGGTCGGAAGTTTACACAGTAAATGTGTATCATCATTTTTGAGTTTTAAAAACTCTTATTGTTTCTGAATACTTCTACATACCTCATTCAGGATGAGGCATTCCTTTCAAGTTTAGGCAAAATCAAAGGACATGATTTTGCTGGCCATCAAAGCTGGTGTCTCCTTTTTGTGGATGGCACTTGTTTTAAACCCCCATGTGATCCTATTTTGGCATGGAAAGCCATATGTTACACGAGACCTTGCACACGATTACCACAAATTCCCACATGGAGGATAACTATATTCTTTTTGGTATGAGACTGGCAAGTTAATAGAGCTTACCTCTGACAGCAAAATTCAGGCCATATTTTGTTATGGTATTTATGGTACTGATGTTTGTAAATAGCGGGAATGTTAAAATTGTAAATTGAAACTGAGATAGCATTGTACAACTTCTGTGCTGACAGCTACAAAGCAATCGTACTGTGTAAACTTTCTCCCATCTGTTTATGATCTTGCTTTATTGTTGAACATTTGACTCTAGGGAGAGGGAAGAAAAAAATACTTCTAATTACATTAGTTAACACCAATAGAAGAGGCCAAGATGCTGCCTACTTGCTTATCATTGCTAAAGCAATAGTGATGGATTTTAAATTTAATTTAATCCTGTACAAAACAAAAGGCACATTCACAGTGAATGTGGCTATAATGGATGCCTGAGAGAGCTGCCACGCAGTGATCAAGATTTAAATTTTGATTATTTTAAAGATTATACAGGCCCCAAAATGGTAAGCGCCCTAGATCCCACAACAGAACTTCCAAAAGCTGCCAGTACTGGAGCAGAATAGTAACAATTACTCTGGAAGTCCTTCAGGATGGCAGACATCCCACCCTGCAAAAAATCATTTCAGGGAGGTAGCACCATCAATTTGCAGGAGACTCCCGGAACTTCCGGGAGAGGTGGGATGTCTGCAGTAGAGTAGCTCCTTAGCAGCTAGCCAGCTAGTTTAAATAACGTTAGCTATGCTAATGAGCGAATGACACCTGTTAAACTCACCTCAACATGTCTTTTACCATCTTAACCCACCATGGGCAATAGAAAAGTCGCTGTTGCAAACAGCGCAGCGAGCAACACTGTCATTATTTTTGACCCCTATTAGGCAGGGGTACACTTTAGTGTAGTCTGGAGTGATGTACGTTTTGTATTTTCTTTTTTTTTGGAACACTCTCCCATGGCGCGCTCTCTCTCTCGCGCTGTCGCTTGCTTTCTCTCTCGCTTGCGCGCTCTTTCTCGTGGTCGCTCTCGCGCTTTCTCTTGCTTTCTCTCTCTCACTCACTTGCTCTCAAAAAATTGATTTCCGTGATATTGTATATAATTTGCGGGCATCAGGGAGCCACTATTAATATGCGGGAGACTCCCGGAACTTCCGGGAGAGGTGGGATGTCTGGGATGGTAGATCCATTTCCTGACTGCCAAAGAAGCTAAGATCTCTTTCACTGTACCATCTGGCAAAAGCAAGTGGATAGTAAGCAACAATCATTACCTCCCGGTTGTCCATTGAAACTGCATTTGTGTCTTGTGTTTGCATGTAGTTTGTATCCCTTTGACTTTGCAAAGGCCTTTCCATATGAAGTAGGTGGGGTTATGTCATGCTTAGGCCAGTGTCACCCATTTATATTGGTCAGCCAAATTAGAAGAACTCTTGGTTATGTCTTTGTTTTTCATAAGTCTGCAAATTCAAACCAATGACAAATGAACAGGGTGTATAAAGGGTTGATTAAATGCTGTGGCAGATGACCACCCAGAAATAGTAAAGATTTTTGAACTAAATACTTAATTATTATTAATAATTTTAACTGCAGTTCTTTCATTTATGTTTACATCAATTATGTAGATTGAACTGGCTAATTATATTCCTGAGAAATTAAACACTGGGAAGCTGATAGATGAACAAATGCATTTTGAATTGTTTACATTCAACTACATGCAAATAACTCTCAAATACTGCAGCCACTTTATGCCTATCTCTGCTTCACCCAACTAAAACATGATAAAGAATAAAAAGAAATACACAACCTGTCATTATTATTCTTCTTTTTATATCAGCAGCACTCCATTTTTGGAGTTCTATCCACTCTAAAAACGGGTTACTAATAATTTCAAACTGCCGTATGCAGACAGAATAATAGACCCCCATCTGACAGAGACGCCAGCATAATGAGTTTTATGTGACTGTTAATTATGTTTTTTTTTGGTTTGTTTATTTGACCAAAATGTCAGCACTAACTATATTTATTGGATGTAGCAAATAGATCTACAGTAAAACTAGATTTTTTATGAAGATTGTATAAGAAAAATAAGAAAATTAGCTAACTGACAGAATAACTCCACTAATCATTACCAGTACTTATAGCTGTTGAAAACTTAATGTAGCTGGTTTTCTAAAGGAACCTTTGTGCATTCTGTGCTTTGCAGTGTTGCTGATGTCCCTTGAAAGCAAAGAATATGATTTTTTTAACATCATGCCAGAAACTATTATTTTGCTGTTAATCTGCCATATGTAAATACTGTAATTTTTATTGCATGTCAAGCAACTTACAGGGAATTCTGAAATAAGGCTCCTGGGACAGTAGTCAAATCAAATAAAATTTAAAACTTCATTGGCCCTGTTTATCAAAATGTTAATTTTTTAACATTTGAGATACTAACATTAATAGTTTAAGTCAAATCGTATAATCATTTTTACTATCTAATGTTCCCTTGTTTCAGAGACAGATAGAGTGTACCGGATTGTTAGAAGAGTGTTCCTATCAAGTTCCAAACAGGAAGGGAAAGGGCAGTTGATACTTCAACCAAAGTAGACTGCAGCTTCTTTACTGGATACTGCTGCATTTTGTGACTGATTTTGTGCTAGGCCAGCGCAGTGCAACTTTGATTGGCAGTGTTGCAGTAAATAGCACAAAATTGCTTAATTCTGAACCAATTCATAGCAAAGGGTTTATGTAAAGAAGAAGAAAGCCCTCAACTCTGAGTGGAGTCATCGGGACGCTGTCATTTTTTTAACGGCATTTTTTTTTAGTAGGCTTTCTTATTTTTATGAGGCTGAGTTGCTAGCTTGACGCTCAACCCAGCACGGATGGAAAGTGTGCAAGGGAGCCATCTGGATTCGAACTCGGGAGCCTTCGCTCCGAAGTCCGGCTCTGATGCCACTACGCCCCCAGCCGGCCCTTGGGTTCATGTACTATTCAGAAATCTGATGGCAGGGGGAAATAAGCTGTTCCTAAAAGGCTGATTGTGTGTCTTCAGGCTCCTATATCTAACCCCCCCCCCCCATGGTGGTATTGAGAAGAGGCCATGTTTCAGATGGTGAAGATTCAACATTCAATAAAAATGGCTGCTTTTTTACCTTATACCACTGTCTTGCACTAATCCAATATTCCTTGATTCCCTTGCTATTTATAAAATCTATCAATTTTTTTTTAATATGCTCAGCTACAGAGCTCCATTGAGTAAAGAATACTAAAGCTTCTCTGGTCTCCAAGTAAAGAAATTTCTTCTCATTTGAGTGACTGACCACCGACCTTGAGATTTTGGTACCTAATTCTAGACATCACAGCCAGGGAAAGCTTAATTCTGGTACTTACCTTGTCAAACTTCATTCATTCTCCTAATAAAAAAGTATACTGGCCCAGTTTGCTTAATCTGTCCTCATAAGACAATGTCCAGGAATCACCCTGGAGTATTGTGTGCAGTTGTGGTCTCCTTATGCAGGTTTAAATCATATTACTAAATTTGTGTACTACTAAACATGACCTGATGAGTATTAACAGCATTTTGTTTTACATCTACTCCTTAAAGTTGTATGCTTCAATGAGATCACTGCTCTTTTTCCTAAGTTCAAGACAATATAGTCCAAGTCTGTTTTATCTTTCCTTTAGCACAAATGCACTAATGCAGGACTCAAGCTGGTGAAGCTTCACTGAATTCCTGTTTAGTTGGGGTGACTATACATGTTCACAGTACTCCAGATATGGTTTCTGACGGCCCCTATATAATTACAATAAGATGTTTTTACTATTGTTTTTACAATAAATGTACCATTGAATACCGTACTGAGTTATGTTGCAATGCTTCATTCGATAGAATACCTGTTGGCATTCACTGTCTCATGTACCGTGGTAAGTCCTTGAGTCTAATAACTGACTCTTCCCCCTAACAGGTACACCAACACAGACATTAAAAGCCAGCCGTTTTCCAGCCACTGTTGGGTACCAAGATTTCAGGAAAGCTATGGATAAAAAATGCAAAACATTTTTAAAAATGCTTTATTATCATGCCTTAATTGTACTGCTACAGTTTAGACTTGCTTAGTTTACAATAATTTATTTATTGTATACTTGTAGGACAAACATTTCTTTTTGGGCATGGACACCTATTGTAATTGGGTTTTATTGCCAAGACTTCTCCAGAGGATGATGAGTTACACATACAGATAGACCAGAGCAATATGTAAACTTTTATTGTGGGGTATCATAGCTGTACATGTCATTCAATTATCCAGATGGCAAAGTGATGAACATACATCATTATAAAAATCAAATGTACAAACCCAAATTAGGATTACAAAGCTAATGTAACTTGAAAGTTTCACCCTATACATTTTCACTGTACTTGTACTAAACCTATTGGTGCTTTTTTTTTCCACAAACAGGAACAAGCAATGTGGTCGTGCCTTGCCGCCATGGCAGTTGCACACAAAGACCTCCTGACAGCAGAGGTGGCTTATGCAGCAATTGGCGAGGTATAGGAATTTTTTTTATGATGTATGTTTAAAATTTAATTTACATGTGTTTTTCTTGTTGTTGTTCTGACATCTTAAAATGTTTTTCTTTATTACATTCTTGGAGGCTTCCATAAAATCTTATATCTACTGCTTACAGCTATCCTAAAATAGTTTTAAGTTCTAAGTCCATTCTGAAGTTTATCCCCCGCTTCAGAACATTTATTTCACAACTCATTAAAAAAAAACTGTTCAGCAAATCATGACTGATAACCCTGTTCTCATCCCTTTCCCACCTACTAGTTTCTTCCTGCTGCTCAGATTTACCCATTGGACTTGCCTCTTTTATATGTTAACTCAATTTGAATATGTCCTCAAAGCATCCTTTAACGCAAAAGCTTGGTGTCTCTTGTCATTATGATATAGTACTTACTATAAGTCAGTAAGTTAATGCATCCTGAAGGTTGAAAGCTATTTAGCCAGTCTAAATTATAATCCCTTCTATTTACAAAAGAACGAAAATTGTTTCTGAAAGGCTTAAAACTCCAATTGCCAGTGCTGTGAAGCTGCAGTCACATAAATTGTGGACAGAGGCAATGCTGAAGAAGTTTGGAGATCTGTTGGTAAATAAGAGAATGTAATCATTTTTTTTCCATTCCCTTTTTGTTTCAAGTCTCATTCCTTCATTATCTGCTTGCATCATGACATGCGGGTGGATGAACATGGTAAACTAATGACCCAATATTGAACTTCATTTGACATACTCTTGCTTCTCCGTTTGGATTTGAGAATAGAAAACTAAACTAAGGAAAGACCAGAATTCAACTTTAGCTTGCAAAGCAGCTGCTCTGAAATAGACGAAAGGAATTGTGACTTTGATAAGAGGGTACAGTGGAGTGCCCAGTGTCTAAGTGAGGAGCAGATTGGAGTGACCAAGAAAGAATTTCGACAGAAATATGGGCTTCTCCCTCACTTTTTTGAACGGCGCTTTTTGAGTATGAAAGATTACTCAGAATATTAGTAAATTTGCCAGTGCTTTTAAATTGTCAGCTGGCATAAATTCCAACAATTTCAGTCTTATTTGTATGTAAAATCTATGCACTGAATGGTTGAAAAAGTTTCAGATTCTTCTTGTCAATCATTTTTTTCCAAAGATAAAGCCTTTATTAATAACACACATCAAAGTTGCTGGTGAACACAGCAGGCCAGGCAGCATCTCTAGGAAGAGGTACAGTCGATGTTTCGGGCCAAGACCCTTCGTCAGGACTAACTGAAAGAAGAGCTAGTAAGAGATTTGAAAATGGGAGGGCAAGGGGGAGATCCAAAATGATAGGAAAGACAGGAGGGGGAGGGATGGAGCCAAGAGCTGGACATTTGATTGGCAAAAGGAATATGAGAGGATCATGGGACAGGAGGCCCAGGGAGAAAGAAAAGGGGGAGGGAGGGAAAAAACCCAGAGGATGGGCAAGGGGTATAGTGAGAGGGACAGAGAGAGAAAAAGGAAAGAGAGAGAAAGAATGTGTGTATATAAATAAATAACAGATGGGGTATGAGGGGGAGGGAGAGGTGGGGCATTAGCAGAAGTTTGAGAAGTCAATGTTCATGCCATCAGGTTGGAGACGGAATATAAGGTGTTCCTCCAACCTGAGTGTGGCTTCATCTTACAGTAGAGGAGGCCGTGGACAGGCATATCAGAATGGGAATGGGACGTGGAACTAAAATGTGTGGCCACTGGGAGATTCTGCTTTCTCTGGCAGACAGAGCGTAGGTGTTCAGCGAAACGATCTCCCAGTCTGTGTTGGTCTCGCCAATATATAGAAGGCCACATCAGGAGCACAGGATGCAGTATATCACCCCTATCTCCCCCATTTCACGCACATCTGCTCTCACTCCATCCTCCCGCCACCCCACCAGGAATAGGGTTCCCCTTGTCCTCACCTACCACCCCACCAGCCTCCGGGTCCAACATATTATTCTCCGTAACTTCCGCCACCTCCAACAGGATCCCACCACTAAGCACTTCTTTCCCTCCCCCCCTCTGCTTTCCGCAGGGATCGCTCCCTACGTGACTCCCTTGTCCATTCGTTTCCCCCCCCATCCCTCCCCACTGATCTCCCTCCTGGCACTTATCCTTGTAAGTGGAACAAGTGCTACACATGCCCTTACACTTCCTCCTTTACCACCATTCAGGGCCCCAAACAGTCCTTCCAGGTGAGGCGATACTTCACCTGTGAGTCGGCTGGGGTGATATACTGCGTCCGGTGCTCCCGATGTGGCCTTCTATATATTGGCAAGACCCGAAGCAGACTGGGAGATCGTTTTGCTGAACATCTACGCTCTGTCTGCCAGAGAAAGCAGGATCTCCCAGTGGCCACACATTTTAATTCCACATCCCATTCCCATTCTGATATGTCTATCCACGGCCTCCTTTACTGTAAAGATGAAGCCACACTCAGGTTGGAGGAACAACACCTTATATTCCGTCTGGGTAGCCTCCAACTTGATGGCATGAACATTGACTTATCAAACTTCCGCTAATGCCCCACGTCCCCCTTGTACCCCATCCAGTATTTATATACACACATTCTTTTTCTCTCTCTCCTTTTTCTCCCTCTGTCCCTCTCACTATACCTCTTGCCCATCCTCTGGGTTTTCCCCCCCTCCCCCTTTCTTTCTCCCTAGGCCTCCTGTCCCATGATCCTCTCATATCCCTTTTGCCAATCAACTGTCCAGCTCTTGGCTCCATCCCTCCCCCTCCTGTCTTCTCCTATCATTTCGGATCTCCCCCTCCCCCTCCCACTTTCAAGTCTCTTACTAGCTCTTCTTTCAGTTAGTCCTGACAAAGGGTCTTGGCCTGAAACATCGACTGTACCTCTTCCTAGAGATGCTGCCTGGCCTGCTGTGTTCACCAGCAACTTTGATGTGTGTTGCTTGAATTTCTAGCATCTGCAGAACTGCTCGTGTTTGCGCCTTTATTAATAAACATGTTTTGTTGCATCACTCCAGGGAGTATTGATTCCTATCAAGGTATTGCAAATATATTGAATTTGACAGCAAACTAGTAATTGGTATTGATATGTTAAATTGTATCCACTTAGAAATTGCTACATATCATAGATGGCTTTTCATTATTACATGTCCTCCCTAGGTTACAGCAGGGTTCGTTTTCTGTAAACTGTTGGTAATCTGGACAATTTACAAATTGGAAATGCAACTATGAACTAAATTCCTATAAGGCAGGAGATGCCTGCAGTCCTGCAGCGTCCCACCGGTCTCCCAAAACCCCATTCATAGGTATGGGCTGCTGAGTGCTGTAGCCTGTGGAGGACCGGTGTTCATTTTAGCATGCGGGGACAGTCCATCACATTTATTGTCTTGACAAACTAGTGTGGAGGGACTTCCTCAATTTGCATCTCAGTCTGCTTGATGAAAGGAAATTGTTCATTCTTTAGGAAAGTAGAAATAAAGTGGTACATAGAGAGCTGTTCTGCAAGCCTGCAAATCATACTTTTCTATGACTTAAAGTATACTATGTATTCTTTTTATATTAGGCTGCAAGTGATTCCAATAAAACTCAATTGAAAGGAAATAGTTATCTCAATGGACTAGAATATAAAAGCAAGGATATAATGTTGAAGCTTTATAAAGCATTGGTGAGGCCTCACTTGGATTATTGTAAGCAGGTTTGGGCCCTTTATCTTAGAAAGGATGTGCTGAAACTGAGTGGGTTCAAAGGAGGTTCATGAAAATTATTCCAGGATTGAATGACTTGTCATATGAAGGGTGTCTAATGGTTCTGGGCCTATATTTACTAGAATTCAGAAGAATGTGGGTAATCTCATTGAAACCTATTGAATGGTGAAAGGCCTTAATAGAGTAGGTGAGAAGAGGATGCTTCCTATGGTGAGAGAATCTAAGACCAGAGGACACAGCCTCAGAATAGTGGGGTGTATTTTTAGAATGGAGGTGAGGAATTTCTTTAACCAGAGCTTCCTTTTTCCCTTTCAAAGCAGGCATAGAAGGCGTTGAGTTCATCTGGTAGTAAAACATCGCTGCCATTCATGCTAGGGGGTTTCACTTTGTAGGAAGTAATGTCTTGCAAATCCTGCCTAAGTGGCAGTGCATCGGATGTCGCCTCTAACTTCGTTCAAAATTGTCTCTTCGCCCTTGACATAGCCCTCTGCAAATCACACCTGGTTTTCTGGTACAGGCCTGGGTTGCCAGACTTGAATGCCACAGATCTAGCCTTCAGCAGATGACATACCAGAGAGGCATCTGTTTAGAATGGAGATGAGGATCTATAGCCAAAGAGTGGTGAATCTGTGGAATTCATTGCCACAGGCAGCTGTGGAGGCCAAATCTTTATGTATGTTTAAGGCAGAGGTTGATAGATTCTTGATTGGTCAGGGCATGAAGGGGCATGGGGAGAAGGCAGGAGATTGGGGCTGAGAGGAAAATGGATCAGCCATGATGAAATGGCAGAGCCGGCTCGATGGGCCAAATGGTCTAATTCTGCTCTTATGGTCTAATGGTCCAAATCTATAATGCTGCATTAGCAACAAAACAAAATAAAAGTAGTATTTCTGTTTTGCAAAATACTAACCAGCTAATAGAATATTTTGAATTAATTGATTTTAAGGAAAATATACTGTAGATAACTACAAAATTCAGCTTTTGAAATATTATATTGAATGTAATGTAACTAAATATAATTATGCTCAAATATAACAAATATTCTTAATTTCCAGATTGATAAGGTACAATATATCAACTTAATCAGGGATTTGCCCTCAAAGGAGTCACGGATGGCACACTTGCTTTTATTTACTGGGAACGTACAAGATGCAGAAGGAATTTTAATCCAGTCAGGCCTTGTTTATCAAGCAATCCAAATAAATATTAACCTCTACAACTGGGATAGGTGAGGAAATTAAACATATTAAGTATACATTAACACATGCTTACTACAGAGTTACAATTGCATACTCAAAGTCAGTATTTTAAAAAAATAGTTTTGTTTTACTTATTATCCGAAACAGGTAGCACTAAAGACAGAACAAAGTACAGTATACTGGAATCTTAGTTGTTCAATCTTATTTTTATTTGTACGTTTTACTGTGTCAAAGAGGCTGCACTGATGACTCTTCTCAGATAGCACATCATATCAATCTGATAACCCACAATCAACAAGCCACAGAATTTTTGCCAATATCTATACTGCCTTAAGTACACTATTTTTAGCATCCATGTAGAAACCCTTGACTCTACTACCGTAGACCACTAATAATGGTTTAATGAGAATGATCAGCAGAGTCAGGAACTAATTAACCATAAATGCAAAATGTTCTTCTATTAGAAGCTCCACCATGCCTTAGGGCAAAAGAGGTATCGGTACAGGCACCAATAGAAAACATGGGAGGTGCAACAACATACTGATAACCGTGACTATCAGATTCTGAAGAATGCACATGTGCCGTCATTGGTCAGGGTATTGGGTGTAAAAGCTGGAAAGTAGTGTTGCAGCTATATAAAACTTCCATTAGACCATATTTAGAGTATGGCATGTAGTTCTGCTAATTAAATAACTAGTAGAATGCGGAGACTTTGGATAGGATAAAGAAGAGGTTTACCAGGACGTGGCCTGAAGCTAAGGGGAGAGATTGGACAGACATGGATTGTTCTCAGAAGCATCAAAGGTTGAGGGGTGATCTGATAAAAGAAAATAAAATTATGGGACTCATAGATAGGGTAGATGGAGTCTTTTTCCTACAGTGAAAATGTCAAATACTAGAAGACGTACTGTAGGTTGAAGGTGAGAGGGGATAAAGTTTAAGAGACAATGATATCTGATCCCCCAGATATAGCTGTCAGAATTATTAACTTGAATGTTTGTGTGTCTCATGTTCAAAGATCACAAAAATATTTTTATTAATGTGAACAAATATTAATGCAAAATACTAGAAAAAATTTAAACACTGAAATGCATTTAAATTAGCTCTTTTTTTTTACTGTTAATTACCTTAATATAGACCATAAGGCATTGGAGCAGAATTAGGCCATCTGACCCATCGAGTCTGCTCCACCATTCAATCATGGCTGATCCTTTTTTTTTCTCCTCCTCAACCCCAGTTCCTGGCCTTCTCCCTGTAACTTTTGATGCCATGTCCAATCAAGAACCTAACAAGCTCTGCCTTAAATACACCCAACAACCTGGCCTCCACAAGTACTCCATCACCTCATTCTTTACAATTGACTCTAACTTCTTCCCAACCTCTGAGGTCAGGCTAACTGGTCTATTATTTCCTTTTTGCTGCCTTCCTCCTTTCTTAAAGACTGGAGTGACATTTACAATTTTCCAGTCCTCTGGCACCATGCCAGAGTCCAATGATTTCTGAAAGATCATTTCTAATGCCACCACAATCTCTAACGCTACCTCCTTCAGAACCCTAGGATGCAGTTCATCTCATCTGGTGACTTGTGTACCTTTAGGTCTTCCAGCTTTTCGAGCACCTTCTCTCTTGTAACAGTAACTACACCCACTTCTCTTCCTTCACACACTACAACATCAGGCATACTGCTAGTGTCTTCCACAGTGAAGATTGATGAGATTAAATACTTATTTAGTTCATCAGCCATCTCCTTGTCCCCCACTATTATTCCTCCTACCTCCTTTTCTAGTAGTCTTATATCCACTTTCATTTCTCTTTTATTTTTTACATACTTGAAAAAAGCTTTTACTATCCACTTTAATATTATTTGCTAGCTTGCTTTCACTTCTCATCTTTTCCCTTCTGATTTTTTTTAGTTGCTCTCTGTAGGTTTCAAAAAACTTCCCAATCCTCTATCTTCCCACTAATTTTTGCTTTGTTGTATACCCTTTCTTTTGCTTTTACAATAGCTTTGACTTCCATTGTCAGCCATGGTTGTACTATTTTACCATTTGAGTATTTCTTCATTTTTAGAATACCTGTGTCTTGCACCTTCCTCATTTTTCCCAGAAACACACACCATTGCTGCTCTGCTGACATCCTTCCAATTTACTTTGGCCAACTCCATTCTCATGCCACTGTAATTTCCCTTACTGCACTGAAATACTGCTACATTAGACTTTACTTTCTCCCTATCAAATTTCAAGTTGAACTCAAATCATATTGCAATCACTGGTTCCTAAGGGTTCTTTTACCTTAAGCTCCCTAATCGCCTCCGGTTCATACATAACACCCAATCCAGTATAGCTGATCCCCTAATAGGCTCAATGACAAACTGCTCTAAAAAAAACCCATCTCTTAGGCACTCAACAAACTCACTCTCTTGAGATCCATTACCAACCTGATTTTCCCAATCGACCTGCATGTTAAAATCTCCCATGACTCCCCTTTTCTATTTCCTATTTTAAACTGTGATCCACCTCCCAGCCACAGTTGGGAGGCCTTTATATAACCGCATCAACGTTCTTTCATCCTTGCAGTTTCTTAACTCGACTCACAAGGATTCAACATTTCCTGATCCTATGTCACATCTTCTTACTGATTTGATGCCATTCTTTACCAGTAGAACCACACCACCCCCCCTGCCTACCTTCCTATCCCTCCGATATAACGTGTAACCTTGGACGTTAAGCTCCCAACTACAACCATCCTTCAGCCGCAATTCAGTGATGGCCACAACATCATACCCTATATATTTTTCTCAGCCATTCCTTTTCTTTGAAATAAATAGAGCCACTAAACCAAAAGCCAGACCTAACCTCAGGAAAAAGCAAGGGAATGGAACTTATTGAATTGATCTGGTATGAGCTGGATGTTTTAATGGACTCAGTAGTCTTCTATTGTGTAAAATGCAATGATTCTAATTTGCTGTTCCAAAGAAATTTATTCCATTGTATTCAGAAAATATTTTTCTGATCAATCAGATCTCCATGACTTATAAGGATTTCTGAAAGCAAACATTTTCCCCACACATTTCTTGCCACCATTGCTAGCAACGCACACAGGTATTTGGGCTTTTAAAACCAAATTCCTAGCATAATGATTTTTTTTCCCCATACAGATCTTTTTCTTTAAAGCCTTCATTAATATATAACTATTTGACCCAAGCATTTAGTTATGAGTGCTAAAATCTCATTCTTTGACTTGGTGATATTGTATTGATTGATTTAACTCCAATGAAGCATTTTGAAACATTTCCTATGCTAAGTAACCTGTATATATGCAGATTGTTATGTTTTGCATATTTTGGTTCTTCAACCTTGAAATGTGTGTAATACTGTAGATATGAAAAAGACAATGCTGAAAATATTCAGTAGATCAGACAACATGTTTTCAAAGTTATAACGAGTTATTTTCTTAGTTATCAGGTCAGAACTGGAAGAGTTAGGGATCTAACAAACATTTGAAGAGAAGTAGGGGGCATGGGGAAAACAAAAGGAACGTCTAATTGAGTAAAAGTCATGGGAGACTGATTCAAATTGGAGGTAGCACTGGCTGAAGGAGTTGGAACATTTATTAATTACAGTTAATCTGTTTGGAAGTGAACAGAAGACAGAGGAAATGCTGGAATGAAATAGGATACTGTGGTTGCTGGAAATATGAAATAAAAATGAAAGAATTATGAAAGAAATGAAAGAATCATAAATCTAAAAGAATTATGAAAATACTGAGGTCAGGCAGCATCAGTGGAATAAAGGAAAACAGAGTGAAGGTTATAGGCTGACGGCTTCCCATTTTGAAAAGCCTGGTTATCGGAAATTGAATTCATTTTTGAGTCCCGAGGGCTGTAACACGGCTAGTTGAAGATGAGACTCTGTTCCTCGAGCTTACATTTAGCTTCATTGGAACAATTTTAAGAATACAGAGAGATTCAAGTGAGGATGTGATGGTGAATATTTGTGACAGTCAACTCGAACTTCAGCGCCATCATAGTTTACTGATCAAAGCTTTTGCAATTTCCACAAATGCTGCCTGACCTCCTAGGTATTTCTAGCGTTCCCAACAACTGCAGTGTTTTATATCCACAAGTGCACCACAGCTATTTCCTCTCTCTTGTCTTCTACTTTGTCTCCTTCTATTTACTCTTAATTCGCAGATCAGCTGTGATTAATCAGCATTCAGGCATTGAATTAAAGAACATAATTATTTATTTTTATATTATTAATATATTTAGAAAATATTCTGTTTTGCCAGGAGAGTAAATAAAGGCAATTTGGTTAACCTTGATTTTCATAATTATTGGAAAATCAAATTGGAAGGAGCAATTATAGAAATTTCTTGAAGATTGCCTATCATTCTTGGTTTTATTAGTTTAAATGACATTGTTTAAGTCAGATGAATTTAAATTTTTTTATATTCCTTCATACAGAGCTCTGGAGCTGGCTGTGAAATACAAGACACATGTAGATACAGTGCTAGCTTACAGGAAGAAGTATTTGGAAGATTTTCACAAAGAAGAATCCAACAAGAGATTTCTTCAGTATGCAGAAGGAGTATGTAAATAGGAAAACAAATGTGCAGTCTGTTTATCCAGAATTGGAGCTAATACATTCAAACTAAAGCATGCAGGTTGCAAAGCTGTCTTAAGCTGCTGTCAGATAATTTTACAGAATAATTTAATGTGCCCATTTTATTTGCAGTCTAGTAAACCATTAGCTTGTATGAGAACTTATAATTCATTATTTTTAATCAGGGTCCCACGAACATTATTCACATTAAATTAAGATGGTGGTGCAGGGGTGAGGAAGATTTAATTTGCATTATTGCAGCAGGGTAAACATAGAAGAAATTCCACTGCTTAGCAGTTCTATAATTAGTAGTGTGAATTCAGTATTACTGACTGATCAGACTTTTGAGTACAACCATTTGTGGCTTCCTGGAGGAACCATGGAGCATATTTTAAATCTTCCCAATCTCAATTTAAACATTTAGAGGTGTGCTAAATTCTCTCCTAATATTTTCAGTAAATTTAAATTATATGCAGTAACTATTTATATAATTCTGTATATTTAAATACTTGCAGTTTAGTCTTTGGATTTAACAATTATGCATTCTGCTAAGTAAGAATGAGGGAATGTAAACCAGCGAGTTGCATTGAAAGTGAATTTGAGACTAACTGCACTCATCTTTGCTCTGGAGAAAATCAAGCAGCAGTTACTAGATTTTGCACGTGCATAATTAAACCCAGAAATCCAAAATAAGGTTATTCACTGTATCTACCATAGACAGCAGAAAATGTTAGACTGATTCATTGTGAATTGTTATCAGCATAGTTCAGGGTAAATTTATGATTAAAGTACATATATGTTGCCATACACAACCCCTGAGGTTCATTTTGTAGCAGGCATACTCAATAAGTCCAATGACCGTAATGAAATCAATGACAAACTGCACCAACAGGGCAGACAGCTAGTTTGCAAAAGACGACAAACTACAAATGCAAATAGAAAGAAAAAAATAATAAAATAAAGTAGAATAAATATTGAACATGAGATTAGTCTTTGAAAGTGAGTCCATAGGTTGTGGGAACAGTTCAGTGATGGGGCAAGTGAAGATATCATAATTAGTGATAAATATTCATGCTGGAAGTCCAAGTTTAATTTTTATAAATGTGTAGTATCCTTCTATCAGAATGTAATTGATCCCAGTTTTTAAAACGTAAAAAATAGCTGTACTTTTTATCTCTTTGGCATTTCTCTTAATTCCATTGTTCTTGCCCTCTGTTTATGTTTCTTTCTGATCATACAATTACATTTCCTGATTTTTATGTGCCATATCTCAGCTTGATTATTTAAAGAACACTGCCACAGACTCTTTGTTGTATATAGTGCAATGGAAGTCATCAAGCATTCTTTCAAAAGCCAACAAAAACTCACTGACAGCCATCAGCATAATTATTGCCAATCAGAGTTCCTTGCTACTGTCCCCAAATCTAGGCCAATAATTGCTGGCTTCAATGATTACAGAATCAGAACCTTAAGAAATTCTGTCTAACCTGCAAATAAAATTATTCCATTGATTTAACTACATAATATTTTGTTGCTGGTCAAATGGAGGTTGGGTGTGGAGAGAGCATTTTTATTATGCAACTGTTTATGGTGTTGGCAAGGATAAGCAAAGGGATATGAATAATTCCACAAGTGGTGTGAAGACCTGCCTGTTTCAGTAAGGATACCATGTAAACTCGGGTCCTATTATGTCCATTGGACCTAGATTGCAATTTTGAGGTACAAAAGGATGAAGTTTGCATCAATCATTATTAATGTGGTCTAACCAAAGAGACCGCTGAAGGCCACAAAGAAATTAATGTGGATGGATGTGGAAAAGCTCATTGATAATACATGTGTTTACTCTTTTGCATGTGCTTCAAGGGTTCAATATCTGTTTTTAATTGATATGAAATGTATGAATGCAGTTGTTAAATATTCATATAAAGCATCAAGATGCCCAGGGGATTAAAGACGGACATTCACAAAAATGGTTCCATAGATTTTGTCTGGTTTGCCTGGTTTGGCTTTCCAGGGCATCCAACTGCCAATGTTATGTAGGGCTAACTTTACCATTGTTGTATCCTTAAACTTCATCAACATGGGCTTCGACAGCATAGGAAGGAAGGGAGCTCGTCTGTGTTTGGAGGGGATTGATCTTTACTCCTTATTGTGTTCAACAGCATTACTTTTGACATATGTCCCACTTTCAACATTCTGGGAGTTCTCATTGACCAGAAATTTCACATTTGCAATAATGTGAAACTTGTTTTGCTTATTGGCAGAATTGTCAAAAGTCCTGATGTCTTGGAATCTGAAATGACCCAGCCTTGATGTTTGAAAATATCTATGAGCATCTTGCACCTCGTCCACAGTTCAAATTTTTAAGGATCACATCTCTCTCAAAACCTTAATTAGCAAATTTGTCTTAGCTAAAACTGTGGAGAGATTTTATGCAATCTTACAGGGCAAATTAACTGATTTTTGATCAGTCTTACTTAATTTCATTGTAGGATATCTGTCACAGCATAAAAAGAAATTAGTTGATACCAGAAGAACCACAGAAGGGATAGGTTGGGGAATGCAATTATGGTCCGCTGGTTCACACTGCAAACCAGGTCAAACTTCCCATTTATACTAGAACTATTCTATTTATGACTAGGGAGGCCAATACAAAGTGATAAAACATTCTATTCTTACCAAAGTAGTCTACTAGCATAAGCAAAGAATTCAGTTTTTTAAAAAAAGCATTTCAACTTGGAGTTTCGCTATAGTTGTTTCCCTACTGATGGGTTGTATCTTTATTCTGTATGATGAAAGAAAATCAATAAACAATAATTAACTGCTTGCATTATATTATTAACCAGAATTTGAATTTGATTTTATTCCTTGATTAATGCTTATGTCATACCCTATGCAGGTTGAGGTCAATTGGGAAAAAATCCAAGTCAAAATCGAAATGGAGATTGCAAAAGAACGGGAGCGTGCAGCTATGTGTACAACGGGATCTAAGAGTGTATCCTTCAACCACTGATGGATATGGATCTGGACCATTAAATCTCAAAATTCTTTCACCTCCTGTTTCCAATTAAAGGAACTATTTGAAAGACCTTTAACATAAAATTTTTTTTGTCTTAAATCAATAAACAAATATTTTTTGATTAAAATTGTTCATATTGTTACTCATTGAGAACATATTCAGTGTACATTTCAGAAAATTGTGTATTCCTTTCTCTGTCAAACTGAATGTAGAATTAATTTATTTTCAAGTGAACATAATCGACTTCTGATACATGTAGTTCTGATATTAAACAAAAATGTTCTCACACATATTGCTGGAAATAATTAAAATTATGTAATTATATTTGGAGATTTTATATTTAGTTTAATACTGTTGTTTTCATGATTACTTTGGCATTCCTTATTATTCAAAGTTGCTGTAACCAATAATTGTAAGGACATTTCTGAAAAATTAAAATTATATCATGTTGGTTAGTACATATTGAATATGTTTTGAAAGTATTATTAGTCTGGATTTCTCAATTATAATGACAAAAAAGCTATGCAGTCATAACACCATACAACTGACACAAACTCTTCATAATGTATTTGCCCATCACAGAACTTGCTTTTTGCAGCCTTCTCCAGCAGTGTTCTCAAATCAGAGATTTCTCAGTAACAAGGTGCTTATGAACGAATCTTATTATAAAGTATCCCACAAATTGCTAGGTTTATTTGTGCTTTTGATTGTTAATGATTGTTTTATTATGTGATGGGCCACACAATTACTGCTTAGCAAACTCTATATCCCAGAAAGGTTATATATATATATATATATATATATATATATATATATTTCCTTCCTATAAGTATTTCAAATTGAGTGGAAACTCATTTATGTCCCCAGTGTGTTTGTGTGCTGTCAGAAGCAAATTTATCTAAAATTGAATTGATAAATTTGATTTTGTCTTTTGTGTGCATGACATTATTCTCTAAAATCACTTGTGTCCGACGCTATTTTCATAAACTTCTACATGTTCTTTAGACATAATCAGTTACGATGAAGGAGGTGAATCGGTGGAATGTAATAAATCTGTAAAAGTTGTGGAATGTGGAGAAGGTCAGAATGAGAGGAATCTGAGTTCATTGTAATCTTCAATCCATTTGGCAAGGATTTCCTTATAGTCACTGGAACAAACGACAGCCATTACCCACTAAAGAAAAATACAGGCTTCTGCACTGACAGTCTGCTTATGCTGATGTCTTTACTTCTCATGCAAGAGAAGGAGGTTGGTGGCAAGTGTCCTACATAGTGTCTAGGTGATATGCCTGCTCTACTTGAACTATAAAATGATGTGTGGCAGCTTTGAGCTGTGAGTAAAGCTTAAATTATATGAAGCTATGGAAAATGTAAGTGCAAAATAGCATGAGTCTTAATCATAGTTAGCAATTGCTCAAAATCTTTGCTAAATAAGTGACGGGTTTTATTTTGCATATGAGAAAGTGTGGTGCAGAGATGGGATTTGATGAATTAATTACTGACCTTGACTGAATGTGATGTCACCTAGCACCACAGCAATTTCCCTACCACATCAGGCCTATTAATGACTTCAAGAATGAACTACTGTCACAGCTACCTGAAAATGGATCTGGAGGACTTCCTGGGCTTCTCAAGGAAGAGTTCCTCTCTTATCAACCGATATTTCAAGACAGGTAGAGCCGTGTTTGGAAAATGTGTTCTCTTATTACTCATTCTGCGCTTCTAAACCTCATGGGTTGCACGACCAGTAATGTAAACCTCCCCTTTAAGAGCTGCAACCATTGTTTCAATCAGTGCATGGCAGTTTGAATTGGTGTTAACCACGCATGAAATTGGAACCCATGAGCTAAGGCAATAAACAGTGCAGCTGGTATAGTCTGGACCCTAAAATCTGTATAATTAAGTGGGAACATGAATTTAGTTTGCATCCCACATCAAGCCATATGCATAAGGCTAAACTACATTCACAAAACCAGGACTTTTCTGACACTATTAACATCAATCCTGATGTATACACGAAATGTATAAGGCAATTCTGAGGTTGGTTTATGATATGAGATACTGACAGGATAATTTTCTTCATGGGAGAATTTAGAACAGGGAGCATTATTTTAGAATAAGGTGATGCTTATTTAAGATATTGAAAAGTAGATATATTTTCTTTAAATGGGTTGTGAATCTTTGGATCCTTTACCCCAGCGAACTATGGAAGCTGAATCATTACATGTATTCAATCTCAGATAAATTTTTTGTACAATTGGAAACTTTAAGGTTATAAGAAACAGGCATGAAAATAGAGCTGCAGCCAAGATCACATCAGCCGCAATTTTACTGATGGTGCAGCAGACTTAACGGGGCACATGGCCAACTTCTACTTTTTTATGTCAATGAATATAGTATATACTGTAAAACAAAACAGTCTAAGAACGTACTGGAGCTAAGGATGTTAAGTGCTATCATAAGATCCCATTCTGGGGAAAGTCAGATTTTAGACAGTAAAGACATGCTAGCTTAATACTTACATTAAATATACAAAACCAGAATCTCTAACTGATATAGGCCACTTCTAACATTTCCAAATGTGTTATAACTTGTATAAATCTGTACTTTTCAGGAATATTACAAAAGTTCAGTGAGATCGGCATAATGGTTTTGTCTTCAACTATTTTAAAAAATAGTCCTCAACAGAAATAAATGAATCTTGTATATCTATTCAATGTGTAGAAATTTGCAATTTAGCTGACTACTCAAAATGTGATGTATCTCTTCAATAATCAAAATTTGGGGCAGCACAGTGGAGCAGCTAGTATAGCACTGCCTTGAAACGCCAGAGACTCAGGTTCAATCCTAACCCAGGGTGCAGTCTGTGTGGCATTTGTACATTGTCCCTGCTCCTCCAAGTAGTCTCAGAAAGGAGAGATGGAATATATTTTGGTCTGGGTGTATATGCCTTTAGATTACAGTTCTCTCTGATGTTTTGAACTGGTAGATCTTTCAATCACAAAATGTATGTATATTTACAATTGTCCATTCTGAAAGTCTTCTAAGTCAAATCAACGATTGTATATGTTACAATATTAGGAAGATTTATTTTTCTACACTGGTAGAGATTATACAACCAATGAAAATCGCTTTGAATGGGCAACAACTGTGCCGCAAGATGAGGGGAGGTGTCTGGAATAAGTTACCAAGGGTAGTAGTGGAATCAAACAGACTAATGGAGTTTAAGAGGCTTTTAGATAAACACACAATATGAAGGGGATGGAGGAATATGGATGATACACAGGAGGAGGACACTTAGGATAAATTGGCACCAAGAGTGGCAACATCATACCACATACTAAAAGGCCTGGGAGGAGTGAAAGTAGGAGGGTCTAGAATCCAAGAACACAGCCTCAGAATAAAAGGATATTCCTTTAGAATGGAGGAGAATTTCTTTAGCCACAGAACGGTGAATCTGTGTAATTCTTCTGCAGAGACTGTGGAGGCTACAGCTATTGTGTGCATCTAATGCAGAGGCAGGTTCTTGAGTGTTAAGTGAGTTACAGGGAGAAGGTAGGAGAAGAGAATTGACAAAAAATGATTAGCCGTGATTGAGTAGCAGAGCAGAGCCTAATTCTGCCCCAAAATCTTATGCCCAAGATACCATAATTTACAGTAGGGAATAAACTATGGCCTTGTCTATCCTTTTAGAAAAACTTTAAAGATGCCAAGGAACTACTTAAGGTAGAACAGGGAGTTTTCCTAGGTGACCTGAAAGCTATTTGTTCCCAAATACATAGGTTCTTAGTGCGTAAAAAGTTACAGAGAGAAGTTAGGAGGATGGGGTTGAGGGGTAAATCAGCCATGATCAAATGATGAAAAAGACTTGATGAGCCAAATAGTCTCATTCTACTACTATGTCTTAAGGTCTTATGGTCAAAACCATATAATCAAACTGATTATTAGGTCTTTAACATACTAATGCTCATCAGACTTTTTGCTGAGAGTAGATGAGGGGCTGAGTTTACTTCATGTGTACTTCACATTTACTCCTTTTGCTGTGAGGTGCCCTGCAAAGCTGTGAAAGTTTAATATTCTTAAAATGTCTAAGAACATAACTCCAAGTTTCATTGAAAAAGCAATAAGAACCATCAATACTAGAAACCTAAAACAGAAACAGGAAATGCTGGAAATACTCAGCCAGTCGTGCAGCCTGTCTGGGAAGAGAAACCCAGTTAATGTTTCTTAATGACCTGAAACAATAACTCACTTTCTCTTACCATGAATGCTGGTGGTTCTGATTGTAACCAGCATTTTCTGTTTTTGCTGCAAGATATTATTCTATAATTCATAAGTCAGGAGATGGAGACAAGAAAATTTCCTAAGTCACTGAATATCCTTTTGAGTACAACTAAGTCAATCATCAAGAAATGGAAAGAATATGGCACAGCTCTAAATATGCCTAGAGCAGGCTGTCCTCAAAAACTGAGTGACCATGCAAGAAGGGGACTAGTGAGGGAGGCCACTAAGAGACCTATGACAAATCTGGAGAAGTTACAAACTTCAATAGCTGAGATGGGAGAGACTGTACAAACAACTGTTGTCCAGGTGTTTCACCAGTCGCAGCCTTATGGGAGGGTGGCAAAGAAAAGCCACTGTTGAAAAAACTCACATGAAATCTCTGCTAGAGTTTGCCAGAAGGCATGTGAGAGACTCTGAAGTCAGATGGAAGAAGTTTCTATGGTCTGATGCAACCAAAATTGAGCTCTTTGGCTGTCAGACTAAACTCTATATTTGGTGAAAGCCAAGCACTCCACATCATCAAAAACACACAATCTGTACTGTGAAGCATATATGTGGTGGTGGCTGCATCATGCTGTAGGGATACTTCACTGTAGCAGGCCCTGGAAGGCTTGTGAAGCCAGAGGGTAAAATGAATGCAGCAAAATATACAGAAATTCTGGAGGAAAACCTGATGCAGTCTGCAAGAGAACAGTGACATGGGAGAGGATTTGTTTTCCAATAATTGTTAATTAAAAATGCATTCGATATTAATAGGACATCAATTTTTAATTTAACGTATATCACCTTTCTATTTGTCTTTTGCAACTGAATTCCAAGGCTTTCAGTTAAGTATCTACTGTTGTAATGGTTTTACATTTGTCACTGGAACTATTACACATCATTTTCTGATTCAAAATTACTTGTGAGAGAGCTTAAATAGTGATATTAACATGCTTGAGTGATTAGTATTGTAGTACAGTCTTATTGTATTAGTGTACTTGATTTTTCTAAAATGTTACCAAGTGTAAAGTCAACTACCATGAGAAATTATTATTCAGTTTAAATAATTTCATACAGTCAAATTAATCATCAGTCACAACACTTCTTTAGGCAAGTCAATCTTGAAGGTATTGCATATTAATATTATGTATTCCCCAAAGGTTGGACAAGTTGGAGATGCATTAAGATGCTGGGCCTGTTAACAATATTGAGCAAAGTACCTTGATAAAATGTCAAATTGTTGAGTACATACAGTAAGCAAAAATATTATGAAGGAACTGTTGGGAGAGAAAAAGGCAATGATACATTTCTGGTTTGCCTTGTATCTTCCTGGTAGTTTTAAGTGTGAATACCCATGCAGCAGATGCTGGTGTCTAGTTGCCTTGATCCCCTTTGCTATTGGATCATGACTTTATTCTATGGTAGCTGATGTGCAATGCCATATTAAAAGAAGCTGTATACAGGCAACCTCCACTCCGTAGCATCAAGTTTGGAACCTGGAATGTCAGGATGCCACCTTAGCTCAGGAAATCACACTTCAGACACAGACCATGGCCAATTAAAAGAAAAATGCAAGAGAGTAAACATGAAGTGACCACGCACCTGCCTCCTCAGGCATCTCTTGCCTGTAGAAGAGTCTGTCATTCCCACATTGACCTCATCAGTCCCCTCAGAACCCAGAAAACTGGAGTAGAAACAAATTATCCTTGTTCCCTAGAGACTGCATGAGAGGCTTAAGAAGCACTTTACAATGAATACGGCTTTCTTTCAAAACAAATTTCAACATATCACTGGATCAAAACTCTAAATCTTTGTCCAAAGGAGCTTTGTTTGCTGAATGTATTATCATTGTAGAACTACATTTCCATAGGTAAACATGTTCCACTGCATTATTTGATTGTCTGATTTTCAACACTTTGTCTGATTTTAAACCTAGCCCTAATAAGATAATAATTCAAAAGTGAATCGAGCAAAATAGGTATGTAGAAAGTTAATTCCTGTATAAAAGCCCATGTTGAATACAACTTTCCTAGTATTATTTAACATTGAATCATGGCTTCATGAATCATGGTTCAGCATGGCACCCATAGAATTTTATACACAATCTGAAAATACCTTTTTGCTGTCAAGGGATTGATTGCAGCAGCTGCTCCTTGTTTTCTTTGAGTGGACTTGTCCTGTCACCGATAAATAGAAAAATCATGCACTTTTTTTTTGATAATAATGTCTACAATAAATGACAAGCAATAATATTCCATAGATTTTAATAGTTTGAAAGCTTATCTGTGGAAGTGGGTGAAAATAGAGTAATTATCAAGGTTGGAATTGACATCGTTGGTCAGTTTCATGGATTAACCTTCCTTCTGTTTCTGCGACTGGCAACTGGGAGTCTGTTGAAACTTGCGCACCCATGCTGTCTATACTGTCTCTACTGTGCATGAACTCTTCGTAACTTGGCAAATCTTTCACTTCTTCATAAGATGGCAGTGAACGGGGGGTTGTGCAGGTGTGTGGAGTAATCACGTGCAGTTCCTGATCTGTGAATCGGTCAAGCAAGGAGTTATCTGAGGTAAAATTCAGATTTTCGCTAAAAAGAGAGGAATTTGTGTCTGTTTGATAGCGTCGAGGTTGTGGACAGATTATACGCTGAAGGAAATATCCAATGACAAAGAGTACGCACAATATAAAAATTCCCGAAAGTTTTCTCAAGATCCAGCTAACGCTGTCCAGGAAAGAGTGAATGGGTAGCTTGCAGCAGCGAATATACTGATTTGTACCATTTCCAATAAGGCAACATCCTTCATGTAGTCCACATAATAAATCCCCACATTTCCCACTTACTTGACCAAGACATACAACAATTAATAGTAACAATAGATTTTGTAGGTAAGACTGAAAATACATCATCCAGCCTTTTAATGTCTTGATTCAGGTATCATATGGCTAACAGTTATTCTCTTGTCAAGCATAGAGGATCTCAATTCTTAGCATCGGACTGCTGTCTATTTAGCTGTAAAAAAAAAAGAAAATGAATGTCAACACTGCGGTTAAAATGTATATTTGGTAGGAAAAAACAATGTACATAATACTAGGAATATTATAGTAAATAATTTCACACATTTCTGAAATTCAAATCTTGTGCTAATTTCAGTACCTTATATTCCCAGATCCACTTCCTCTCTCCATGTCCCTGGACATTACAAGTCCATGACAGTCCCACCATTTCCAAGGTAGCAATTCTAGCTTTCTCTGGCCTAAAAATATTAGCAGCTGTATTCTATGCCTTCATCTACTTTGCATGACTGATAATGGAAGTTTCTAGGTCACCTTGACAACCCTTAAATGTTCAGTTTACCAAGAAGTCTGCAGTACTTCGCATTTTTCATTAAAATTTCATAAACTGAGTTTAATGGCAATCTTAATGTAACTTATCTTCCATTAGGACCTTGGATCAGTTTTAGGGTTTCACATAACATTTCAGGCCACAATTCTGGCTGATTTCCATTTCAGTAGAATTTATGCAGTACTTCCATTTCTCCAATATTAACATTACATCGATTCAAATTATTTATTTTTTAACAGTATCAATCTTAAAATGTAGAAGAGGAAAATTTAGCTCTACCAGCCTTAACTGTTACTTTTTAAAAAATTTTGAGCCTTAGTAGACAGAAACTGGATTCCAGCCTTTGTAAACTGTCCAAGAAATCAGTCTCTAAAAATATTGTAAATGGCTTTTTGCCAAATGTACAACTGAGCAAGTCATGTATAATGCAAAATTGTAACTATATATATATATATATATATATATATATATATATATTTATTTATATATGTTGAGACAAGGACCTCCATCTATTTCCCAAGTTAGGAAATTTGAAAAAATGTTTCAATAACTGTGGAAATTTTAAATTATATGAATAATCAAAAAAATTCAATGATAATATTTTCAACTATTTAACTGAAAGGAGGTCTTAATTTTGTATGATTTTATGAAGAAAGATTATGCAAATAACTGAAAATGAAACAAACAATAGATGGATAAATATCAAGCCAGCTTGCAATTACGATCATTAACATGGACAGAAATTATTAAATCATTTGAAGTATGTGCTTAACTACATTGAAACATATGATGTAATCAATCAAATGTCACACAAATACTTCATGTTCATTTACAAAAGAAATTCAGTTAAAGTTAATGAAATAGCAATAATAACATAATAATGAGGACGATGAAGTTTGCTTTCCTCAAGTCAGGAGCCTTCATAACTTCTGTAGTGTGTAAGCTGAGGTATATTGCTGCAGTGTCTGATTATGTATTACTGATCCTTTGTTATATAATTTTTATACATAAATTTAACATTTTATTTGATTTATCAGACAAAGTCAGGCATGGTGCAGGTGCAGAGACCCACATTTATTTGACTAGATATTCTTGGCCTAAAGAATAAGGGGCAAAGTAAAGTTCCACCCTCTGTTAACTAACCAGTCAAGCTTGTTGGGGAATTTTGGATTAGAATTAAGTTTGGCAGGACACTGCCTGAGACTGAATTGTCACTGCGGTTTCTCTATCCTCACATGGATGTCTCCTGGATCCTGGTAATGTTCCACTTGGACATCCATACCAAACTGTTACAGGAACGGGGAGAATGTAGACAGTAAGCACTATTTGGCCCAGTGACATTATTTCACTTCCCGAATGGACAAGACTTTTCTCAGCTATTAAGAAATGGTAACTGTTATGTTCCTAAATCTATAGTGTTTCCATTGCATTGCTTCCTTCCTCACCACTTTATATTGACTACCTCCCATTTAACACTCTCTCCTTATGCACAATTTCCACCTGAAACATTAACTATTGCTTTGCCTCCACAGATGCTGCCTGATCAACTGAGCTCTTCAGCAGCCCATTTCTTTTGATAAGGCTCAAGGTATCTCTAGACCCTTGTGTCTTAATTTTATTTTTTGCTTCAATATCAAATGAGTACAGTGATATGACCTGCAGAGTAGGGATTTTACAATTGATTTTTGGGTTCTGGACATCACAGGCAAAGCCAGCATTTATTGCGCATCCCTAAATGTCCCTGAGAAGATGAGCAACCTTCCTGAACAGCTGGTAAAAGTAGCTCCAACCGTGCTGTTGAGGAAGGAGTTCCTGGGTATATATACTTTTTAAAAATTCAGTTAGCTAGGGTGCCTAAGACTTTTGCACAGTGCTATATATGTCAACATGAAGCAGACAGCGAGCTGGGGGGTGGCTCAGGCGCACCCAGCCCTGAGAAAGGTAATTTGATTCCAAACAATTGGTTTATTGATCATTATAGGATGTCTCTCTGGTGCTTTCCCCCTTCCCCTTTTCCCAACCATGATTCCCTCTCCCTGTTCCCTTCCCACCCTCAATCCACAATAGAGTCCCATTCCAGAATCATGTTTATCATGACTGACATATGCCATGAAATGTGTTTTTTTGCGATAGCAGCACAGTGCAATACGTGAAATTACTACAGTCCTGTTCAAAAGTCTATGGCATCCTAGCAACGTTCCCTCTAATTTTTAGTAGTCAGTGTGTGCAAAAATCTTATGTTGTGCAAATTTTTTTCCTGTGACAAAAGTATGTGCGCACTGAATGCACACATGGCACAGTTTATGTAGGATTACAAAATATTTGACATAAAACTGCACAGAATAACAACAAAATAACATACATATTTAAGTCACTCAGTTATTTTTTCTCTCTCCTGTCTTTGGCATTTACCCATTCTTTGTAAACTCTATCTAGACTAATAGAATTTCTATCCAATTGATAGCTTTTGATTCTCGTTAACATATCCAAATAACATTCACCTAAACGGTTTCTCAGCTTGTTTTTGAGTTGATTCATTAGGCTAAAACCTTGGTCACAGTCCGCACTAGACGCAAGAAAGGTTCCCCCAATGTCCATCAACTGTGCAAGGTCGCATAACTGTTCATTTTGAAGTACAAATGCCACCATTTGAGCAAAGTTTGAAATCAGTTTGGACTTAATTTTTTCTTGCATGGAAAATTTGAAATCATTAAACTGTCTAACTATTACAGTATTTTCAGCTAGAAAATCATGATATTTTATACATAAGGTATTAACTTGTTCATCGCCAAATTTGAAGTCACAATCTGCAATTGCAGAGAAGTCAAAAGCTGACCATTCTTGTACCTCATCTTCAGGAACCTTTCTTCTAAATGTACACAAAGACTATTTATAAAAATCAACAGCGAACTTGCATCTACTGTGACGTTTTCTTCATGTTGTTGGCTTAGCAAAACTTTAACTTTGTCACTCCACGAAACATTGTCTCCCAGATACTGCTTTCTTATCTTGTTAATTTTGCCTCGCACAAAAGGAAGTGAACCATCAGTGTCAGGCCACTCTTTTGCAGAATCTTGCACAGTGCAGCCAGTTCATCAAAGACATCACTTAAAACCTGCAAAGCTGCTTTGTATGTGATGTTTATCAATTTCTTGCGACATTATTTAGCCACAGGGTCATTTGACTGATCTTTTTCAATAAAAACTTAGTAAGTTATCTACAGGATTTGAAACAAATCTTTGTAAACTTTACGATATGAACATTGTCCGCCAAAGATGGCTGCCGCCGTGATGCAGCTGTACAAACTGGAACAGGAAAGGTGACGTGACATAAATCGGTGACGTGACATAAATCAGTGATGTTCATTGTCGTATTTGAAAAAACAACTAACTAGTTAACAGAAACATTTAGCTAAAAGATTATTTTCAGTAAATATAATTTAGGTAACTAACCTTTTGTGCACACATTAATTTCCTTTGTGTGCTGGTTGAAAAACATGTGTGCACGCGCACATGTGCACAGCTTAGAGGGAACATAGCATCCTAGCTATATATACGTGCCTAAGACTTTTGCACAGTACTCTGTGTATCTAAATCAGAATTTTGTGTAACTTGGAGGGAAGCTTGTTAGTGACAGTGTTAGGTGAGTAATTGCAGTGTATTTTCTAAGTGGTACACATTTCAGAGACTATACACCAGAGGTAGAAGGAATGAGAGTTTAGGGGAATAAATGGTCTGTATTGAACTTCTTGAGAGTTGTTGGTACTGAACTTAACCAGGTAATGGGAGAGTATTCCATCACAATCCTGACTTGTGCCTTGTGAATCATGGAAATACCATTAAATGCCATTAATTGCTGGAAATGACTACTAGCACTTACTAGCCCATGCCTGAATGGTGTCCAGGTCTTGTTGAATCAGGCATGGCATGTTTCATTTGCTGAGGTGTTGCAAGTGAAACACCACCTGAAATAAAAGGAGGAATCGCTAGAAATACTCAGTAGGTCAGGCAGCATTTGTCACCTCTGACTCGAAAATGAAAAGGCCGACTATGATGGAGCAACTGAAGAAGGTAGAGACCAGCACACTGCTCGAAGCTTCTACTGAAGGAATAATTGACCTCATCATCTTCTATTGTGTAAATTGTAACTTCAACCATAGAAATGCTTTCCTCTCGTTGGCCGTCACCTTCAGTTTTGCCAGGGCTCCTTGAAGCCACACTGATTCAACATGAATTCACTTCAGCTCACTTCTGGAACTCAACTCTTCTAATTATCATTTGGACCAAGGCCATGATGAGCTCTGGAGCTGAACAGACTTGGCAAAACCCAAACTGGGCACAAGTGAGCAAGTTAATGATGAGTAACCACTTTCTACCACTGTACTTATGACTGAGAATTGTGGTTTTGTCTGGTGCAGTCAGAAGGGAAAGCTGGGTGCGCAGCTTTATCACGTGCCATGTTCTGCAAGCCAAGAAATCTGATGTTAGTAAAGGAAACTGGTCCTGTGCTATGTCTGACATTTGTAAAGAATGACCAGCTATAGAAGTGTTTTCCTTTTACCCATTTCTCATATGCAGTGTCAGAATCATCAAAGAAGCATATTTTTGGAAGATTGAGGCTCATTCCCTACAGGAAGTGCTGGGAATGGTGAGAATATGGAGCATAACAGGGAGGGATAGTGTCAGGCAGGGGTAGTTTCTTTCCTATCTCATCAGCCACTCTGATATGATATGCGGCCATGGATGTGAATGCCCATCTTCACCTCTGAACATGATCATATGCATCGTTTTTACTGTCTTGGTCTTGCATGGTTTTCAATTTTATGGCAGCTTCCAAATACAATACCACCAAGAAAATCAAAGAGAAACAGCACATGCTGGAAATGTGAAACAAAAACAGGAAATTCTAGAAATACTCAGTAGGTCAGGTAGTATTTGTAGAAAGAGAAACAGAGATAATGTTTCAATTGAGGGAGCCTCCCTATGATTTGGGAAGGAAAAAAATTTAAAAGGCAATTAATTTTAAATTCCTGGAAGGTTACAGAAAGGATAAATAGTTCAAAATGAATATCTGTGTTAGATCAAATGTATTAAAGAGGGATTTAAATGGTGATTGCCTATCTTTGTGTGGGTTATAGATAGACAGATAGATACTTTATTGATCCCAAAGGAAATTACAGTGTCACAGCAGCATTACAAGTGCACAGATATACAAATATTTGAAGAGAAGTAAGGAAGAATAAAAAATAAATTACTTCAAACAGTCTAACCAGAGGGAGGACATCACTTCCCCGGCTACAGGTTGACTCATTATAGAGCCTAATGGCCGAGGGTAAGAATGACCTCATATAGCGCGGTATTGCTAATAGTAGGACTGTTGGACATTCCTAACAGGTCAGGTTGTGCAAAATGAGAATGCAAACCTAGGCCAATATTGCAGATACATGACCAGTAGCAGAAATGGTTAATTTTGATACAGAGAAAGCGAGTTACCAGAAGTTGCAGAATTCAATGAACCTCAAAGGCAGGAATGACAGAGACAAGAGACGAGGTGTGGTATTGGGTCTTGTGATAGTGATAAAGTATTATGGTGCAGCTTTGACAAACTTTAACAGATGCACATTGGAGAGTGTACTGATTGATTGCATCATAGACTGGTATGGAAACACCAGTGCATGCCTATGAACAGAAAAGCCTACTAAAAGCAGTGGATACAGCCTAGTCCATCACAGAAAAAGCTCTCCCCACCACTGAACACAACTAAGAGGAGCAGTGCTACAAGAAAGCAGCATCCATTATCAAGGACCCCCACCATCCAGACTATGTTCTTTTCTTGCTGCTGCCATGGGGAAGAAGGTGCAAGAGCCTTAGTTCCCTATCCTACCAGGTTAGAGACCATCATTACCATTCAACCATCAAGCTCCTGAATCAGAGTAGATTACTTCACTCTTCTTAACACTGAACTGTTTCCACTACCTATGAACTCACTTTCAAGGACTCTACAACTCATCTTCTCAATATATTTATTGATTATTATTCTTTCTCTTTTTGCATTTGCACTGTTTGGCGTCTTATGAATACTGTTTGTTTGTCTGTCCTTGTATGCCATTTTTCATTGATTGTATTGTATTTTTTGTATCTACTGTGAATGCCTGCAAGAAAACAAATCTCAGGGTAGTATATGGTGACATATAGGTAAAGTGGTTTGAATAGAGTGGATGTGGGATGGTGAATTAAAATGACAGGCAACTGAACACTCAGAATTGCAAACAGACTTTGAAGGTAAAGCAGTGATTCACTTGCACTTCTTCCAATTTAGCATAAAGCATTCAGTGTTCACAATGTGGTTTCCTCTGCAATGGATTGACAAATATTAGATAATGTGATTAATTTCTGGAGTACCTGCACTCAGTCTGCATGGTGACTCTGAAGCCTGCCATTTTAGTTCCCCATCCCACTCCCACTCACACCTATCACTCTGCAGCCTCCTGCACTGTTACAGGAAGGTGGAATGCAGGCTTGAGGAACAGCACCTGAGGTTCTATCTGGACATGTTGCACCTTCCAGACTCAAATTTCTACAGCTTCTTTCTCAGACTTTATCAAAACTGTGATATTGCCTCAGTTTTTTTCCTCTTTCACTCTCTTAGTACAGTATGCTCTTCAGCCTGGGCATTGGCCACATGTAACACAGACAAATAGCTCTCTAACTGCGCCATTAATTGATTTAACCTGTCCTCACACCAATTCAGATATTCTCTTTGTATTATCCATTCTTTCAGCCACTTTCTCAACAATTTTAAACCACATTTTTATTTCTTCTTCCCAGTTCTGAAGAAAGATCTACAAACTAAAATACTGACTTAGTCATTTTTTCCTTAGATGCTACTGACCTGCTGAGTGTGTAGAGCATTTTCTATTCAATTCTATATTATTACCTCCTGAGTTCCTCCAGCATTTTATATGTGTTGCCTCTATTTTCATTATAGTTCTCTTAATTAGTTTTCCACTGCTCACTTTGATTCTTTTCCTTTCACATCATTATGCTACAAAATATCTTACATCCTCTTTTACTGCTGTCCAATTCTATCCCCTTTTCATTCTTCCATCCATAATCTTTGCTGGCATTGGCAACATAGTTTATTGCAGCAAAAACGAACTATTGCTTCCAAGAACACATAAATATTATTAGCAGGTATTCATTGAAAGTCTGACCCAACGAATTGAAAGCAGTCTGCAAACTAAGCAGTTTTACAGTATTCTTTGGCCATGTGCTACTCAGTTTTAGAATAATAAATCAAAGCTCACTTATCAGCTGAGTGCATTGTCCATCTTGAACAAATGTAATGAAGAGTTACAATTCCCTTTGATATTCCTCATAATTGCAAGGTGACTTTGGATAATGGTTGAAAGTACTAAAATAAATCATATTGCACCATTCTACAAACCATTTATTATTTTAGTCTCTGTTGAATCATACATACAAGAATCTCTCCAGATCTCATTCTTCATTACACAATTTCCACTAGTAAATTATAAAGTTTCAATCATATTTTGAGTTTATAAGGAAAGGTACGTCGCATCCGGAGTTTCTCCGGTTAGCGTTCGATTTCCCTCCCTGCCTCTCTGAAGTAGTGGGGAACCGCGTACGAGGCAAGTTACAGCAGTGGTTTGCCATTGCCTTCTGCCGGGTGAGTTTCCAAACGGATCACCAGCTCGTAACCCAGCACGGATGGAAAACGTGCAGGGGAGCCGGCTGGATTCGAACTCGAGACCTTTCGTCCCGAAGTCTGATGCTGATGCCACTATGCCACCAGCTGGGTCACTGAGTTTATAATTATTATAAAAATGTTTGAATTCTGTTTTCTCATTTTGTCATCCTCCATAAAATACTTCATTGTATCAGAAAATCATTTCCTCTTTTATTTGTACACACATTAAATTGTAATAGTGGAATTATTTAGTTAAGCTCTTCAAAATCATCTTGCTCATGATATGTAAACCCAATCAATTACAGGTTGACTATCCCTAAAACAAATACAGAAAATGATGGAAGTACTCAAGACTCAAAAACTGAAAGCAGAGCGGAAGTTTTAATTCAGAGACCCCCGTCAGACTAATGTCCAGAGCAGCACGTCAGACCATCAGTACAACCTGGAAATTCTCTATTCTCACAACACACACAAAAATTGCTGGTGAACGCAGCAGGCCAGGCAGCATCTCTAGGAAGAGGTACAGTCGACGTTTCGGGCCGAGACCCTTCGTCAGGACTAACTGAAGGAAGAGTGAGTAAGAGATTTGAAAGTTGGAGGGGGACGGGAGATCTGAAATGATAGGAGAAGACAAGAGGGGGAGGGATGGAGCCAAGAGCTGGAAAGTTGATTGGCTGGAGAAGGGAGAGGATCATGGGATGGGAGGCCTAGGGAGAGAGAAGGGGGGAGGGGAGCCCAGCGGATGGGCAAGGAGTATAGTGAGAGGGGCAGAGGGAGAAATAAAGAGAGAAAATTTTAAATAAATAAATAACTAATGGATGGGGTATGAGGGGGAGGTGGGGCATTAGCGGAAGTTAGAGAAGTCGATGTTCATGCCATCAGGTTGGAGGCTACCCAGATGGAATATAAGGTGTTGTTCCTCCAACCTGAGTGTGGCTTCATCTTTACAGTAGAGGAGACCGTGGATAGACATGTCAGAATGGGAATGGGATGTGGAATTAAAATGTGTTGCCACTGGGAGATCCTGCTTTCTCTGGCGGGCAGAGCGTAGCTATTCAGTGAAACGGTCTCCCAGTCTGCGTTGGGTCTCGCCAATATATAGAAGGCCGCACCGGGTGCACCGGATGCTATTCTCAACAATTTTGAAAGTCAACTTCACTCCAACGGTGACTCAGATCTTACTAGAAACTGCCAGTGGTTTGCATTGAACTTGAAATGCAGTTTTAAAAGTGTAATTAAGAGAAAGACTCAATAGGAATACATACAGCAAATGACTGTTGTATAGCCGAAGGTAGACTTTATCTATTGATCGATAAAGTGCTTTTGATCGCTTTTTATATGTTAAACAATGGGAGATTAACACTAATGCTGCCTCTGGATTGTTCCTGTGGACACTGAAAAATCGGCGGTGCCAAAAGGGCAGTTCAGGCCTAATAGTATAGGTCCGCATTGGCACAAATGAATTTGTTACTAAGAAGTTATCTTACTTGGATTTCAATTCAGTTTCGTATAATTTGTTTCTTTTTTTCAATTGAAAGCTATGTTTTTAACTGAAAACTGAAAGAGTTTGGGTAGTGGTTATCATGGTCAGGCGGGGTAACCCGGGATGGGATCTCTGCAGCACACCGCCAGAGGTTCAGCCACCTACGGAGTTAGCTTCACCCAGCGGTGTTCAGCTGTTGGGCCCGGGCCATCTGGAGAGAGCGCCAGCAGCAGGTCTGAACGGAGACCGGGTACATCTCAGTGTGCACTGTCCGCCGTATGACCCGGGAAAATCCAGTGTCGTGATTTATACCGAGAACTACAACCATTGAAAATTAACACAGCCTAGGATGTCAGACTGTGAAAAGAGAAATGAACATGAGACGTACACAATCTGACCATAGAGATAAATGTGAGAAAGTTATTGTGAAACTAATTTAAATATGTATTTCTTTAGTTTATATGGTTTACGGTTTTATTAATGCTTATGCGACCTACAGACCACTTGGAGCCTCATTACTCACGTGTGTGCATCGACTGGCCCTGTATCCCCTGTCTCCACGCCTTTCTCCACTCTTCACCCTGTTGCTCCAGTCGGATATCCGTACTTCTCTCCCTCTGCTAACCAGCTTTCCAATTGGAGGTAACAAGTAGATGTCGTTAGAAGGCGGATCATCACACAGTGCAAGTGAGGTTAAGATTTTTATTTGTGTAACTCTGAGAAATGTCAGAAAAAAACTTAGATACAAAGCCATTCGTTCGGATTGCACTGACGACTGACAACAGTATCAGTCACCTAGATCCCACAAACAGAAATGTCTGAGAGAAGCAAACCGCCGCTCCACTTCCAAGGCACGATGGAACTTTTGAAATGGGCCTCAGGGCTCTGCTGATACTTCTCTTCTAAAGATCTGTACTTTTCACCATGCAGAGATAAAAACAGAACATGCTGGAAAATTTCAGCATCCGTCAGGCAGTATCTGTGGAAGGGGAAACGGTAAACCTGTCGAAGACCTTTCCTCTGAACTCAAGACAGCTTTCAGACCCTTTTAATGACGGGTCTTTGATCTGACACGTTTTTTCCCCCCGATATATATTACCTGACTTGCTGAGCTTTCCAACATTTTCTATTTCAAATTTCCAGCATCTGCAGTTTTTTTTTAGATTTTCTGTATCAATGTAACACTTAACAGTCACTAGATAATTAGGTAGAGAGTGCGGTTTAAACCCATAGCCAGATCATAATTACGCTGGCGATATATACAGATCGAGAGGATTCCTAAACTCTGGAACATAAATTAATCATTTTTCTTTATTGATAAACAATCAGAAGTGTTACTCAGAGCCAAGGTGTTGAGCCGATCGTGGTACACTATTTATACGCAGTACACCACTTCCAGCGTTATTAATTCAAACTTAACACTGTAGTACACACCTACAATCACACTCAAAGTTATCCCGGAGATTTTTTGGAGAAACAAAAATTAGATTCTACATTTATAAGAACTAGGAAACCGTGTCTCCTGTTGATTAAAACGTTTAGCTGGCCGGCAGTACAAAGTGAACAGTTACTTTTTAACTGCCAGGGTCAAGGTGAAGCTAAAGGGCAGACCTGATCACCAATCCCGAACTGGCTTCAAAACTCCCACAATAAGTTGAAATCTTTATCTTGTGCCTAATTTGTAACCCTCTAGAATGGGGTCACGAACCCACTGGGAACCTGTAGGTGCTGTAAAACATCCTGTGGATGGTTAATCACAAATGATAAATTAAAGCGCAGTCCTTCCCAATTCACTAGTACCGTATCGCCAATGTAAGCTTGATTTCACTGATACTGTATCTAAACGTTCGGCTTCACACAATATGCACCGTCATATGTAAATACTGTATATCATCATGATTTTGAAGAACTATAATAAATAAATCTTTAATATTTAGGCGTATCGTTAAAATGTGAAACATATATAAAACAACATTGATACGTTTAAAATTTTGACCTATAAAATTGATTACGAATGTCAAACATTATCTATGAACTGAATGAAATATGAAACACAATCTTACACATACGGCTGGTAGACTGGCATAATATTACCCCAATTTAGTTTCCGTAAACAAAGATGAACGGTAGAGTAATCCACAAATTCCTCCACTCTTTACCTCGCCGCCTTTTGATGATTTCTGCATACAGCAGTGAAATCAAACGCGAGGGCGTGGCAGAGCCGAGTGTACGCGATTCGCCGCTGAAGAGGCACGTGAAATTAACAAAATCTAGTCTCGCTTGTGTGCTTCCCGCACACAGCGTGGATCTGCTGTTTGCGAGAGATTCTGTGCTACTATAGGGCTCCAATGACACGGAGCATTGCGGACCTAGATCAATATTGTACGTATCTAGTTCTTAGCACATTTTAAACTGCATTCTCCAATATTTTGTCCGGCCAACTAAGATGCATTTTAAAATGAATGTCACGCTCACAGTTACGTGTGAGTACGGAGAGCAACATCACCTAAGACTGGCCGAGTGGTCAGTGTAAAGTTTTTCAAAGTAGGTTCTTGAATCTCACCTACATAGCTTCTATTATTTTGGAATACACTATCGAGGAAACAGAGTGATGTGTATTTGACTGTAAAAGGTTTGTTTTTATTACAGAGCAGACCATAAATTTAGTCTAGTAATAATAATTGATTTGAATATGACGGGGGTGAGGCCACAGAGTGTTGTGCCCAATTAAAGCACAATAAAGCTGTCCTCAGCATCGAGTCCAGGTTCACCACAGACACAAAATTGATTATGAGAATGAGAGGCGTGAAAGTTTGCGACTCCATTATTCCCACTAGATCACTTCAAGGCAGTCTCCGGATTGGTGGGGTCATCCTGGATAGTCCATCCTGTTCTGTGCTTAGTTGACTTTGTGCAATCTGTTGAAGCCTTTCCGATCTTTGGATTAAATTCCCTGGATCTTTTGGGGTTGTTTCCTTGTCCCCACAGTGTGTATTAACATGATTAAGAAGGGATTCGATCTACACCTGTTTCTTTCATTGCACAACTAGTTCATGGTATCTCTTTCCTTGGATGTCTATTAAAGCAACATATTTCATATGCTTTAATTTTAATTATAGCATAATTGCTAATTGTGCTATGATGCTATAAATCTTTATCAAGGTGGACAGAAAATATATCGGATGTAAATTTGCCTTCTGTGAAATAGCACTGCTCATGCAGATTATCATTAGCTATATTAGTAGGCTGGTGGTAATGGATTTTCTGGCCTTGATGTTACTTTGATGTTATGGTGATGTTTAGCTACTTCAGCTTGGGATGTTCACAGCTAGGTTGCTGTTGGTTAGTTTGGAGTTGTCATCATTGCTTTCCTCAGCAGTTACTTTGATTCTGTAGCCACCTACTATTCTGTAAGTTCTTTGAAGGTCTTCAGTTGACTTTGTTATTAATTTAGTCATTGTAAGATTGAAAGTCATTGATCCCTATTCAGATCCAGATCCTGTGAAATTCTTTAAGGAGTCTGATATAGTTTGCTCAAGAAAGAGTTTGAATAGGCATTGCAAGAGCAGACAATTTCTGTGCACATTTATGAAGCCACAAAGTTGCTATTAGATTCTTCCCCTGTTGTTATGGAACGAGCAGAGGAAGGTTCTTTGTGCACATAAAGCTTTCAAGCATAGTGGCATCACATCTGATTCTTTGGACCACAAGAGCAGTAGAATTTTGCAGTATAAGTCATCTGCAAAGCATTGCTTTTACACATTGCTAGTTTAACAATCCTTTCCTGGTGCAGATTTGTGGTCATTAAATTTATCTGATTTCCAAACAACCTGAAGTTTTGGCCTGAGGTACTTCTGGATCTTGTTGCAAGAAAAATTGGCCTAGAAATTTGTTAGGACAATTCCAGAATAGCATGCACAGTTGAAAACCTAGGATAACTAAGGAAAATAGTGAAATGTGTCTACAGTGAGATGTTCGACTTCACTGTCTGAGAAGCAAAAGCTTTTATTTAGTCATGGGCAACCAGATTTTAATAATCTAATTTCCCAGAAAACATGCAATTTAAACAGCCACACTCAAACAGCACTCTTTCTCTTTAAAGTAATCTGTGACTTCAAAGCCTGCCTATTTTGTCTGAGGAAACCAACATACAGTCACTTCCAGCTTCCTAGCCTCAAAACCAATCCAGACTGCTGCTGCTGATCTTCAATTGCGCAGTTTTGTGCTAATTTCTGGATTAGTGAGATCCTCAAACCTCACCAAACTGCAGGACTCCTCAAAGTGCAGCCACTTAGGAACTACCCTCACTGTAGAAAATGCACCTCCTACCTCCGCAGTCTTACAGGCTCTTTGCATCATACTCTCTCCCATCCCACCTAATCCCTCTTCATTGCAGTTATAGTCATTCAGTCACAATTCTCAATTAAGCAAAGGAGCATTGCTTGCCTTGTTATATTTCCCATTTGAAGTGATTTTCGGAGAACATGCCTGTTGAGCCAAATGCTGACAGCTGCAAGAACTTGCAGCATATCAATAGGAAATGCTATATCAGCAATGTCATTTTCAAAATGAAACTTGACAACTTTGTTCTGGGAACTTCACAATTACTCAATTTTTATGTGATCTTTGCAAGCACCTTTAGCATGAACATTAGAGTGACTGAATTAAAATCAATAAATTATTAATTCAATTTCAACCCCTCAGAGTACAAAAACAAAGAGATTATGTTGAATCTTTATAGACATCTGGTTGATTACAAAAAGAATATTTCATCCAATTTTGGACACGACACTGTAGAAAAGATGTGAGTCGCTTCTTTTTTATCTTTTTCACGATAATCTATTATAGTGTTTAATTGCAAATGATGGTCCTCATATTGAAGAATACTTGAAGATTGTTTTTATAAGTGGAATATCACATTCATTTAACTTTCAATGAAAATTTTTAGTAAATGAATTTTCTTTCTGTTATAAATAATTTTGTTGTTACTTTGACTAATTCAGATAATATGTTTAAATATATGCGCTGCATTATAAAGGCATTAACAGGATAAAAATTAATTGGTCTCAGTCTCTTAATTGATAATCTAGAATTATTTATGTGAATTTTATCAATATGCAACATCAGACACAAATTAGCTTTTGTTTCAGTTATGTGATAAAACCATTGGACTGTGGACTTTTATCTCTTTGGATGCTTTTAGTTTGTATTTTTAATACCCATCTTTTACAGAAGGAAGTTTGTTTGATGAAACTTGCTTTGATAAAGTGAGACCTGTGGCCGCCAGCTAGTAACTGAGTGACTATTGTAATTTAATTGGTGTGGTTGCATCATTATTGCAAATCTAAAATATAGTTTATTAATCATATCTACAGGTTGTCATAAGTCAGGTATTGGTAACCCAGGCTCAGGTGGATTCAATCACCTTTGTGTGATCTGCTTGAACGTACCACATCATTAAGCAACATTCAAGAAACAAAAGATCATGAATTAGGTACAGGGAGGGAGCAACCTTCAAATAGTCCTCCTGTAATTCAAGTTATTCCCTGATCAATTTTGAAATGAATACTACTCAGAAAAAGCATCCTGGAGAGAAGAACAGTTCAATGTTCTAAGTACTGATTCTCAGGTAGGATTTGGTCTTTACAGGAATATGAAAATACTATTGTATATAGGAAGTTTCTGTTTTAAATCAAATATATTCACTTCCAGAATTAAATAGTTGCCATTTGTGGTTAGGAGACTACCACCCAATGCTTACTTTTAATTATCAGCAGATTGATGTGAAGTGTGGTTGACAGTGCTGTCAAATGGAATTTACTTGTCAATAGCTTGACAAGAAGTGATCCTTCTATGTTTTGGCATGACTGCTTCTTTCCAGACATTATCTAAACAATGGGAAGAATTCCAGAGATCTGGTAAAAGTGACTGGATTTCAGATCAAAGCAGTATTTGTTTGAATGTGACTTCAAGGATGGCGCCAGTGAACAACGCGGCCAATGGCGACATCCCACAGACAGTTCATGAAACTATTTCTTTTACTTCTTCCTCGTTCAAAAATGATCTTACTACAAGTCTGTATGTGATTAGAACCTGTGATTTACATTTTGCTACTGGACTCCTGGATTGATGTTTGATATTCTGTGTGCTGTTCACTCGCTTTTTGCCATTTGGGCAATTTGTTCTTTTTTGCGTGTTGGGTGTTTGATGTTTTCTTGAACAGATCCCATGGTGTTTCTCTGTTTCGTGGCTCAGAGTTGCACCCTGTACACCTGATAATAAATGTACTTGGATTATTTGATTCTTTTAACTGTCTAAAGAGCAGCAAGGGAAGAAAATGCAAAAGGCCGGTGTTATTTTTCACAAAAAGGATGATGGTTGTGATTCTTGGAGATCAGTCGCCCCAGGCTTTGCCTATTACTGCAGGAACTCCTTACAGCAGTGTGTCCTATACCCAACTACCTTCGGCCATTACATTAATTACCCTCCTTCAATCATGAGAACAGAAATTGAGAGGATGATTGCACTATGTTTAGTTCCACTTGCAGCTTATTTGCAAGTGAAGTGGAGCATGTCTATGTGAATGGCTGATTGAGTGCCGAGTGCCAAGTGACAAGCAATGACCATCTCCAAAAAGTGGGAATCTTATGAGATTCTGTGCATTGCTGTTGCTGAGCTCTCCGTCATCTAGAACTGGGATCACCACTGATCCAAGCTCAACTGCACCAGCCACATTAAATGGCACAAAAGCAAATCAGAGGTTGGTATTTTACAGAGAGTAATTTACCACCTGGGCCACCCAAGTTTTCTCCACCATTTAAAATGCAAAGTCAGGAACATGATGGAATACTCTCCATTGGATAAGTGCAGTTCCTGCAATACTGGAGAAGGGTAACACCAGCCATCGCAAAACTGCATGTGTGTTTGATGATCTATTTACAATTCTAAACATTCAGTTCCTTTCCCACCATCATCAGCTACAAAATACACTGCCTTTACTTGCTTGGAATCTTCAAACAGTACTTCTCAGGGCTGTGACCTCTACCACGATGGGCAGGGACAGCAATTGCAGGTTCCCTCCAAGTTGCAGCCATTCTGACTTGGAAAAATATTAGCATTCTTTCACTCTGTGTGGATTTCAATCCTGGAGCCCCTTATTCAAATCACTGTGGGAGGTCACCAGTAGCACTGTAGTGATCCGAGAGACGCCTGACACCTTCTCAAGGGCAGTTAAGGATGAGAAATAAATGTTGGCTTTGCCGGCAATGTCTGCATCCTGAAAAACAAATAAAATTAAATTAATAATTCACTACAAATTTGAACTCTGTCCAGTATACATGAGACTCTGTTAATACCTTGATGTTGTTCACAGAGTCCATATTTCTTCAGGTTTTTAAAGCAATATTTTTTGATAATTGATTAAGTTATACTTGTATCGTCATTAAGAATAAGGCAGAATTACCCGTATGAGGCTGGACCTCAACTTGTTACTTATTAATTTTTACATTTAGATCTATTAATTGGACTGCCTATAGCATATTAACATTTATTCATCAATTTCCATAAGTGGATATCACACACTTAATGATGTTTTTGTTGACAGAAGAGGTACTGCCGATGCTGGAAATCTAGAGCAATACACGTAATTTGCTGAAGTGCTCAGCAGGTCAGGCAACATCTACTGGTGGGAATAAACAGTCGACGTTTTGGGTCAAGACCCTCGTTTAACAAGAATTGCACAGTCCTGACTTTCAAGCACTAAACGGTGAACAGGATGATTCTGTTTTGGGAAGTTAAGCCTGCCTTTACCTACCCTTTGCATCTGGTCTGTCACAGAAAAGAGAATAAAATATTAAAAAGTCCATTAGCTGGTGCTCATCTCAAAAGCAAACAAAGTTAACCAAGTTAAAAAAAATAAAATAAAGTTTCCATGTATTGTTTTGGGATTGTTTCCCTCCAAGCATTATTATCTTTTCGGATATAGCATGGATTAGCAAGAGGGTAGGTCTTCTGCTCTATTGCTTCCATAATATATTTGAATCACAATATCCAGGAGATGCCTGGCAGACATTGTACAGGTTTCAAAGACTATTTTGGTGACAGTCTCTGCAGACAAGTCAGCAACAATTGGCTGCTGAGCTCTAATGAACTTATTAAGAAGGCAAAATGAAGTAGTGCAGACAGTGATTCATGGATTTAGTTTATCAGTAAATATTTCTGGATTTGAATCCTTTCTATCAAGCAGAGCAGTTTAATCACAGAGTGTGGAGAATTCATGACACCGAAATAGACCATTTGGCCCAGTGTGGCTCTGTCATACAACAACCCCACCTTGTCTGTAGGTTATGTTTCAAATGCACAACCAAGCCCCCTCAGGCATAAAATTCAAGACCCTACCAGCCTCTAAATGAGAAATATTCTCACTTCCCCTCTAATCCTCCTAACAATTATTTTAAAATCATGCATCCTGGCGTTCACACCTGCTGCCAGGGGAAATAGCTCCTTCCTTCCTGTCTATTCTATCTAAGACTCTCATAATTTTATGCAACTCAGTTAAATATTTCTTCAGCTTCCTCTGTTTCTAAGAACACAATTTCTGCCAATCCAGTTAATGCACGGATGGATCTGAATTATTTATCTGAAGAGTACTGGTTAAAATTAGAAAGTAGAATATTCTTTAACACCTGTCCTGACCCTTTCAAGTCAGTGTTTAGTAGATGCACCTTTGGCAGCAATTACAGCCTTGAGTCTGTGTGGGTAGGTCTCTGTCAGCTTTGCGCATCTGGACACTGCAATTTTTTCCCCATTATTCTTTAAAAAACTGCTCAAGCTCTGTCAGATTGCATAGGGATCGTGACTGAACAGCCCTTTTCAAGTCCTGCCACAACTTCTCAATTGGATTGAAGTCTGGACTCTGACTTGGCCACTTTTGTCTTCATGGTGTAGTTTTTGCCAGAAAACTGACTCACCAGCAGTTGGAGCTTCCAGGAACAGATATACTATAATCATTTATACTATAATCAATTGAAACACCTTGACAGCACACAAGTCTCCAAAAACAGATCTCCATTAACTGCAAACACAAGGAAATCTGCAGATGCCTGAATTTCAAGCAACACACTATAGTCCCTCTCACTATACCCCTTGCCCATCCCCTGGGCTTCCCCCCTCCCCCTTTTCTTTCTCCCTAGGCCTCCTGTCCCATGATCCTCTCATATCCCTTTTGCCAATCAACTGTCCAACTCCTGGCTCCATCCCTCCCCCTCCTGTCTTCTCCTATCATTTTGGATCTCCCCCTCCCCCTCCCCCTCCCATTTTCAAATCACTTACTAGCTCTTCTTTCAGTTAGTCCTGATGAAGGGTCTCGGCCCGAAACGTCGACTGTACCTCTTCCTAGAGATGCTGCCTGGCCTGCTGTGTTCACCAGCAACTCTTATGTGTGTTGCTCTCCATTAACTGATTATGTGACTTTTAAAACCAATTGGCTAACCAGTGATGGCTTGGTGTGTAACATTGAAGGGGGGGGGAATACTTATGCAATCAATTATTTTGTATTTTACAGGACTGGCTATTGGTGATATATTCAGCCCTGGAACTTGAAGCTCCCAACTCTCTCAATCTCAATATCGTTGATATAGTCAGAAGCATGTGGACTGCCGTCTTTCCCAAAAATAATTGTAGATCCCCCTGGCCACCCTCAGGGTCGCTCGGCTCGCTGTCGTCTAGGGAAACAGCCTGGGCCCCGGCAAACTGGGTAATTAGTTTGTGTGGATGCTGTGTGATGTACCCCACCCTGCCAAATAACAGATAATACACCAGATACGATTAAATGATTTACAGTTTATAGATATTACTGGAACTATATAATTAAGAGAGAATAAAATATAAAAGGAAAATAAAAGGCGCCACACTTATCAAAGTTCAATCTCTTCGTGCACCAACAGTAGGAGCTCAGGACCCTTCTTCACCCTGCGACCCCTCGGACCACCTCGACCGACCGCCTGGGACCAACAACGGTGGTCGACCAGACGCTCCACACGAGTCCGTCTCCGTCTCCTCGCCGAACACCCTCCTCGGGGTCCAACCCCGTTAGCGGACATCACAGCACATTGTCCAGCCTCTGTCTCGCTCTCCCGCCTTCTGCCCCAAAACCCCACGCATACAGTATCTTCAAATACACCAAAACCATAACAACTATCCCAATTGGTTAATAACATATTTCTTATCACACTCTAAACCAAAACAAGATGCTAGCGCAAACTTTCTCAGTGTTTAACACAACAAAGCCGCATTCCCCAGATTAACATAACAAAGACACCATTTTAATTAGCCTCCACAGTAACATAAAAGTCGAAACCCCCTTACATAATGACCAACTCTTTTGTTTTATTGACATTGAGGGTACCTTAAGGTTGTCATAGTGGGAGAGGTAGTGGGAATAAGTTCCCACTACCTATTAAATGCTCCCAATGGCATGTGTCTTAAATAGCCTCTGACAACCAAGTGCATCTCCTGACCTTCAAGTGTGGCTTAGTTACTTATCCTGGTGTATCCATTTCTACCAACCGGAGAATGGGCAAAGGTGTTTTGCTGGCATCTTAAAACTTGTGGCTTTGAGCAGATGGGGCTCATCTGCCATGGCTGGCAGCTCATCTAGGAGAAAGAGATCTTTTATCTAAAGCCTCTGTTGTCCTATGGCTATACCCACTCACAGGGAAAGCTTCAGGAGTAAACCCCAGGGAAAATGCCAGAGTGGGATTTGGAAGTGAAGTTCAAAGTTCAATGTAAATTTACTATCAAAGTATATATATGTCACCATATACAACTCTTGGATTCATTTTCTTGCAGGCATACTCATAAATTGAATTACCATAATAGAATCAATAAAAGACCATGCCATCTGGGCATACAACTAGTGTGCAAAAGATAACAAACTGTGCAAATAAAGAAAAAATTAATAGTAATACACAAATAAGCAACAAATATTGAGAACATGAGATGAAGAGTCCTTGAAAGTGAGTCCATAGATTGTGGGAACATTTCAGTGATGGGACAAGTGAAGTTACCTCCTTTGGTTCAAGAGCCAAAGATAGTTTGGCACCAGTGACATCGAGGGGGTTGCTAGTCAGTGTTGAACTCAAAGCAGGGCTGCCTTAGTGACTTTAGTTCCAGATTTTTCCTCGGGTTTTACTCACGAGGCCTTCCACATGAGTAGGTATAGATGCAAAGCAGTGGAGGTTTGAGATCAGAGTTTTTCTTCTGCAAATGAGCTGCCAACCATGGCTGACAAGGACCATCTGCTCGAAGCAACTGATTTTAAGCTACCAATAACCCACCTATGCCCTTTCTCTTGTCAGTAGAAATGGTTTTGCCAGTTTAGTAGCTAAGCTATACATGAAGGCCAGGAGTTTGGTTGTCAGAGGCTATTTGAAACGCACACTATTGGGGGCATTTAATAGGTAGTGGGAGTTTATCCCCACTACCCCACCAACCCTAACCTCGGCTATAATAAGCTTAAGAACAAACAAAGAGAATATACTCCATCCTACTTCCAACTGATTGACTGATGCAGTGTTGTCAATAATTAATCTGCTTTTTAAAAGAGAGTCAGGGTGGGAGGGAAGAAGAAAGAGAGAGATAGAGAGCATAAAAGAGAGCCCTTCAGCACACTGATTCCTTTATCAGCCAAGGCATGGAATATAAAAGCAGTGAAGTTTTCTAAGAATTGGGAAAAAAATGTTGTTAGGCACATCTTGGGTGTTTTCTATCATTCTGATCATCCCCTTCTAAACACTCACCAAATTTAAACAGTATGTGAATATGTCTTTTAAGAGCTGTGGTTGAAATGGTGGAAGATGGGAGTAAGACGGGTAGTTTTTTTTTACAAATAGCATGGACACAGTAGTCTGAAATAGCATTCTGATTTGCCCTGTAAACCTTCACGCTCTCATTCATAATGGGAGTGTAGGGTTTCACAAAAAAAAATGTGAGACATTTTTTATTTCAGAAAAAAACCAGAACACTTTTTATTGAACACAAAATGCACACTAAAAAAAACCTTTATGTAATTACATCATCACATCAGACCAGCATCTTAAAGTGAAACCCAAAGACAATGTCAATAGTTGTGAATTATGTACATTTTCACCAATTATATTACCTTACACAGGCCACTAAAACCAGCATTGTGAGCCGTTTCAGAGCACAGACCCTACGTTCCATGGCTAGAGGATCAGCAGGTGCCTCTCGCTTGTCTGGGGATGTGTTGACACACTCATGGCGTGACGCCAGGGGCATAGTAGCGGAATCTTCCAAATCCTGGTGGGCTGATTTAAGGCGACCTGCTGAAACACATTCAGGTTTGCCCCTCTTATCTATGATAAAAGTCTTTTCTCCCCGTTCCAAAATGCGAAACGGACCATCATAAGGGGGTGTAATCCGATGTTGGTATGCATCACAGCGGATGAAAAAAAATGAGGCAGAATGCAGGTCAACAGGAACCCAAGAGTGCTGTCACCATGATGGGAGGTAGGAATAGGTGAAAAGGAATTGACTTACAAAGAGGCTGACCAGGCGATCATGGCATCAGGAATTAAATCACCTAGCACTTGAAATGGCTGTCCATATACCAAACTCAGCCACAGACAACTTCAAAACCTCTTTTAGAGTTTTTCTGAGCCCCAGCAGGACCCACGGGAGATGATTATGCCAACACTCATCCGTCAGGGAAACCCTCAGAGCAGCCTTTAAGGAACAGTGAAACTGCTCACATAAGTCACTGGACTGTGGCTGATACACTGTGGTGTGATGTAGCCTAACACTGAGGTTCTGGGCTATTACGGCCCAGATGTCTGATATGAATTGGGGACCACGGTCAGAGGAAATATCAGATAAGGTGCCAAACCGATGAATGCCCGAGCCACATCTGGCCAGCTGGTGGTATGGTCCTCCATGGTAAGGAGGTGCGTGAAACCATGGAAAGGAGGAAGAGGACCAACAAAGTTCACATTGACACGGTCAAACTGTTATTCAAGGATCTCAAAAGGTGAAAATGGCACCTGAACATGCCGGCTCATTTTTGCCCGCTGGCACTCAACACTAGCTGCGATTCAGTCATGCACATCCTTTCTGAGACCTTGACACGCAAAGTGTAGTCAAACCAGTTTCTGTGAGGCCTTCTGACCTGCATGCAAGAGGCCACGTATGGCATCAAAACAGCCCGTCTTCAGTTTGTGGACATGATAGGGCAAGGGCGACCTGTTGAGACGTTGTACAGGAGAGAAATCCCATCTTCCCTGAACTTAATGTCAGCCTCATCATATCCGAATGGGAATGTGAAGCAGAGTTGAAGTCGGTGGCAACCAGGAGATCCTGTCTGTCGTGACGGACAGAGCGGAGGTGCTCGATGAAGCGGTCCCCCAATCTGCGTCGGGTCTCACTGATGTAGAGGAGGCCGCACCGGGAGCACCGGATGCAATAGATGACCCCGACAGACTCACAAGTGAAGTGTTGCCTCACCTGGAAGGACTGTTTGGGGCCCTAAATGGTGGCAAGAGAGGAGGTGTAGGGACAGGTGTAACACTTACGTTTACAGGGATAAGTGCCGGGTGGGAGATATGTGGGGAGGGGCATGTGGATCAGGGAGTCACGGAGAGACTGATCCCTGCGGAAAGCTGAGAGGTGGAGAGGGAAAGATGTGCTTAGTTGTGGGGCCCTGTTGAAGGTGGCAGAAGTTGCGGAGGATAATGTGCTGGATCCGGAGGCTGGTAGGGTGGTAGGTGAGGACAAGGGGAACTCTGTCCCTGTTGTGGTGACAGGAGGATGGGGTGAGGGCCAAAGTGCAGGAAATGGAGGAGATAAACCCAAAATGGCATTTAGCAGGGTTAATAATCAACCTGTGTTGGCCTAAGCACTTGAAAGCTGTGCAGAGATGGGGCACGTGTTTGGATTTGGATGCACTGGTAATAAGTATGTTATCCAGGGAAACAGAACGGAAATCGAAGTCTTTTAATACAGAGTCCATCAGTCATTGGAAAGTCTGTGCAGCATTTTTCAGCCCAAATGGCATGTGCAGAAACTCAAAACGGCCAAATGGGGTTATCACAGCCATTTTGTGAATGTCCCCAAGCACATGAGCACTTGGTGGTAATCCCTAACTAAATTGAACTAAAATTAAATTTCCAGCTAAGCATGCGGAAAAGTCATGGATGTGTGGGGCCCGGTAACAATCGGAGGTGGTGGCCTTGTTAAGGTGTCAGTAATCACCACATGGGCGGCAAGCACCATTGGGCTTAGGAACCATATGGAGGGGTGAAGCCCAGGCACTATTCCACTGGCATACAATGCCGAGTCTTTCCACATTGGCAAACTCAGCCTTCATGGTTGTTGGCTTTCCTGGGTCCAGTCTACACATGCAGGCATGGACGGGCGGGCCAGTAGTGGGAATATGGTACTCAACCCTTTGTTTTGTGATGTAGTGGAGAATGTGGGCTCAGTGAGGTTTGGGAATTTGCCCAGCAATTGAGTACACTCACATGCGATGGTGCATGCGCTCGACAGAGTCATTGTGGGGAACTTACCTAAGGAGCAGGAAGTCCTTGACATCCACAAGCTGGCACTTGTTAAGATTGACCAACAGTTCTTGGGCTCACAGGAAATCTGCGCCAAGCAGAGCTCTAGACACTTCAGCCAGGACAAAGTCCCGTGTGTAACGTCACCCACTGAAGCAGAACGTTACCCATCGTGTCTCATAAGTCTGGATCCTACTGTCCCATAATTCCTGCCGTTTGCAGCCTCCAACGAGGGTCTGTTGCTCTCTGCCTTATCAATAGGGGATGCTGGTAGTACACTCACTTGAACACCCGTGACACACAGGAAGCATCACCCTGAAAGGTTGTCCGTAAAGAACAGTAGATGATCCGGGCAGCTGGAACCCATGGTGTTCACAGACATCTGGATGTCCTGGTGCACTGGCATTGTGGAAGCTACAAGGCATTTGGCACTTCCGAGCGTTCATACCAAAGTGGTTAAAAACATAGACCCAGCATCATCTGTTTCGCAGCCATGGGTGTCCTTATGTTGGGAGTCTTGCTGACCAGGCTTATTGAGGTAGAGAAAGGAGGAGGAATGATGCATCGCTGCCTGGCTGAGTGTCGACTATCAGCCATTTTAGTAAGCTCCCTATAGTCACTCACGGGTGCATTGGTGAGGACTATGTAACTTCATCAGGCATTTACTGCATGAGAATTCTTTAAAAATAAAACAAGGATGGTGATTTCCAAGGAGAGACAGCATGTGGTCCAGTATGAAGGCGCACCATCGTCGAGACTGGGTACGGAGAGCAGCTGTTTGGCGCGCTCTGACTCCGATAGTCCAAAAGACTTTTGAAGGTGAGTTTCCAGCGATCTGTGTTTATCCTGTTCAGGTGGATGTTCAAGCAGACTTACCACAGTCATTGCTGTGGAAGTACTGAACAACACTACCACATTAAAAATCTGGTGTCGTCGGTGAATTTTCACATCGTGAATTGGGCTCAGCTTGTACAAACCAAGCAACAGCATTTTGCTCGCAAACCTCTGGCAGTTTCAAGGCGACTGCATTGGTCTATTATTGGTTCAATAACTCTGGAATCGTCGTAGAGCATTGGGGTCACCAATGTAGATTTTCACGAATAAAACAAAGTGAGCCGTTTTATGTATGTTTAAAAAAACACACATTTTATTGAACTCCAAAATCTGAACACAAGGCACCTTATAAAAGCCCTTTATATAACTACATCATACCTGCGTCTTAAAGTGAAACCCCAACACAACGGCAGTGGTTGTGAATTATGTACATTTCCACCAATTACATTACCCTACAGGAGAAATAGATTCCTGGGTGTGGGTGACACTTAGCCACGATCCCAGTTATGTGAAATTATAGAGCAATATCCCTGCACAGATACAGGCCATTTGCTCCAACGAATCCATACCAACCCTGGTTTGCACCCTGTTGGTCCCAATTTCCTGTGTTTGGCTCATATTTCTCTAAGCACTGCCCCTGTATTTAACTATCTAAGTACTTCTGTAATGATACTATTGTACCTCCCTTAACCAATTCTTCTGGCAGCTTGCTTCATAAACTCACCACTTTCTGTGTGAAAATGCTGTCCCCCAGCTTACTTTTCAACCTTTCCCCTCTCATCCCATAACATAGATAGAAAAAGGGAAGAGGTCCTGAAAACAGATTTTTTTCATGAGTTAGGAAAGAAGCTGAGAGTAGGGCCTCAAGGGTAGTAATCTCAGGATTGCTGCCTGTGCCATGCAACAGTGAGGATAGGAATAGAATGAGGTGACAGATAAACACGTAGCTGAAGAATTGGAGTAGGGGCAGGGATTCAGATTTCTGGATAATTGAGACCTCTTGTGAGGCAGGTGTGACCTGTACAAGTGGGACAGGTTGCATTTGAATCCAAGGGGGACCAATATCATTGCGGGCAGGTTTATTAGAGCTGTTGGGAGTGGTTTAAACTAATATGGCAAGGGGATGGGAACCAGTATGATAGAGCTGAGGATGAGCCAGCTAGTTTACAAGTAGATGATAGGTGTAAAATGAATGTAAGGAAGGACAAGCTAATGATTGGGTACAAATGCAGACATACCAAAGAGTTTAATTGTACCACAGAGGCAAAATTCAAAAGGGCAAGGTATGCAGGATGAAGGAGCTTTATTTAAATGTGCTTAGCATTCGGAATAAGGTGGATGAACTCATGGCATGATTAGCGATTGGTTGGTATGATGTTGTGGACATCACTGAGTCATGGCTGAAAGAAGGCTTAACATCAAAGGATATACTTTGTATTGAAAGGACAGGCAGGAAGGCATAGACAGGTGGCCTGGTTCTGTTGGTAAAAGATGGAATTGCGTCTTCAGAAAGAAGAGACATAGGGTCAGAGAATTTTGAATCTTTGTGGGTGGGGTTAAGAAACTGCAAGCATTAAAACCCATTATGGGAATCATATACAGGCCTACAAATAGTAGCCAAGATGTGGGGTTGAGTTTGCAAAGGGAGCTCGACAAGGCATGTAATAAGTGTAATGACATAATTGTAATGGGGGACTTCAACATGCAAGGTGATTGGGAAAACCAGGTTGGTGTAAGATCACAAGAGAGGGAACTTGCTGAATGCCTACGAGATGGCTTTTTAGAGCAGCTTGAGTGTAAGCCTCCTTGTGGAAAGGCTATCTTAGATTGAGTGCTGTATAATAATCCAGATCTTATTAGGGAGCTTAACGTAAAGGAACCCTTAGGAGGCAGTGATCATAATATGATTGAATTCATACTGCAATTTAAGAGGGAGAAGCATAAGTCACATGTATCGGTATTGCAGTGGAATAAAGGGAACTACAGAGGCCTGAGAGAGGAGCTTGCCCAGATGGATTGGAGGAGGATATTGCCGGGGATGACGGCAGAGCAGAGGGAGCCGAAGTTTCTGGGAATAATTCACAAGGCACAGGATAGATTGGTCTCACGGAAGAGGAAATTCTCAAATGGCAGGGCTAGGCAACCATGGCTGACAAGAGAAGTTAAGGACCGCGTAAAAGCTAAGGAAAGGGCATTTATGGTAGCAAATGTGAGTGGGAAATTGGATGATTGGGAAGCTTTTAAAATCCAACAAAGGGCAATTAAAAAAGCTATAAGAAGGTAAACGATTAAATATGAGGGCAAAATTGTCAACAATATAAAGCAAGATACCAAAAGTTTTTAGTTATATAAAGAGTAAAAGGGTGGTGAAGGTTGATATTGGACAACTGGAAAATGATGCTGGTGAGATGGTAATGGGGGGACAAAGAAACGGCAGACAAACTTACTGGGTACTTTCCATCAGTCTTCACTGAGGAAGACACAAGCAGTGTGCCAGATGTCCATGAATATCAGGGAGCAGGAGTGAGTGCCATTGCCATTCCAAAGGAAAAAGTGCTGGGCCAACTCAAAGGTCTTAAGATGAATAAGTCACCTTAATGTGGACCAGTTGGACTACATCCCAGAGTCCTGAGAGAGGTTGCTAAAGAGATAACAGATGCATTGATCATGATCTTTCAAGAATCACTTGATCTGACATTGGCCCAGAGGACTGGAAGTTTGTACATATCACTCCACTCTTTAAGAAGGTGGGAGGCAAAAGAAAAGACACTCTTGTCTATTAGCCTAATCTCAGTGGTTGGGGAAGTGTTGGAGTCCATTGTTAAGGATGAGGTTTTGGGGTACTTTGAGATTAATGATAAAATAAGTCGAAGTCAACATGGTTTCTTTAAAGGGAAATCTTGCCCGACAAATCTGATTGAATTCTTTGAGAAAGTAGCAAGCAGGGTGGACAGAGGAGAGGCAGCGAATGTCATTTACTTGGATTTTCAGAAGGCATTTGACAAGGTGCCACACCTGAGGCTGCTTAACGAGATAAAATCCTATGGTGTTACGGGTAAGATACTGGCATGGATAGAGGAATGGCTGACAGTCAGGAGGCAGCAATTGGGAATAAAAGGGGCCTTTTCTGGTTGTCTGCCAGTGACTAGTGGTACTCCTCAGGGGCCAGTATTGGGACTGCACTTTTCACATTGTTAATAATTTGGATAATGGAATTGATGGCTTTGTGAAAGTTTGTGGATGATACAAAGATAGGTGGAGGAGTAGGAGAGGATCCAGAGGAGACTCAAAGGTCTTAAGATGAATAAGTCACCTTAATGTGGACCAGTTGGACTACATCCCAGAGTCCTGAGAGGGGTTGCTAAAGAGGTAACAGATGCATTGATCATGATTTTTCAAGAATCACTTGATCTGACATTGGAGTAGGAGAGGATCCAGAGGAGGTTCACGGGGTTCACTATTCTGCCAGACTGCCTTCATCGGTTTCCATAAGAAATTTAAGACTCTTGGTGCATTTTTGTAGATGTTGTACACAACTCCATTTGGCCCTGGCACTGAGGCAGCCTTTGCCCACTCTACTACTTTTATTACCTCACTATACCTGGGGGGGCTAACGTCAAACTGCTGATGTGGAGGGTGGATGGGTGGCTTATCCGAATGTATTGAGATGTGTTCAACTCTCCGGCTGTTTGAGTATCTCAGCTTCAGATGATCTACCAACTCTTCCTTTGACATCTTATGAGTTCCATTCTTCTGCTTTGTGAAAATGCTTTTCACAAACTTATAGGGTTCCTATAAAATTGTGTTCGAGTGTGTTCTTTGTTTGAAGCCTGAGGTCTTCCGGCCTCCTTAGAGTCGACAGTTGTGCCTTTTGTTCTGCCTGCAGGATGTTGATTCCTTTCCTCCGCTCCATGGTTGATTTTCTTCACTGTTTCTTCAGTTGCCATCTCTCCTTAATATCTCCTTTTGTCTTCTTGATTTGGGCTGTGCTGGCAGCTTTGTCTTAATTATTTTTCCCAGTCCAAATCTTTTTGCTCTGTAGTTGTACAGGGGGTCACCCATCTTCTCGATTCTCTTCTTAACTGTGCCTTTTAAACCGCTGAGGAGTCTGCGTAGATCCTCATCAAACATTGCCCACTCTTTCCTGCTGCAGGCTTACGTCCATTTCACACATGGCCTTTTTCACTTGCAGCTTCTTTTCTGCTGGCTGGCCTTGTCTTCCTTGTGAGCCAAAATCTTCAGTGCTTTCGTGCTATTCTGGGACGGTGCCTGGGTTACTGATGCTCTTTGGGCTTTGGGTTTCATCCTGCCACTGAAATTCATCTGACTTACTTGTCCTTACCCTCATGAAATATTGGTCAATGCACGGTCACAGTCTTGTCTCCTTCAAGCACTTCATCCTGCCCTGGTGAATCTTCAGTCCCCGAGCTGATGTTACTTTACAAATGCAACTCTAGACTGTGCTTCCTGCTGATGTCACTGACTCAAGTACTAAGTTTCTCATAGTCGAAGTCATGTCACGTTCTGTTACTGGAATATCCATCCTTGAGTCATCTTGTGCCCCCGCTCTTGCTGGCTCTGGAGGTATTTTTCTTTTTGTAGTTCTTCTAGCCATCAGTAGTTGACCCCTATATGCTACTAGGGCAAGAGGAGTCTGCTGCCAAGGGTAGCCAGCCCATGGCAATGCCAGTGGGGTCTTTCCAGGATGTCATCTGTCTTTCCCTGGTTGTCAGCTGCTCTTTCACAGCAGTCACTAATGACTCAGATTTATAATTTGAGCTCATAGGAATAGACGTTTCAATCCCTTTGATAAGCAGATCCTAACTCAGGTCATAGCATGGAGATCTTGAGGTGGGGCTTGGTGGGTGCAGATGCTTTCCAGGGATCATCAGGTGGACATGCCCTGTCTTAGATGTTTCATCAATTTAATCCCATTACTTCCTCCACCACCATAGCTTGCCTTTGCTTTTGTGTTGAAGACTTTTGCCAAATGAGACTAATTGAGCCTGTGCCAAGGCCTCCCCTTCCAGAACGCACCTGGCCCAGCATGTCTGCAATCCTTTGCTTGTTTTACTGACTCTGCTGGACACCACTTTCTCCCCGTTAAGGTGCTGGGTGCAGTATCCTGGACAACACCATCATGGGATTCCAAGAGAGTCATCTCGAGCCTCACCTTGGCACCTTAGGAGTATTGGGATCGCTACTTTTCACATTGTTTGTCAATGATTTGGATAATGGAATTGATGATTTGTGGCAAAAGTTGCAGATGATACAAAGATAGGTGGAGGGGTAGGTAGTGTTGATGAAGCAATGCAATTGCAGAAGGACTTAGACAATTTGGAAGAATGGGTGATAAGGTGGCAGTGTGAGAAATGTATGATCATGCATTTTGGTAAAAGGAACTATTATTTCAATGGGGAGAAGGTTCAAACATCAGAGGTGCAGAGGGACTTAGGAGTCCTTGTGCAAGATTCCCAGAAGGCAAGTTTACAGGTCCAGCCTGTGGTAAAGAAGGCAATGCATTTGGCAATTATTTCAAGGGGATAGAACATAAAAACAAGGAGATAATGCTGAGCCTTTATAAGGCAGGAACAGGGAGATAGGGGATCTGAATGTGTGGCTGAGCAGCTGGTGCGGGAAGCAGGGATTTAGATTCTTAGACCACTGGGATCTGTTTCGGGGCAAGGATGAAAACAAAGGGGACGGGTTGCACCTTAACAGGCGGGGGACCAGCATTCTGGCAGGCAGGTTTACCACTGCTACTCGGGTGTGTTTAAACTATGTAGTGGGGGGAGGAGAGGAAATGTAAGGATGGAGTTAAAGGGAAAGAGAGAATAAGGAAAGTTAGGAAAGACAACAGAATTAACGGAGCAGAAAGCTCAGGAAGGGATTGGAGAGTATGGCCAAATGCAATTGGAATCGATGTGAAAGGTGAGGGGAGTAATGGATTAAAAGTATTATATATGAATGCACGATGTATAAGAAATAAAGTGGATGAGCTTGAGGCTCAGTTGGAAATTGGCAGTATGATGTTGTAGGAATAACAGAGACATGGCTGCAAGAGGACCATGTCTGCAAACCTTTGTCTGTTTTATGGGAAATGAATATTCAAGGGTATACATCTTATTGAACGGACAGACAGGTGGGCAGAGGGGGTGGGGTGGCTCTGTTGGTGAGGAATGAAATTCAGTCCCTTGCGAAGGGCAACAAAGAATCTGGAGATGTAGAGTCAGTACGGATAGAACTGAGAAATTGGATAGCAGTAACAGGATCGGTCCAAGTCAGCATGGATTTACGAAGGGAAAATCATGCTTGACTAACCTTCTGGAATTTTTTGATGATGTAACTATGAAAATGGACAAGGGACAGCTAGTGGTTGTAGTGTACCTGGTCTTTCAGAAAGCCTTTGATAAAGTCCCATATAGGACATTAGTGGGCAAAATTAGAGCACATGGTATTGGGGGTAAGGTACTGACATGGATAGAAAATTGGCTGGCAGACAGGAAACAAAGAGTAGGGATTAACAGGTCCCTTTCAGAATGGCAGGAGGTGACTAGTGGGGTACCGCAAGGCTCGGTGCTGGGACCGCAGCTATTTACAATGTATATTAATGATTTAGATGAAGGGATTAAAAGTAATATTAACAAATTTGCAGATGACACAAAGCTAGGCAGCAGTGTGAAATGTGCGGAGGATGTTGAGGTAATGCAGGATGACTTGGACAGGTTGGGTGAGTGGGCAGATGCATGGCAGATGCAGTTTAATGTGGATAAATGTGAGGTTATCCACTTTGGTGGCAAGAACAGGAAGGCAGATTACTATTTGAATGGTGTCAAGTTAGGAAAAGGGGAAGTACAACAAAATCTTGGTGTCCTTGTTCATCAGTCACTGAAAGTAAGCATGCAGGTACAGCAGGCAGTGAAGAAAGCTAATAGCATGTTGGCCTTCATAACAAGGGGAGTTGAGTATAGGAGCAAGGAGGGTCTTCTGTAGTTGTACAGGGCCCTGGTGAGACCACACCTGGAGTATTGTGTACAGTTTTGGTCTCCAAATTTGAAGAAGGACATTCTTGCTATTGAGGGAGTGCAGTGGAGGTTCACAAAGTTAATTCCCGGGATGGCGGGACTGCCATATGTTGAAAGATTGGAGCGACTGGGCTTGTATACACTGGAATTTAGAAGGATGAGAGGGGATCTGATTGAAACATATAAGATTATTAAGGGATTGGACACGCTAGAGGCAGGAAACATGTTCCCAATGTTGGGGGAACCAGAGGCCACGATTTGAGAATAAGGAGTAGGCCATTTAGAATGGAGTTGAGGAAAAACTTTTTCACCCAAAGAGTTGTGGATCTGTGGAATGCTCTGCCTCAGAAGGCAGTGGAGACCATCTCTCTGGATGCTTTCAAGAAAGAGTTAGATATATAGATAGATATACTTTATTAATCCTGAGGGAAATTTGGTTTCATTACAGCCGCACCAACCAAGAATAGAGCATAAATATAGCAATACAAAAACCACAAACAATCAAACAACAAAATGCAAACTATGCCAGTTGGAAAATAAGTCCAGGACCAGCCTATTGGCTCAGGGTGTCTGACCCTCCACGGGAGGAGCTGCAAGTTCGATGGCCACAGGCAGGAACGACCTCCAGTGCCGCCCAGTGTTGTATCTCGGTGGAATATGGCCGAAGTCCAGCAGTAAAACGTTCAATATCCGGTCTACAAACACGTTCCTCGATCGTAATATGACTCGGATTGCACCATCCATTGTTAACCAGAACAGTAAGCACCCAACTCCTTTATGCTTACCGCTCTTAGTGCACTTCCGGTCAGCCCAAGGGGGATTGGGGGGCTCTTAATGATAGTGGAGTGAAGGGATACGGGGAGAAGGCAGGAATGGGATACTGATTGTTGATGATCCACCATGATCACAGTGAATGGCGGTGCTGGCTCCAAGGGCCGAATGGCCTACTCCTGCACCTATTGTCTTTGGTCTATTGTCTATTAAGACTCTAGTCAGGCCACACTTGGAGTATTGTCAACAGTTTTGGGCCACATAGCTCTGAAAGGATGTGTTGTCAATGGAGAGAATCCAGAGGAGGTTAACTGGGATGATTCCAGGAATGAAGGGGTTAACGTATGAGGACCATTTGGCAACTTTGGGCCTGTACTCACTGGAATTTAGAAGAATGCGTGGGGATCTCATTGAAACCAACCAAATGTTGAAAGGACTAGGTAGGGTGGATGTGGAGAGGATGTTTCCTATGGTGGGTGTATCCAGAACTAGAGGGCACAGCCTCAAAATTGAGGGGCAACCTTTTAGAACAGAGGTAAGGGGGAACTTTTTCATCTAGAGAGTAGTGAATCTGTGGAATGCTCTGACATAGATTGCGATGGAGGCCAAATCCGTGGGTATATTCAAGGCAGAAGCTGATCATTTCCTGATCGGTCAGGGCATCAAAGGATATGGTGAGAAGGAAGGTGTATGGGGTTGAGTGGGATCCCAGATCAGCCATGAATGGCAGAGCAGACTAGATGGGCTGAATGGCCTAATTCTGTTCCTATGTCTTACAGTCTTACCCACTAGCTTTGGATTCCTTTATCCAGAGTCAAAGACCGTGACCATCCACCTTATTATCTACTCATTATTTTAAACATTTGTATAAGATCACATCCTTATTCTCCTATGATCCATGGAATAAAGACCTAGTCTGGCCAGCCTCTCGACATAACTCAGACTCTGTAGACCTGGCAATTTCTTTGTAAATCTTTTGTGCTCTTTTCAGTTTAACCTCATATTTTATATAACAGGGCGACCAAAATTGTACACGATTTTCCAAGTGTGGTCTCTCCAATGGCTTATACAACTGCAACATAATGTCCCAGTTCCTATACTCAATCCCTGACTGATGAAGACCAACATGTTAAATGTCTTTTTAACAACCCCATCTACCTGTGATGCCACTTTCTACAGACTATGCACTTGTACTCTTAAGTCTCTGTGTTTGATTACATTCCCTAGGCCCTGCTATTCATAGTATAAGACCTATGCTGGTTTGTCTTTCCAAAATGCATAGGTTCACACTTATTGGCAGTGAAATCCATTTGCCATTCCTCAGCCCACTTTCCTAAATGATCAAGATTCCCTTATAATCTATGATAACCTTCTTCCTATCAACAATACTTCCTATTTTCGTGCATCTGCAAACTGACTGATCAACATCTAAATCAATTATATACATACCAAATAAAAAGGGTCCCAACATTGACCCTTGCAGCATACCACTAGTCACTAGCCTCTATTCCAAGAAATAACCTTCTACCACCGCCCTCTGCTATTTTGAATCCACCTAATTAGCTCCCCGTGGATTCCATGGGACTTAACCTTCCAGATCAATCTTGTCTAAGGCATTGCTGAAGTCCAAGTTGGCAAATGTCCACTAGCCAAGCCTCATCCAGCATTTTAATTAATTCTTCAAAAATCTCTAAACGATTCATAGAAATGGCAGTGACTAAAATCTCCAGGACCGAAAGATTATGTCTCTAGTAGTTTCATATCCTCTGCAGGATAGCTGAGGTAATATAGTGTACAGCTCTCACTTCTTAACATTGTCCTTCCAAGGGTCTGATGCACTCTTCACCCTCTGGAGCCAACACATCCACAATAAACCATTGATCAGATTCTTAGGTAACTGTTGAATTCAGCTCAATGTACTGCCTCCTTCACAATGTCAGATGTAAAGTCAGAGTCTAAGTCAATTTTATTATCAAAGTGGATATATGTCACCATGTACTAGCCTGAGATTCATTTTCATGCAGGTATATACAGAAAAATTAAAAAATGCAATAGAATTTATGAAAAAATATAGAAAAACAAAGACCAATAAACAACCAATGTGCAAAAGAAGACAAATATTGCAAATATAAAATAATACTGAGAACGAGAGTTGTAAGGTTCTTGAAAGTGAGTCTGTAGGTTGTGGAATCATCTCAGAGTTGAGGTGAGTGAAGTTATCTATGAAGGTTCAGGAGCTTGATGACTGTAGGCAAATAACTTTTTTTCTGTAAATGTGGGAGGGCCTGTGATAGCCTGGGCTGCATCCACCATTTTCTGCAGATGTTTCCATTCCTGGGGATTGATGTTTCCATACTAAGCCATGGTGCAACCAGTCGGGATTCCCTCCACTGTCCATCTATAGAAGTTAGTCAATGTTTTAGATGACATACCAAATCTAGATAAACTTCTCAGAAAGTAAAGGCGCTACCATGCCTTCTTTGTGATGACACTTACATGCTGCTCCCAGGACAGAACCTCTGATATAATAATGCCAAGAAATTTAAAGTCACTGACCCTCTCCCCCTCTGATCCCTAACGATTCCTTCTGTAATCAATAATTATCAGCTCTTTGGTTTTGCTGACATTGATCATAAATCATACAACATAGGAACAGAATTAGGCACTTTGGCCCATCAAGTTTACTCCACCATTCTATCATGGCTGATTTATTATCATTATTATTATTTATTTATTTATTATTATTTTATTATTATTATTATTTATTTATTATTCCACTCAACCCTATTCTCCTGCCTTCTCCCCATGACCTTTGATGCCCTAATTAAGAACCTATCACATTCCACCTACCCAATGAACTGGTCTGCACAGCTGTCTGTGGTAATGAATTCCACAGATTCACCACCTGGCTAAAGAAGATTTTCCTCATCTGTGTTCTAAATGGATATCCCTCAGTTCTGAGGCTTGAGTGAGAGGTTGTTGGTGTAAACCCGTAGTCTTTTCTATATCTCTTAACTTTCCCACTTGGCACACATTATTGACTTAAAGATTTCCTGCACTACTGTTCTCTTATTGAGAATGCCTCAGTATCACTCCTGGACAGAAGAGTAACAACTCCCATCTCATCATTACTCTTTTACTGAGGCATACACCTGTAACCTACACTTCCTTCTCTGTCATCTTAAAACCTGGGGAATGACGTGTACATATTCTTAGATCCTTGCCTACCTACAGACACAACACATTGGCTGACCATGTCAGCTATACCAAACAGTGAAGAAGTAAGCAACTGTAAAAATTGCTAAATACAATTCTTTGTGCATAAGTGCAAATTATTTCTTTCTTTCCCTGCTAATACCCCTCAACTTAAGAAGATGTTAACACTTTGCTGGTGCAAATAAAAGCGAGGAAGACAGCATCAAAATGAATGAACTAAAATGATGGAAGTTGGTCTTCCTGGAAAAATAGGAACTTGTACCTGAGGTGCAATTATTTTTGAGTAATGTGAGACAAGTTAATCCTATACCAAGAAACATTAGGCTGTCATTTAAAATTGAAAGCCAGACATGAAATATTGGAAGCATTTATTGAAAAAGAGGTTAACTTTCCTATCTGGAATTATTTCAGAACAAGAAGTCTGGTCTCAATTATATTCAAGATGGAATACAATATGCCAGTAATGTTTGACAGAATAGGACATAAAGTAAGGATGTATGCTATGAAGCAAAACTTTATAATGATTTAAAAAATAAATAAGTAATGAGAAACATTTCTGTTACCCTGACCTACCCCAGATTTTCTTTACCCCATCCTCTATTTTTCTTAAATTACTACTTCAGAGACTAGCATGTGCTGGGCAGTGTACCTAATGGCCAACCATGCTTAATTTGTATTTCTTAACAGAAGAATCAGAACATTTTATTGTACCAGACTTTTCATTGAGGTTAAGCGTAATCCATTCCCATTAAATATAAATAATGTTACTCTGTGTAACTGGAGGGTTACAGGTCCAAGTGAGAACCCTGAATGTTTACTTTCATTAATTCCTCCTTTAGTGTAAGAGAACAGATGTAAATTGTGGTGTCATTACTGTTTTAAATATTGTCAGATAAACTCAGGAGAGTTCAAACCAAGGAACTTCTTGGCTTCTCTGCTTCAAAACCCATATAAAATAGTCCACATTAGCCAACATTGTACCATATTGAATCTGTAAGGGCTAAGTATTTAGGGATAGAGCTGGCCTTAACAGTTTCTGCACAACATTAAGTAGAGTTTATTACTAAAATTATTCTGCTTTTATTATATATAGAACATTACACCACCTAGTCCATGCCAAACCATTACTTTTCCTAGTCCCATCAACTTGCACCTGGACCATAGTCTCCATACCCCTCCCATCCATGTACCTATACTGTGGTATGTGAATGAAGTTACCGGAGAGAAGTACTGGTAGATATGAAGCTGCCTCTTTATTTGACACAGCAAGATATGTCAGGCATCATATTGGGACGCTTTCGGTAGAAAGATCTGGCTGGCCCTTGCTACCTGATATTTTATGTGCTAACCATCAAAAGACAATTCCATATTTACAATGCATCCACAATGCTTTCTTTGAATCTACACACAAACTTCACACCTCTCGATTTGCACTCACACCATGGACATCTAAATGAAATTTAATCAACATTGTCTGGTCTGTGATTCAAAGCTTTTAGGAATCTATTGTTCAGAGCTGCATTTTAATTTAAACCTACAGTCTATATTCAGATTTGATGTCTGGTGGCTGAAGTCATTTGCTAGATGTACTAAACCCAAAAATCGCTCTGACAGTCCCTGGTCTTTGCCCTCCTGGACAAAAATACATTTGTCTCAGGAAAGGCCAACTTTAAAGTGCATCTACTCAAATAGGGCAGCAGAAATGCCCCGCTTCAGAACTCCCCCCCCGCCCCATTTACTTTATGTGCATCTACATCTACCTTATCATCCTTAATGACTACCTACAAGATGCTAAACAGAGAGACTGTTCCAGAAATTTGAACAACGGTCTTTAGAAAAGTGGCTTCGTTCCTCTTCGCTCTTTCCTTGCTGGCCAATTGCAGCTTAATCACCTTCCTTGTCTTCACACCTTCATTCTCTAATTGCTAAAACTCTCTCTTACCAGGGGCACCAGCAAGGTAAGTGCATCAGTCTCACAGGCCTTGTCTTTGATGTACAGGAAAGGGTTGGGATGGTCTCTATTTGAATGACTGCAAGGACTCAGTGGCACCTCCTTCCGAACTGTCCAGTCAGTCACTGGCTCCAACAACTGAAAGCAGCCAGCTCTCTTATATTCACTCCCCACTCAGAGGGTGACTGCCTTCAGATGCCGTGTGCAATCTTTCTCAGTCTACCATGCCATCGAAGTTGTGAAACCTGATGTCTCTGCTTTAACTTTAAATCTCTCCCCATCTGTTTTCCCCAATATTTTTTCTAGTCTATACTATTCACCTAATCATCTACTTCAGCAGCCAGCCTTCATTACAGAGTACCTTTACCACAGCATGCTGTTTGCGGGTTTCTGTCACGCTCTCGGTGTCTCCTGCCTTCAAGTTTGCTGTGGGTCTGTTTCCTTCCACTGTGGTGAGGTGTGAAGGGCCTGGCTGGTGTGCACTTGATTCTCTGCTCTGTCTGTGGGGGCAACAAGAAGGTGAGTCGTACACTTTAAGCTGAGTCCAGTGTTTCCGCTGGCTGCCTCACTGCGTCTGCACACAGACACAAGAGTCATTTGTTAAAAGTGCCATCTGTGGTCCTGTCCATCTGAGAGCCAACCCTGCCCTTTCAGAAAGCAACCCCATCACGACCTGCTCACCCAGCTGTGGGAGGACTATCTCCTTTCCCTCCGACTCTCTCTGATCAGCAATGTTCTGCTGTTGTTTTGCTCGGTCCTTCAACAATTTAAATTAGGTTCAAAGGTCTTTCACATACTTTGTCATTCAATCCCTGTTCCCCACTACCTATAATTATCCCATAAGGGAGTCGCATTGCTCACCCCATCAATAATTCATAGGGGCTGAGACCCAGCATGCAGTTTGAGATTGCTCGCAATCTCCTCAGAATTCCTGGTAATACATCTACCCATGCCTTTCCCATCTCATTTATAGCTTTGGCTAAGGCGTTATGTGGGGGTAGAAGGGTGGGTTGGCAAGTTTGCGGACAACACAAAGGTTGGTGGTGTTGTAGATAGTGTAGAGGATTGTCGAAGGTTGCAGAGGGACATTGATAGGATGCAGAAGTGGGCTGAGAAGTGGCAGATGGAGTTCAACCCGGAGAAGTGTGAGGTGGTACACTTTGGAAGAACAAACTCTAAGGCAGAGTACAAAGTAAATGGCAGGATACTTGCTAGTGTGGAGGAGCAGAGGGATCTGGGGGTACATGTCCACAGATCCCTGAAAGTTGCCTCACAGGTGGCTAGGGTAGTTAAGAAAGCTTATAGGGTGTTAGCTTTCATAAGTCGAGGGATAGAGTTTAAGAGTTGCAATGTAATGATGCAGCTCTATAAAACTCTGGTTAGGCCACACGCAGTACTGTGTCCAGTTCTGGTCGCCTCACTATAGGAAGGATGTGGAAGCATTGGAAAGGATACAGAGGAGATTTACCAGAATGCTGCCTGGTTTAGAGAGTATGCATTAAAATCAGAGATTAAGGGAGCTAGGGCTTTACTCTTTGGAGAGAAGGAGGATGAGAGGAGACATGATAGAGGTGTACAAGATAATAAGAGGAATAGATAGAGTGGATAGCCAGCGCCTCTTCCCCAGGGCACCACTGCTCAATACAAGAGGACATGGCTTTAAGGTAAGGGGTGGGAAGTTCAAGGAGGATATTAGAGGAAGGTTTTTTACTCAGAGAGTGGTTGGTGCGTGGAATGTACTGCCTGAGTCAGTGGTGGAGGCAGATACACTCGTGAAGTTTAAGAGACTACTAGACAGGTATATGGAGGAATTTAAGGTGGGGGCTTATATGGAAGGCAGGGTTTGAGGGTCGGCACAACATTGTGGGCCGAAGGGCCTGTACTGTGCTGTACTATTCTATGTTCTATGTTCTATGTTATTGATGATTAGGTTCATCCTTTCTACCATTTCTGAACTCTGAGGGTGGTATGGTACGTGGAGCTGTTGTTGAATTTCTAACATTCGGCACATTTCCTTTATCAGTCTCTGAGACCATCTGGACCGTGGATCCCCACCTTGGGGGGATTTCCTGAACTAGAATCCGTGCAGCGGTGCTGGCAGTGCAGTCCCTTGCTGGGAAAGCCCCTACCCAGCCAGTGAAGTCCGTTATTACCTGACAGTAGGGCCAACTGGATGCTTTCCCAGGGTCCCTTCGGTCCTGGCTGGTTTGCCAGCTGTAGTTTTATGCTCGTACCAGGGTTAAGTCGGGCACATTGACACGACAGAGGCAGAATTTCCTAACATCCCTGCCCATCCTGGCTGCCACCAATCCTGCCGGAGGGATGTGATCATGCTCTGCCTTCCCTGATGCATCACCCCATGATATAATTTCAGCAGTATTTGCTGAATACTTAGTGGGTCCACTGTGACTCCTTCTTCCCCGTGTGTCCAGCTCCCATCTGGACCCTCCTTTGCTCCCTTTCTCCTTCTCTTCTGCCTCCACCTCTTCGCTGCAGTTTCTTCCTGCGCACTTGCAATTCCATTTGCCATTTGTTCCTCTGCTGCCTTCTCCATTCTGATGCCAGCTCACTCATTCCCTTTCTACTCCTTGCTCTCTCCTTTCTGGTGGGCCTTTACTTTAATTACTGCCTCTCCCCCCACCCCCGCCACCCCAGCTCCTGGCAGACTCACTGCTTCCAGCAGTTCTTGTATTAGGTGTCCATCGCTGAATACCTGGGCCTGTTGAGGTTACAAATCCTCGTCGTGCCCAGACCAGCAGATAAATATGCACCACCCCAAGAGCATACCGGCTGTCTCTCTCTATATTTACTCATCTGTCTTTACTGTAGCACAGTGCTTCTATCAGGGTCGCCGATTCCACCACCAGAGTTGAGCAACCCCCTGGCAGTGCTCCTGGAGCTAATTCCTCACCTGTTTCCTTCACCATGGCCCACCCAGTCTGTTGCTTTCTATATATGTACCTCTGAGACCCATGTATAAAAATTTACTCTACTTCCCCTTCCAGAGGTGCTTCCTTCACACCGATATCTTCTTCCTGCTCTATTTCCATTTGGCACTCATGTACCTCCCACTCTGTTAGGATGGTGCTCACGGGATTCACTCCAGTGTCCCTAACTATTTTTATTGACTTGTGGACAGCTATCAGTGCATGAGTTTTTATAGGAACACACACAAAATGCTGGAGGAACTCAGCAGGCCAGGCAGCATCTATGGAAAAGAGTACAGTCGATGTCTTGGGCTGAGACCTGAAGTCCTAATGAAGAGACTCAGCCCAAAATATCAACTGTACTCTTTTTCATAGATGCTGCCTGGCCTGCTGAGTTCCTCCAGCATTTTGTGTGTGTTGCCTTGGATTTCCAGTATCTGCAGCTTTTCTCTTGTCGGTTTTCATAAGATACTGCTTATAGGGTTTATGCAGGCCCCCCTCTATTTTAACTTGGTTTATCTTTACCCAGCCACAATCTTGCTTAAGTCCAGCCCACACTGCTGACAATGTAATCCATAGACACCATCCTGGGTCCACTCTCTGCTGATTGGGGCGGCTGCGGCTACATGGACTATGTTATGTACTCTGTTGGTTGTATGTGTTCACTGCCTCTGGCTTGTCCATATTACTTCTCCCTTTCCTGAATCTATAATGGCTCCTGCTTCCCTTAGGATGTCTATTCCCAGGATAGTACCCTCATTATTTGGATAGACCCAGAAATACACTGGAAGCTGCACCCTACCAATTTTGAGTATCTGTGACTCGCTCCTTTCTGCTTACACTGTTTTCCCTCCTGCACGTGTAATGTAAATAGCCTGTCCAGTTGTTGGTAAGGATAGGTCAGTTATCGATACCAATGCCTCAGAGTCAACTAACAAAGATCTTATGTACATCCGCCGGTCACTAGCACTGGCAGTGGGTGCTGCTGCCACATCTTTTTCTGACTTAGAAGCTGTCTTCACAAGCTCTTATGATCTGATCAACAGTCAGATTGGTCAGACTGGCCATTGATAGGGTGAGAAATTGCCTGTCTGCCGTGCCTTTCACCTGTTTTTCTTTCCTCTTTTTTGGACACTGCCTCCAACCATGTCCTGATAGGCCACACCTGTAGCATATCAATTCCTTTACCCTCCCACATCTATTCCTGCGGTTCCTTGCTAGGTGCCCCAGCTGCCGGCACACAAAGCAAACCCTCTACGATGTCACAGCAGCAGCATCCACTATAGCCACTTCGCGATTTCTCTTGTACTTTCTTTGGTCTATCTCACTGGCCCATGATACTGTCACAGAGTAGGCTGACTCCACCACTACCCGTAAATCTAAAACTTCCTTGTGGGCTGAGCTCAGGCCTTCCTTCATCACTTTCAGAAAGACTGGGTTATCCCTCCCTGAATACTCCTTGTACACTTGATATTTTCATTCTGCATAATTTATGGCTGTCTCATCAGCTCTTTGAACCACTGCCATTATCGTTCCCAGTTACTCTCATCTCCCCCCGCCAGTTGCTGCCTTGCTTTCCCCTTGAAAAGAGTTATATCTTTATTGCTGGAGTTCCTGGTAGTTGCCTATGTATCATACCACACCTCCGGGACATACTGTCCCACACATTCTTCGGGCACTTCAGTTTTACCAACATGTATATATCTTTAGGAAGCACCTGGTGGATTTCAACCATTTCCTCAAACTTGATCACAATTCTGAAATCCCACATGCAACATTCGGTGAGGGCAATTCTGTCAAAATACTCAGTTTCTCCCAGGGGTGAAGACCCTATGAATGATTGTAATCAGAGTCAAGGGCTGGCCTGGATTTTCTGGGTTATTGACCTGACATTGCCTGACCTCAATAGGTGCCATCCTGGGTAAAACCTCTCCCTCAAATATCTCCACACCATGCAAAATATAAATGACAGGTTCAAGTTAAACAGTACATACAGTACTTAAACCTGCAGAGTATGTACTCCACAATCTGCAAGCTTTGAACGGCTGAACTCATAATGCCCGCAGCATTCCCTGTTACACCAAGGCGCGCACACACACTCTCACAAAATGCCTATGCTAAAAATGCAGCCCCCAGAACAGGTAGGTACACTGACATCCTGAACCTTCAATAACCATCCTTTGCAACTGCTGGCAGCGCCTCACCAAATTACACACAAGGTTTTGTCTCTTACAAACACGCACATACACATGCACAGACTACTTTTACATCTACCCGTTCAGCTCGCCATGTATGTAATACTTCACGGTCCTGTGTATCACTGACCCAAACAGATCCAAGTGAGGGTGCTAATTTTTAAAAGACTCACCCACTTAGACTGCTAAAATTATTGGCTACACGATAGGTCACAAGAAGGTATCCCACTCCTGACACCAAATGTTGTTGCTTGAATTAAGTCACCAGAGAAAAGTACTGGTAGAAATGATGCAGCCTCTTTATTTGACACAACAAGATACATCAGGCTTCATATTGGGGTGCTTTTGGTGGAAAGATCTGGCTGGCCCATGATAGTTAATATGCTAAACATCAAAGGACAATTCCATATTTACAATGCATCCACAAAGTTTTCTTTGAAACTACGCACAAACTTCACACCTCCCAATTTGCACCCACACCACAGACATCTAAATGAGTCTGGTCTGTGATTCAAGGCTTTTGGGAACCTATTGTCAGAGCTGTGTTCTAAATTAAATCTACAATCTATATTCAGATTTGAAGACTGGTGGCTGATGTGCTAAACCCAAATATCGCTCTAACATATAGAAATTTCTCTTAAATGTTGAAATCCGTCCCACATCCACCACTTGCACTGGCATCTCAATCCACATTCTCAAGACACTCTGAGTGAAGATGTTTCCCTTAAATATTTCACCTATCACCCTTAACCCATGACCTCCAGCTATAGTCTCACCCAACCTCAGTGGAAAAAGCCTGCTTACATTTACCCTATCTATACCCCTCATAATTTTGTATACCTCTATCAAATCTTCCCTCAATCTTCTAGGTTCTAGGGACTAAAGTCCTAACCTATTCAACCTTTCCCTATAACTCAGATCCTCAAGTCCCAGCAACATCCTTGTAAATTTTCTCTGCATTCTTTCAATCTTATTTGTAACTTTCCAGCAGGTAGGTGACCAAACGATACTCCAAATTATGCCTCAGAACATGTTATACAATTTCAACATAACATCCTAACCTCTGTACTCAATATATTGATTTATGAAGGCCAATGTGCCAAAAGCTTTCTTTATGACCCTGTCTACCTGTGACTCAACTTTAAAGAATTATGGATCTGTATTCCCAGATCACTCTGTTCCTACCTGTGATGTTAGTGGAGGACTTATTGAGCAATGCTCCCTTATTGAACTCCACATTGTTCCAAAGCAGAGCTTTGTTCTTTTGGTTGACCTTGTTAATTTGAAAGTACATTACCAAAATGAGAAGTTAATTTTAAACATGATTTCTTTAGTTTAATGTTTTAGTGGCTTGATTCTGCCTTTTTCTTGGATCAGAAAGGCATTGAGGCCTAATGCAGAAAAATGGGAATAATATAGGTAAGCATAGTTGACATGGAGGAAGTTGACTGAATTGCTTCTATTGTTATATTTTAATTAATTTTGTTTTATTTATTTTTATTTAGAAATAAGTAATTAAAATATCAGTTTTCACACTGAAATGGTTTTTAATGTTAAAAGAGGTTTAAACTGATTGATAATTTTGATGCGAGGCAAAGCACCATTCTCAGTTCCACCTTCAGTCAGGAATTGTCTGGTAGTATCCAGTATGAAACCGTTGGGCTGTGCAGTGTTGAGTTCCCACGTTCTTTCCCAGAACACCTTCAGGATCAGGGGGTCCAGAGCACTGTTCCCTCTAAGCTGCGTGCACGTAACCGTGCAGTGGGAACTTTGTTTCGTATAATATTAAAATAAAGCACTGCAGTTTACAGGCTGTGTAAAAACTTCCTGACAGAGCAATGGTTGGTCTGCGCAGCTGCAAAAAAAAAACAAACAATAGATGGAAGATCGAGGGAGATTCCACTCACCAGTTTGTACTAGATTAAGAAGGGCGTTGCAGATACATAGGTGGTGAGTTTGGGCAGCATGCTGGATCCTGCAAAATTCAATCCAATTGATTTACATTCCCTCTTTTTGGATTTTTTTGTCTTTCTATTGGGGGAAGATGAGTTGGAAGTTCTAATTATGCTAGTTCTCAGAAACCAATCCATTAATCTTCTTTGTGAAACAGTTATTAGGTGCTCAGATTATCAATCTTTGTTAAAGTTCATTGTAGTGGATATAATCAGGAAGAAATTACTGGACTGAAAAGCTTTGTTAAAAATAACTTTAATGGAACTAAAGTTAGGGACTCCTGGGTGTCAAATGGGATCAAGATATGAACTGTAATGGCTGATTTCAACAATGACATAAGCTTACGTCCCTGATTAAGTAGATTTCCAAAACAAGATCAGTTTTTTAGAAGTCTGTGTTGGGTTGAGGCCTGGGGCAGATCTACGATGATCATATTGAATAGTGGGGTAGGCTGAGGGGGCAAATGGTTCACTCCTACCCCTTTTTTCTTATGTTCTATGTTCTGTTGTTCTAATTGAATGAACCATGTCATATATATACCTTTGGGCTTCTTACCTGGAGGCATCAGGAATTTTCAACGACAGTCTGCTAATGTGCAGAAATAGTGATTATATATGGAACAAACATTATTAACAATGGTGTTTTTCAGTATCTCATGGTTTCTAATGGAAGTTTTCTGCAACATATTGTGAAGCAAGGAAATGCAGCAGATCTAATTACAGGTGGCTTCACTGCAATTCCAAACCCAGAAGTAGCCTTCACCAATGTTGATTATTAATTGACAACAGAGTTGACATAAATGGGTGTCATAGTTCAGGAAACCAAGTAAAGTGATAGCAGAAGCTTTAGGGGATGTGAGCTTTATTTTCAGCAAGCCTGCTTCAAAACACACACATTCTGGTTGGGGGTTGAGATTACATTCAGAGTAGACCCAAGAGTCCCAAAAAGTGAAAATCTTCTACAAGAAGTTCAGTTTTCCTTAACTTGTTTAAGTGTTTTGTGACCCCTTAATAGCAGATGCGTTTCACAATGTACCACAGATTAACTATGTTCTTATGTCAGGGATCTGCGGGATGGAATTTTTGAATGTTGCGTCAATAAATAAAAACTGTTGTGTTTTTGCCAGTTTTAACATAATTCAGTTCTTTTGAGTATTTTGAGCCTTTGATTCCTTCAAAAACAAAATCAAGTTCTTTTTAGGGAATATTCTGGAGTTATGTGAATATAGCAGATATTATTCAAACAAGACCCAGGCTTCAGTTTTTATTGTAAATATAAATAAGTTCTAGAAGCTTGCATTTAGCCTTCAGATTTTTTTGTAAATTGCAAGCAGTAAATTGAAGTAAGATCCCCAAACTGCTCCACAGACTAAGAGAATGCATATGCAAGAGTCAAACATTAAAATAATGGGTCTGTGTTAATTGGCTTGCATCAAATCTGGCAACATGGCTAAATTATTTGCACCATTGTGACTTGTCCTCTCAACCACTGAGCACATCTACATGAAACACTCCTGCAGGAAAGCAGCATCCATCATCAGGGATCCCTACCAACCAGGACATGCTCTCTTCTCACTGTTGCCGTCAGGAAGAAGATACAAGAGCCTCAGGACTCACATCACATCAGATTCATGAACATTTACTACATCTCAACCATCAGATCTTGAACCAAGGGAATAACTTCACTTGCCCCATCATTTAAATGTTCCCACAACCAATTGTCTCACTTGCAAGGACTCTTCATCTCATGTTCCCAATACAAATTGCTTATTTATTTATTATTATTATTTCTTCTTTTTGTATCTGCAGAGTTTGCTGGTTGAATGCCCTAGTTGGGTGGTCTTTCATCGATTCTGTTATGGTTATTACTCTATAGATTTATTGAGTATGCCCACAAGAAAATGAATCTCAGGGTTGTATATGGTAACATACATGTGCCTTAATAAGAAATTTACTTTGAACTTTGAACTTTGAGTGCAAGTTGGCAGACCAGATGGATGTTGTCACTTAGTATATCAAACATGGTCACAGATAAAGGTAATCAATAGTTTTAGTGCACTTATCATATTTGCATAAGAGACAGCCCTGATAACATTAAGCAACACATCAAAGTTGCTGGTGAACGTAGCAGGCCAGGCAGCATTTGTAGGAAGAGGTGCAGTCGACGTTTCAGGCTGAGACCCTTCGTCAGGACTAACTGAAGGAAGAGTGAGTAAGGGATTTGAAAGTTGGAGGGGGAGCGGGAGATCCAAAATGATAGGAGAAGACAGGAGGGGGAGGGATAGAGCCAAGAGCTGGACAGGTGATAGGCAAAAGGGATACGAGAGGATCATGGGACAGGAGGTCCGGGAAGAAAGACAAGGAGGGAGGGGAAAATACCCAGAGGATGGGCAAGGGGTATATTCAGAGTGTCAGAGGGAGAAAAAGGAGAGTGAGAGAAAGAATGTGTGCATAAAAATAAGTAACAGATGGGGTACGAGGGGGAGGTGGGGCCTTAGTGGAAGTTAGAGAAGTCGATGTTCATGCCATCAGGTTGGAGGCTACCCAGACGGAATATAAGGTGTCGTTCCTCCAACCTGAGTGTGGCTTCATCTTTACAGTAGAGGAGGCCGTGGATAGACATGTCAGAATGGGAATGGGATGTGGAATTAAAATGTGTGGCCACTGGGAGATCCTGCTTTCTCTGGCGGACAGAGCGTAGATGTTCAGCAAAGCGGTCTCCCAGTCTGCGTCGGGTCTCGCCAATATATAAAAGACCACATCGGGAGCACCAGACGCAGTATATCACCCCAGTCGACTCAAAGGTGAAGTGTTGCCTCACCTGGAAGGACTGTTTGGGGCCCTGAATGGTGGTAAGGGAGGAGGTGTAAGGGCATGTGTAGCTCTTGTTCCGCTTACACGGATAAGTGCCAGGAGGGAGATCAGTGGGGAGGGATGGGGGGAACGAATGGACAAGGGAGTTGGGTAGGGAGCAATCCCTGCGGAATGCAGAGAGAGGGGGGGAGGGAAAGATGTGCTTAGTGGTGGGATCCCGTTGGAGGTGGCGGAAGTTACGGAGAATAATATGTTGGACCCGGAGGCTGGTGGGGTGGTAGGTGAGGACCAGGGGAACCCTATTCCTAGTGGGGTGGTGGGAGGATGGAGTGTGATGCTCCAAAGGGATCCCACCACTAAGCACATCTTTCCCTCCCCCACTCTCTCTGCATTCCGCAGAGATCGCTCCCTACGCAACTCCCTTGTCCATTCGTCCCCCCCATCCCTCCCCACTGATCTCCCTCCTGGCACTTATCCGTGTAAGCGGAACAAGTGCTACACATGCCCTTACACCTCCTCCCTTACCACCATTCAGGGCCCCAAACAGTCCTTCCAGGTGAGGCAACACTTCACCTGTGAGTCGACTGGGGTGATATACTGCGTCCGGTGCTCCCGATGTGGCCTTTTATATATCGGCGAGACCCGACACAGACTGGGAGACCGCTTTGCTGAACATTTACGCTCTGTCCGCCAGAGAAAGCAGGATCTCCCAGTGGCCACACATTTTAATTCCACATCTCATTCCCATTCTGACATGTCTATCCACGGCCTCCTCTACTGTAAAGATGAAGCCACACTCAGGTTGGAGGAACGACACCTTATATTCCGTCTGGGTAGCCTCCAACCTGATGGCATGAACATCGACTTCTCTAACTTCCGCTAAGGCCCCACCTCCCCCTCGTACCCCATCTGTTACTTATTTTTATGCACACATTCTTTCTCTCACTCTCCTTTTTCTCCCTCTGTCCCTCTGAATATACCTCTTGCCCATCCTCTGGGTCCCCCGCCCCCCCCCCGTCTTTCTTCCCGGACCTCCTGTCCCATGATCCTCTCGTATCCCCTTTTGCCTATCACCTGTCCAGCTCTTGGCTCTATCCCTCCCCCTCCTGTCTTCTCCTATCATTTTGGATCTCCCCCTCCCCCTCCAACTTTCAAATCCCTTACTCACTCTTCCTTCAGTTAGTCCTGACGAAGGGTCTCAGCCTGAAACGTCGACTGCACCTCTTCCTACAGATGCTGCCTGGCCTGCTGCGTTCACCAGCAACTTTGACGCGCGTTGCTTGAATTTCCAGCATCTGCAGAATTCCTGTTGTTTGCTGATAACATTAATTTTGGGTGTCTGGATGTCTGTTGGCAAAAGGTTTTAGAATATTTGTGTTAATCAGATGCCCCCAAAGGCGTTTGGACCTTCAGAAATGTCTTACCAATTACAATGTGCTTCCACTATGTATCCAAAAGGTACCATTTGCCAACCCAAAGTATTCAATGTCATTGTAACTATTGAAATTGTATTAAATCACCTCCTGTTACCTTTGATCTTAAGGGTATAAAAATGTGATGTACCTTCTGGTTTGTGCGTCTCTACCAACAGTGTTTTCAGAATGATAACTGCTTATAGCAATGAATAAACAAATACTTCTATATCACCAGCTTCAGTGCCTCCCTGGTGACTTCAATCATAGTCACAAAAGTTCTGTCTGTTAAATGCTGGAGCAGTTTTGGTGTTGACAGAATAATGCAGAATAATTTCAACATATTTTAATGTTAAATGTTTTTAAAGTACTAGCAAGACAAAAAATGCATTTTTATCTAAGTTGTCAGCTCATGTTAAAATGCAGATAGAACATAGAACATAGAACATAGAAATTTACAGCATATTCCAGGGCCTTCGGCCCACAATGTTGTGCCAACCATTACCCTAGAGACTGCCTAGAATTTCCCCAGTGCATAGCCCTCTATTTTTCTAAGCACGTACCTATCTAAGAGGCTCTTAAAAGACCCTATTGTATCTGCTTCCACCACTGCCGCTGGCAGTGCATTCCACACACTCACCACTCTCTGTGTGAAAAACTTACCCCTGACATCCCCTCGGTACCTGTTTCCAAGCACCTTAAAACTATGCCCCCTCGTGTTAGCCATTTCAGCCCCGGGAAAAAGCCAGAGGTTTTTTTCTCTGGCTATCCACCGATCAATGCCCCCTCATCATCTTATACGCCTCTAGCAGGTAAACTCTTATCCTCCATCACTCCAAGGAGACAAGGCCAAGTTCACTCAACCTATTCTCATAAGGTACACCCTCCAATCCAGGCAAAATCCTTGTAAATCTCCTCTGCAGTCTCTATACTATCCAGATCCTTCCTGTAGTGAGGTGACCAGAACTGAATACAGTACTCCAAGTGGGGTCTGACCAAGGTCTTATATAGCTGTAACATTACCTCACGGCTCTTGAACTCAATCCCACAATTGATGAATGCCAACACACCATACTCCTTCTTAACAACACTGTCAACCTGAGCAGCAGCTTTGAGTGTCCTATCCACACGGACCCCAAGATCTCTCAGATCCTCCACAATGTCAAGAGTCTTACCATTTATATTATATTCTGTCTTCAAATAGGACCTATAAAGATGAACCACTTCACACTTAACTGGGTTGAAGTCCATCTGCCACTTCTCAACCAGTTCTGCATCCTATCGATGTCCCGCTGTAACCTCTGACAACCCTCCAGACTATCCACAGCACCCCCAACCTTTTGTGTCATCAGCAAACTTACTAACCCACCCTTCTATTTCTTCATCCAGGTCACTTATAAAAACCACAAAGAGGAGGGGTCCCAGAACAGATCCCCGCGGAACACCACTGGTCGCCGACCTCCGGGTGATTTAATTCTTGAAGTGATTTTCTGATTTTTTTCTTCAACCACCTATACAGGAGCTAGTGACACAGATTTTATTTCATCTCCAGAGTTATAGCACACATCACATGACAATTCAAACCAATTCTTGACATTCTATTAGGAATCTTTATAATTTATATAGTCATATGGTTGAGACTTTTGAAATCAGCTTTAACACAAATTGGAGATTTTCATTTTATAGAAGTAGTTGTAATAAGAATTATACTAAAAGGATAGAAGTAACAAACAAAAAATAAATTCTTTTCATTTTAGGCAGCTGAAGGGTGTTGTAAGGCCAATTCTTCCTTGGCTATACCAATAAGTCAGTCACTAATAAATCTAAAGAGCCAATTCAAGAGAAATAAATTTAAGCACAGAGCAGTTTGAATATGAAAGTTGCTGTTGTATGAAGTACTTTACATTAATACCAAATGTGGGGAAGTTAGATATGAGGGAAGAAGAATAGGAGGATATCCTGCTGCAGTTGTGTGGGATTAAGCTTGAATAGACCAGAAACACCAGCATAGAACATTTGAGCCAAAAAGCATGTGTATATGTTTCATGTCCTGTGCAATTCCGTGTAATTATTCTAGAGTTGATGAAAAGGTTACAAGTAGTTAAAGAAAAAGGTAATCTTTCAACTCCCTTGCAGACTAAGAAAAATGAAAAATTTTATAACGTGTGAGAGAGTCTTTTGACATAGTCTTAAAGAGCTGAGAATTTTCTCGCTGTGTTAATTTATTAGTAGTCAATTCTGCTATTATTTAGATTAAAGTAGCATTTAGTGATTCATGTGAAATTTGTTATGAAAGGACTTAGCCTAAGGAAAAACACAATCTGGGACAGATTTACTAATATTATACATTTATTATGTTCAGCAAGTTACAGGCTCCTGTATCCCACGGTTTACATAATGAAGAATTTTATATCGCACTGTGTCGCAGGAAAATAGAGATTAATCAATAATGCTTAGTTAACATTAGTGGAAATATAGAAATTAAATTAAACTCTGATTACAGAATTGTCCTGTAGATCAAACTTAGAAGACAGAGATTAAAAAGGATACTTTATCAAATAGCAAAATCAAGAAATAATAGATATTGATATTCATTTTAAAGTTGTTGTAATCTCAGTTGTAGTGAGATAACAGATTGTCTGGTGGGTTGAGCTCAGGAGATGGTCTGTGATCTCAGCTTAGTTAAGAAGGCAGGGTCAGATCACAGATGGGTGACAGCCACAGCTGCAGTGTGTTTTGCGGAACCACTTTGAAAAAAATTAAGAAGAAACAAGAATACTATGCCATTGTTCCTGCATTTTCATAGAGGTTAATTATTTTTTCAAATGTTAATCTTAAAACAAATATTCAATATGACACCACAGAGAAGTTCAGGCAACAACCAATTCACAGCATGTGCATGTACTGACAAACAATGTAGAGCACAGATGAATAAAGACCACCAATTCATTTTAAGGTGAAACAAATTTTCATTGCTATTTAATTGTACTTTAATTAATATTATAATTAATCTTTGAAATATAAATGATAGACTGGCTCATGAGGATAGACTGCATTAGGTAAGCTTGTATCTGGTGGAATGTAAAATTGTGAGAAGAGATTTAATTGAAACCATAAGATCCTGAGGGGTCTTGATAGGGTAGACGTAGGGAGGATGTTTCCTCTTGTGGAAGAATTCAGAACACGGTTTTGTTGCTTAAAAACAAGGGCTGGTCTAATGAGACAGAGATGAGGTAAAGAGAAATTCTTTCTCTCAGAGGATCATTTAGAACTAAGGGTGGTGGAAGTGGAGTTATTGAACATTTTTAATGAAGGAGCAGATGGGTTCTTAAGCAAGGGAATGAAAGGTCATCATGAATAGAAAGGGACATGGAATTGAGGTTACAATCAGATTAGCTGTGATTTTATTAATTAATGGAGCAGATGTGGGTGACCGTGGGATGTACTTCTGCTCCTAACGTGTATGCTTATTTGTGTGCCTTGGAATGTGATAATTTAGGATATTTCCAGTTTTGGTTGAAGGCACCGAGTCATAATATTCTCTAGCAAATCTAGTAGAAGACAATTTGCATGCATAGAAGCACTTCCTTCACGGTCTCACCTTGATTTGGTAAGTGGAGGTCATGGAAGGCACATAGTATCCTCTGCAGTTGCAGGCTTAGAAATTTATAGCATAACACTGAAAATTGTGAAGCATCATATAATTGTTATTATTTACAAATCAATAAGACCATAGAAATAGGACCAGAAATAGGCCATTCGGTCTGCTGTGCCATTCCATCATGGCTGCTCTATTTCCCTCTCAATTCCATTCTCCTGTCTTCCCCCCCATAACCTTTGACACTCTGACTAATGAAGAACCATGCTTCTAATCAGACTCCATGCTTCCTCAGCATTACCTGCCCTTCCACCTATCTTTATGTCATCCACAAACCTGGCTACAAATCCATCAATTCTGTCATCCAAGTCATTGACACATAACATGAAGAGAAGCGATCCCAACACCAACCCCAGTGGAACACAATTAGACACTGGTAGCCACTAGAAAAGGCCCCCTTTATTCTCACTCTTTTCCTCCTGCCAGTCAGCCACTCTTCTATCCATGTTGGTATTTTTTATGTAATACCATGGTCTCTTATCTTGTAAAGCAGCCTCATGTGCAGCAATTTGTCAAAGGCTTTCTGAAAATCCAAGTAAATAACATCCACTGGTTCTCCTTTGTCTGTCCTGCCTATTATTTCCTCAATGAATTCCAACCAGCTGACTTTGCCCTATTTTATCTTGTGCATCTAATTATCCCAAAACCTCATTCTTAATAAGGCCTCCAACATCTTCCCAACCATGAAGTCAGGATAACTGGCCTGGAAGGCAAGCGAGCCTTCAGGGTGCCAGATTTTCTTGGCTCTGGAGATGTGCTGATTCTAGGCCAGTGCCCCTGACTGAAGCATTGTGGGAGAGCATGGAACATTGGGAGCAGTGGGTTAGCAGCCGGGATTGAGTGTCCAGAGACCTGGGCCTTTCTGGGGCTGACTCTCTGGGTGCAGAGCTTGGAAAAAGTGACGCAACAGACTTTTAACGTTGTAAATCGGTGAGTTGTTTGTTATGTGTCCCCTCTCGCTGTGAAACTGGGACGCCTCTTTCTCCCCTATCAGAGAGAGAGAGAGCCTGTGGTATGTCAAATTACTGGGTGAACAAGTAGTCTTTGGGGTACTGCAAGTCTGTGCCTAAATTGATGCTTTGCTGCACGCTTGAGTGCTCGGTGGAGGGCGCTGATGCTTTTTTGCTGGTGGGGTAGGAGGGGGTTGTTGCTTTGTTACTGCTTGTGCATGGGAGGGGGAGTTGGGGGGGCTTTGGGGTTCTAACATTTAACTGCCATTCATTCTTTGGGGCACACCTCTGTTTTTCGTGGATGTTTGCGAAGAAAAAGAATTTCAGGATATATATTGTATACATTGCTCTGATATTTAATGTACCTATTGAAACCTACTTATTGATTTATCAAGAGTCACTAGATTCTGGAATGGTTGCAGAAGACTGGAAAATTGCAAATATCTCTCCATTCTTCAGTAGGGAGGAAGGCAGAAGAAAGGAAATTATGGGCCAGTTAGCCTGACCTCAGTGGTTGGGAAGATATTGGAGTTGGTTGTCAAGGATGTGGTTTAGGGGTACTTGGAGGCATTTGGTAAAATAGACGTAAGTCAGCATGGTTTCCTTGAGGAAAAATCTTGCCTGACAAATCTGTTAGAATTCTTTTAAGAAAATAACAAGCAGGATAGACAAAGGAGAATTGGTGGATGTTGTGCACTTTGACTATCTGAAGGCCTTTGACAAGGTGCCGCATATAAGGCTGCTTAACAAGATAAGAGCCCATGATATTACAGGGAAGATAATAGCTTGGATAGACCATTGGCTGATTGGCAGGAGGCAAAGAGAAGGAATAAAGGGAACTTTTCTTATTGGCTAGTGATGTTCAACAGTAGTCAGTGTTGGAACCGTTTCTTTTTATGTTGAATGTCAATAATTTGGATGATGGGATTGATGGCTTTATTGCCAAGTTTGTAAACAATATAAAGATAGGTGATGGCACAGGCAGTGTTGAGAAAGCAGGGAGTCTGAAGAAGGATTTGGACAGATTAGGAGAACGGTCAAACAAGTGGCAAATGGAATATAGTGTCCGGAAATGTATTGTAGAAGGAATAAAAGCATAGACTATTTTCTAAGTGGGAGAAAATTCAAAAATATGAGGTGCAAAGGGACTTGGAAGTCCTTATGCAGGATTCTCCAAAGGTTGAGTCAGCGGTGAGGAAGGCAAATGCAATGTTAGCATTCATTTCCAGAGGTGTAATGCTGAGGCTACATAAGACACTGGTGAGGCCTACTTGGAGTACTGTGAACAGTTTTGGGCCTCTTAGTTAAGAACAGATATGCTGACATTGGAGATGTTTCAGAGCAGTTCCGCGAGGATGATACTAGAGGTTTATCATATGAAGAGCGACTGATGGTTCTGGGCCTGTATTCACTGAAATTTAGTAGAATGACGAAGGATCTTATTAAAACCTATCGAACGTTGAATGGCTTAGATAAATTGGATGTGGAGAGAAGGCAGGAGATGGGGTTGACAGAGAAGCGGATTAGCTGTGATGAAATGGCAGAGTAGACGCGATGGGCTAAATGACCTAATTCTGCTCTTATGGTTTTATTGTCCTTTTGTTCTGTGAAATCAACAAAATTATTTTAGTAGCTTATTGTGCTGAATTGCACTGCAAACTTATTCTGTTACTTTTTTGTGTATTTAGCACAAAGGGCAAGAACAAATCCAAACATTTAAGCTTACCTCAAGCGCAGAAGTCATCAATTATCGCTTAGTTCAGTCAGAATATACGGTATCATTGCCTATGTCAGCATTTACTATGTGTGCCTAGTCCATGGTATCACTATGGTTATGCACAATTGATTAACAGTATTGCAGAATATGATACAGAACCAGCAAAGCAAAGTTTAATGTAGAAACAAACCCAGTTTGGTGGAGATCCAGTGTAGTCTGGTAGAATGCCAATGAGGCACAGCACAGAGATCAGCTGTACACGTTCTCACTGCTGCCGTTAGGAGGTACAAGAGCCTCCAAACTCACACCACTAGGTGCAAATACAATTACTACTCCTCAACATCCAGGCTCTTGAATAAAGGGATAGTTACTCTCCCTTGTCCCATCATTGTAATGTTCACACAACCAGAGATCTCACTTTAAGGATTCTTTATCTCATTATCTCATGCTCTCGTTATTTATTAATATCTGCATTTACACAGTACTCTGCACTCTGGTTGACCTTTTATTGATGCTGTTATGGTTACTATTAATCACAGGGTTGTACATAGTGGCATATATGTACTTTGATAATAAAATCTAAAGCACTTTTTATATATAACTTGGGGAGAATGTTATTTACTTTCCATTGGCTATATGGTTTGATTGAAATGTTCAATGAGTATATTATATTCACACACACATATGGCATAGAGATCCCTCACACAGTTTTCCACAAGGCAAATGAGTTGGACAAACTTACATCCTGTAAATTATTTTCTAGTATTGCTATATTTACACCTGCACAGTGGCCTTGCCATGGGTCATAATGAACTGTCCCCGCATAATTGTACCAGCAGAGAGACTTGATGCAGTATTTGGCAGAGCTATGTCAGAGGCTGAGGAATGATGTGAAAGGCATCCATATAATTATCAGAGGCATGCATAGCGTAGATAGTCAGAATTTTTTTGCAGAATCGAAATGTCAAATAGCAGAGGACCTGCATTTAAGTTTAGGAAAATGTATCGGGCAGGTTTTTTCACACAGGGAGTAGTAAATACCTGGAACAGGTTGCAAGGGTTAGTGGTGAAAGCCGATATGAAATTGGTGTTCATATGCAGGGAATGGATCACGTACAGGCAGAAGAAATTTAGTTTAATTTAGCATCATGTTTGGCACAGATACCATGGGACAATGGGCCTGTCCCCATGCTCTGCTGCTGTATGATCTATGTCCATGCAGTTTCAAAGCAGGAAAGGGCTGGTCCACACAGGGACAGGTCTGGCACTTTCTCCCTAGTAATGGCAACTTCATTCATTTCCGCCCCCTGACACTCTCTAACTTCCAGCATACTGCTAGGGTCTTCCACAGTGAAGACTGGTGCAAAGTACTTATTCAGTTCATCTTCCATTTCCTTGTCTCCCATTACTACATCTTCAGCATCATTTTCAAGTGGTATGATACGTACTCCTGCCACTCTTTTACTCTTTTTATGTCTGTAAAAACTTTGTATCTTCTTCGATATTATCTTCATATTTCATCTTTTTCCTCCTTATTGCCTCTTTAGCTGCCTTCTGTTGGTTTTTAAAAACTCCTGAGTCCTCTAACTTCACATTAAATTTTGATCTCTTTGGTTTTATGTTGGTTTCAACTTCCCTTGTCAGTCACAGTGGTGTTATTCTGCCTTTACAATTCTACTTCTTCTTTGGCATGTATCTATCCCGCACCTTCCGAATTATTCCCAGAAATTCCAGCGAATGCTGATCTGCCATGGTCCCTGCTGGTGTCGCTTTCACTCAGCTCTGGCTAACTCCTCTCTCATGCCTTTGTGATTCCCTTTACTCCACTGTAATAGTGATACATTGGATTTTAGCTTTTCCCTCTCAAATTGCAGGGTGAATTCTATCATATTATGATCACTGCCTCCTAAGGGTTCCTTTACTTTAAGTTCCCTCATCAAATCTGGTTCATTACAGAACACCCAATCTAGAATTGCTGATCCCCTAATGAGCTCAAGAACAAGCTGCTCTTAAAAGCCACTTTCTAGGCATTCTACAAATTTTCTCTCTTGGGATCCAAAATCAGCACCAACCTGATTTTCCCAATCTATCTGCATATTGAAATCCCCCAAGACTTTCGTAACATGGTCCTTTTGACATACCTTTTCTCTCTCCCATTGTAATTGTACTTCACATCCTAGCCATTGTTTGCAGGCCTTTAAATAACTCCCATTAGGATCTTTTACCTTGCGGTTTCTTAACTTTACCCACAATAATTCGACATGTTCCGATCCAATGTCACCTCTTTCTGAGGAATTGATTTCAATTTTTACCAACAGAGCCACACAACGCCCTCCGCCCACCTGCCTGTCCTTGGATGTTGAACTCCCAACTATTATCTTCTTTCAGCCATGACTCAGTGATACCCACAACATCTTACCAGGCAATCTCTAACTGCGCTACAAGATCATCTACCTTATTCTGTATACTGCCTGCATTCAAATATGTCACCTTCAGTCCTCTATGCATCACCCTTTTCAATTTTGTCCCCCTGTTGCTCTGCAACTAATCCCACTGAGTGTAATTTTGCCCCATTATCTGTCTGTCCTTCCTGACTGTCTCACTATACATTGCCTCTGTTTGTATACCAACTGACTCGTGCACAGCCCTGTCACTCAGTTTACCATCCCCCTGCCAAATTAGTTCAAACTCTCCCAACGAGTTCTAGCAACCCTGCCTGCGAGGAAGTTGGTAAGGATAGGCTCCCTTCCCTCTGCTCCTCTGACCTGCAACACAGGAGCCACCCAGGGCTGTATCCTGAGCCCCCTCCTCTACTCCCTACACACCCAGGACTGTGTTGTCATGCACAGCTTCAATTCGCTGATCGAATTTGCAAATTACATGACATCGATAGGCCTTATTTCCAACAATGATGAGATAGCCTACAGAGCAGATGTCAATGCCCTGACACTGAGGTGCCAAGAAACCAACCCCTCCCTCAATCTCGAAGAAATGAAGGAGTTGATCATGCATTACAGGAGGAATAGAGACAGACTTGCCCCTATTGACATCAATGGGACTGTAGTTGAGAGAGAGAGTAGTTTCAAGTTCCTCGGTTTACACATCACCGAAGATCTCGCCTGGACTATTCATACTGGCTGTGTGGTGAAAAAAGCACAAAAGCACCTCTGTCACCTCAGACGGCTGAAGAAGTTTGGCATGAGTCTCCAAAACCTCAGGACTTTCTACGAGGGCACCATCAAGAGCATCCTGACTGGCTGTGTCATCGCCTGGTACGGGAACTGCACCACCCTGAATCACAGGGCACTGCAGAGAGTGTTGCGGACAGTCCAGCACAGCTGTGGATGTGAACTGTCCTCTATTCTGGACATTTACAGCAGCAGCAGGTGTGTAAAAAGGGCCCAGGGGATCATCAGGTACTCCAGCCTCCCCAAACGCAAACTGTTTCAGCTGCTACCGTTTGGCAAGCGGTACCACAGCATTAAGGCCCGGACCAACAGGCTCCGGGACAGCTTCTTTCATCAGGCCATCAGATTATCAATACACGTTGATCTGATTGTGCATCTGACTGTACATACAGATATACAAAAAGATTATGTATACAATCTTAGTGTTTGGGCAATATCCTCCCACATTTCCCTTCCTTATTGCTCGTACATTGCAATGGAAATGCAACATAAAGATTTTTATCCCTTGGATGTAAAAAATAAGTACAAATTGCTCCCCCTCGTGTTCAGGTGAACTTCTCACTATTCAGGCCATTCCCACTCCTTTTGTATAGATCATACCTTCCCAGAAGAGATCCCAATCATCTGGAAATCTGAAACGCTGCCCCCTGCACCGGTTCCTCAGCCACGCATTCATCTGCCAAATCATTCTATTGTTACCCTCACTGGTGCAGGCAGCAGTCCAGAGATTACCGCACTGGAAGTCCTACTTTTCAACCTTCCACCTAGGTCCCTAAGTTCTCTCTTTTATACTTTATACTTGGTTGGACCAAGTCAGGTCATTTGTGATACTGACCTCGAGGAACTTAAAGCTTTTGACCTGTTCCACTTGCGCACCACCGATGTAAATTGGGTCGTGCGGTTCGCTACTCCTTCTGAAGTCAACAACCAATTCCTTCATCTTGCTGACATTGAGGGATAGGTTATTGTCTTCACACCATGCCACCAGGATCTTAATTTCTTCTCTGTACTCAAACTCATCATTACCCGAGATACGGCCTACAATTGTTGTGTCATCAGCAAACTTAATATTGAGTTTGATGGAAACTTGGCTACACAATCATGGGTGTACAGTGAGTACAGCAGGGGGCTGAGTACACAGCCTTGTGGTGCACCAGTGCTCAGAGTGATTGTAGAGGAGAGCTTGTCCCCTATTTTTACAGCCTGGGTCCTGTCTGTGAGGAAGCTGAAGATCCAGCTACAGATCTGAGTGCTAAGGCCCAGGTTCCAGGGCTTAGGAATCAGTTTATTTGGAATGATGGTATTAAAGGCAGAGCTGTAGTCAATGAAAAGGAGCCTTACGTATGCGTCTTTATTCTCCAGGTGTTCTAAGGAGGAATGTAGGGCCAGAGAGATGGCATCTGCCGTTGACCTGTTGCTCCGGTAGGCGAATTGCAAAGCGTCGAGGTTGACTGGTAGGCTGTGGTTGATGTGTGCCATAACCAATCTCTCGAAGCACTTCATAGCAATTGATGTCAGAGCCACAGGTCGATAGTCATTCAGGCATACCACCTTGCTCTTCTTCCGCACTGGGATTATCGTTGCCTTCTTCAAACACGAGGGGATCTTAGACTGAAGCAAGGAGCAGTTGAAGATGTCAGCAAATACTCCAGCTAGCTCACTTGCACAGGCCCGGAGAACCCGTCCCGGAACGCCATTTGGGCCCGTCGCCTTCCTTGGATTTATCTTCAGGAAGGCCCTTCTAACGTCCTCCTCGGTGACGATGAATCTTGATGCCACCAGGTCCGGTTCATCCGGAGGGAGCGGGACGCTCCTCTTCTGTTCAAATCTTACATAGAATACTTTAAGTTCATCAGGAAGAGAAGCGCCACAATTATTGATATTCCCAGCCTTTCCTTTGCACCCTGTGATCTCATTTAGACCCTGCTATAGTCTACTGGCATCCCTTTGGTTAGCCTGGGCTTCCAACTTGGCTCAATATTGCCTCTTGGCACCCTTAATGGCTTTCCGGAGTTCAGGCCTGGATTCCGTGTAGTGACTGGTATATCCGGACCTAAAAGCCACAGCTCTAGCCTTTAAAAGGGACTTGACCTCATAATTCATAATTCTGGTTAGGGAATACCCGGAGCTCTCTTCAGGACCTGCTCCCTTTTCCTACCTATGTCATGGGTGCCAATATGTACCAAGACTTCCAGCTGCTCACCCTCAGCCTTTAGAATGCCATTGACTTGATCTGAGATGTTCCAGGGCCTGGCACCTGGGTGGCAACATACCATCTGGGTGTCTCTATCGCATCCACAAAATGTCATGTCTACGCCAATTTATGGAATCTCCTATCAATCCCGCACTCCTCTTCCCCTTCCTTCCCTTATGAGCGGCAGTGCCAGACTCAATGCCAGACTCCCGGTTGCTGCAGCTTCCACCTGGCAGGTTGTTCCCTGACCACCCCCCCCCCCCCCCCACAGCAGTATCCAAAACAGTGTACTTATTACTGAGGGGATCAGCTCCAGGGGTACTCTGCACTGGCTGCCCATTTCCATTTCCTTTTCCTCTCCTGGCACCTCCCCGGGTACCTGCCTCCTTGTAGCTTCTCAGTTCCTTGTATGAGCTGAAGGTCATCCTCCTGCGGGTCGAGTTCCTCAACATGTTTTTTCTGAGGAGCTGCTGCTTAGTGCATCTGCTGCAGTTGTGGTTATCTGGGATGTTGGACCCCACACAAAGAACACAACAATCCCCTGGAGCCATCGTCACTGCTCTAATTATGTACTAACAGATGAAGAATGAAGAAAAAAGAAACTTGCCAGATATGTACCTCACCCAAGCATGGTGAGCCAAAGACATCCCTCTCTAACACTGGTCCACTCACACAAAGGCTGCTCCATTTGTCCCTGCCTTACTTTTATTTGCCCTTGCCAATGAATCGTGATTAGGTTGGGCTGCCAGAAAAACACCGAAAGCCTGCTAACGCTTCTTTTTAAAATCTCACTCACAGACCTATAAGTTATCTTCTCTCTTGCCCCCGATCTGATTGGTCTGCTGGAAATATCTGCTGCTTGTCTCATTCTCAGAGAAGTTAAGCCTTCAATGCCATCATTCCAGATCTTAACGTACTAGGTCCCACCTTTATTAACAAAAAGGCTCAGCAGAAGATTAGATTAGATTAGATTATGAGGACACGCAGTCCTCTTTTATTGTCACTTAGTAATGCATGCATTAAGAAATGATACAATGTTTTTCCAGAATGATATCACAGAAACACATGACAAACCGACTTAAAAACTGACAAAAAACACATAATTATAACGTATAGTTACAACAGTGCAAAGCAATACCATAATTTGATAAGAACAGACCATGGCACGGTAAAAGTCTCAAAGTCTCTCGAAAGTCCCATCATCTCACGCAGACGGTGAACCTCCAGCGCCGCAAACTTGCCGATGCAGCATCCTGGAAGCATCCAACCACAGTCCGACTCTGAGTCCATCTGAAAACTCCGAGCCTCCAACCAGCTCTCTGACACTGAGCTCCGGCAACAGGCAATAGGCAAAGCCAAGGATTTGGGGCCTTCCCCTCCGAAGATTCTCGATCGCACAGTAGCAGCGGCAGTGAAGCGGGCATTTCAGAAGTTTCTCCGGGTGTTCCTCTGTGCTTCTCACGGCTGTCTCCATCAAATCAGGGTTGTGCACGGACCCCAGCTAACACATACAATACCATTCGGAACAGCCGCGTGTGCTGCGTGGCGCCGCCATCTTCTCCTCCCTCCCTTTTATTGTGGCATTTGGTAGAATTCCATTTTCCCCAAAACATACTGGTGCAGTCCCTCTCTGCCATCATAGGGAATGTTGTCACATCAACCATTACAATCTGGTTTAGTCCAACATTTTCTCACAATGTATGAAAACTACAGTGATCTGTCAGGTCAGCTAAAAAGGTAATTGACTGCAGTCTCCCATCACTGCAGCACTTGTATGCACCTAGGACAAAGAAGTGGACAGGGAAAATCATTGAGGACACTCACCACCCAGCGAACAGCCTTTTCCAAAAGCTCCCTCTGGAAAGGACTAAAGGGCTATTAGAGCAAATAACTTCACACTGTCTTAAAAGTTTCTTCCCCAAGTCAGTTGATCTGATCAAACATTCTAGTTAGCCACCTAACCCCGCCTCTATCTATGATGTCAGTCGCTAAACTGCACTGCAAACACATTATTCCACTTTTTATATTGCTGTTTGCATTGTAAACACATGCTGGTATTTGTGTTTATTTCACATTCTTTCCATATCTGTACTTTAACCACTAATTTACTTTTCAGATCTAATTCTTTATTATAATTATTAAATGTTGTTCTTTTTGTTGCATGTAATGCTATCAGACCACAGCAGGTTCCTAATATATATATATATCAATATATGTGACAAATAAATTCGATCCTGATCCTTATGATCTCCCTCTTGGCAAAGTTTTCGATCAATTACTCAAATGTTTCATGCAATTTTAGAGGTAAATTTTGTTAGTACACTTGTGAAGTCTACTGGCATTTTTAATTGTATCAAAGGAACTATATAAATATTATACAGATCTAGATTAATTTTACGAAGGATTCAATGTTGTCCCGTATAATAGTCAACTACATAGAATCTACCTTCAAAGTGAGGGTTGTGAGCATATTCAAATAAATAAGCACTCGATAACAATGAGTCATACTGTTATCTGATTGGCAACTGGTTACTGGCAGGGCACCAGAAGATTCACTATTGGGTACATTATTGTTTGCAATTATTATAAATTATTTAAAGGGAAGAATTGTGCCAAACCTGTGGACAGTTTCAAAGCATGCAAACTTAAGAGGATTGTAAGAGGCGTCTTCATTAAATGGAGAAATTGAAGACACAGTGAATTCATGAACGTGTAAGACGAGGAGACCTGTCAGAGGAAAAGTTGTTGCAAATGATATACTAAATACTTGTATCTGATCTGATACCTCAAATACTTATACTTGAGGTATCAGATCATAAGATATGTTGCCCTTTAGTGCACAGATAATGAAAATCATCAGCTAACAAGGAATACTAAATATTGGAAGAACAGTAAGGTGTATAAACTCATAATTTCAAGGGTATAACTTGGTGTCAGCGAGACCATATTTAGAATATCCCCATTTTAAAAGAATATTCAACTGCTGGGGATCTCAAGAATGGCTGCAGGGCTATTCCAAAGTTTTAGGACATGAGGAAATATTGACCATGCTGGACATAGTGGAGGTCCTGATTGAAGCTGCTTGTAGGTAAGCTTTCCAGGCTCGTGCGGGTGGTAATCACAAGGAAATATAGCCACAAATTCATGGGATTCTCCAAGTAGGAAGACAAAATGGACAGTCTCTTTTTGCCTAAATTGTGTTGTTATTTATGAACATTTAAAGAGGGAAGGATAGAATAAGAATGGGTGAGAAATCTCAAATAGCGAGCCAGAGGAAGTACATGCTCATTCATTAGCTGAATAGTCTAAACCTGTTGAGCAGTAATCCAAACTGTATTTGGTCTTCCCACTGGGGGCAAGACAACATTAAACTTTGAATACAGTTTATAAAATAGGGGGAAGCACATGCTTTTTGGCCCTGTGAGTTCATATGGCGAGACATGCCAACTAGTGGAGTGGTGTTGCAGCAACAACCTGGCACTGAACATCAGTAAGATGAAAGATCTGATTGTGGACTTCAGGAAGGGTAAGACGAAGGAACACATACTAATCCTCATAGAAGGATCAGAAGTGGAGAGAGTGAGCAGCTTCAAGTTCCTGGGTGTCAAGATCACTGAGGACTTAACCTGGTCCCAACATATCGAAGCAGTTATAAAGAAGGCAAGACAGTGACTATACGTCATTAGGAGTTTGAAGAGATTCGGTATGCCAAAAAATATACTCAAAAACTTCTATAGATGTACCATGGAGAGCATTCTGACAGGCTGCATCACTGTCTGGTATGGGGGGCACGGAGCTACTGCACAGGACCGAAAGAAACTGCAGAGGGTTGTAAATTTAGTTGGCTCCATCTTGGGTACTAGCCTACAAAGTACGTAGGACATTTTCAAGGAGCGATGTGTCAGAAGGGCAGTGTCCATTATTAAAGACCTCCAGCACCCAGAACATGCCTTTTTCTCACTGTTACCATCAGGTAGGAGATACAGAAGCCTGAAGGCACACACTCAGTGACTCAGGAACAGCTTCTTCCCCTCTGCCATCCGATTCCTAAATGAACATTGAACCCTTGAACACTAACTCACTTTTTAAGTGTATATTATTTCTGTTTTTTGGCATGATTTTTAATCTATTCAATATACGTATACTGTAATTGATTATCTTATTTATTTATTATTTTATTTTATTTTCTTCTATATTATGTATTGCATTGAACTGCTGCTGCTAAGTTAAAAAATTTCACGACACATGTCGGTGATAATAAACCTGATTCTGAGAATTCTGAATGAACAGGAATTGTTTTTATTACTCTTGTTTCAATAGGTTGGGACAGCACAAGAATGAGCAATATTATCTGAAAGATCATGTGTCTGATCTGTGCCTGTGAGAAACAAAGGAGGGAAGATATACTAAATAGGGGAATCGTTTGTAGGTGAAAATACCATCAAAGAAGCTAATTGGATGAGAAGTAAACAGAAAGTGGGACAATTTAATTGTGGGAAGGGTTGAGAGCACGGAGTGGAAAGTGCTGTTAACAAGGAAACATGCTGACATTTCAGAGTTTGTGTGCCAAAGGAAGTATCACAATTTAGTAGAGAGGAGAAAGTTGAAAGAATTTTTTTAAGCTATTTCAGATGTTTATGGAAGTCTTTAGATTTTACTTTACATCTGTGCAAAGCCCTTTGCAAGGAATAGAGAGAGATAAATCCATTAAATGCAAGTGGATTCTCCGGCTTTCAGGTTTCAGCATTGATTTGGCATGGCCAGCTCTCTAATCTTCTTGTCGATAAGTTCAGTCTACCAGATTCTTAAATTACATTGGAGTGCTTTTTGTATTTATCTTTCCCATACCTTTTCATAGTCTCCTGCATATCTGTTTTTAAACCCCTTCATTCCTTTGATGTTATTTTTTTTCATTGCATCTTTATTTCATTTTTCTTCGTTCTTCAGGAAGACCTATTCATTGATATAAAATCCATTAATATTTTCTGTGTGACAGAAATCAGCCCTCATAACTACCCGAACCTACGTTTCTTATATTCCATTCTCCCATCCTTGAAATGGGTTTGGTTATCTTCCATTTTCCAGCTTAAAGCACTTACATGATACTTACTCATTATAGTTCATGAGTACTATATTACTGTGTATTGTCAGTTTACTAAAATTTATTGTTTATATATAATTATATCATATATAAAATCTTTTGACATTCATTGCTTTCCATCAAACAATAGTACATAAACAGATTCAGATGCCAGGAGATTTGTGAGACAATAGCACAAGTCAAATATTTGCTGATTATAACCCTTTTACCAGTTGGGTGCTGCCATCTAGCAATGAGAAGCCTGGTAGAGCAAAGGCTTAGTATTCATAGAAAAGCAGATGACATAGCCCAAAACTTATACTCAAATATGACTATAAATTAGCATCCATATTCAAATAAAAATAATTAAATATAAATGAGGTGAGGCATACAATATCAGACTCCTTTCTAACCTGAAGCATCTGAGAATGAAAATGTAGTTCCTTTAAAAAGAGAATGCTCTTATTAACAAAACAGAGTTTGAAATTATTAAAGGTGATTTATCAGTTCTGTCTGTGGGATCTGGGCAGCATCCACTGAACCAATGCAAAATATTATGAAGTTTTCAAAGTATGTGGCAAAGAACCATTCACATTGTGTGAATGTTTGTTTGAAGAAATCCCTGCCCAATTGCCATCAGCATACAGTGCTGATAAAAAGTATTAAACTCCAATGTTTTATTGTTTTGCAGTATTGAATTGCAGTGGATTTAATTTGGCTTTTTCTTTACATTGATCAACAGAAAGCGACTCTTTCGTTTCAAAGTGAAAACAGGTCTCTACAGAGTGAACTACATTAATTACAAATATAAAACACAATAATTGATTACATAAGTATTCACCCCCTTTCAAGTCAATATTTAACAGATGCATCTTTAGCAGCAATTACAGCATTGACTCTATGTAGATAGGTCCCTATCAGCTTTGCACATCTGGACACTGCAAATTTTCCCCAATCTTCTTTACAAAACTGCACGAGCTCTGTCAGATTGCATAGGGATCATGAGTGAAGAGCCCTTTTCAAGTCCAGCCATAAATTCTTAATTGGATTGAGGTCTGGACTCTGACTTGGCCACATCAGCACATTAATTTTCTTGTTTTTAAGCCATTCCTGTGTTGATTTGACTTTGTGCTTTGGGTCATTGTCTTGCTGGAAAACCAATCTTCTCCCAAGTTGCAGTTAACTTGGGGACTGCATCAGGTTTTCCTCCAGGATTTCCCTATATTTTGCTGATTCATTTTACCCTCTACCTTCATAAGCTTTCCAGGGCATGTGCAGTGAAGCATCTCCAAAGCACAATGCAGCCACCCCCATGCTTTAAGGTAGGGATGGTATGTGGTTTAGCCTGATGGCCAAAAGCTCAATTTTGGTTTCATCAGACCATAAAACCTTATTTCAGCTGACTTCAGAGTCCCCCACATGCCTTATAGCAAACTCTAGCCAAGATCTGATGTAAGTTTTTTTCAATAGTAGCTTTCTCTGCCACTCGCTCATTAAGCTGCAACTGATGAAGCACCTGGGCAACAGTTGTATGTGCAGTCTCTCCCATCTCAGCCACTGAAGCTTGTAACTCCTTCAGAGTTGTCATAGGTCTCTTGGTGACCACCCTCACTAGTTCCCTTCTTGCACGGACACTCAGTTTTTGAGGACAGTATGCTTTAAGCAGATTTATAGCTCACTCCATTTTTGAAGATGACCTGCTGTAGGCAGATTTACAGTTGTGCCATATTCTTCCCATTTCTTGATAATTGACTTACCTGTACTCTGAGGGATATTCAATGACTTGGAAATTTTCTTGTATCCATTTCCTGACTTGTTCTTTACCATAACATTTTCACAGAGCTGCTTGGAGTGCTCTTTTGCCTTCATGGTGTAGTTTTTTTCCAGGATACTGACTCAACAGAAGTTGGACTTTGCAGATACAGGTGTATTTTTACTACAATCAATTGAAACACCTTGACTGCACACAAGTCTCCAAAAATAGATCTCCATTTAACTAATTTTGTGATTTCTAAAACCAGTTGGCTGCACCAGTGATGATTTAGTTTGTCACATTAAAGGGGGAGAATACTTACGCAATCACTTATTTTGTGTTTTATATTTGTAATTAATTTGGATCACTTTGTAAAGATCTGTTTTCACTTTGACACAAAGTAGTCTTTTTCTGTTGATCAGTGTGAAAAAAAGCCAAATTAAATTCACTGTGATTCAATGTTGTAAAACAATAAAATATGAAATCTTCCCAGAGGAGTGAATACCTTTTATAGGCACTGTGTAAACTGCAGCACTAGTGGTCCCAATGCACTAAACCACTGTTATACCAAGATAAAGAATGCCCACTGTTGCATGCCCAGACCGCATTTCTATCATTCTGACTTTCTCCTACCTGCATACAAGCAGAAGCAAAAGAGCAAAGCTCCAGAGATAGGACAAAAAAGAGGCATTTGTGGGAGGCAGTGGAGCAGCTATGGGATTGTTTTGAGTCAGTGGACTGGGCCGTATTCAAGGACTCATCTGTGGTTCTGAATGAATACACCATGGCTGTCATGGATTTTATAAAAAACAGCTGTAGATGAGTGCGTCCCCACAAAATCATTCAGTCTTTCCCAATCAGAACCCCTGGATGAACCATGATCTGCTGAGAGTCAAATCAGAGGCACTCAACGCCGATAATCAAGAAAGTTACAAAGTCCAGGTATGATCTCCAGAAACCCATCTGACCGGCAAAGAATCAATGAAGGATGCTCGGCAGTTGTGGCAGGGCATGAGTACTATCACCTCCTACAAAATTAGACCAAGCGACATAAGCGACAGCAGGGCTTCACCTCCAGATGAGCTCAATGCCTTCTATGCTCACCTTGACCATCAAAAACATGGAGGAACCATCAAAACGACCCATGGCATATGATTTCTGTATCTGAGGCCAACATAGGAGAGTCCTTTAGGAGGGTGAACTCATGCCTTTATTCCTTACACCAAATTTCCTACACTATATTCCATCTAGTCACAAGCAGCCAACCGTAAAAAGCCTCCTCCTTTATTCCCACTCTTTGCCTCTTGTCAGTCAACCAATATTCTATCCATGCTAGTACCTTTACTGTAATGTACTCTTATATTCCGAAGCAGCCTCATGTACGGCACCTTGTCAAAGGCCTTTTGAAAATCCAAGTACACAAACCCGATTCTCCTTTGTCTATGTTACTTGTTATTTCCCCAAAGAATTTCAACAGATTTGTCAGGCAAGGCTTCCCCTAAAGGAAATCATGCTGAGTTTGATCTATTTTACCATGTGCCTACAAGTACCTCACAACCTCATCCTTAATAATGGACTCCAACATCTTTCCAACCACTGAAGTCAGGCTAACTAGCCTAGGATTTCCTTTCTTCTGCTTCCCTCCCTTAAAGAGTGAAGTTTTTGCAAATTTCCAGTCCTCTGGAACCATTCCAGAATCTAGTGATGCTTGAAAGATCATTACTAATTCCTCACAATCTCTTCAGCTACCTCTGCAGTGTAGTCCATTAGGTCCAGATGATTTATTTACCTTCAAACCTTTCAGCTTCCCAAGAACCTTCTACTTAGTAATAGCAACTACACTCACATCTGCCCCTAACCCTCTCAAATTTCTGGCATACTGCAGGCATCCTGCTGAAGGGTCTCGGCCTGAAACATTGACTGTTTACTCTGTTCCATAGATGTTGCCTGGCCCATGAGTTCTTCCAGCATTTTGCGTGCATTGCAATATTATGATCACTGCTTCCTAAGTGTTCCTTTACCTTAAGCTCCCAAATGAAATCTGGAACACAACACCCAATCTAGAATTGCCTTACCCCTAGTGGGCTCAATCAAAGATGTTCTAAAAAGCCAATTCTTAGGCACTCTACAAGTTTCCTCTCTGGGGATCCAGCACCAGCTTGATTTTCCCAATCTACCTGCATATTGAAATTCTCCTAAGACGAGTGTAACAGTGCCCTGTTTACATGCCTTTTCTATCTCCCATTGTAAGTTATATACCACATCCTGGCTACTGTTTGGAAGTCTGTATATAACTCCCATCAGGGTCTTTTCACCCTTGAAGTATTTTAATTCCAAATCTTCTGATCCTATCTCACCTCTTTCTAAGGATTTGATTTCATTTTTACCAACAGAGCCGCAAAATCCCTGTGCCAACCTGTCTGTCCTTTTGAAACAATGGGTGTCGTTGGATGTTAAGCTCCCAACTGTAATCTACTTTCAGCCATGACTCAGTAATGCTCACAACGACATACCTTCCAATCTCTAACTGCACTGCAAGATCATCTACCTTATTCTGTACGCTGTCCCTTACTCATTACCCTTTTCAATTTTGCCCATGTTACACCTCAACATCCCACTAACTGCAATTTTGCACTATTATCTGCCTGTCCTTCTTCACAGTCTGACTATACACTGCATCCAGTTGTCCCATTGTCTAGTTGTCCAATACGTTGCACCAACTGGTCCTTTCTCAGCCCTATCACTCTGGTCCACAACCCCCTGCCAAATCAGTTTAAAGTCTCCCTAACAGCTCTAGCAAAATTGCCAACAAGGATATTGGTGCCCCTTAGGTTCAGGCATAACACATCCCTTCTGTATGGGTCGTATCTTCTCCAGAAGAGTTCCCAATGATTCAGATAACTGAAACCCTGACCTCCACATCACTTCCTCAGCCACACATTCATCTGCCAAATCATCCTATTCTTCCCTTCCCTGGTGGGTAGAACAGGCAACAATCCAGAAATTACTATTTTGGAGGTCCTGCTTTTCAGCGTTCTGCCAAATTCCTTATATCCTCTCTTCAGGGCCTCCTCCCATTTTTCACATATACTACATGTACCATGACTTCTGGCTGCTCACCTTCCCCCTTTAGAATGCTGTGGACCCAATCCGAGACACCTCAGACCCTAGCACATGGGAGGAAAGATTCCATTCGGCTATCATTTTCACATCCACAAAATCTCCTGTCCACTCCTCTAACCATGGAATGCCCTATTACTAGTGCACTCCTCTTCCCCCCTTCCCTTCTGAGCCACAGAGCCAGACTTAGTGCCAGAGAACAGGTCACTGTGGCTTCGCCTGGTAGTCATCCCCCCCCCCCCCAAAAATATCCAAAGCGGTATACTTATTATTGAGGAGGAATGACCACAGGGATTCTCTGTACTAGCTGCCTATCACCTTTCCCTCTCCTGACAGTCACCCAGGTACCTCCTACCTCCTACAAATTAAGGGTGACTACTCCCTCTAGCTCCTATCTATCACCTCCTCATTCTCCCATATGAGCCAAAAGTCAACAATGTGCAGCTCCAGTTTTTTAACATGATCTCTAAGGAGCTGTGGCTCGATGTACTTTGTGCAGATGTAGTTATCAGGCAGACTAGAAGTCTCCTGGAGTTCTCACATCTCACACAAAGAACTTACCACTAACTCTGGACCCATTCTTAGTGCACTAGCTATGTACTAATTGACAAAGAAAGAGGGGGAAACTTACTAGAAACTGACTTACAACCTCCGCTTCTGCTTGGCCAAGCTTAGTGAACCATAGCCTCCCACTCTAACACTGGCCCACTCCGCCAATCTTCCTTTTATTGGCTCAAATAAAACTCACTCCTGATGAGAAATGTTGCTTTAAAATGGCTTCCACTTTGCAATGATGCCTCTTTCACTCGCTACTTCCAAATTATGACTCACTCCCAACAAAAGGTGTTCTTTTCATATGGTTCCCTCCTTGCAATGATGTCTCTCTCTTACTTGCTACATCAATTTTGGCCAAGCTATTTAGGATTGAGAAGAGTAAAATAAAGGTATGAGAATGCATAAGGGGTGTTATGACATGTTTATTTTAATGCAAGATCAAAGGGCATTGCAGGAGATCTTGGAACAGATAGCCTCTTTGGTCGTTTTGGTGTAGTATCTGGGGAGACCTACGAAGGCAGGAGAATAAATATGAAAAAGGGTTCATACTCCAAAAAATAATTAAATGTAACATTTGTATCAATCCAAGATTCGTGACGGACAGTAATTATGGATAATTTTCATAAAATGCATGCACGATATAATGTAACCTACATTTAAAACAAAGTTCAACTTCTTTTCTGTTTGTTGCCAATTATTTATGGAAACTATGAGTGTCCCACTGCGTTCCACATAAATCTTTCAAGTGCCACCCACAGCAAATGAATGAATCATATTCCAAGACGGAAGTTTTCTGATGGGCCCTGCGAAAGATCTGGTTCAGACAGGGAGAGAGAATTCTAAGTGCTAAGCAAAGATTTGGAACTCAATTAGACTGCTTAAGATGGGAAATAGAACCTTTTCTTTAAATGGGGTAAAGAAAATCTGGTTTGCACTTAATACTTCACCAGCTTGATCTAATTTGTTAGGTAATTGAGACAAGAAATTAGACCAATTTAAATGAATTTTTAAACATACAGGGGAATGCATTCTCTGTGTGCTGATGACAGTGTTAACTTTTTGGTTCACTTCCTGTGATAACCATTTCAAGTAAGAACACAAACTTAATTTTTCTACATACATTTCTGAAACTTCTAAACACAATTCCAGAGAAGATCATACCAATATGCTTTGTTCAAAGTTCAAAGTAAAATTTATTATCAGAGTATATACATGTCACCACATACAACCCTGATATTCTTTTTCCTGCGGGCATACTCAGCAAATCTATAGAACAGTAACTGTAAACAGGATCACTGAAAGAACCAGAGCATGGAAGACAACATGGTTGTCACCGTATGTTAAAGAAGTTGAGGAATTATATCGTACATTGTTTTGAGGAATAAAAGCAAGAGCTTTGGATCAATTGGAACTGATGAAAATGATTCCAACTTCATACTAACCACTGAGATACCTTTCTCGTATAAAAAAAAGATTTGTTAAATCACAGTGATTGACACCTGAGTGAAATTCTAGAATCTAACCCCTGCTGGTAATCTGGTATCTCAGCAAGTGTGACTGCGTAAGACCTTCCACTGCTATCCAGGTAATTGTAGTAAAAATGGGTGCTGAGCCCTAACGCGGCTTCTCTGTGATTTCCCTTCCTTTGCTTCCACCAATACAGTAATATAGTAATATTTTGATAATTTGCTGTCTGACTATTGGGAAATCCTGAAGGATTGGCACCTGGCTCACAAGTTGATTCCCAGGCTCTGCTGAAGCTCACCAGGACCCTCAATCCCACACTTTCCTGAAACTCACCATGTCCCTGGATCCTACACACCCCCAAAACTCACTGGAACCCTAGTTCCCACCACACGACTTTTAAACCTACCGGGTGTACTGGAAAATTGTATATAGAAATGCATCACAGATGTAAAAAAGTGAATGTACGCTATATTGGTGGGTGTTGGAGGTGTGATCAGTAAGTTTGCAGATGGTGTAAAGATTGATGTTGTCAGTGGTGTATAGGGTAGTCTTAGGCTACAGGATGACATGGATATGTTGGTGAATAGCACTGAGAAATGGCAGATGGAGTTTAATCCACTTAAATATGAGAGGATGCATTTTGGGAATACTAATGACACTAGAGGATATATCATGAATTGTTGGCTCCTGGGATTATTGAGGAAAGATGAACCTTGGTATGGTCCATGAAGGTGGCAAGATAAGTAGTGAATGTGGTTACGAAGGCACGTTGATTACTGGCCTTCATTACTATGTGTATTAAATACTAGAGCAAGGAGGTTTTCTCCAGCTTTATAGAACATTGGTCAGACCTCAGCTGGAGTACTGTGTGCAGCTGAGGTCATCATACAATAGGGAGCTTGTGATAGCACTGAAGAGGTTGCAGGGGACATTCACCAGGCTGCAGTCTGGGATGGAGAGACTAGAGAGGCTAGGTCTGTTTTCCCCAGAGCAGAAGAAGATAAAAGGGGACATAATTGAGCTACATAAAATTATGAGGGGTTTAAGGTAGATTGCAGGAATTTTTTTCTCCATATTGGAAATAGATAAAACGAGAGGACATAGATTTAGGGTAAGAGTAAGAGATTTTGAAGGGATCTGAGGGAGTAAATATCTTGAATGCACTGCCTAAATGAGTAGTGGAAGCAGAGTTGCTGACAGCATTGAAAAGTATCTAGGAGAGCACTTGAATTCCTTAGGCATAGAAAGCTGTAGATCGAGTGCTAAAGATGTGATTAATACAGGTAGATGCCTACTGGTCAGTGTGTAAGTGATGGGCTGAATGGTCTGTTTTCATAATCTATGATTCTATTAACATGAACACATCCAATAGTATGAAAAAAATGCAGATCACTTAACAATCATGTCTTTAATTGTGCTAGATTATTGGACTCTTACTGTCTGTTGCTTCCTTCTGGCCCACTACATACACATATTGGGAGTTTAGGCAGATCTGGATTCTTGCTATTGTCATTGTATTATTGTTGTTCCCTTGGCAGTGATGATACAAAAGCTCCAAAGTGCCTCAATGGAATAAGTGCAGAAGATAACACCTGCATTTTGGCAATATGCAAAACTAAAGAAAAGACTGATCTAAAGAGGAACTTTTATCCTATACATGGAAATTCTAGTCCACTCCAGGAAATTTCCCTCCCAAATCATATAACATACAAAGAGCCTTCCCAGTATGTTACCAGAAAGCGCATCTGGTGGGATAATTAATACATCACCCCAGTTGTTGCCAAATATGCTGTGTAAACTTTGAAAAGTAATTTATGGAAAATTATTCTCATGTTTTAAGGAGAATATTTTTGCAGAAATGTCATGGGATATTTGGATGATATGATTTTCAAGAAGCTATGCTTTCTAGTACAGAGTGGTTATGTTTTTTCTGAAATAGAAAAGGGGTAAATATTAAATTCTAATTCAGGATCAAAATTATCACTGATGTGAAACACTTCCAGTTTTATATTAATTCTCAATTTTGATTCATCCTATTGATTGTGGAAGCAGGTCATTTCAAAACTTTCTTATGCCTTTTGTGAGCTAAAGTGCAGTTTATTTGAGTAAGTTTATGTGTAGGATAACTTTCCAATATAACAGTCCTAATACCCATGTACCATAAAGATATTTGCTGTAAATAGCTGCAGTTTGAAAGAGAATTTATACTTAAAGTTGCATGCATGTGGTTTTTGCTATATGTTTAGTGGGCTGTGTTGTACTTCTCAAGTTATTTAACTAAACACCAGCAGCACTAATCAAACCAAAAAAAATGGTGCTTACGAAGTTGCAACATATGACATATTAGTCTGACCTAAAAATCAATAAAATTAAAGCACACAAATTAACTAATCAGAATCAGAATCGGGTTTATTATCATTGGCATGTATCATGAAGTTTGTTAATTTTAAGCTAACCACAAATAAAGGAATGTGTTGGTATTTTTCTGCAGTGAAGTTAAGTTCAGTTTAAAGAAATGAATCTAATGCTGGGAATAAACTAATCAGTCTTTATTTTGTCTATCAAAATAACTAAGGATTTTGGTTTGGCATGACATTAAAATTATTTCAATTATTGTCACTTGCAATGTGTTTTTTTAAATTGCACCAAAATATACGTGGATTTGCCAAGCTATTTTCTGAGTGATATAATTCAAACCTTGCAATATTAATAATTCAGATTGTTTAGAGTTGCTTCACTTGAAATGTGTGATGCTGTTATATGAGTATGTGCGATTGGCGAGTTTGTTGGAATTAACTAAACTTAATATTTTAAAACAACTTAAGAAAAAAGTATACTTGTTTTTACATCTAGGTTAATAAAGAAAATATATAATCCTGAGATATAATTTTACAAATTGAAAAGTTATAAATGTTAGACATTGGATCAACTGGATTCATAATTTATATTAATAGCCACTAAATAAATGGCTGAGTAATGTAATTACAGCTATTTCACAATATAGGATATTTGAGATTTGTATACATAATAGTTATTACATGTTATGTGAGAGCCTTGGATAGATGGAATCCAAATATTGCCTTTATCCTCTCAGATATCATTAATGTGATATCCAGTGTGGAAATGGTTGAAAGAATGTAATACTGCTACCCCCTAGAGGTTACTGTTTAAAATGCAGCAGTATAGTTGAGGCACATATGTAAAGCACACATACACGCACACACACACACACACACACACACACACACACACACACGCGTGCCCGCGCACAAAATGCTTTTAGGAACTCAACAGGGTCATGAATAAACAGTCAGTGTTTGGTGACAAGACCCTTCTTCAAGACTGGAAAGGAAAGGGGAAGCTGCAGGAACAGAAAGCTGGGAGAGAGGAAGGAGCATTGCTAGAAAGTGATGGGTGAGGCCAGATGGGTGATAAAGATAAAGTTCTGGAGAGGAAGGGATCTGATAGGAGAGGAGACTGGACGATAGGAGGGGCAGCAGGGGAGGTGGTAGGCGAGTGAGAAGAAGTAAGAGGCTAGAGTAGGGAATAGAAAAGGGGGGGGGGGGATATTTTTTACCAGAAGGAGAAATTGATATTCATTGGTGCCCAGATAGAATATAAGGTGTTGCTCCTCCACACTGAGGATGGCCTCATCTGGACACAAGAGGAGGCCATGGGCTGACATATCGGCATGGGAATGGGAATGGGAATTAAAACGTTTGGCCACTGGGAAGTTTCGCTTTTGGAGGACGGAGCGGAGGTGCTCGACGAAGCAGGTCCCCTTTACAACGGGTCTCACCAATGTAGAGGAGGCCACATCTGGAGCACCGGACACAACAGATAACCCCAGCAGATTCACAGGTGAAATGTTGCCTCACCTGGAAGGACTGTTTGGGGCCCTGAATGGAGGTGAGAGATGAGGTGAATGGGCAGTTAATAGCACTCTGGCCACTTGCAGGCATAAGTGATGGGAGCAGAATTAGTGGGGAGGGACGAGTGGATGTGTGAAGTAGAGGTAATCTGCATTCCCTGCCACATGTGCCTCCTGTCACAGAAATGTTTATATATTCTCTGAGAACACTCTCATTTTGCCTTCCTGATGGAGCAAGAAAGCACAGTTTCCTGCTTCCCTAAGAGCTGTTACGTCCCCTGACCTAAAGGCAGAATCACGATTCCTCAGCAGTGCATGCTCCTCTGCAGTGAGCCATAGCTTCTGGCTTGCCCTCACACAGACATGTTTCATGTTGGCAACATCCTCTACGTAGCTGGTGACAGAATCCGCATATTCCCCGATGTTAACATGGTTGCCATGGTAGCAGGCAACACCGCCCACCCCCCCGAACATTCTCCAGTTCATGTTGTCAAGGTTGAAATTGCCCCCTCAGACCAGACTTTCACCACCTTTAGAACTGGTTTGGCCTGTTTGCGTGCTGGAATTAACATTACAGATAAGTGATCTGACAGCACAATGTGGGGTCAGGGTACTGCTCTATATGCACCTGGTATAAAACAGCTCCAGTGAATGTTCACCTCTGACAGCAAAACCAACATTCTGGTGGAATTTAGGCAGGACTGTTTTTAGGTTTGCACTAGCGACAATGAAGATACTATCAGGGTGTTTGGTTTGAAAGTCACTGATAGTGCTGTAGAGCTCACACAGTGCCTCACCAGCATTAGCAGGAGAGGGGATATATACAGCTACCAACACCATTATTGTGAAATACCATGAGCTCCTATCTTGTTAAACAGCCTCATGTGCGGCAGCTTGTCAAAGGCCTTCTGAAGAATCAAGTAAACAACACCCACTGACTCTCCTTTGTCTGTCCTGCCTATTAGTTTTGTTGTGTATTTAATATTTCAGTATTATTTGAATAATATTACTTTGATTAAACAATCTTTGTTGTTTATGTAAACATTTTGAATTATATATAAATCCAGTCCCTGCTTAAAGTAAAAACAAAACTAAGCACACACATCTCCCGGCTCTGTATTTTTCTTTCAATTAGTTTTATGTTTCAAAGTTACAAAACATTACAATGGCGATGAGTAAGGCATGACTACCTACCTGCTAAAATACAGCGAGACGTCCAAGTTTTAAAAAAGTGCAGCGTGCCATTGAGTTTTTAAAAAGTGCAGCACATGCTTCATTGGAAAGGGACAGAGATGGTCAAGTTAAAAAAGGGGAGAAAATGGACGAAATTTATGGGTTCAGAAGTGGGTGATAAAAATCATAAATTTTTAAAAAAGCAGAAATTACTGGCTACATTAGAAAGATAAGTGTGTTTGATTGCACAAGGAATAACTGGATATTTTATACTGAGAAAACTGAGCAGTATTTTGAGGCAAATGAAATAGTCAATGAAAAGCGAGTGCCAGTTTTACTTTCTGTAATAGATGGAAAAGTACACAGTTTGCTTAGAAGTTCCAACCAACCAAACCAGCTGAAATGAGCTTTGATGATATTGTGAAAGTAATGCAGGAACATTTAGAACCAAAACTATTGTTGATTGTAGAATGTTTTATGATTCATAAGCAGAATCAAAAGGAAGGGAAGTCCATTTCAGTGTACATAACTGAATTGAAGAGATTGTCTGAGCATTGTCAGTTCAGTGATGGCTTAATGATGCACTTAGAGATTGTTTAGCTTTTGGAATCTTACAAGAAAGCATCCAAAAACACCTTCTAACTGAAACACAACTCACATTTAAAAGACCAGTTGAAATCGCTGTATCAATTGAAACAGCAGCTAGAGATACAATTGAGTTGCAGTCAGGAATGAATGTGAGCATGAACAAAATTGCAAAGTTTTAACCAAAAGCTGCCTGGCCAAACCAATTGTGTTACTGTTGTAGCAGGGGCTCCAATACAGGTTTAAAGGTGAAACTTGCAGAAAATGCAACAAAGTAGGACACAGACAAAGAGCATGTCAGGCAGACAAAAATAAATAGACTGCACAGGGAAGATAAAAAGATAAAAGGTCAAGTTGCAGTTTCAAAATGAGCACTAATCTGCATGCTGTTCATGAAAAACTCAACTTGGTTGAAGATCCATCCACCATTTGCATGCCACACCCCTGCAGTAGAGTCTACTGAAAACAAATTTAAAAAGATTCAAGATGATACCACAGCAATGTACAAGGATGGCATTGGAAACCTCAAACATATCAAGGGTAAAATAGTGTTACGTGAAAATAACACACCCAAGTTTTACAAAGCTCAACCAGTTCCTTATAGCATCCATGATAAAGTAACCAGTGAGCTAGATGGAATAGGGGCTGAATGAATTATTTACAAGCTTGAGTGGAGCCCATGGGCAACACTAGTGGTCCCAGTAGCCAAGAAGAATGAGTCTGTCAGGAACTGTGTTGATTTTATGGTCACCATCAACCTAGTACTGAAAGTACATCAATACCCTCTGCCCAGGATAGAGGATATCTTTATAAACCTTTCTGGAGGAAAACACTTCAGCAAAGTGGGCTTAGCTGAGGCCAACTGACAGATTGAAATGTAATGAGTCCAATGTGTTTTTTCACCATAAACACTCACAAAGGGCTTTATAGCTACAATAGGCTTATTGTTGGAGTAGGATCTGCAGCTGCACTCCAGCTGAAAGCTGTGGATCAGGTGCTGGAAGGTTGTTCAGGCACTCAGTGTTACCTGGATGACATCATTGTTACTGATAAGGAACATCTCCAAAATCTCAAGACAGTATTAAAAGGTTAGAAGATTATGGGCCCAGAGCATGACCCAACAAATGTGAATTCTTTAAACCAAGCATCACTTACCATGGTCACACCATTGACACACAAGATTTATACAAGTGTGGCAAATTCAGGCAGTGATAGATAGACCAAGGCCAAAGGACGTGTCATAGTTGTGATCCTTTTAAGGATTTATTAATTACTTTTGTAATACTCTGGTTTAAGACCATGTTTTATTTTATTAATACAGTCGATGGGTTTTTTATACTTTGCAGATTGTCTCAAAATGCAGTAAGTGTTCCTTTAATTACATTATACAATAGAGTATTTCATTTTTGCTGTTTAAAAATCCACTTGATAGATAAATTAGGCTTGTTTGAATTAGCCAATAGTATTTGCCTGGTTAACATTTTGGTCAATAAGATGCCCTGGAAGATTCTAGAGGGAACAGGATAGCCATTTTCTGGAGGGAGTGCAGGAGTTTTGGAGAAAGAAGGTAAATGGAAATGGTCAGCGATCATAACAGAAGAACACAGTGAAATGCTCTCAGAACCCATTTGAAAGAACAGGTGCTGTGTCAAAAAATCCACATGCAGACAATGATCTCACAGAGAAGGTACAGGTAACTTTGAATTATCTAGTTATCACATGAATTGGAGAAAGTTTGATACCTTGACCTTGGATGTTGTGTGGATGTTTATTTATGTTTCACTTGTACTGTGTTCTCAGGCAGAATGGTTTTGGTACCTTGAGTAAACAAAGTGAAGCAAACTGGATTGATTATGCCACACTGAGCTCCAACAATTATGTGTACACTATAGACTAATATATCTGTAATGGGCCCTTTTCTTTATTTTGTTTGTTATACTTTCAAATATTTTGGCAATACAGTTTCAATTTAACTTTATAGTGGTATATTAAATTATTGCTTCCTGGTGAACAGTAAATTTGCATGGGAGTGTCAGTAGTCATACAAGTAACTATCCTATTTTCCCCTAAAGCAACATTCAAACTTTCATGTGTTGTGTTACCTGAATAATATTTTACCTAGACATGTTTATTTATTGGAAATAGCCTTCTCATCATTACTGCCCAAGCATTGTAGAGTTCTGTTGCTCTTACTTGAATTTACATTAATAGCTAACTCATTATGAGCCTAGGGTGAGAGGGTTACAGTATAACTGGTTCCCGCCAAACCTGGCTGCTGTGCTCCACCCTTTGAACTCATTACTACAGAAGTTTACAAAAGAGGACACTCCTCTTGATGTATTCTCCCTAATGCAAATCAAGTCTCCCAGAGATGATCCAAAGAGAAACCAGAAAAGACCCCACACAGTCTTAGGTCTACGTAGCATTTTAAAATGGCTGGAATGTGCAACAGAAACTCCTGTTCCCCCATTTTTACCAGTGTCTGGATAAGCTTGCCCTTGACAGAGGTTGCATGATGTGGGGATTGAGAGTTGTTGTACCATCCTAGCTGAGAGCTAAAGTGTCGGCAGAGCTACATGCCAATCATCGAAGCATGGTCAAAATGAAAGTTTTGGCTCAAAGCTTTGTCTCGTGGCCTGGGATAGATCAGCAGATCGAGCAGCTCACCATGCACTGTTCAGACGCCAACATGTCCAGAAGAAAGGTATCCAGAGCAATCAGATCAACTTCCTGCAGTCCCAGAGTCAACTCTTACAGCCACCATGGAGGAAGCCCCAAAACCTGAGATTGTGTCACAGCCACAAGTATCACCTGCCAAGCAGTGAACCCCCCCCCCCAACCCGCCAGGAAAGACATTACCCACATGAGTAAGATATCCTCCATAGTGATTAAATCTTTAGGCCTGAATGGGACAACTTAAAATTTACTATGCTGTAGATTTCTGTATAGTAGTTGTATTATATACTGTAGTACAGCGGTCCCCAACCACCGGGCCGTAGACTGGTACTGGGCCACAGAGCATGTGCTACCGGGCCGTGAGGAAACGATATGAGTCAGCTGCACCTTTCCTCATTCCCTGTCACGCACTGTTGAACTTCGACGCACGTGTCATCCATGTCAGCGCGGGAAGAAGATCAACTCCTCGAGTTTGCGAATGACGGCGGGCTGAAAAGTATGTTTGACATAACATCTCTGCCGGCATTCTGGATCAAAGTCAAGGCTGAATATCCCGAGGTAGCCACAAAAGCACTGAAAACATTGCTTCCATTTCCACCATTTTTCTGCGAAGCGGAGTTTTCTGCAATGAATGCAACGAAAACTAAATTGCAGAATAGACTGGACATAAGGAACCCCATTCAAGTATTGCTGTCTCCCGTCACCCCTCGATGGCACCGTCTTGTGCAGGAAAACAAGCCCAGGGCTCCCACTGATTCACCGATATTGGTGTGTTGCAATGATTTTGTATGTTAATACGGGGAAAATATGTGCTGCGTGTTTAATATCCAAACGATACTTAAAATGTTATGATGCTATTGACCTATATAACCATATAACAATTACAGCATGGAAACAGGCCACCTCTGACCTTCTAGTCTGTGCCGAACGCTACTCTCACCTAGTCCCACCGACCTGCACTCAGCCCACAACCCCCCATTCCTTTCCTGTCCATATACCTATTCAATTTTTCTTTAATGATAATATCGAACCTGCCTCTACCACTTCTACTGGAAGTTTGTTCAATACTTACTTCAAGTTCCCCTGTCCTCCCCTGATAATTGATTTATCACTATATTTGCGAGGAAAATATGCGCTGTGTGTTTAATATTAAATTCGTTAGATAAGCTCTTTTAGAAATGAAATTGAGTGTATTAGCCACTTATCACCTATATTCCGGTCGTGATTAACACTGCCCCCCCCCCCGGACAGAATCGCCAAAAACGATTTGTAGGGAAAAAATCGGCACGTATACGTATGCGCACTGGTGCCCGTGCAAGGCTTCATGGTCATTGTAGTCTTTCTCGGGGTAAACCCAACGTATTTGACTGCTACTCTTGTCCGTTGGCAACCCTACCCCCCCCCCCCCCCCCCCCACCAGAACGGCCGGTCTGCAAGAATATTGTGAATATTAAACCGGTCCGCAGTGCGAAAAAGGTTGAGGACCCCTGCTGTAGTACACTGTATATATATATATATATATATATATTTGAGATGCATCCTATATTCAGTTGGAGCTTATAGCTAAACAGAGAGGAGTGTTCTGTATTTAATATTTCAGTAATATTTGAGTAATATTGTAAATATATTGTTTGATTAATCATTCTTTGTTGTTTACATAATTCATTATAGATTATATATAAATATATGTGAATGGCAAACATCATCTCGCCAGTATGTCATAAGTGTGCACCTTGTTTAAAGTAAAAATGAAACTAAGTACACAAATATTCTGGCTCTATGTTTTTTCCTATTAGTTTTGTTTTGGAGTTATAAAACATAACAATTCGCTCAACGAATTCCAATTCCAAGATTTTCTCTTAAGGAAACCACACTGACTTCAGCCTATTTTATCATGTGCCTCTGTACCCTGAAACCACATCCTTAAGAATGGACTCCAACATCCTTCCAGCCACTGAGATCAGGTTAACTGGCCTGTAATTTCCTGTCTTTTGCCTCCCTCCCTTCTTAAAATGTTAAGTGACATTTACAGTTTTCTATTTTTCTGGGACCATTCCATAATCTAGTGTTTTTTGAAAGATCAGTACTGATTCCTCCACAATCTCTCCAGCTCCCTCCCAGAAGGGGCGTAGTCCATCTGGTCCAGGTGACTTATCTACCTACAGACCTTTCAGCCTCCTAAAAGGTCTCCTTTGTAATAGTGACTATACTCACTTCTGCCCCGCTGGCACCCTTGAGTTTGTGGCATACTGCTGGTACTTTCCATAGTGAAGACTGCTGCAAAATACTTATTGACTTTGTCCACCATATCTTTGCCCCCCCCCACTCCATTATCACCATTCCAGTGCTGAAATGAGGTGGAGATTGACAATGTTAGGGACTAGAAATAGGCGAGCATACAAAGTAAGTTAATTTCTGGATCAAGTAGTTCAATGGTTCCAGAGCCTCTAACTCAGCCCCAGCCAGGAAGAAAGAAGGGATCCGTGGCTGGAGAATGGAAGCTTGTGTCAGGACAAGAGACCATGATTTCAATCTCCTTACAATGTAGTTGGAGAAAATGTTCCCTCAACCTGTTCAAGATGTCAGAGAACAGAGTGACAAATTAAAGCAGAGTACTTAAGGCAGAGCTTGATAAGGCTCTTGATTGGACACGGTGTGGCAACCCACTTTCTGGCACCCACGAACCGGCTCACAACAGCGTGTGCAGGCAGAGGGCCGGCCCCAAAAAGGGCGCCAGACCATCTTCACCAGCAGGGGGAAAATCCTGCGCGCGGAAAGGTTCTGGGAATATGCATTCCCCACAGCAGTCCCGCCCCAGGGCGGGAAGGCTTTAAAGCAGGCCGCGAAGTTTGAATAAATCTCTTTCAACGCAACTCTAACTCACCGACTACGTGTGGTTATTCTAGCGCTGTGTGTAGCACACCACTACAATTGGTGACCCCGACGGCCCAAACGATATTTGGACCAGAGATGACCGACGCCGCATCTGTTCACGCAGTTTCGTTAAAACTGCCAAGCTTCTGGACGCTGCGACCCCATTTATGGTTCGAACAAGCAGAAGCTCAATTCCACATTCGGCAGATAACCTCGGATTCCACTCGCTACTACTACGTGCTGAGCTCACTCGACCAGGAGACAGCTGCACAAGTTGAGGAGTTTATACAGTCGCCCCCGGAGGACGGCAAATACACAGCATTCAAAGCCCTGCTCATAAGGACTTTCGGACTCTCACGGCGCGAACGAGCACGCCGCTTAATGCACCTGGACGGTTTGGGAGACAGGCCGCCGTCAGCATTAATGAACGAAATACTGGCCCTGTCTGAAGGACACAAACCCTGCCTCATGTTTAGGCAGGCGTTCCTAGAGCAACTGCCTGAAGACATATGCCTGCTGCTGTCCGACGCAGATTTCAGCAACCCCCGGGAGGTGGCGGCCTGAGCAGATGTGCTGTGGAATGCCAGGAAAGAGAGAGGGGCATCCGTCGCACAGATCACCAAGCCGCGTGCCCAACAACAGACCAGACCAGGCCCAGCAGCAGAGCCTACAAAACCCGGCGACAGAAGTGAGGAGCCCAACGAACAATGGTGCTTCTACCACCAGCGGTGGGGCACAGAGGCCCGCCGCTGCAGACCACCCTGCAAATTCCTGGGAAATGCCAGGGCCAACCGCCGCTGATGGCTACGGCGGCTGGCCATCAGGGCAGCCTCCTATACATCTGGGACAAGCAGTCGGGACGCCGCTTTTTGGTCGACACCGGAGCGGAGATCAGCGTCTTACCTCCAACAAGTTATGATACCCGCAACAGAGAACCGGGACCCACCCTGAGGGCCGCAAATGGCAGCATAATACGAACCTACGACACCCACACGGTGCGGCTACAGTTCTGCTCCAGCCGGTTCACGTGGGACTTCACACTGGCCGCCGTGGCCCAACCACTCCTGGGGGCGGATTTTCTACGAGCCCACAGCCTGCTGGTCGACCTGCAAGGGAAGCGATTAGTCCACGCCAAGACTTTTCAAATGTTCTCCCTGGGTGAAGCACAGTTGCCAGCCCCACACCTAGACTCCATCACACTGTCCGACGACGAATTCACCAGGGTCCTGGCGGATTTCCCATCAGTACTGACACCGCAGTTCACGGCAGCCATGCCCAGACACGGAGTACAGCACCACATCCCGACCCAGGGACCATCCCTCCACGCCCGTGCTTGAAGTGCCCAGACAAGCTCTGACTGGCGAAAGAGGAATTCAAGAAGATGGAGGAATTGGGGATCATACGACGGTCCGACAGCCCATGGGCCTCCCCCCTTCACGTGGTGCCCAAGGCAACGGGGGGCTGAAGACCATGCGGTGACTACCGCAGACTGAACGAGGCTACAACTCCAGACCGCTACCCTGTGCCGCACATTCAAGACTTCGCAGCAAACCTACATGGCGCAAGGATCTTTTCCAAGGTAGACCTCGTCCGGGGATACCATCAAATCCCGGTACATCCGGACGACATTGCCAAAACAGCACTTATCACCCCGTTCGCACTTTTCAAATTCCTCCGAATGCCGCTTGGTCTAAAGAATGCCACACAGACTTTCCAGCGGCTAATGGACGCAGTGGGACGCGACCTGGACTTTGCATTCATCTGTTTGGACGACATCCTCATAGCCAGCATTAGTCGGCAGGAGCATCTGTCCCAACTCCGCCAGCTCTACTCCCGCCTGAGCGAATTCGGCCTTACAATCAACCCAGCCAAATGCCAGTTCGGACTCGATACCATCGACTTCCCGGGCCACAGGATTACTAAAGTCGGGGCAACCCCGCTGCCCGCCAAGGTAGACGCAGTCCGCAACTTCCCCCGACCCAACACAATCAAAGGCCTGCAGGAATTCGTGGGTATGGTGAATTTCTACCACCGTTTCCTCCCCTCAGCAGCCTGAACCATGCACCTCCTGTTCACTCTAATGTCGGGTAAGGGCAAGGACATTACCTGGGACGAAGAGGCCGCAACCGCTTTCGTTAAAACCAAAGAAGCCTTGGCAAACGCCGCGATGCTAGTGCCCCCCAGAACGGACGTTCCTATGCCCTCACGGTGGACGCATCCAACATGGCAGTCGGTGGAGTGCTGAAACAACTCATCAAGAGTTGCTGGCAACCCGGCATTCTTCAGCAAACACCTACAACCACCTGAACTCAAACACAGTGCTTTCGACCGGGAGCTATTGGCACTATACCTGGCAATCCGGCATTTCAGGTACTTCTTAGAAGGTAGGCCCTTCACCGTGTTCACAGACCACAAACCGCTTACCTTTGCGTTCATGAAGGTGTCCGACCCTGGTCGTCCCTCCAGCAGCGACATCTGTCCTACATCTCCAAGTACACGACGGACATCCGGCATGTCTCTGGAAAGGACAACGTCATGGCGGACGCACTATCCAGACCGACCATACAGGCCCTGTCCCGGGGGTGGACTATGCAGCGCTGGCAGAGGCACAGCAGACAGACGCTGAGATCCCCAGTTACAGGACTGTGGTTTCCGGTTTGCAGCTCCAAGACCTCCCCGTAGGCCCAGGTGAGAGGACCCTACTATGTGACGTAACTACCGGCCAACCCTGCCCCGTCGTCCCAGCAGCCTGGTGCTGGCGGGTTTTCAAGTCCATTCACAACTCAGTGCACCCCTCCATCAGGACAACCGTCCGGCTGGTCTCCAACAGGTTCATGTGGCATGGACTGTGTAAACAGGTCAGTGAATGGGCCAAAACGTGCATGCAGTGCCAAACAGCCAAGGTGCAGCGGCACACCAAGGCGCCGCCGCAGCAGTTCGAACCCACCCGCCGGAGGTTCGACCACATCCATGTGCATATCGTGGGGCCCCTGTCAGTGTTACGAGGAGTGCGGTACCTCCTAACTATGATAGACCGGTTCACCAGATGGCCAGAGGCAGTCCCGCTCACCGACATCACCTCCGAATCCTGCGCCCGAGCACTGATCGCAACCTGGGTAGACCGCTTCGGGGTACCGGCCCACATTACCTCCGACAGGGGTGCCCAGTTCACCTCCAGCCTGTGGTCAGGTATGGCCAACCTTTTAGGATCACAGCTACACCACACAACTGCCTACCACCCACAGTCGAACGGACTAGTGGAGCGTTTCCACCGTCACCTGAAGTCGGCCCTCATGGCCCGCCTGGAGGGGCCTCACTGGGTGGATGAGCTTCCCTGGGTCCTGCTCAGAATCTGCACGGCGCCCAAGGAGGATCTGCACACCTCGTCGGCCGAGTTGGTGTACGGCGCACCCCGGTGGTCCCAGGAGAGTTCATACCAGCCCCAAGGGGGCAAGAGGAAGAACCCACAGCAGTCCTGGACAGTAACCTGGCCCCCATCCCCACTTCACAGCACGGACAGAGCCCGACCTGCGTACCCAAAGACCTGCAGAACTGTAAGTTTCTCTTTGTATGATGGGGCGGACACCGGGCACCGCTACAGTGGCCCTACGAGGGACCGTTTAAGGTGATCAGGAACAATGGGTCCATGTTCGTGCTGGACATTGGGGGGAGAGAGGAGGTTTTCACGGTGGACCGACTCAAACCGACCCATGTGGACTTGGTGCAGCCGGTCCAGGCTCAGGCACCATGGCGCAGGGGCAGACCTCCCAAACAGAGGCCGATCCAGACTGTGGACATTGGGGGAGGTATCGCCGGTTCTGGGGGTGGGGGGTTATGTGGCGACCCACTTTCTAGCGCACTCGAACGGCTCACAATAGCGCGCGCAGGCAGAGGGCCGGCCCCAAAAAGGGCGCCAGGCCATCTTCACCAGCAGGGGGAAAATCCCGCGCGCAGAAAGGGTCTGGGAATATGCATTCCCCAGGGAGGGCGGGAACGGGGAGGCTTTAAAGCAGGCCGCAAAGTTTGAATAAATCTCTTTCATTGCCAATCCAACTCACCGACTCCGTGTGGTTATTCTAGCGCTGTGTGTAGCACACCACTACAACGGCATCAAAGTTATGGGAAGAAGGCTGGGGAGTGCGGTTGAGGAGAGTTAAGAATGACCAGCCATGATTGAATAGTGGAGCAAACTCAATCAGCATAATTCTGTTCTTATGTCTTACGGTTTATGGTAAATTAGATATCATAGCGGGGTTGAGAGATGTGCTTGTGAGGTAGTGCTGCCCCTCTTCAAATAGAATCTGTGATTTTTGGCGATTCTGCTGAGGTTGCATGAGGGTGACAAATAGAGAGGGGGGTGATCAAAGGCAGATCCTCGTGGGACGTGAGAGATAAAAGAACAATACAGCACAAAGAAAATAAGCTTTTGTGTGTTATTTCCTGGCTTGTCTGAATTGGTAGGAACACAGAATGGTTGAGTGCCGTCACTGCATTTTGAATGGAGGGACAGACAGCAGAATTTGCTTTCAAAGAGCTTCAAAGGAGCACGGCATCTTGGACAACATAATCTAAGTTTTTGCATTTTACCGTACTTTTACTGCCAGATCTAGTGTTACCGTATACCCAGCCTGGAACCCAGCCCATAATGATTGAGTCTGCAACAAATCGATGATTGCTATAATGCAAAACCTTTGTTCTCAGCATCCTTGCATGCTGCAGTGAGACATGCAAAATTACAAGAAATTCTGACAGCTTCTTATGGAATAAGTTTGACTTCAAGATAGAATTACTAAAGTAGAGGGCATCATCAAAGAAAATCTGGCAACTTCACTGGATTATCAAGGCCATCACTATGGATAGAAAATAAACTCTTGCCAAAGGACAGCTTGTTTGAGCAAAGTGCAGCTGGGGAGAAAAGAAAAGCCCAAAACTACTCTTCAAATATTCATTCAGCAGGAAATGCTGACTTTCAAAATGAAATCAACTCCTGGACAGCCCTGGCAGGAGATGGCCTCCTTCTCATGAAGAGTCTGGCATCATGACAAGGAATGGTTAGTCAGGATACTGAATATATCAGAAATGTGACTGAAGGAAACAGACTTCTAACACATAGACCCTAATATTATGGACAACTGTATCCATTGTGGAAGTGCCTGCAAATCTAACAACGTATCCATTGTGGAAGGACCTCAAAGGCTAATATTTCCTGCATTCGCAAACACATGTGAAATGTGCCTTTGGTCAGTCGAACAGTAGCAAACCCGTCGTTACTAGCTGATGAATGGAAGCCAGCAACAACAATGGTGTAGTTATCCCTTTTATTGCTTTATACCATAAATAATGAATCAGATGGTTGTAAGAGCATACATTTTTGCTTTTCCCCAGGAGCTCTGCCTTCCAGTAAATTTTAGGACACTACCACTTTGGCATTAATATTGCTTGCATGGGCTTATGTGTAGTTTCTAATGTGAAATTGATTTTTTTTAATGATGTAACTGACTGTAAAATGTAGAGAACTATCACCCTCACAATGTCTAGCTTTTTGTTAGTTTTATTAGGAACATAAAAACTGGAGTATTCAGCTCTTTAAACCTGGTCAATCTTCTAGAATTTGGTGACCTACTTCCAATTACCTAGCCTGATTCCAGGTTCCTTGTAATGTTTACTTAGCTAAAAGAAAACACAATCTCGGAATGTGTTTTTCTTAAAAGAGTTTCCCACATTTCTGTTATCTTATGCATTAAGCAATGTATTATGACTGCTATCGAGTGGCTCCAGCTTTAATGTTATATTCCATTGCTGTGCACTGTTTCGCCATAAGAAAATAATTTGTCAATCCATCTTAACAATCAAAATTCTAAAAATCTCCTAGTATTTTTTTTGCAATAGAAGCCTGATTTATTTAACTTTTCCTCTTTGTGGAATCTTTGGAGGCTTAATAGCATTCTGATGAATCTGCAGTGTACATTTTCTAAGATCCAATACTTCCTTATTCAGTACAGTACACAGACATCCAGTTGTGCAATAGCGTCATGTAGCTATGACACAAAATCTTCCTTTCATTTTGAACTTCCCTTCAGTCGTAAAGGTTTCCATTTCACTTATGAACATTCTATACCAGGCAATTGAATTGACTGGTAATCCAGGATTCCTGGAATTTTGTAGACTTCCGTTTTTTTTCTCACTTTTCGCTGTTTAAAATTTATATCTGCTTTGTTCCTTATAATGCTCCAATATTGTACTTTCCTCGACTCTGATGCAGAATAAATCACTGCTATCACTTAAGTTTGAATCTGCGTTTGTGTCTAAGTGGCGTCAAAATATGCTGATACATTTCCTGAGCTAGTGGAGGAGCAAAAAATACCAGCAATTAAGAACAGAAAATATTGTAAATTCTCAGAGGCCAGGTAGCATCTGCTCAAAGATAAAATGATTTAATGTATCAGATTATTAACTTCTCATCAGAACTAGGCTCTAAGTTGTTAAGATTCAGGAGGAGTAGAGAAAACAAAGACAACACCTGTGATAGGGTGAAGCCCAAGTTTGATTCAATGGCATAAAAAGCAATGATGCTACCAACTGAGAAAAGATGGTGAAGGCTCGTCAATTAATCATTGGAATAAATGTGCAAAATGAATGATGACAGAGGAGGGGGAGGAGAAAGAGAAAGAAATATTGCCAAATCTGAAATTTAAGCCCACTGTAATGTCCAGTGTTTAGAAAGAGAAGTCTTTCACTTCTGTATAGAATGTTTACAATGTGCTTCAGCAGACGAGATGGAGCTCTCCATTGCAAGTTTTGGAGTTAACTATTTAGTGGGCCTAAATGAGTATATACTGTAACTTGGAGGACTTGGATGTTGCAAGAATAATTTGGGGCATTGAAAGTTTGTGCGCTGTTTTAGAAAGTATTGTTCAGTGGAGGACAGCATGGAACTGGAAGAGTGTAAGCATTGAAAAGAATCCTACATGCTCATCGGTTCTGGCAGAAGTTCACTAATGATATTAGCAGCACAAGTATTATGTTCCATTTTTGGATCCAGTGCAGGAAGCAACTCCATAATCAAAACAGGCCAGGAAAGGGCACATTTGGGTCAATTGTTTCAATGTTTAAGAATTTTGATAGTTTTTGTAATGGTGGGTGGAGTGAAAACTCTTCTGTTAGGGAAGGACTTTCACTCAGGCCTGTCATGTATATTCCATCAGATCACTCCTCCCAGATATAGGCTTCATAAATATTTTGGTGTAATTTTTCCTCGTTGTTATGTGGAAGTTATTAGGCCAAGGCTCTGTAGCTCAACTTTCTGGTACTAGGGGAGCTTGCGTTGGTATCATCACCGAATTACTGGACTCTGAATACTCACTCTCATTCCTCAATCACACTTTATTTACTTGTGCACAGGCCCCCTGCATGTTCTGAAGTTTCAACAGAGGAATGCCATTTTTATACAGAATTGACCAGTTGTATACATATGCTGACCAACTGGTAACCTTGAACAAGGGAAATTCTGCAGATGCTGGAAATCTAAACAACACACACACACACAAAGTGCTCAAAGAACTCAGCAGGCCAGGCAGCATCTATGGAAAAGAGTAAAGAGTGATGTTTTGGGCCAAGACCCTTCATCAGGACCCAACAGACAAGAAGACACAAGAGAAAGCACATGCTAGGATCTGGAACAACACATAACAACCTGGAGAAACTCAGTGGGTTAGGCATCATCTATGGAGGGATATGTACAATTAGTATTTTGTGTCAGGACCTTTCATCTAGACTGGCAGACTAAATGGGTGGAATTAACAGTACTAGTGGAGAAGGGTTATTGCAATATCTAAAATTCTTTGGGCAGTTCCATGACTAACCTAACTTAATACAGACTTATTACTTGCTGAAACTATCTAAAAGTAAAAAAGTGTCAGGGCTGTACAGGCTGGCACCTCTCAGTCTCCACCCAGCTAACAGGAGTCACCTGCCACTCATTTCTAACTCATCACCTGCAGGCTATTTAAACCCAGCTCTCAACCACAGTCCTTGTTCGCCCAACGAACCAGCCAGCCTCAACCAGTAAATCACAAACACGAGAGAATCTGCAGATGCTGGAAATCCAAAGCAACATACACAAGATGCTGGAGGAACTCAGCAGGCTAGGTAGCATCTATGGAGAAGAGTAGACATTCAATATTTTGGGCTGAGACTCTTCACTGATGAAGGGAAGAGTTCCTCCAGCATTTTGTGTTTGTAGCCCCTGCCAGTTACTCCTTGCCTTCAGCTACAGTACCTGGTTGCCTGGGATGTTTGGTATCTGCTCTCTCTTGTTTTGTGGCCTCTCATGGCTTGTTATTTTGGCAGTCTATTATTAAAGTTCTCATTCATTGCTGAATCGTTTCCGCTGCTCTCCTTTTGGGTCAAGCCTCCTCTACATTTCCTGACAAAAAGCTTCTAACTTATCCACCTCCTCCCTGGCCTTATGTAAATTCATTGTATGCAATTATATGCAATGACTGGGAACAAAAATTGCAATATGTCACATTTTTGATCTGCTAAACTGTCCTTTCTTAAAAGCTCTTTCCTGAAAGATTACTGCAATTAGCAAATGACTACATTACTCTTTTTATGAACACAAACTATTGGCATATGTAGTCGATCAAACTTAAGTCTTGTAATCCCACTTTGGAGAAGTTGTGCTAAGTAATAAAAGTCTTGAAGATTCGGGACAGCCTGACTTTGATTAGTTTTCCCAGTAAGTTCAGTTTCCCGTTGAGGTTACTGAATTATGAAGTTACTACATTTCCTAAAATTACAGCCAAAACTCAAAGCTGAATTTGTATTTAGTTTCATAAGGTAATGGAATAATGCCTTTTTAAAAATGGTATCGGAATCTTTTTCTGCAATGTGATCTGACCAGGAACTCACTTAGCTTTCTGCTATTTGACTGGAAACCCAGTTTCAGCCAAAACAATTGTGAAACCTTCAATTGTAAACTCTTCAAAGGTTGTGTATTTCTTACAGTATGATGAACTTCTAAAGGAAATATACATCCTTGGCAAAGGAGATAGTTTCCATTTGCTTAATTACTGCACAAGTTGGACACTTAAATAAAAGGAAACAATAGTCATGCTCTTGATTAAATTCTGGTGTAGTGTAACTGATATTATTGCAGTTCCACTGCACACACACATCTTACTAAAGCTGGTATATTTGGGAACATTGTTTTGATTTCTGATAAGCCGACCACAGCAAAGGCCGTGAACATGACAGAGGGTCTTGGCCTGAAACATCGACTGTTTACTCTTTTCCATAGATGCTACCTGGCCTGCTGATATCCTCCAGTATTTTTATGTGTGTTGCACAACAAAGGGTGTATTGTTTTATATGGTATTAAACAAAGAGAGGCTAGATTTGACAGATTTATTTATTAAGTTTCAGTTTATTTAGTTAGTTTATTTACAGAACAGAACAGGCCCTTTGGGCGCAATGAACCTCCCCTCCCTTCAGCCTACCTATTTAACCCTAGCCTAATCACAGGACAACTTCCAATGACTGATTAATCTACGAACCGGTACGTGTTTGGACTGTGGTAGGAAACTGGAGCACCCGGAGGAAACCCACACGGTCTCGGGGAGAACGTACAAACACCTTACAGGCACCGGCAGGAACTGAACCCAGGTTGCTGGTACTGGAAAGCGATGTGCTAACCACTACGCTACTGTGCAACCCGAACTCCTGGATGCCCCCAGCTGCAATAGCATTGTGCTAAATCCTACGTTACTGTGGCACCATCTATGTTTCCCATCTCAATGAGTTTCAAGCATGACATGACACTGTGATCATAATATCTCAGAATTTTCTTTTTATTGTTTTCTGTTCTTCCTGCTTTTCTGGACACATTTTACCTTCACGTTTTGCAGTTCTAATGAGAGTTTGTGAATTGAAGTGTTAACTGTTTCTCTTTCCAAAGATATTACCCAACATTTTGAGTATTTCTATTCTTTTCTGCTTCTGTTAGCACAACATTTTACAGAAGAGTAAAAGCTTAACAGAGGAAATATAGCGAGTAACAGTATGATGAAAGGCTAAGAGGCTTCTTGATGCTGTCAAATTAAATTATTTTAAATAAACTGATAGTCTTTGGGTTCTGTTCTGTGTACAGCAGCTATCAAAATCTTTTTGATATATTTACATTTAAAACAAGAATATCAAGATCAGGGAACCTTGGATATCAAAAGAGTTGGTAACGTTCGGGGAGCTAAGATCAAACAGACCCCTTGAGGATTATAAAGAAGCCAGAAGAGAACTTAAAAAGAGAATTAGGAATGCCAGCAGGGGCAGTGAGAAGTCCTTAGCAAGTAGAATTAAAGACGATCTCAAGGTATTCTATATACGTACCAAGAACAAGATGATAACTAGGGAGCGGGTAGGACCACTCAAGGATAAAGGTTGCAACATGTACTTGGAGGCAGAGGAAGTGGATGACATCCTTAATTAATACTTTGCATCAGTATTTACAAAGGAGAACGACATGGAAGATGGGGAGATCAGTATGGACCTTGCTAATTTGCTGGGGCATTTTGAGACAATGAAGAACCTTGTTTGGGGACTTCTATATTACATTTAAGGTGGATAAGCCCCCCACGGCCACAGCCTGATGGGATCTACCCCAGATGATTGAGAGGCAAGAGGTGAGATTAGTGGCACCTTGTCCAATATCTTTGTGTCCTCTCTAGCCTCAGGACTGGTGAGTAGCCAGTGTTGTTTTATTATTCAAGAAGGGAAATAAAGAAAATCCTGGAGACTATAAACTGGTAAGTCTCATGTCAGTGGTAGGGCAGTTACTGGAGAGGACTCCTCGGGATAGGTTTTATGAGCAACTGGAAAATCATGGCCTAATTAGGGACAGTCAGCATGGCTTTGTGTGGGGCAAGTTGAGTCTTATTAGCCTGATTGAGTTTTTCAAGGAGGGGATGAAAGTGATTGATGAAAGCTGTCGGCGTGGATTTCAGTAAGATGTTTGACAAGGTCCCTCATGGAGTGACACACACATATGGGCTCAGGCACAAATACTAGTAGTCACTGACTCCCACACCATGCACCTTTCCCATACCCTCTCTCACCTTGACTTCTCTCTGTCCCCCACACTGAGTTCTGAGTTTTAACCTCTACCTTATGATTTTCCCACTCTCCACTGGATCCATTGCAATTCCCCATACCGCTGCTCACTTTTTTGTCCACGCTCTCAGCTAGATTCTGGCTTCACCCCACCCCAATCCATTCCACTCTCCAGCTCCCATTGTCAACCATGCTTCAGCCTGCTGCTGCTGGTGAGGATCACCCTCCAGCTCCCAGTTCCTGCCAACATTCCAACTGCGGGTGGTGTAGGGGTGTTACGCTCAGCCGTTTGTTGAATGTGTGCATGCATTTGCCCACATGTGCCATGTGTGGGCACGTGGCCAAGTGGTTAAGGCGTTCGACTAGCGATCTGAAGGTCGTGAGTTCGAGCCCCAGTGTGTTGTGGCCTTGAGCAAGGCACTTAATCACATACTGCTCTACGACGACACTGGTGCCAAACTGTATGGGTCCTAATGCCCTTCCTTTGGACAACATCAGTGTCATGGAGAGGGGAGTCTGAGTAAGCCTGTCTTCCATACAACCTTGCCCAGGCCTGCACCCTGGAGAGTGAAGACTTTCCAGGTGCAGATCCATAGGCTCGCAAGACTAATGGATGCATGCATTTGTAGTATGCACACAAGCTCCTCATCATTACTGAGTTGTTAGCTGATTGGGTTTAGACACAGCATTTGTAAAACAAAACACCTCTTCTAACCTGCTGTCGTGGTACAACATAAGGACCATATAATAAAAGTCTATACAACATACTGGTAACCAAGGACCACTTCCCTTATCTTTGGGAGTTATCTCTTCATGGAAGCCTACTCCATTGAAGAAACTCATCATCTTTTTGGTAAAATGGGGAAGTGATTGTTTAAAAATCAAAACCACCTAACCCAGCCCAAAATACCAATGGTTGTGTGAGCCATCTTAGATGTTTCTAAGGTTTGGATTGCTTGCATCAATCAACTCAGGGCATGGGACTCTTATCACCAATATCTCTGCAAAAAGTCATTGATCTACTGGTATGGTATACAAACCAGTATCTGTGTCCTATCCCAGCACTGGGGCCCGAATTACATTCAGTCATCTCCATTGGACAGGGCACATCCCAGCAGACTCCTGAAGCAGATAACTTATTCCAGGCTCAGGCAAGCCAGAGATTGTCAAATGAAGAGAGCAAAAGACTACAGGATATTCTCAAATCCTCCTCTTTTTTAAAAAAGTGTACCTTTTTGCAGCTTTATGGGAATGTCCAGAACACAAGCACTGAAAATGGAGTAGATGCATTTAAGGTTACATTCCAGAAACTTGAGTCAGGGACACACAGAAGAACTCTGCAAACAGCAGAAAGAATGAGGGTATCATCTACCCATTGTCCTACCAAGCATATCCTGCTCCACCAATTGCAAAATCTCTAATTGGTCCTACCTTGACTTTGTTGATCATCTTAGAATGCAAAGAGTTTGCCAGCAGATGGCATTGTGGTATCAGCACCAGACTTTGGAGCAAAGGCTCCCGAGTTTGAATCCAGCCGGTTCCCTTGTTTGCTTTTCACCTGTGCTGGGCTGAGTGTCAAGCCAGCAACTCGGCCTCGTAAAAATAAGAAAGCCTGCTAAAAAAAAATGCTGTCATGACAGCGCCCCAATGACTCCACTCGGAGTTAAGGGCTTTCTTCTTTCTGCTAGAATGCAAAGAACTGGAATGGAATCAACTCGTCCTCAATTTTCATGGACTGCCTGTTTTGGCGGTCCAAAAAGAGCCCCAGTATTTCACATCCAAAGTTTTGTATTGTTGAATAGAAGTTGTCTTTGTGTGACTTCTCTTAAAGTGGCCAGGCCAAGACAAGTCAAGTTTATTGTCATCTGCATACTTGTATACTGTCAAATGAGGCAACGTTTCTCCGAACCAGGGTGTGAACATAGCACAGTAGTAAACATAACAGACGATAACTTATGGAAGGCTAAAATCTACAGATGAATCATGCATTAATAAACAAAGTAAGGTGCATAAATTAAATATTGTAAGGTACAGAATGGATTAACTGGTGACACTTTGAATGTGATGTGGCAGGGAGTTCAGAAGCCTAGTGGCCTGAGGGAGGAAACTGTTTCCAATCCTGACCACTCTTGTTTTTCTGCATCAGAGTCTCCTGCCTGATGGTAGAAAGTCAAAGCTGCTAAATAATACAAAGGGCCCTGCGTATGCAGTGCTCCCGATAAATATCTCCGATGGATGGTAGGGAGACCCTTACAGTCCTCAGAGTCCTGAGTAGGGATTTGCAGTCTGATGATCAGCTGTTCCCATACCAGACGGAGATGCAACTTGTCAGGGTGCTCTCAATGGTGCTCCTGTAACATTCAATTAAGATGGGGGGGGGGAGGTGGTGGGACCCTCGCTTGCCTCAATCTCCATAGGACGTGGAGGGGATGTTGTGCCTCCTTGTTCAAGGAGGAGATATTAAGGGACCAGGTGAGGTCATCTGAGATGTAAAATGATAGAAGTTTTCCTAGCTGAAAGACGTTAGTGAGGTAGATGGTTGTGGTCATAATTATATAATGACTATTTTGTTGAAGACTGGATTATTAACTGAATTTAAATTTCATATCTACAACAGCACATGTTTGGATTGTTGTCCGGGCATTCAACCAATGAGTGTTTAGATTATTGGCAAAAAAACTTAAATTATAGACTAGTGCTTTCTATCAAAATGCCCTACATCTAATTTTTGTTTTTAACATTAGAACTATGTCCCAAAATTCCAAAAGAGAACTTAATTCAAAATCAGAGAAATGAATGCACTCTTATATAAATACAAAATGTTTCCAACTGAAAATTCAATACATACAAATGAAAAGATGATTCAAAATGGTGGGAAAGGCCATTTGCATTTCAGTTATTATTTCGCAAATGTTATTGCAAAATGTTAAAGTATACCTTGCATTTCAAATTATATTAGTTATGAAACTATTCAGACAAAGCTGAAAACTAGATTTCAGAGGATGTTATTTGATGTAGAAATTAACAACTTTCAGTTATTAAATGAAAAACATTGTGAGCACTGACAAAATATTCATAGCATAATAAGAAATCACTTGATGTGATAAATCCATTTCTAATTTTTATATTAAATAGCTTAAATTTTAACATATTTTTCCATTATCACCAATGTTTTAGATATTCGTCTGATGAATCAATTACTATCATTCTTAAAAGAATGAAATTTACTACAACAAACAAAGGAGACCATTTCACACAGATACAATATACATGTAGATACATTAGGGCAGTAAAAGTACATTACAGTTAGAACTATTACTCCTTTACTTTCTGACCACTTCAACCAATATCTCTTTAAGTTTGTTTTACCAGAGGCTTTATACCTCCAAGTCAAACAAAAGACACAAGTCGGATCCCAGTGCAAATGCAGCTTCATTCAAGATTTAAGTCAAAGTCAAGTTTATTGTCCTGTTCACAAGTACATGTCTGTGCAGGTGGAGTGAAAACCATACTTGCAACAGCATTATGGTCATTGTATAAGCAGGGTTCACAAGCAAAACATAAATTATACAATTTTTATAAGAAAGAACACAATTAGAAGAAAAAAGAACATTTTAATGCAAAATGATTGAAGTCATTGCTGTGTTACTATACAGTTGTGCCAGTCGTTTCAAAACCGAATAGTTAAAGGAAGTATCTGTTCCTGAACCTAGTGATGTGGCACTTCAGGCTTCTGTAATGTCAGCCTGATTGTAGTTGCCAAAAAAAATATAGACTGGTGTGGATCTCTGATGATACACGTTAACTTCCTGAGGCAGCGCCTGCAGTAGTGGTTGGGAGGGATGTGTCCATGATGTACTAGGCTGAGCTCATTACTCTCTGCAACTTCTTGTGCTCCTACGCATTTGAATTACCATTCCAGACCATTATGCAACCTGTCAAGATACCTTCAACAGTAAATATGTAGAAGTTTGTTAGTGTGTCAGTGACAAGACTTAACTCCTTAATTCCTGAAGGAAGTAACAACAAAGATGCACCTTCCTTGTAATTGCATCCATATGTTAGGCCCAGCTCAGTTAATGTGATATAAGACCATAAGATATAGGAGCAGAATTAGGCCATTTGGCCCATTGAGTCTACTCCGTCATTCAATCATGGTTGATCTTTTTCTACTACCCAGGAATTTAAAGCTACTGACTCTCTCCAGCATTAATCACCAGTGTAGATTGGCACGTATTAACCTTTGTTCTCCTTCCTGAAATTAACAATCGTCCCTTTAGTTTTGCTGATGTAGCCCCCCTGGCCAGCCTCAGGGTCGCTCGGCTCGCTGTCGTCTAGGGAAACAGCCTCGGCCCCGGCAAACTGGATAATTAGTTTGTGTGGATGCTGTGTGAGGTACCCCACCCCGCCCAAATAACAGACAATACAGCAGATGCAATTAAATGATATACAGTTTATAGATATTACTGGAACTATATAGTTAAAAGAGAATAAAATATAAAAGGAAAATAAAAGGCGCCACACTTATCAAAGTTCAATCTCTTCGTACACAAAAACCATTGGAGCTCAAGGACCTTCTTCTTCACCCTGCGACCCCCTCGGACCACCTCGACCGGCCGCCTGGGACCAACAACAGTGGTCGACCAGATGCTCCACACGAATCCGTCTCCGTCTCCTCGCCGAACGTCCCGCTCAGGGTCCGACCCCGTTAGCGGACTCACAGCACCTCGTCCATCCTCTGTCTCGCTCTCCCGCCTTCTGCCCCAAAACCACGTGCATACAATATCTTCAAATACACCAAAACCATAACAACTATCCCAATTGGTTAATAACGTATTTCTTATCACCTTCTAAACCACAACAAGCTGCTAGCGCAAACTTTCTCAGCGTTTAAGACAACAAAGCCGCATTCCCCAGATTAACATAACAAAGACGCCATTTTAATTAGCCTCCCCAGTAACATAAAAATCGAAACCCCCTTACACTGATACTGAGCAAAAGGTTGCTGTTGTACTACTAATCAACCAGGTGTCCTATCTGCCAGGTACAGTTCATTATGGAATATTTAGCAGAAGCTATCTGTCCCAAATCTCAACACTATCTCTACACATAGACTGGTCACAGGTGTCTTTACTGGGCTTCTGGCATCCATGGTTCTCTGCTCTTCATAAAGGTTGCTCTTTCACCTCAGATGGTACAATGCCATCTTTGTGCCCTTGGTTGGGGACCTCAGAGTTGTTCCTCACTGGCTGTGTCTTCTTTGGCTTTGTTGGCTACTGTCACTGTTGACCACTACGCAGGTATCACTGACCACCAGACAGAGTTATCACTGAGTTATACCTCTGCTATGCCCTTCTGGAAACTTTTCTTGGCCTAACTTGAAACAGGGTGAATCAGGATAGGTAAATCCCCAGGGTCTGAATTGCTAGGGCCCTAGCACAGATATTTAAATCATCCCTAGTGACAGGAGAGGTACCAGAGGATTGGAGAATAGCCAATGTTGTTTCGCTACTTAAGAAAGGCGCTAAACATAAACCAGAAAATTATAGGCTGGTGAGTCTGACATCAGTTGTGGGAAGGTTATTGTAAGGTATTCTAAGGGACTGGATATACACAAGTGGCATGCAAAAATTTGGGCACCCCAGTCAAAATTTCTGTCACTATGAATAGCTAAGCGAGTAAAAGCTGAACTGACTTCCAAAAGGTATAAAGTTAAAGATGACACATTTCTTTAATGTTTCAAGTAGCAAAACTTTTTTATTTCTATCTTTTACATTTTCAAAATAACAAAAAAGTAAAAGGGCCCGAAGCAAAAGTTTGGGCACCCTGCATGGCAGTACTTAGTAACACCCCCTTTGGCAAGTATCACAGCTTGTAAGCACTTTTTGTAGCCAGCTAAGAGTCTTTCAATTCTTGTTTGGGGGATTTTTGCCCATTCTTCCTTGCAAAAGGCTTCTAGTTCTGTGAAATTCTTGGGCCGTCTTGCATGCACTGCTCTTTTAAGGTCTATCCACCGCTTCTCAATGATATTTAGGTCAAGGGACTGTGAGGGTCATGGCAAAACCTTCAGCTTGCGCCTCCTGAGGTAGTCCATTGTGGATTTTGAGGTGTGTTTAGGTTCATTATCCTGTTGTAGAAGCCATCCACTTTTCATCTTCGGCTTTTTTAGAGACGGTGTGATGTTTGCTTCCAGAATTTGAAGGTTTTTAATTGAATTCATTCTTCCTTTTACCAGTAAATGCTCCCTGTGCCACTGGCTGCAACACAAGCCCAAAGCATGATCGATCCACCCCCGTGCTTAATAGTTGGAGAGGGGTTCCTTTCATAAAATTCTGCACCCTTTTTTCTCCAAACATACCTTTGCTCATTGCGGCCAAAAAGTTCTATTCAAAGGGTTCAAAGGAACATCTAAACAAGCCTGATGCATTTTGGAAACAAGTCCTGTGGACTCATGAAGTTAAAATAGAACTTTTTGTCTGCAAAACTGTGATACTTGCCAAAGGGGGTGTTACTAAGTACTGCCATGCAGGGTGCCCAAACTTTTGCTTCGGGCCCTTTTCCTTTTTTGTTATTCTGAAACTGTAAAAGATGGAAATAAAAAGGTTTTCTTGCTTAAAATATTAAAGAAATGTGTGGTCTTTAACTTTATACCTTTTGGAAATCAGTTTATCTTTTACTCACTTAGCTATTCACAGTAATAGAAATTTTGACCAGGGGTGCCCAAACTTTTGCATGCCACTGTAAGTATTTGGATAGACATGAACTGATTAAGGAACGCCAACATAGCTCAGTGCATGGTAGGTCATGTCTAAATAATCTTATAGAGTTTTTTGAGAGAGTAACCAGGCAAGTGGATGAAGGCAAGGCAGTGGATGTTGTCTACATGGACTTTAGCAAGGCATTTGACGAGATCCTACATCAAAGGTTGGTCAAGAAGGTTCAGTCGTTTGATATTCAAGATCAAGTAGTAAATTGGAAGAGACATTGGCTTTGTGGGAGAAACCAGGGAGTAGTCGTAGATGGTTGCATCTCCGACTGTTCGCCTGTGACTACTGGTGTGCTGCAGGGACCGTTGTTGTTTGTCATCTATATCAATGATCTGGGTAATAATACTGTTAACTGGATCAGCAAATCTGCAGAAGACACCAAGACTGGGGGTGTAGTGGACAGTGAGAAAAGCTACCTGGCTTGTAGAGGGATCTGGATCAACTGGATAAGTGGGCTGAGAAATAGCAGATGGAATTTAATGCAGACAAGTGTGGGGTGTTGTACTTCGGTAGGACCAAAAAAAGAATGGTAGGGCACTGAGGAGTACGGTAGAACAAAGGGATTTGGGAGTACAGGTCCATAATTTGTTGAAAGTGGCAGAACAGGTAGATATGGTTGTAAAGAAAACTTTGGGCACATTGGCCTTCATAAATCAATGTATTGGGTACAGGAGGTGGGATGTTATGTTGAAGTTGCATAAGACATTGGTGAGGCTAAATTTGGAGTATTGTGTGTAGTTTGGGTCACCTACCTACAGGAAGGATGTAAATAAGATTGAAAGAGTACTGAGAGAATTTATACAGATGTTGTTGGGTCTGTAGGACCTGAGTTATAAGGAAAGATTGAATTAGCTTAGGGCTTTATTCCTTAGAATGTAGAAGACTGAGAGGAGATTTGGTAGAGATATACCAAATTATGAGAAGTATCAACAGGGTAAATGCAAGCAGGGTTTTTCCACTGAGGTTGGATGGGACTACAGCTAGAGGTCATGGGTTATGGGTGAAAAGTGAAAAGTTTAAGGGAAGCATAGGGGGAATCTTCTTCACTCAGAAGGTCAGCAGAGAGTGGAATGCGCAGCCAGTACAAGTGGTGCATGTGGGCTTGATTTCAAAGTTTAAGCGGTGTGAATAGCTACATGGATACTAGGGGTATGGAGGGCTATGGTCCTAGTGCAGGTCGATGGGAGTAGGCATTAAAATGCTTTCAGCATGGATTAGATAGGCCAAAAGACCTATTTCTGTGGTGTCTTTCTCTATGACTCTTTGACTCAATGACTAATTGAATGGAAAAGTGGGAGAACCACTGTTAGACACTTCAAAGGATAATGAGTTTGAGGGAAGCTTTGAATGCTCCAAGTAAAACAGGGCCAGGAAACCAGTGCTGTGTTCTGTCTGGTTCTCTATTGATTCCCTTTCCCATTCTGGACCAATAATTATGTTGGATATTCGCAGAGCTGTTGAGTGGCTGGTAACACCTCTTCCTGCCATATTATCATCAACATGTGAGCTCAACCTGAATATCTTGCATTTACAGTTGTGGGTGGAAATTTAATTTATTTCAGAACAGCCAGAAAAGCAGGAACCTGCCATTCTTTGGCCTGTCACCTTGAGACACAATAATTTTGACAAGCTTGGCTTAGCAGAAGTAACTCAGGAGTCATGCAGCTGTCAAAATAAATAAACATGTGGTGATCCACCACCATTGAAACAGTGACTACACTTGAGATATACAGTGCATTCCAGTTAATTGGCACACATTGGGACCAGTACCTTTTGACCCAATTAGCTGAAGTATCATGGAAATAGCTTAAATGTTATAAAAAGACAAACTGAGTAACAAATTATGTGTGTAAATGAAATACAGAACAAATTAGAACATTAATAGTACTACAGTACAATAAAAGTGTGTATTAGTTCCTAACAGTTATCGAAGGAGGAATTCATCCAGTGTACGCAATGAACCAAATCAGCACAGGCACCTAGTACAGATAATAGTCTGCCTTCATACAATGCTATCAATGATTCCATCCTTCAAACCTTCATTTTCATTGTAACATTTAAGATAACTATCAATATCTTCAAATTCTTCGTAGTCCCTAACTTGTTGAAGTAGTGAAATTGTTTAATTTTTCACTCCCGGCTGTTTCCGGCATCTCCAAGCCTGAATGCTTGAAACTGGAGTGACCAAAACAGTTTTGAATTTTCTTACTGCTTATTTCTAGGCAAATGTCAGCGACAAAAATCATTGCTTTTTGAACACAAACACATGCGATTGACGCTATTTAAAAAACTCTTCATTCTAAGCGCGGTGTAGCATCTAATGGCCTCACAAGTGTGGGTGACGGATGCTAGTTAGAAACTATTCGGCAAGTCTCCTGTCCCAGTTAAGCAGCATGGTGTCCCAAATAAATGATTGAAATTCTGGCTATTTTCCTGATTAGTTCATTCTTTAAGAGTTGTCCCAAATAAGCGGCTGCTCCGATTAACTAACAGACCAATTAACAATCCACTGTACTTAATTGCTTGTAAGGCACATTGGCACACACATAAGTTTGAAACATTGTACATAAAATCCTTTCATTATTCTTTAGATGACACATAATATCGCGTGTAAAACTTCAGAGAAATACTGGGCTAATGTGTCTGCAAACACGATCCAGTTGGCATTTGGTCAAAATGCAATTGTCTCTTCTACGCCCCCACTCTGTTTCACAGGAACAACCCAATCAGCCCAGCTTTAAATCTGATGAGCATTTACCTCATTATTTATTTAATAGTTGTAATATCATTTGCTGACATTTTATTGACCAGATTTCTGCACCGCCGTGAATATTGTGTAATCTACATGACAAAATAGTTTTGGATTAAGCACTTACATGTTAAATTTCGAGGATGAGCTTGCACTTTCTCAGGTTTATACATGTCAGCTAATTTACTTCCCTTTAGTTATTGGGGCTATAGAAGTACATCTTCTTATAAAAGATTTATCAAGCTTCCTTTATGGGAAAGCATCAACTATTACTTCAGCTTTATCTTAGCGTTGTATTCAGTTTTAAAGTTTTGCATATGGACCCATGCCCTGAGGTTATATTTTATTCATTCAACATATTAGCATAAGCTGTTTGCATTTATTAATGTCCCCTGGAGAAGGTGAACAGGAAGGTATTGTAAGCCATCATTCACCTCAGTGAATTAAGGGAGAGAAGAGGCAGCACAGGACAACCAGTTTTCAGAAACTCCCTACACGACTCCCTTGTCCATTCGTTCCCCCCCGCCCCCCAATCCGTCCCCACTGATCTCCCTCCTGGCACTTATCTTTGTAAGCGGAACAAGTGCTACACATGCCTTTACACTTCCTCCCTTACCACCATTCAGGGCCCCAGACAGTCCTTCCAGGTGAGGCGACACTTCACCTGTGAGTCGGCTGGGGTGATATACTGCGTCCGGTGCTCCCGATGTGGCCTTCTATATATTGGCGAGACCCGACACAGACTGGGAGATTGTTTCGCTGAATACCTATGCTCTGTCCACCAGAGAAAGCAGGATCTCCCAGTGGCCACACATTTTAATTCCATGTCCCATTCCCATTCTGATATGTCTATCCATGGCCTCCTATACTGTAAAGATGAAGCCACACTCAGGTTGGAGGAACAACACCTTATATTCTGTCTGGGTAGCCTCCAACCTGATGGCATGAACATTGACTTCTCTAACTTCTGCTAATGCCCCACCTCCCCCTCGTACCCCATCCGTTATTTATTTTTATACACACATTCTTTTTCTCTCTCTCCTTTTTCTCCCTGTGTTCCTCTGACTATACCCCTTGCCCATCCTCTGGGTTTTTCCCCCCGCCCTTTTCCTTCTCCCTGGGCCTCCTGTCCCATGATCCTCTCATATCCCTTTTGCCAATCAACTGTCCAGCTCTTGGCTCCATCCCTCCCCCTCCTGTCTTCTCCTATCATTTCGGATCCCCCCTTCCCCTCCCACTTTCAAATCTCTTACTAGCTCGTCTTTCAGTTAGTCCTGACGAAGGGTCTCAGCCCGAAACGTCGACCGTACCTCTTCCTAGAAATGCTGCCTGGCCTGCTGCATTCACCAGCAACTTTAATGTGTGTGCTTGAAATTCCAGCAACTGCAGATTTCCCGGTGTTTGCATTCAGAAACTTATAGTGTTTGCAAATAACTATCTTCAACCATCTTCCTCTTATTAGGCATTTCTGCAGAATTGCAGATATCCCGATTTCTCTGAGGTTCTGGCTTCTGAGATGGCTGATGAGACCATTTTGGGAACCGCACACTTTATGATAGGTGAGGCTGAAGGTTCTCGATGGGGCACAAGGAGGAGCAGTTTGGGAAGCAGTGCACTCATTCAGCAGATAACGCTGTGCTTGGGCTATAACCACAACCCAATACCGGTCTGACAGCCCAATCAGCGGCAGGAGCAGGCCAGAGCAATGAGTTTTCTTGCAGGTCAGCGACACTTGTTTTAAAGTACAGAAGAGTCAGGTGGGGCGGCCATTGTTGGGAGTAGGCCAGTAGTGAGAGTAGGAGTGTCAGGCCTTGGCCAAGTTTCTGTTAAGGTTTCTTTTTTTCTCTCTTACTGTCTCTATTGTAGTAAATGGCTATTGTGTGTTTTTCATGCCATATGTTAAAGTCCTTGGAGAGCCAGGGAATTAAAATCTGTGTGAAGTGCATCCGGCTGCAGCTCCTTGAAGACCATGTTAGGAATCCGGAGCAGCAGATGGATGACCTTCGGCTTGTACAGGAGAGTGAGGAGGTAATTGATCAGAGTTATAGGGAAGTAGTCATCCAGAAGTTGCAGAAGGCGAGTAGCTGGGTGACTGTCAGAAGAAAATGAAACGTTAATAGGCAGTTAGCACAAAAATAAGTATACCATTTTGGATTCTGTTGTGGGGGATGACCTCCCAGGGCAATGCCATGGAGACTGGCTTACTGGTACTGCGCTTGGGTCCATGGTGCAGAAGGAAAGAGGGAGAAGAGGGGAGTGGTAGTGAGAGTTGACTCAATTGTCAGGGGATCAAACGGGTCACCCAAATGGTATGTTGCCTTCCTGGTGCCAGGGTCGGGGCATCTCAGATCGCATCCACAACATTTTGGATAGAGAGGGGGAGCAGCCAGATGGTTTGGTACATATTGGCACCAATGACATAGGAAGAACAAGTAATGAGGTTCTGAAAAGAGAACTTAGAGAGCTAGGTAGAAAGCTGAGAAGTAGGACCTCCCAGATAGTAATTTCTGGATTGCTGCCTGTGTCACATGCCAGTGAGGGTAGAAACAGGATGATTTGGCAGATAACTGTGTGGCTGAGAAGCTGGTGCAGGGGGCAAGGCTTCAGGTTCTTGAATAATTGGGATCTCCTGGGGTAGGAATGACCTGTTTAAAAGTGCCGGGTTGCACCTGAACCCGAAGGGGATCAATATTTTCGCGGGCAGGTTTGTTAGGGCTGTTAGGGCTTAAATTAATTTGGTAGGGGATGGAAACTAGAGTAAAGGGACTCAGGATAGGACGGTAAAAAAGTAAAGATAGCATGCAGTCATACTGTCAGGAAGGGCAGGCAGATGATGGGACTTAGTTGCAGCCAACAGGCTGAATATCAAAACATTAGGGATGCAGAATCAGAAAGTATAGTAAATATGGTACTCAAGGTGTTGTATCTAAATGCACTTAGTATAAGAAATAAGGTGGATGATCTTGTACTATTACAGATTGCCAGGTATGATGTTGTGGCTATCGCTGAATCGTGACTGAAAGATGGTTGCAGTAGAGAGCTGAATGTCCAAGGTTACATGGTATATCAGAGGAATAGAAAGATAGGCAGAGGAGGTGGTGTGGCTCTACTGGTAAAGAATGGCATCAAATCAGTAGAAAGATGTAACGTAGGATCAGAGGATGTTAAATTCTTGTGGGTTGAATTAAGAAACTGCAAGGGTAAAAGGACCCTGATGGCAGTTATATACAGGCCTCTCAACAGTGGCTGAGAGGTGGACCACAGGGTACAACAGGAAATAGAAAAGGCGAGACAAAAGGACAATGTTGTGATTGTCATGGGAAATTTTAACATGCAGATTGATTGGGAAAATCAGGTTGGTAATGGATCTCAAGACAGTGAGTTTGTTGAATGCCTATGAGATGGATTTTTGGAGCAGTTTGTCATTGAGCCTGCTAGGGGATTCAGCTATACTGGGTTGGGCGTTATGTAATGAACCGGAAGTAATCAGGAAGCTTAAGGTAACAGAGCTCTTGGGAGGCAATGATCACAATATGACTGAGTTCAACTTGAAATTTGATAGGAAGAAAACGAAGTGTGATTTAGTGGTATTTCAGTGGAGTAAAGGAAATTACAGTGGTATGAGAGAGGAGTTGGACAAAGTAAATTGGAAGGAGATGCTGGCAGGGATGACAGCAGAGCAGCAATGGCATGAGTTTCTGGGGAAAAAAATGAGGAAGGTGCAGGATAGATGTATTCCAAAAATGAAAAAATACACAAATGGTAAAATAGTACAATCATGGCTGACAAGGTTGTCAAAGCTAATGTAAAAGCAAAAGAGAGGACATACAACAAATCAGTGGAAGACTGAGGATTAGGAAGCTTTTAAAACCCTACAGAGAACAACTAACAAAATTGTTCACAGGGAAAAGATGAAATATGAAAGCAAGCTAGCAAACAATATCAAAGTGGATAATAAAAGCTTTTACAAGTATATAAAAAATAAGAGAGATGAGAGTGGATATAGGACCACTAGAAAATGAGGCTGGAGAAATAATATTGGGGATGAGTATTTTGCATCAGTCTTCACTGTGGAACACACTAGCAGTATGCCTGATGTTGTAGTGTGTGTAGGAAGAGAAGTGGGTGCAGTTACTATTACAAGGGAGATGATTATTAAAATCTGTCACGAGCTTTGTGGCCCATCAGGCCAGTGCTTATGCTGGTTTCTGTGGCATGAAGCAACTGAGAGTACGAGACTCCCGCCCCCCCCCCCCCCCCCCAGATCGGACGCCAGTCTATCGCGAGGTTAACCCCCAGCATTTTTGCTGGTACCCATTCTCAGCTGGGTAGACTGGAGCATTGTGTGGTTAAGTGCCTTGCTAAAGGACACACGCTGCCTCGGCCAAGGCATGACCTTCAGATCACTAGTCCAACGCCCTAACCACTTGGCCACGCACCACACATTACAAGGGAGAAGATGCTCAGAAAGCTGAAAGACCTAAGGGTACACCCGAACCAGATGAACTACACCCTAGGGTTCTGAAAGGGGTAGCAGTAGAGATTGTGGAGGCATTAGTAATGATCTGTCAAAAATCACTGAACTCTGGCATGGTACCAGAGGACTGGAAAATTGCAAATGCCACTCCACTCTTTAAGAAAGGAGAAAGGCAACAGAAAGGAAATTATAGACCAGTTCGCCTGGCCTCAGTGGTTGGGAAGATGTTAAGAGTCAATTGTTAAGCTTGAGGTGATGGAGTACTTGGTGACACAGGACAAGATAGTACAAAGTCAGCATGGCTTTCTTAAGGGAAAATCTTGCCTGACAAACCTGCTGGAATTCTTTGAGGAGACAACACATAGGATAGAAAAGGGGGATGCAGTGAATGTTGTATATTTGGACTTCCAGAAGGCCTTTGACACAGTGCCACACATGAAGCTGCTTATCAAGTTAGAAGCCCATGGAAAGTTACTAGCATGGTTAGAGGATTGGCTGATCGCTAGGAAGCAGCGAGTGGGAATAAAAGGCTCCTTTTCTGGTTGGCTGCCAGTGACTAGTGGTGTTCCGCAGGGGTTGGTGTTGGGACTGCTTCTTTTTTGCTACGTATATATCAATGATTTTGATGATGGAATAGATGGCTTTGTTGCCAAGTTTGCAGATGATATGAAGATTGGTGGAGGGGCAGGTAGTACTGAGGAAACGGGTAGGCTGCAGAAGTACTTTGACAGATTAAGAGAACAGGCAAGAGAGTAGCAAATGAAATACAATGTTGGAAAATCATGGCCATGCACTTTGGTAGTAGAAATAAAGGTGCAGACTATTTTCTAAACGGAGAGAAAATCCAAAAATCTGAGATGCAAAGGGGCTTGGGAGTCCTTGGGCAGAATAACCTAAAGGTAAACTTTCAGGTAGAGTTGGTGTGAGGAAGACAAATACAATGTTAGCATTCACTTCAAGAGGTCTAGAATACTAGAGAAGGGATGTGATGCTGAGGCTTTATAAGGCACTGCTGAGGCCTTACCTTGAGTATTGTGAACAGTTCTGAGCCCCTCATTTTAGAAAAGATGTGCTGGCATTGGAGAGGGTTCAGAGGAGGTTTACAAAGATGATTCCAAGAAAGAAATGGTTATTATATGAGGAATATTTGATAGCTTGGGGTCTGTACTCACTGGAATTTAGAAGGATGATGGGGGATCTCATTCAAATGTTGAAAGGCCTAGGCAGAGTAGATGTTGAAAGAATGTTTCCCATGATGGGGGAGTCTAGGACAAGAGGGCACAGTGTCAGGATAGAGAGGCGTCCATTTAAAACAGAGATGCAGAGAAATTTCTTTAGCCAAAGGGTGGTGAATTTGTGCAATTTATTACCACATGCAGCTGTGGAGGCCAGGTCTTTGGGTGTATTTAAGGCAGAGCTTGATAGGTTCTTGATTGGACATGGCATCAAAGGTTAGGGGGAAAAGGCCGGGGAGTGGGGCTGAGGAAAAAGGGATCAGTTTGATTGAATGGCGGAGCAGATTCAATGGGCTAAATGTCCTAATTCTGCTCCTATATCTTATTCCCTTATGATTACGCGTACTCTCACAAACACTGAAAGAAAACTTCATTTCTTGTTTTTATTTGTTGCATTTTCCTTTTCCTTCTACCTTTTCCTTTTTTGATCTTTCTTCCCACTTCCTTTATAACTCTCCACATTTCTCTTTAATTTCCTAAGTTTTGTCTTTCTTTTTTCCCTTCATTATCCATTTCTTTCCTTTCTTCCCTACTCTCGCTTTTTTTCCTCTTTAATTTTCCGATTTGCAGCTTCTCTCTCTTCCACTTTGATTACCTCCCTTTGCTCCATAGCGGGTGCAATATTAGCAGCAAGGTGGCGGAGCTGGTAGAACCAGAGCCACACATCTCCAGCCATGCGATCCTCTCAGTTCTGTCTGTGGCTGCCTGGTATACACTCGCTTCCAAAGACATGTGGCTCGGTAAGTTAATTTGTCCCAATAAGTTGCCCTAGTTTGTTTATTTCTGTGGTAGAATCTCAGGGGAGTTTGAGAGAAATGCAGAGAGAATAAAATGAGATTAGTGTTAGTGTACGACTGGTGTAGATGTTATTGATGGTTGTCATAGATTCAATGGGTGGTAGGGTTATTTTCATACCGTACCACTCTATGACATTAACTCTTTAACGCTTTTCATATTTTCTTTCACCTCTCTCTCGAGTGGAGATTTTAATGTTAACGAGAATGTGAGTGTAGGTCAGACATTAAAGCCAAGAAATTAACTTAATTGAGAATGGTCAGGAGGCTGGTTCCCATCTTCATTTAACTGCAGCAGAAAGGTTGTGTGAAAGCATCCTACCTCGGGAGAGGCAAGTCTTGAAGTTAGTATGTTACAGTACTTGGTTCACTACAGTGAAATTAGCTTGGATTTTGTGCTTGAAACTTGATTCCGTTAAATTCCCGGTCTTCCTAAAACTCAACAGTTAATTTAAGTCCGGATTTCAATCGAGGGGGCCAATGTTGTTATCAGTTTGTGTTAAAGGGCTTGTTCCTGATAGCTGTGTTGAGAGGTTGTTCTGCACAGACCAGTAATGCTGCTGCCTAAGCTGTATTTCTTTTGACCTCCCATGACAGTCAAGCTGAACAACTGTAACACAGAAAAAGCAACAGCAGTAAGCTGTCGCTCAAGTTTAGCCACTTAGTTGGTATTAACAGAGAGGTACAGCACATGCAAATCTGTCACATAGGGTGTATGTTTTAAGGGGAAGGAAATTCCCATACTTGTTTTCCCTCTTTTGCCCACTTTTTTCCCCACTAATCTATCATGAATTAAGCCACATCTCCACCTTTTCCTTTTAGAGAAAAGTGCACAGTTAAATCTTTCCTGTCAGCAAAGCTTCTCATTTTCAGCATCACTCTAATAAATGTGTAATATAGAAACCGAAAGTGTTTACAGTTCTGCAGACTCAATGAAAGTCTCACTCAAACTTAATACAAATTCTCCACTTTTCATCCCTGTTATCTTAAAAATGTATTTTTTATACATCTTTACCTCTCCTATTAATGATTTTATTGACTTCCTCACTTTCCTCATCAAACTGATTTTTAACAAATTTAAATGGTTTCTACTTGCTCTATAAACAGAAACCTCTTCAATTTAGTTTTTACTTAAAACCTCTTGGCATTAAAAATTGGAAACTAGAGTAGTTTTAGGCTTGTGAAATAAAACGTGCATGGAATACTGAGCTATTGTTTTGATGCTATTTGTAGCTGCTGGCTTTAAAATCCATAAAGAAAATGAAATGGGACAGATGGACAGATTAGAATGTAAAACATTTATCTTCTTAAAATACAATAATTTCATTTTAATCATGTCAGCTTGATTCATTTGAAAGCACTCTTCTCGTAGTTTCAGAAACCATTTGATAATCAACGGTGTTATGTATGATAGAATTAAGGATCAGTAAAGGACCTTTCCTCAGATAAATGTTAAACTGTAAGATAGAATTAAGGATCTGTAAAGGATCTTTTCTCAGATAAATGTTAAATTGAATGTTCATGATCCCATGCTTTCATTCAAGCAATAATCTGTGTGTCATGGTCCCGTACAGCTGTCCCGCATCTCGCTCCTATCTCCTTGATTATGCCTTAATTCCAGTTGTTAGATTCCCAATTGCTGCTGGTTCATTTAATTACAGCACACCTGGTTTCCATCAGAGACTGCAGGATAAGAACTCTGGCGTCACAACCAGGGGTCACCAGTTTGTCAGTCTTTTCCCATTTGATAACTTCGTTTCCCAACCGCTTAGAACCATTAGTTCTAAGTTCAGCTCTAGTTTCAATTTATTCCATGAAAACCCCGTCTCTGTGTCAAGACTCTATATCAGAGTTCCGTGTCAAGATTCCTCCTGGTTATCCGTTCCACATTTGTGACTGTGCAAGCACCTCTCAACCCTAACTCCGTGCCTGTGTCCTGCACTTGTGTTCGTCCCCCCGCAGTCACTCCTGTAACAGAACGAATTGGCCAAGAATGAACCCAGCGGACACAAACCCCCTGCTACAGGCTCTCGCCAGCCAGGGCACCCTACTGGGCCTACACGATCAACTGCTCAGAGACGTCAGGGGGAACCTCCGTGCCCTCTCCGAGAATTTGTAAAGAAGGTCAGTGAGCAGGTCGACCGAGTATCCGTTCCCGAACCGGAACCTTACGTTGGGGACCTAGGGAAGTGCCGGGCTTTCTTACTGCAATGCTCCTTGGTTTTTGTGCAGCAGCCATGTACGTACACCACGGACAGATCAAAGATGGCGTATATCATAGGGTTGTTGCGAGGGAATGCCTTAACATGGGCCACCACGATTTGGGATAACCAGCCAGAGACCTGCTCCTCTTTTCCCACCTTCATCTCTGAAATGAGGAACATTTTTGAACATCCCATTCGCGGTAAGGACGCCGCTAAGCACCTACTGACTCTCCGTCGAGCCCCACGAAGCGTAGCCGAATACTCCGTAGAGTTCCGAGTACTGGCAGCCGACACGGGGTGGAATGACGAGGCACTCCAGGAGGTGTTCCAACAAGGCCTCTGCGACAGGATAAAAAACAAATTGGCGGCGTATGATGACACAAACAGCTTGGACTCTTTGGTCTCTCTAGCCACCAGGCTAGATAACCGACTCCGAGAGCGTCAGAGAGAGAAAACCGGTCACCCCACTCCTTGGGTCACCCCAAGGCCCGTTTTACCATCTTCCACCAGCCCTAACCTCTTTCTCCCTTCTGCTCCTAGCATAGCTCCCAGTCCGACCGTTCCCACTACCCTGGTGAGCCAGACGACACTCCCTTCAGTCCCCCAAACCCAGATGCAGATCCAAGCTTCTGTGAACCATCACCAACAGTCCCTGTCTCTATCCACCCTGGTGGACTCCAGTGCTGAGGGAAATCTGTTGGATGAGGACATATCCTCCCAGGCCGGAATTCCTCGGGAACCGTTAAATACCCCTCTGGAAGCCAGGTCGCTGGACGGAAGACTTCTGGCCCGGGTCACCCACTGTACACCACCCCTGAATTTGATTCTGTCTGGAAACCATCGGGAGCAGGTACAACTTAATCTAATCCATTCTCCTCAAGCCCCTATAGTTCTGGGATACCCCTGGTTGAGCCACCGTAATCCCCACATAGACTGATCTACTGAGAGGATAGCCAGCTGGAGACCGTTTTGTCACTCTCCCTGTCTTCAGTCAGCCCTGTCCCCTGGGGAGGTCACCACGACCTCGCCTGTCGTGGGACCACCCCCCCCACAACTTGTCCAGGGTTCCAGCAGAGTACCACGACCTGGGACAGGTATTTAGTAAACAACAGGCTCTCTCCCTGCCTCCACACTGACCATACGATTGTGCTATCGACCTTCTCCCTGGGGCCTCGTTACCCATCAGTCGGTTGTATAACTTGTCCCGGCGTGAGAGAGAAGCCATGGAGAAGTACATCAGTGAGTCTCTCACGACGGACGTTATTCGGCCCTCATCCTCCCCGGTGGGCGCAGAGTTCTTCTTTGTGGGGAAGAAGGATGGGTCACTATGTCCCTGCATCAATTACCGAGGCCTTAACAACATAACCGTCAAAAACAAGTACCCACTGCCCCTCATAAATTCGGCATTTGAACCGCTTCATGGAGCCACCATCTTCTCGAAGTTGGCCCCTATGAAGCGCCCACCATCTGGTCAGAATATGGGAGGGGGAACGAGTCGAAGACGGCATTTAATACCTCTCTAGGCCACTTCAAATACCTGGTCATGCCATTTGGCCTCACCAACGCCCCTGCCGTTTTTCAAGCCTTGATTAACAACGTGCTGAAAGTCTTTATTAACTGTTTTGTGCTTGTCTATCTGGATGACATCCTGATCTTCTCCAGCAGTCTCCAGAACCACATTCATCATGTCCGTCAAGTCCTACAGAGGCTGTGGGAGAACAAGTTATTCATGAAGGCTGAGAAGTGTGATTTCCACGTCCCCTCGGTCGGCTTCTTAGGTTATATCGTCGAGAATGGGCAAGTGAGAGCGGATCCCGAGAAGGTCCAGGCAGTGGCGGAGTGGCCCAGACCCAGGGCCCAGACACAAGCAACTCCAATGATTTCTGGGGTTTGCGAACTTCTATCGCCGGTTTATCAGGGATTACAGTCGGGTGGCGGTGCCCCTTACCTGACTTACCTTACCTACAACACCTTTTCTTTGGGTCTCCGAGGCTGACTCAGCATTTGTTGAACTGAAGAGGCGTTTCACGTCTGCTCCCATCCTGGTCCAACCGGACCCCTCCTGTCAATTCATTGTGGAGGTGGACGCCTCCGACTCCTGGGTGGGAGTGGTCCTCTCCCAAAGTTCGGGTCCTGATCAGAAACTTCATCCCTGTGCCTTCTTTTCTCGCTGGCTGTCTCCCGCTGAACGAAATTACGACGTGGGGAACCGGGAGCTACTGGCAGTCAAACTGGCGTTGGAAGAATGGAGGCACTGGCTGGAGGGGGCGGAACACCTGTTTATAGTCTGGACCAATCACAAGAACCTTGCATATATCCAACAGCCAAATGCCTGAATTCCCGCCAGTCCCGCTGGGCACTATTTTTTGGTAAGTTCAGATTTACACCACCTACCGTCCGGGGTCCAAGAACAGGAAACCTGACGCGCTCTCCCATCAATACAATTCCGAGGAGGACCTTTCCAGCCTGGAGACCATCCTTCCGCCATCCTGTGTGGTGGCTGCCCTCACCTGGGAAATCGAGGCCATAGTAAAGGAAGCCCAACGGGCTGAACCTGACCCCAGCAATGGACCCGCCAGTCGCCTTTTTGTGCCTGATTCTGTTCGATCTCAGGTTCTCCAGTGGGGGAACACATCTCATTTTGCCTGCCATCCCAGGAGTGATCGGACATTGTCTCTTCTGTGGCCTTCCATGGACGCCGACACCCGTTCCTTTGTCTCTGCATGTTCCGTCTGTGCCCGTGGAAAAGCCTCCCGTCGGCCACCTGCTGGATTACTTCATCCCCTAACTGTCCCTAGTCGTCCTTGGTTTCACATAGCACTGGATTTTGTGACAGGACTACTCCCTTCACATGGGAACACCACTGTACTCACCGTGATGGACCGTTTCTCCAAGACTGTGCACTTTGCAGCCCTCCCTAAACTCCCTTCTGCTCAGGAGACCGCAGACCTTCTCATCCACCATGTCTTCCACATTCACGGAATTCCTTCAGGCATTATCTCCGACCAGGGCCCCCAATTCGTTTCGCAAGTCTGGAACTCCCTTTGTCGAGCCCTGGGTGCCTCAGTTAGCCTGTCGTCCGGCTTTCATCCACAGACAAACAGGCAAATGGAACAGGTCAACCAGGATTTGGAGGCGGCACTACGTTGCATAACAGCCAACAACTCGTCTACCTGGAGCAACCCCCTCGCGTGGGGAGAGTATGCCCAAAATTCTATGGTCAGCACCGCCACCGGAAGATCTCCTTTTGAATGCTCTCTTGGTTACCAACCCCCACTGTTTCCTGCTCAGGAAGAGGATATTGCCGTGCTTTCTGTTCAGGCCCATATCTGCCAATGCCACAAGCTCTGGGAAGACACGCGCATGGCCCTGCTCCGCTCAGCCGACCGCAACCATCGCTATCGGACTCCTGCACCTGAGTATCGACCTGGGCAGAAGGTGTGGCTCTCGTCTAAAGACATTCCTCTCAAGAACGAGCCCAAGAAGCTCACCCATCGCTTCCTCGGACCTTTTGAGATTGAGAGTATTATCAACCCCATGGCGGTTCGACTCAAACTGCCTAAACCTATGCACATCTATCCTACATTTCACGTTTCCCAGTCAAAACTGGTTCCCATCAGCCCCTTGTGCCCTCCAACCGAACCCCTCCACCCACCCGGATCATCGACGACCACCTGGTTTACACCTTCTGGCAGTTACTGGATGTGCGCCATCGGGGCAGGGGCCTCCAGTACCTGGTCGACTGGGAAGGATATGGCCCAGAGAAATGTTTCTGGATTCCCCGCTCCTTCATCCTGGACCCTTCCCTCATCCGTGACTTCTATCGGGACCATCCAGGCAATCCTGGGGGGGGGGAGGGGTCGCCTGGAGACTCCATTGAAGGAGGATACTTTCATGGTCCTGTCTGGCTGTCCCCCATCTCGCTCCTATCTTCTTGATTATTCCTTAATTCCAGTCATTAGATTCTCAATTGCTGCTAGTTCACTTAATTACAGCACACCTGGTTTCCATCAGAGACTGCAGGATAAGAACTCTGGCGTCACAACCACGAGTCACCAGTCCGTTGGTCTATTCCCGTGTTATAACTTCGTTTTCCGACCGCTTAGAGCCGTTAGTTCTAAGTTCAGCTCTAGTTTCAAGTTATTCCATGAAAACCCCGTCTCTGTGTCAAGACTCTATATCAGAGCTCCGTGTCTAAGATTCCTCCTGGTTATCTGTTCCACATTTGCGACTGTGCAAGCACCTCTCAACCGCATCTCCGTGCCTGTGTCCTGCACTTGGGTTCACCCCCAGTCACTCCTTGTAACACTGGGAAATGATTCAATGTATTTTCCATATTCAGTATCATCATAAAGCTAATTATCTGGTTATTGCTACTTGTAGCAGGTCACTTGTGCTCAAGAGACTTTTGTATTTTCCTACTCAATAGAAGCAATATTGTGTTTACAAAATCATTTAATGTTGAGGAAGTACAAGAATGAAGAAAGATTTTTGATACAGTTATTTGCTTTCATGAGATTAGATGACAGGAAGGTTCATGTGTATTTATTATTGCCATGTATACTGTTTACTCTCTGAGGTTCACACGAGGAAGAAATTTCATCGTACTGAGTAGAAATTTTTGGTGGAACAGCATTGTACAGAAAATTATGTGTCTGTGAAATTCATTTCCAGAGATGATGCAGAAACTAAATCAATATTTAGCATAGATTGTAAAAATCTTTGCCATGGTGATGGTAGGGCAAAGGGCTCATTTCTGTGCTGTATGATTCCAAGATTAGTCTGAATTGATGAGTGAAGGATGTGGGAACAAGGCATACACAGTAAATAAGATAGCATCATTTGTTTGAAAGGAGGTAAAAATATCGATTGGCAGCCAAACTGACCCTATGTTGTAGCTTTAAACGTTGGTTTGTACTCCTGTATGTCACCACATGGAATGTCCTTTTCTTTCACCTTTTACAGTTCTGTTGGGGTCTCTCTCCTTAGATATTCTCTGATTCATTGAGTGTTTCTGCCATTATTTTGTTTCATCTCTTTACCTGGTGAATACTTAAAATGAACTATGGAGTGCACTGCTGGAGGGATTGTTTTTGATGACGACCATGCCATGTGCAGACATAGAGTGGCATGGCGCTGCAGCAGGTAGTGTTGGTGCCTCACAACTCCAGTGCTTGAGGTTTGATTCTGACTGCCACTGCTGTACATGTGGAGTTTGCATTTTTCTCCCTGTGACCCCAGTGGTCTGGCTTCCTCTCACATCCCTAGATCGTGCTGATTCATTTAGTCCATGAGCCAGTAGGGTTGGTCGGTACCATCTGAGGGGAATAATGCTCATAGTGATTTTTGGCAAGGCATACATCTCTAAAGTTAGACAATATGTGATAGCATTGCACCAGTGGCAGCTTTATGTGTGCTATCATGCATTTTATAACACTACCCTCACACGAGGAAGAAATTTCATCGTACTGAGTAGAAATTTTTGGTGGAACAGCATTGTACAGAAAATTATGTGTCTGTGAAATTCATTTCCAGGGATGATGCAGAAACTAAATCAATATTTAGCATAGATTGTAAAAATCTTTGCCATGGTGATGGTAGGGCAAAGGGCTCATTTCTGTGCTGTATGATTCCAAGATTAGACTGAATTGATGAGTGAAGGATGTGGGAACAAGACATACACAGTAAATAAGATAGCATCATTTGTTTGAAAGGAGGTAAAAACATTTCTGAAAAGTGGCCGATGTAAAGTACAATATATATATTCAACCTTGTGGTATCAGTGATCTCTCAACATTGAATCTTGTCACAATGATAGCTGAGTTCAAGCACTTTTCATCAAATGTTGTTATAAAATTCTACACTGAAAACTATGTCATTGGTGGCACTCGAATACAGTGCCCAATTTCAGCAGAGTGAATCATTTCATTTTTAGAAAAACATTTGTCTGTTGTTTATTTTGGAAAAGTCAATAAAAACCCTAGGGCACATATAATCAAATGGATTTGTGGAGAATTTATTCAGGCATTCAAATAAGTAATCACTTTTTGTATATATTCCATATTAACATGAGTACAGCAGAAAATGTTACCCCCCCCCCAAAAGGTAAAAGCCTCATTTGGAGAGATTTCTGGAGTTTTATCAATGTCATGATATTTTCCATATTGTTGTATCAAATCAAAACAATCTTAAGCTTTTGTCATAGCTTATAGAATTACAGTACAATAATTCAAATGTGGGGTTCCACACGGCCATAACCTAGGCTCCATTTGGTTGTAAAATGAATATAATCAAAAACTGCTTTCCATACTTTCATAACCTATTAATAATTATAATAATTTTCCAAGTCTTCCACGTCTTCCATATCTTCATCTGAACTTTCCACACTCTCTGAGGTGGATGCCTGGTTCTCACAGTCTGCCAGTCTACACGTCAGTACACCTGAGGCCATTTGCAACACACATACATCTTGGGAGTGAACATTTTTTTGGACAGTTACAGGCCAGTAGATCCAGGATGGCACCGGGTGCTGGCTGGCCTTCCATCCAGTGCACTACCAACTGTTCAGCTTCCTCTTCTCTCTCCATCTTCCATCCTCTGCCAACAGGGCTTGGCACTTGTGGGTCCTTCTCCAAACATCTTCTCTATATACCAGCCTGGTAGTTGGCTTGCTGTGCATGTTTTGTTAGGCAGTCCTTGTATGGTGGGAGTTGATGACTTTCGATTTCACCTTTTTTGGCACAGAAAAGGTGATACCTGAGCTCATTGACCTTGGTGGTCGATGCTTGTGGGGCATATAGGAGACATGTAAATGCCTCCAGTTTGTCCATCAGTTCTGGGGAGAGGTCCCATTCCTGACCCAACTCTAAGAATGTGTCCTGAGTTTCCCTGTTGCCAGTCAGAAGTTTCAGGGCACTTGTCTTCCCTTTGCCTGCAAAAGCGCTTACAGTGTCACATCCTGTATATGCGTGCAACCCGATGAGAGTCCTATAAAACTTTTTGCCAACAGTGGCAGCAACCTTCCTGATGTCTACAAGCCTTGTACGGGTTCTAGTGCCACACTTCTGGAACAATGGGGCCTCAATCTTGTCACAAAATGCTAAAGACATGATAAAGACGTCTGTGTCTTCTGAGCAGAACACTACAGATTGGTATCCCTCTCTTGTGGCATAGGCAGCATGGAGAAGTAGGCGGCCATCTGCTTCTTCTTGTTGACACTGAAGAGCTGACACCTCCTCACTGTCTTGAGATGTGATTCTGTAACATTTGTCATTCACAGTTGCATACAGAATCTTCTCCTGTAGCTTTGCTCTGTACTCCGCCTTCCTCCATTCATGCACTATGAAGCTAATGAGACTATTTTTGTTATTGACTTTGGTCAGGAAGCTCCTCCACTGCCTCACCATCTGTGCGCCTGTGATACCTTGCAACTCATGACCAGTCTCTTCCTCCTGTAGAGATCTTTCACTATTTTTGGTAGAGTTCTACACACAAAGCTCCCACCGCTGCACTGGTATTACATATTTTCCAGCACTAAGGGTGTATACCTTGCCAAAAATCACTATAAGAATTATTTCCCCCTGATGGTACCGGTGGCCCAAATTTGGGGTCTGATTAGTTGACTAGCCTCTGTAAATTATATCTTGTGCAGTTGGATAGCAAGAGATTCAGACTGGAGCTGATGGGCACAGGAGAGAGAGCAGACGACAGGAAAATAAGTGGGAGAATGGGATTGATGAGATACCTCTGAGAACCAACAACCTGTACTTTTGATAGGCCAATTTGCCTCCCTCCATGTCATAGAAAATATGAAACAATTGTCTGAGACATATTGAGCTGAACAGATGTTTTGTTAAGTCTGTGTAAAGTCTTTTGTAAAGACTTTTGTAAAGTCTTGAAAGATATTGAAACAAAAGTCAATGTTCCACACAAAATATAAAGTGATGATTGCATCCTGATGGGCTTCAACAACGATGACTTTCTTCAGTGTAGAATGTGCAGGTGACTGCAAAATTGAACTTTGTTGTTTCCTTTCCTTGTCATTATATGTGTACACTGAATCAATGAAATATCAACACAAGAATCTTACATTTATTACTTTGAGATTTATCTAGGTTTCTGAGAATCAGACATTGCAGCTCTCCAATTTACTATCTTCTGTTAATATTTTTAGATTTAAGAATCTGAAACAATGTGATGGCAAGATGGCATATTGCATGTAATTCAGCTAACCAAAATCCCCCAAAAAAAGCATAAAATGTTTTATGTGCATAGCAGGTGAGGCAGCATTGGTGGACAGAGAAATGGAGTTAATATTTCAGATTGCTGGCTCCTCATCAAAAATGGAAAAGGTCCATTTGTCCCTGCCCACTAATCTCCCGCCAGGCACTTATCCCTAAGTTCTGCACTCACCAATTCACTTCCTCCCTCACCTCCATTCAGGGCTCGAAAAGGTCCTTCCAGGCAACACTTCACCTGCAAATCTGCTGAGGTCGTCTATTGTGTCTGGTGCTCCCAAAGTGGCCTCCTCTGCATTGGTAAGACCTGTCGTAAACTGGGGGACCACTTCATCAAGTACCTCTGTTCCAGCCTCCAAAAGCAGAACATTCTGGTGGCCAAACATTTTAATTCCAATTCCCATTCCCATATGTCGGTCCTCTTGTGCCAATATGATGGTGGAGGAGCAAAACCTTATATCCCATCTGGGTAGCCTCCAACCTGATGGCATGAATATTGATTTCTCCTTCCAGTAAAAATATTTTTCACTCTGCCTCCCCTCTTCTTTTATTTCCTACCCTAACCTTTTACTTCTTCTCACCTCCCTATCACTTCTCCCTGGGTCCTCTCCTTCTTCCCTTTCTCCTATGGTCCACTCTCCTCTCCTATCAGATTCCTCCTTCACCAGCTCTTTATCTTTACCACCCATTGGCCTCACCTATCACCATTTAACTAGCCGCCTTCCCCTCTCCTCACCAGCTTTCTGGGGCCTCCCCCCTTACTTTTGAGTCCTGATGAAGGCTCTCCGCCCTAAACGTCGACTGTTTATTCATTTCCATTTGCGTGAACTGGATTTGATGTAATTATTGATGTGCATGTTGAACCTTACATTATCTTGATACCATTATCACTGCTTTTTAAAAGTATCTTTCCTCTACCTCTGAACAGTAATGACTGAGTCCAGGACGATGCTGCAAGTCACCTTCTCCTTTAAGTATTCTATTGGAGCTTCAATTCAAATAGTTCAAAAGCCGGTGCTCCTAGACACACCTTGAAATTAATTACTGTTCTCAAAAGTTATTTATTGCAGAAAGAGACTATCGTCGTGAAAAAAACTGTGAAGCTAATTCTCGCTGAAGTACTCGGTTTCTTTGCACTTGCGATGAAAATAAAAGCTGACGTCTCATTTTTGATGAAAGGAATCAAAACGGCATCCGACTAATATAGTTTTAATATTGTTTATCGTAATGCTAACTCCCAACAGAGAACAGGATCTACACTGGCTGCACTTATATTCCTAAAATACGAACCACCTTGTCGTCATAGTTCTGCTTTTATTATCATTGCTTCCTGTTCATTCGAGAATGGTCCTCACTGGCTTTTATCACTTTTCCACACCCCTCTGGCACTCGGGGGGGGGGGGGTAGTTCCGTCTTCTTCCCGCCACTGACTTTTAAAACCTTAAGTACCCAGTAAACTTGACGCATTCAATGGATAGAGATGGTTGCAGATTTCTCAGTTGAAGAAATGCAAGCCAGGTTAGTGTAAAATTAGCTTTATGTATAAAATACATGTGCATGTGTTTGAGAGCGCGTGTCATATTGATCAATAAAGGCGTCCCGTATAATTGTTTTTCCCAGTTACTATAGCTCGATTGATTTCTGTAATATTTTGATTAAGAACAGAAATTATTTTTTTCTAATCTGGATATTTTAGAACACTTCAGGCCTCTGTTCTTCATATTTTGGTTTGGGTGACTTCCTGCAGCTGCGAGAGCTGGGTCTGTTATTGTTTGGGAGATTAAGCGAATCGTGCTTTGAGTACGGTACTATCCTTGGCGCCATGTTTAGAGAACAAAGAGCTGATGTTAAAGCTGCAATATCAGCGACAGCAAATAATTATCTTTATATTTAAAGCAGTTCTAAAACATCGTACACGTAGGTTTGATGCACGAACTCGTAAAGCAAACATATCGGGCCAGCTACCTCTGCGAAACCTGCGGGACGGGCGCTGTGTATAGTTGCATGGAAACGGGGGGGGGGGGGGGGAGATATGGGACCGAAGGACCAGGTGGGCAGTACCGAAGCGCCTCACCTTTGCACGAACGGGAACTCGTGTTTGCCTCAAGTTGAGGGGAGGGACGCGACCACTGTTCCTGGATTCTGTGGAAACAAATGTCCACGCTGTAACAGACGCAGAAATGCTTAGTAGTTGCGAAATTTCAATAAAAGCATATATTTCTTACATAAGTTCCAACCTTTGAAGTTGTTTGTTCAGTACTCTTATCAATATCCGCAGCCGTTGAAGAGCTGCGTCACATGATCACGGGGAATAATATTCTACTATACAAATGGCTAAAAGATTACAGCAGAAATTAACAATACACAGACAAGTTTACACCGGCTAGTGGCGTACTTGTAAAAAAAACAGTACCTCTAAACTAACTACCACGTGTGTTTTTTCTTGCTAGGAAGTTGTGAACCCTGTAGAATTTTCTCTATTTCTGCATAAATATGACCTAAAATGTGATCAGATCTTCACATAGGTCCTACAACTAGATAAGATCACTCCCCTACTTGTACGTAGTTTTCTCCTTTTGCTTGTTCTTTCTTTCCTCTCTTTTCTATAAGTGTATACCTCAGATAAATATTATGTGGAGATTTGTGGCATATATGACTATATGATATATATGTACAATATCTGAAATACATCTTATGGAAATGTTTGTTTGATGATGAACTTCAATAAAAAATAAATTACAAAAAAAGCCCAATTAAATAAATAACACAAAAATATTATATGTATTCATTTATTTATTGAGAAAAATGATCCAATATTACATGTATTTATTGGAAAAAGTATGAAGGGTAATTGTTAAATTCGTGGCTTAAGGTAGAAAGAGTTAAATTTTATAAAACCTAGCACCTTCATTTTTCAACATAGTCCTGACATGGTCCGGTCCGTGAAATCCACGTTCCGGTTCATGGTCGGGTCCATGGACTACAGACTCTGGGTCTTCCGGCTGTCCCTTGTTTCGGTTGGGCTTAATCATAGGCACCTGATGCTCGTCTTGGGGCTGGGAATATAAGTGGCCCTGGGAGTGAGTGTGGGTGCTGGTTTGTCTTGTCAGTATCCCCTTGGAGCAACCTCCTGGTGGAAGGTTAGAGCAGCCATTTGTGATCTTTAGGCCTGGTTGGAGGACCACAGCTTCATGGAGCCTAGTTGTCTCTAGTTGGAGTAGTCTTTGTGGTATGGATTTGGCTGTCTCAGGGGCCAGCTGAGTGGCTGTCTGCCAGTCTGAACTAGATAGGGATTCAGCTGTTTCTGTAGCCAGCCATGGTTGCTGGCAGCCCTGAGACTTGGAGCCACCCTGGATTGAGCTCCCTTATTCTGTCCTTGCCTCCGTGGGGTAAGTCAGGCTGTCTTTGCTGTTACCCTGTGGTTGGACCTGTCCCTTGCCTCTGTGGGGTAAGTCGGGCTCTCTTTGCTGTTACCTTCTGGTGGGATCTGTCCCTTCACGTCCTTGCCTCCGTGGGGTAAGCCAGGCTGACTTTGCCGTTACCCTGAGGCTAGAGTGTTCCCTTCCCCTCTCCATCTGAATTCCTGACAGTTTCCTCAGTAGTTTACCTCGGCAGTCATCCCGGTCCCACATCCTAGTAAGCATCCTGGCCCTGTGTCCCAGGAACGGTCCTGGCCCTGTACTCTAAGGAGTCCTGGCTCCGTAGTCAAGGGCCTAACCGACCCAAGCCTCGAAGAACCCAAGCCTGCGTCCAGTCCTGTAGCCATGTCATGTCCTCACCTGGTTCTGGGGTCTGAGCCAGAGTCAAGATGCAGGTTCTGGGTCCTTGTCCAGTCTCTGACTCGGAGTCCAAGCCCAGGTTCCAAGTTCCCAGTTCCTTGTCCTGATCCTGCTTTCCTTGCCAAAGTCCTAGCCCAGTCTATCTTCCTGTCCCAGCTCCTAGTCTGTGTCCAGTCCTGTCCCTAACTCTAGTCCAGTCCAGTCCAGTTCCCAGTACTTCAATGTCTGTGTCTTGCTTTTGGGTCTGCTCATCAACGCCCACCCTATGATAAGTCTCCTCATACACTCACACACTTAGTCCAGCGGTCGTAGAGCATACGGATCGTTGAACTCCAGAAAGTGTCCACAGCAGGGGTGATTGATAAGTTCGTGGCCTAGGGTAGAAGTATATGAGTTGTACAGCTCTCGTTATGTGCACATGCAAGTCAACTCTGAGTGACTATGCAGAAAGTTTGAAATTATTAACTCAACAGGGGTGATTGATAAATTCGTGGCCTAAGGTAGAAGGGGATGAGTTATTAACTTCAAACTTTCTGCATAATCACTCAGAGTTGAACTGCATGTGCATGTAACAGAGCTGTATAACTCATAACCTTCTACCTTGGGCCACAAACTTATCAATCACCCATCCTGTGTACACTTTCTGGAGGTCCAAGATCCGTATGCTCCACGACCGCTGGACTAAGTCTGTAAATGTAGGAGGGTCTATGTTGAAAAATAAATGTGCTAGGTTTTCTAAGATTGATTCCTCCTACCTTAGGCCATGAACATATCAATCACCCCTCATAGGTGAACCTTTGCTTTCAGTAACTGGTGTGACTCCCTTGTACAGCAGTAACTTCAACCAAATGTTCCCGATAACTGTTGATCAGTCCTACACATCGGCTTGGAGAAATTTTAGGCCATTCCTCCTTACAACACTGCTTCAACTCTGGGATGTTGGTGCGTTTCCTTGCATGAATTACTTGGTTCAGGTCCTTCCACAACATTTCTATAGGATTAAGGTCAGGACTTTGACTCAGCCATTCTAAAACACAAATTTTCTTCTTTTTCACCATTCTGTTGTTGACTTACTGTTGTCTTTCAGATCATTGTCTTGTTGCATTATCCAACTTCTATTAAGCTTCAGATGACAGACTGCTACTCTGACATTCTCCTGTAGACTGTGTTGATACAATTTTGAATTCATTGTTCCCTCAACTATTGCAAGCTATCTAGGCCCTGAGGCAGCAAAGCAGCTCCAAACCATGATGCTTCTTCCACCATGCTTCACAGTTGGGATGAGGTTTTGATGTTGTTGTGCAGTGCCCTTTTTCCCCCCAAATATACCAATGTGCATTTCTGCCAAAAAGTTCATCTTTTGTCCCATCTGTCCATAGAACATTGTCCCAGAAGTGTTGTGGAACATTCAGGTGTTCTTTTGCAAACTTGAAACATGCAGCAATACTTTTTTGGAGAGCAGTGGTTTCCTCCGTGGTGGCCTTCCATGAACACCATTGTTGATCATTGATCTTCTCAGAGTGGATACATGAACAGAGACTTTAGCATGTTCTAGAGCTTTTGTTGTTACCCTTAGTTCATTTTCACCTGCTTCAGCATTGCACATTGTGCTGTTGGAGTGATCTATGTAGGATGCCCACTCCTAGAGAAAGTAGCAACAGTACTGAGTTCCTCCATTTGTAGACAATGTCTCTTACTGTGGACTGATGAACACTCAGGTCTTTAGAAATGCTTTTGTAGCATTTCCCAGCTTCATGCATCTCTATAATTCTTCTAAGGTCCTCAAAGTTGTTTTGATTGAGGCATTGTGCACATAAACAGATCTTTCTTGAGAAGAGCAGACTCTGTCAGTAACCTGACTGTGTTTTATTTATATACCTGTACAACCTACACCTCCAATCCCATCTCACTGATAGGAACACCTGACTCCAAATAGCTTTTGTAGAAGGCATTATCCCAGGGGTTCACATACTTTTTCCAACAAATACATGTAATATTGGATAATTTTTCTCAATAAGTAAATGAACAAGTATAATGTTTTTTTGTGTTTTTAATTGAATTGGGTTCTCTTTATTTAGTTTCAGGAATTGCGTGAAGATCTGGTCACATTTTAGACCATATTAATGCAGAAATAGAGAAAATTCTACAGGGTTCACAAACTTTCTAGCACCGCTGTAGAGGGTGGGAGTCATCAGGTTTTAGAACTGTTTCTTTTCATTCTCATAGTCCGTAAATAACAAAAGAACAACCAAAGGCAAATCTTAGTTTACAAATAAGCTGAATCACAGCTAGGTCAGTTGTATTCATGGAAGACCACTCTGCACTCAAAGGTAAAATAACTCAAGGAGCTACTGTATGGAGTCCATGACCCATGTTTTGGATATTTTTGCACTAGGGTATTGAGTTTTCCATTTGCCCATTTTTTTTATTGTGATTGATTCTGTACTTGTAATTATAAGAAATTATATCATGTGTTACAGTAATAGAAATAAAATTATGCCTTCAAAAATATGATATACTAATGAGTAAGTCTTTTAACCAATCAGTTGAGCTTACAATGAAAATACCAAGCTGGAAAATGGCACTTGTCCAGCATCACTAGCATTAAAGATTAGCAAGATAATAGAAAAATGGATCCCAGGAATGTGGCCTTAGGCAATTACTTGGTGTTTCCACTTGATTTTGTGGGTTGCAAACTGATCAATAAGCTGCAAGACCTAGACCTTGGTATCTTCTTGTGCAATTGGATCTTTAATTTCCTCATTTGCAGACCTGAGTCAGTTCAGATTGGCAACAACATCTCCCCAATCAAGCATCAGCATAGCTATGCCATAAGTCTCTGTGAATAGCCCCCTGCTCCATTCACTTTACACTTATGGCTGTGAGGCCAAGCACAGCTCCAATGCTATTACAAAGAAGGCACAGCAAAGCCTCTACTTCTTTAGAAGTTTGAGAACATTGGGCGTGTCATCTAAAACTCTGACAAACTTCTATGGATGTACATTGAAGAGTATACTGACTGGTTGCATCATGGCCTGGTATGGAAACACCAGTGCCCTTAAATGGAAAGTCCTACAAAAAATAGTGGACTCAGCCCAGACCATCACAGGTAAAGCCCTCCTCACCATTGAGCACATCTACAGGGAACTCTATTGCAGGTCAGGCAGCACCTATCAAGAGGAATGAACAGTAGGTATTTCGGGCCAAGACCCTTCATTAAGACGGAAAAAGAAAGGGGGGAAGCCTAAATAAGAAGGTGAGGAGGAGGAGTACAAGTTAGAAGGTAATAGGTGAAGGGACAGGTGGGTGTTTGGGAGAGAGGAGATAAAGTTAGAAGCTAATAGATGGATGGAGGTAAAGGGCTGAAGAAGAAGGAATCTGATGGGAGAGGACTGTGGATCATGGGGGAAAGGTAAGGAGGAGGGGCACCAGTTGGAGGTGATAGGCAAGTGAAGAGAAGAAAAGGGGTTAGAAGGGAGCGAGAATGGAAAAGAGGGAAATAGAGGGGAAGAAATTGCTGGAAGTTAGAAAGATCAATGTTCATGCCATCAGGTTGGAGGCTATCCAGACATAATATGAGGTCTTACTCTCCAACCTGAGAACGGCTTCATCCTGACAGTGAGGACCAACATGTCAGAATAGGAATGGGAAGTCAAATTGAAATGGGCGGTCACCAGGAAATCTCGACGTTGTAAGGGGAGCGAAGGTGCTTGAGGAAGTGGTCCCCCAGTCTATGTTGGGAGGCTGCACTGGATACAGTAGATGACCCTGACAGACTTTCAGGTGAACTAATCTGGAAAGACATGTAGAGACCCTGATTGGTGGTGAGGGAGGAGGTGCAGGGGTGGGTGTAATGCTTGTCCCACTTGCAGGGATAAGTGGAGGAGGGAGATAAGTGGGGAAACACAAATGGACAAGGAAGTCATGTAGAGAACAATCCCTACAAAAAGCCTAGTGGAAGAGGGTGGTGGGAAGATCTGCTTAGTGGCAGATTCCACTGAAGATGGTAAAAGTTACAGAATATGATGTGGCAGGACACAGAAGTTTGTGTGGTAGTAGATATGGACAGGGGAGCCCTATCCCTGTTATGGGGTGAGAATGGATGTGTTGGAAATGGAGAAGGTGCAGTTGAGGGCAGCATCTATGGTATTGGAAGGGAAACGCCATTCTTTGAAGAAAGAGGTCATCTCAGATGTTCTAGAACAGATGTGATGGAAACAGAGGAACTAATAAAAGGGAATCGCATTTTTACAAGTGAACAACAGGAATTCTGCAGATGCTGGAAATTCAAGCAACACACATCAAAGTTGCTGGTGAACGCAGCAGGCCAGGCAGCATCTCTAGGAAGAGGTGCAGTCGACGTTTCAAGCCGAGACCCTTCACCAGCAACTTTGATGTGTGTTTTTTTACAAGTGAAGAAGGTTAGTCAAAGTAGCTGTGAGAGTCAGTATAAACATACCAGTGTGAGACAGAGACAAAAAGATCAAGAAAGTAGACGGAGGTGTCTGATATGGACCAAGTAAATTTGAGGGCAGGGTGAAAGTTGATGAAATTGACAAGCTCAGTAGGGGTGCAGGAAGTAGTGCCAGTGCACTCTTTGATAACAAGTGGAGCTTCCCATGACATGTAACAAACAAGTGGAGCTCCTGAGCTGAAAAGTTGTAGGTGTTAAGAAGATTTGATTGAAGACTTTCAAACAGTGGAAAGGATAAGCATAGATAAACTAATTGATATAGTTTAAAGAAATCCAAAGAATATGACTAAGTTATATCAACAAATAAATGGGTTGTCATCAGAAAATGTGCATTTTACAGAATTGCCAACTCATTTTATATTGGATATTAGAAAAGGATCCATTCTTAATTTTGGTCAGAGTTGCCTGTATTAAATGTGAGTACCACATTGATGTAAGTATTTACCACACACTTGTGTTATTTTTAGAAATTGTGTGATTGCCTATGGGGAATCAGAGAATAATGTAAGTTTCCTTTCCTGCTGCCTTTTTGCATCTCCCATGAGATGGTGTTTCTTGGCTGAAGAATATGGATATGGGGGGTGGAGAGGGTGGATGGCAGTCATGTTGTGCAAGAACTGAACAAAGAATTGCATGAGATTGACTCTACATACCAGATGTTCTTTTTCTGTTATTGACATATGTTCTTAATATAAGACATGAACCAACATAAAAACAATTGTTAAATGTACAGTAAGTAATGGAAACTGCAGAGATGGAAGTTAGTATTTCATAGTTCCTTGTTCATAGTGTATGTTTCTTTAAAACTGCTTTTTTTAGCACACAAAAAAATCAGCTAGGCACTTATCTTGGTTGTCAGCAGTCTATCAGCAATTAACCAGAATTAGAAGCAAATTGGTGCCTGGTTCCTCTACCCTTATTTGTTACTTGAGAATCTTTCTGAATTCTCATTCCCATTAACACCTTCTGTCACAATGGCAATAATTTGTTTTGATTGCAATCTAGATGCCCGCATCTGAGATCCTCCCAGAAAGTCTGAATTCTTTTCTGTATGGTCTCTTTCGAATCTTTATTTTTTTTTAGCCCTTCCATTGTTGCCATGTCTTCAGTTGTCAAAGTTCGTAAGTCCTGAAATTCACATCACCAAGTAAAATCCTTTAAAAATGTTCAGTTAGAGATTGGCAGGTATGACGTTGTGGGCATCACTGTTTCATGGCTGAAAGAAGATCATAGTTGGCACCTTAGCATCCAAGGATACAACTTGTATTGAAAGGACAGGCAGGTAGGCAGAGGATGACTCTGTTGGTGAAAAATAAAATCAAATCCTTAGAATGAGGTGATAGAGAATCGAAAGATGTAGAATCCTTGTGGATAGGATAAGAAGGTTAAAAAGACCAAGGTGGGATTTGCATACAGGCCCCCAGACAGTAGCCAGAACATGAGATACAAATTAGAGCAGGGGATAGAAAAGGTATGTGATAAGAGAAATGTTACGACTGGTAGATTTTAATATGCAGGTAAATTGGGAAAATCAGTTTGGTGCTGGATCCCAAGTGAGGATATTCTGGCTTCTTCCCCTTGCCTTTCCAGCCCTGATAAAGAGTCCCTGCCTGAAACATCGACTCTATTCCTCTCCGTAGATGCTGCTTAACTTGCTGAGTTCCTGCAGTATTATGTGTATCACAACCTGGTATGGAAGTTGTCCTGTCCAAGACCGAAAGAAGCTGCAGAAGATCGTGAACACAGTGCAACACAGCACACACAAACCAATCTTCCATCCGTGGACTCACTTTACACCGCACACTGTCGGAGCAGTGCTGCCAGGATAATCAAGGACACGATCCACCCAGCCAACACACTTTTCGTCCCTGTTCCCTCCAGGAGAAGGTTCAGGAGCTTGAAGACTTGTACAGCCATATTTGGGAACAGCTTCTTTCCAACTGTGATAAGACTGCTGAACGGATCCTGACCGGGATCTGGGCCGTACCCTCCAAATATCCGGACCTGCCTCTCGGTTTTTTTTGCGCTACCTTACTTCCCATTTTTCTATTTTCTATTTATGATTTATAATTTAAATTTTTAATATTTACTAATTTTAATTATTTTTAATATTTAATATTTGTAATCCAGGGAGTGTGAAGCGCAGAATCAAATATTGCTGTGATGATTGTATGTTCTAGTACCAATTATTCGGTGACAATAAAGTATAAAGTAAAGTATGTGTCTGTTACACAATTTTTGTCAACTTTATTTTGGTGAAATACTTTGGGTATATAGCCATGCTAAAGGTGTTACACATTTGCTTGAAGTGGATCACTGCTTTTGAGTGGGCTGTTTTTCCTGTGTGGATTCTTAGCTGTATCAGATTAAGTTGCTCCTCCAGATGGCGAGAAGCTCTTACAGTGCCAAAATAAGTTGGCAATGGCTCCTGTATTTAGCTGCTCAAACAATGTGGGTCTGCATTAATTATCTGCTGAAAAAAATTGCAATAAATATCATGTCAGGATTATGCACGCTATCATTTTACTCATCATGCTATAGACTATTATTTCCAAATCCTAGAACAAGTCTTTCTACTCTTCATTTCCTGGATAAGAGAAGCTTTGATTGATGGAAAAATTATTAAGTCCATTGGATTTAAACAGTGCTCTCACCGGCTTTGAAATACAACTGGTGCTGTTCATAGTTAACAGCACGGACATATAATAAGACTGTCATGTCACAGACTAACTAAATTAGGGTATTAACTAATTAGGATGACATACAACTAAATTAACCTTATTACCGATTACTTACTTCAGAGTGGCTTCTTCATTATACTATTGATACATATGCAGGCAATCTCTCATTATGAATGTCTGACTCTCGATATCTTTGCTGAAGCATGAAGGTAGGCTAGCCAATAATATAAGAGGATAGTTTTTCAGATATATAAAGAGTGAAAGAGATGAAAGAGGATATTAGACTGCTGGATTGGGGACAAAGAAACAGCAGACAAACTTGCTAAGTATTTTGTGTCAGATTTAACTCTGACAGAAATTCAGGAGTGCCAAGGGGAAGAAGCGAGTGTCATTATTGATATTTCTAAAGAGAAGGTGCTTGGGAAGCTGAAAGGTCAGAAGGCAGATAAGTCACCTTGACCAGGTGGACCACGCACCAGGGTTCTGAAAGAGGTAGCTGAAGAGACTATGAAGGCATTATTTATCATCTGTCAAGAATCATTAGATTCTGGTATTATTCCAGAGGACTGGAAAATTGCAAATGTCACTCCACTCTTTAAGGAGGGAGGGAGACAGAAGAAAGAAAATTGTAGGCTAGTTAGCCTGACCAGTGGTTGGGAAGATGAATAATGAAGCCCATTATTAAGCATGAGGCGTCAGAGTACTTGGAGGCACATGATCAAATAGGCCAAAGCCAGCTTGCTTTTCTCACGGGGAAATTTTGCCTGTTAAATCTGTTGAAATTCTTTGAGGAAATAACAGGTAGGATAGACCATCAGTGGATTTTCTTGAATTGGATTTTCAGAAGACCTTTAGCATGAAGCTGCTAAACAAGATGGATCCCATGGTATTAAAGGAAAGATACATGGAGGCACTCTGTTGATCGAGGTTGACCACGGATGTTGCATCCTAGCTGTTTGTGTGATATGCAAGCCATTGCACAAGTGAGGGCAGCACAATATGGAGAGCAGGCTGTTATCAATGCAGCTGGCTCCCCCTCCCTGTGCAACAAATGAATCCAAAGGAGCGACTGTCAGACAATGAGCAACACATCCAAAATGCTGCAGGAACTCAGCAGGCCAGGCAGCATCTATGGAAAAAATGTTCAGTTGATGATTTGGGCCGGGACCCTTTGACAGGACTCAATACACTGACACAGTTTGGTACCAGTGGCATCACAGGAGTTGCCACTCAATGTAGGATCATCTTAGGGACTCCAGTTCCAATTTTTCCTCAGGGTTTACTCCTGTAGCATTTGGCGGTGCTGGGCCTATATTCACTGAAGTTTAGAAGAATGGGTGGGGTGGGGGGGGGAATCTCAATGAATATTGAAACAGCTAGGTAGAGTGGACGTGGAGAGGACGATTCTTATAGTGGGGGAGTCTAGGGCTAGAGGACAAAGCCTTAGAATGCAAGGATGTCCCTTTGGAACAGAGATAGTTATAGAAAAGTACAGCACAAGACAGGCCATTTGGCCCATTTAATCCATGCCAAACCACTTAAACTGCTTATTCCATTGACCTGCGTATGACGATAGCCCACCACACCCCTGCTATCCATGTACCTATCCAAACTTCTCGTAAACATTGAAATCGAGCTTGCATGCACCACTTGCGCTGGGAGCTCAAATGAAGAAGATTCCCCTCATGAACCCCTTGAACTTATCACCTTTCACCCTTTGTGCTTTAGTTCTAGTCCCACTCAACCTCAGTGGATAAAACCTACTTGCATTTACCCTATCTATACCCTTTATAATTTTATATACCTCTTGTCAAATCTCCCTCAATCTTCTACACTCCAAGGAATAAAGTTTTAACCTATTCAATCTTTCCTTATAACCCAGGTCTTCCAGTCCTGGCAACATCCTTGTAATTTTTCTCTCTACTCTTTCAGCCTGATTTACATCTTTCCTGTGGGTAGATGAACAAAACTGCACACAACACTTAAAATTAGGCCCCACCAACATCTCATACAAGTTCAACATAACATCCCATCTCAAAATCGTAAATATTTTGATTTATGAAGACTAAAAGTTTTATTACAACCCAATCTACCTGTGACTCCACTTCCAGTGAGTTATGGACCTGTATTCTCAGTTCCCTTTGTTCTACCACACTCCTCAGTGCCCTACAATTCACTGTGTAAGACCTACCTTAGTTTAATGGACACCACATTATGAGCACCAAATTGCAGCTCACTAAATTGAAGAGGGGTTTGACTGTTCACAGTCTCCTCAGCTCAGGGACAATTAGGAATAGATAACTTTAATTGTAGCACTTGAAAAGGATCTGGATAAATCTGAAAGAGGAAAATTTTACTGAGCAGTGGAGAGAACAGAAAAAATGGAGCTGGGTGGATGGCTTTTGCAAAGAGACTGTAGGAAGTCACCTTGCTGGATGCCTTCCTCCTGTCTTGTAACTCTTCTATGATTCTGCACCAACAATAGCCAGCATTGTCAGTGATGCCTACGTCACATTGATGAATATTTTAAAAAAGGCTGCCACTTTGCTGACTTAGAATAAATCTTGTTGCCCAAAGTACACATCCCTTTGTAAAGTAGAACTGCAGGATACCACTATCTGCAACCCCTTGACTTAGTCCTGTCTCAGTTTCTGATCATCATTGAGCAATGTGACCATCCTGATTTACCTAAAGAGCCTGTATCACAATAAGCATTTTAACATGTATAGACATTTTTAAAAAATCTATGTAAAACATAATAATTGTTACTGTAAGAATTTTACTGAACTTCTCTTGTGCACTTATAACTACTGCAACCACGTATTCAAAGAACATTTATTATAAAAAATGTATAAATGATACAGCTTAAGGTATGTCTGCTTACTGGCAGCCACAAAATAAGAAAGACCAAGCACCCAGTTACCAAAAAGAAAGACCAAGACCACTGCACAGAGAAAGAGAAAGAAAAAAACACAATCATGCAAACACTAGAAGCAAGTGTCTGCATTCTGAACCAGATTGAGTGCTTAGATTATTCCCCAATGCAGCCAGAGTAGGCCCAGGTCTCGGTCTCAGCACCACAGCAACCAGAGCAGTTCGCCGCTGAGAGGTGAATGAACATCACACGAGAGCGAGCGCAATCAGCCCGACCTTCACCTCCGGTCCCAGCACTCGGGCATTCAAGTTGATCTGCACCAGTGTTTAAGTTGTCCAAGCACCAGGTAGTGCTTTGCTCCAGGACCTGGACCCCGGCATAGCGATACACTTGGGCCACTTCCATCTCCGTCTCTCCAAATCGGCTCGGCATTTGGAATGATCCAGCCTCTCACCAGGGTTAGGTGGATGGGCATCAAAACTCTTCCACGTCAACTCTGTTCCAAATCATCCACTCCAACTCCAATTCCGACAGTGATACCAACTCCGTCTGCGGCCCCATCTTGAACATGTTGCACTTTGGTTTTGCAATGCACCCTCATGGCCCATCCTTCAAATCAGCTTCACCTCCTCTTGCTTCTTCATTGTTTGTGATAATTTACCATAATTTTCTTAAGAAAAGGTGTTATTAGTAATGTTTTTAGTTGAACACCTTGCCTTTCCACCTACCATTAAGCTGTTGCACACCTTCAGTAGCGCCATCTTAAACCAAAAGTTCTGGTAACTGTAATTTTTGCTGATTCAGTGGTAACCATGAGCTACCAACCTCTGTGGGTGGTGAGAATATTTTTTCTGTTTTAAAAAATGTGCTTATTTAGTCGGGATGGGATGAGGAACAAGAGTTAATCAACAATTATCTGAAGTACAGCTTTCTCCATTAATTTATTGGTAGCATCCAATTGATTATTTCTGTATCATATAGAATCAGGCATAGTGGTGGAGAGCCATGTAACTACAGGAAGTAGAGGCTCCATAAACATTCCCTTCCCTTCAATCAGAGTACCAGTGATTCCCAACCATTTTTATGCCATGGAGCAATAACATTAAGTAAGACATCAGTGGAGCCCAGGCTGTAGGCCGTAATGCTTCCAAGTGCTTTAATGAGAAATTAAACCACCTATGCAGCAAAGTTGAGAATAGGTGTGCATGTATAATCTTCCTCCGGTAAGTTTCAAGGTGAAGCAGAATTAAATTCAATTTGCATACCTAATTAACAAATATAGTTGTAGTTCTTAGAGGCCAGTTATCACAACCCCAGGGTATCACTGCAGGAACCTTACATCACCTGGCTGATTCACCTGCTGCTTATTGAGCTTCAAATCAACTTAAGGCCATATGTGTGGGCATTTCTTCACTCTTGTATGTTCTTCACCTCCAGTCTTATTTTCAATTCTTCTTCAGTAGTTTGTGCCAGCTGCTCCAAGATCTGAATGGCATTCAGACTTGGGCTGGCAGATAGTAGGTTAACTTGTATGCTACAAAAAGTCAGCTAGTACCACCTTTATTGAGAGTAAGCCCTGCTCTCTGCTTTCAACGTTGAACAGTAGAAGCTGTGTTTAATCCTTGATGATGTCCCAGTGTAATTAATGACTAGAGGTTGGACTGTACCACCACCTCAGCAAAAAAATTTAAATTTTATTTAGAAACATAGCACAGAACAGACCTTTCTGGCCCAAAAAGCCATGCCACCCAGCAACCCATCTACCCATCTATTTAATCCTAGCCTAATCACAGGACAATTTACAATGACTAATTAACCTATGAACTGGTGCGTCTTCGAACCGTGGGAGCACCCAGAGGAAACCAACATGATAACGGAAATGAGCATACAAACTCCTGACAGATGGCAGCAGAATTGAACTACGATTTCAGGAAAGCCGGAAGCTGTAATAGCATCATGTTATCCACTGTGCTACCATGGCGCCATAATACAATATAGTGGCAAATGTAGTGCAGAAGCATGATAATCTCCAAGGTGTTGCTCACACTTGACCCCTCAGAGCCTTTCTGGTTATTGGCAAAGCTTAAAGAGGATTGTGATGGAACATTGCACAGTTGAAACATAGTTTAATCTGATTTGGCTTTACTTTTGGCTATATATATGGCAGGCTTTTATTTTGTTTTGTTGCCAACAGTATGACATGTTAAGTGCTGACTCCTAGTGAAACACTAGAGGACTGATTCTTACCGATGCGCACTGTGGAGCTTCATCTATCACTGTGCACATGGGGGAATCAGGACATACTGCCAATAACTTTGGGCCTGTTTGCACATGCAAAGTCGTCCCTTTTTTAGACTTTTTACAATTTAATTTTTAACATTTTCAGCATTCTTGATGAAGGACATATGTTAGTTTTTTTTCCCCCAAGTGTGTACAGTTTAGTAGTCTGACATTATTCTGGCTTCAAACATGTTTGTCTAACTTTTCAACCTTTCACAAACTTGACATCATCCAAAAATCTGCTCTTCATTTTTAAACATAACCAGGTCTCACACACTCATCACCAGTGCTTACTGATCTACATTGTTTCTGCTATACCTGTGCTTCAACTGCAAAAGGCACAATTTTATATTTAAATTCCTAGCTCCTCTATCTCTAGGCTGTCCCATTACGGTGTATTTCTACCAATCCTAATTCCTTCTGCCATGATAGATGGCTGTTGCTTAAGTTACCAAGGCTCCAAGCTCCACATTTCCAACTTTCCTTTTTTAGATACACTGTTACGTATATTAATTTGGCCAAGTTTCTTCTCTGCCATTCTGAACTTCTTCCGTGTTAACTTCTGGCTGAGAAACTCTGTAGCAACTGTGTGTATTTCCTAGCATCCGTCCTCCTGTTTTGGCATGCTGCCAATGTTCTGTCTATCACATTGGGATGATATTCTTCCACCTTGGTAGGTTATATAAACAGTGATTAATGTTAAGTAGGAAAGGAATCAAAAGTACTCATCATTTGGGCTATGCTTTGGACCCCTCTGTAAGCTGTAAATTAACTGACCTGTGAACCATTTGCTATCCTGGAAAAAAAATCAGAGAAAGTAAAGTTTTGCTGATCTGGACTACTACTTATGAATAATACAGGGTGAGGAAGTCCATGCAGTTGATGCCACATATTTTTAGTTAACTATAGTCACTCCCTTCTGCAGATCTTATCTGCCCTGTTTTTTGTACCCTGTTCAATGTACCAGGACTCACTGATACCCGCTTGTACTCCTCCCCTTCCCCCACCTTTTCACTGTGGCTTTTGTCCCCTTCTTTCCAGTCCTGACAAAGGGCCTTGACCCAAAATGTCAACTGTTTCTTTCCCTCCATAGGTGCTGTCTGACCTGCTGAGTTCCTCCAGCACTTGGTGTGCATTGCTTAAGATTTCTAGCATCTGAGGAACATCCTGTGACTCCAACATAAAATCCGTTTCACTGTGTTCGAGTCCTGTCAATCTTCACCCAAGTTACTTGTCCAGGGGTGTCTACAGTTGCACAGTTTCCTCCCTATTGGTGTTGGTTACTCGTTGGTTTAATAAGTATTCCTTCTTATGCCCATGCTTGCCTGCGCTGTTCACCAGTGAAGCCACAGCTTCAAGATGCTGCTTGGTCACCAGCACTGGCCAAAGTCTGGGTTTGTGTGCTTCCCATGAGGTCCTTTCTTAATAGTTTTTATATGCCAATTTGTAAAGTGTGGGCTTATGCATTCATCCTTCAGAATTGGACTTGGTATTATTGTCACAACAATTAAGGTATAGTGAAAAGTTTGTCTTGCAGACTGTTCAAACTGACCAAATCATTACACGGTGCATTGATTTGTAATTGAAGATTGCATCCCTGATGTCAAGGTATGTAAGGTAGGGTGGGCAATTGGCTGGAGGTAGTGGTGGCTGTGAAGGAGGGAGTGGCATATAGGTGTGAGGGAACAGAGGAAGGAAGGACTGGCAAGAGTGGAGAGGAAGCGCTGTTTGTTGGCACCATGGGTGATGGAGGACACAAACACACACACTCACATTGCCATCATCCTGTACCCAATTTTAATACAAGTACAGAATCTCCGATTTTAAAACTTTATAATCTTCCATTTTAATGCTTTTTGTTTATTTTTATTCCTTTTTATCTCTTTGTTTACCTCAATCATCATTCAACCCTCAATGCCTCCCAGCTCTAATTCTGTTCCCCTCTCCTATCTGATACTCACTGCCTTTCATCTTTCACCCCTCTTCACTCTACCAGTTACTGAAGATTCATTCTTGCAATTCCTCTTCTGGCCATTTTGCCCCTCAATCCTCAGATGTGATGCAAGGGTTTGCCCTGAAACATCAATAATTCCTTTCCTCACAAGGATGGTGCTAAACCCACAAAGTTCCTCCAGCTGTTTATTTGTGGCATTGAGGGATTAGTAGACTGGTTCATATCCTGTACATTTCAAATGACTAGGATCTTATTAGCAAAGCAGTCATGGGCTTTACAATAATGCCAAATGATTTGACTTATTAATGAGCATTTGGAGCATAGCATAAGACAGTGGTCCCCAACCACCAGGCTGCGGACCTGTACCGGGCCGCAAAGCATGTGCTACTGGGCCGCGAGGAAACAATATGATTTGGCGATATGAAACGATATGAGTCAGCTGCACCTTTCCTCATTCCCTGTCACGCACTGTTGAACTTGAACACACGCGAGGTCATTACGCATTTGTCATCTACGTCAGTGCGGGAAGAAAATCAACTCCTCGAGCTTGCAAATGACGGTGGGCTGAAAAGTATGTTTGACATAACATCTCTGCTGGTATTCTGGATCAAAATCAAGGCTAAATATCCTGAGATAGCCACGAAAGCACTAAAAACGTTGCTTCCATTTCCAACATATCTCTGCGGTGGGGTTTTCTGCATTGAATGCAAAGAAAACTAAATTGCGGAATAGACTGGACATAAGGAACCCCCTTCAAGTATCGCTGTCTCTCATCACCCCTCGATGGGACCGTCTTGTTGCAGGGAAACAAGCCCAGGGCTCCCACTGATTCAGCGATATTGGTGTGTTGCAATGATTTTATATAGGTGTCCCCCACTTTTTGAACGTTTGCTTTATGAAACCTCACTGTTATGAAGGACCTACATTAGTTCCCTGTTTTCGCTAACAGCAGGTGTTTTCACTGTTACGAAAAAAGGCAGCGTGCAATAAAAGACAGTGCGTGTCCCAAGCAGCCACTCCTCCCCCAGATTCGGAACGGCATTCTGGCCAGCATTGCTTAAACACGTGCCTGTGAGCATCTGTTTGCAAGATGAGTTCTAAGGTATTGGAAAAGCCTGAAAGAGCTCGTAAGGGTGTTACACTTAACGTAAAACTAGACATAATTAAGCGTTTCGATGGTGGTGAACGAAGTAAGGACAACATGAGTTTGGCTTGTGGAAGTTGATGAAGATGATGTTGAAGAGGTTTTGGCATCCCATGACCAAGAACTGATAGATGAAGAGCTGATGCAATTGGAAGAGGAAAGGATAACAATCGAAACTGAATGCAGTAGCGAACGGACCGAAAGTGAAGTCATCCAGGAACTGAACGTGAAGCAACTGCGTGAGATTTTTGTTGCAATGATGAAGTATGACTTTAATTTTGAAAGGGTACGTCAGGTTAGGGCATATTTGCAGGATGGTTTGAGTGCTTACAAAGAACTGTATGATAGAAAAATGCGCGAGGCTAAGCAGTCAGCAAGCCTTCCACATCAGCCACAGCAGACGACGAACATAGACCTTCGGCATCGAGGCTGGCGGTCATAGAAGATGATGACCTGCCTGCTCTCATGGAAACAGACGACAAGATGACACCTCAGTGTCCCACCACCCCTACCCCCGGGCCGCGGACAGATACCGATTCACGGAGAATGCAGCGGTAGCTGGGAGGCACCCAGCACATCTTTAAGAAAAAAAGCCAAAATAAACAAGCTAATTAATTAGGTGCCGGATGGCACCTAATTAATTAGCTTGTTTGTTTCAGCTTTTTACTTAAAGATGTGCTGAGTGCGTCCCTGCCACCACTGTACCCCTACATTCTCCACGGATCGGTATCAGTTCACTGCCCGGAGGGCGGGGGCCACTGCACCACCCCAACCTCCGACGACTCAGCCTAACACACCATCATCAGTGTGCTCGGCACTGTCCCAATTCCAGTAAGTGATACTACACTGCACATACATTTTTACTTTATATAGGCTGTGTATTTTTACGTGTTACTTGGTATGATTTGGCAGCTTCATAGCTTAAAGGTTACTGGAGAGTGTTTTCGCTGACGGCGCTTTTGTGAGATTTTCGCTACGGAGAACAGTGCGGCAATGATTGTAGAAAAGTATTTCTACTTTATATAGGCTGTGTATTTATCATATCATTCCTGCTTTTACTATATGTTACTGTTATTATAGGTTTTATGTGTTATTTGGCATGATTTGCTAGGTCATTTCTGGGTCTGCGAACACTCACAAATTTTTCCCATATAAATAAATGGTAATTGCTTCTTCGCTTTACGACATTCTGGCTTACGAACTGTTTCATAGGAACGCTCTACCTTCGGATGGTGGGGGACCCCTATATGTTCATACGAGGAAAATATACGCTGTGTGTTTAATATACAAACGTTACTTAAAATATTATGATGCTATTGACTTATAAGTGACTTATAATTGACTTATCACTGACTAATCACTATATTCATGTGAGGAAAATATGCGCTGTGTGTTTAATATTAAATTTGTCAGATAAACCTTTTTAGAAACAAAATTGAGTGTATTAGCCACTTATAAGTGACTTATGGTTGACTTATCACCAATATTCCGGTCGTGATAAACAACCTCCCCCCAGGGTTGCCAAATGTCCTGTATTAGCCGGGACATCCTGTATATTGGGCTAAATTGGTTTGTCCCATGTGGGACCGCCCTTGTCCCGTATTTCCCCCGCTAAGGTAGAGCGTTCCTATGAAACCTTTTGTGCAAAAATGGCGTAAAGTGAGGAAGCAATTACCATTAACTTATATGGGAAACACCTTTGAGTTTTCCCAGACCCAAAAAATAACCTAGCAAATTATACCAAATAACACATCAAACCTAAAATAACAGTAGCAGATAGTAAAAGCAGGAATGATATGATAAATACACAGCCTATATAAAGTAGAAATAATGTATATACAATGTAGTTTCACTGAACAGAATTGCCAAAACCAATTTGTAGAAAAGATCAGCACGTACACGCATGTGCACACGGATGCCTGCGCAAGGCTTCATGGTCATGGTAGTCTTTCTTGGGGTAAACACAGTGATAAAGTTGGCAACCCTACCGTGCCCCACCCCCCCTCCCGTCGGCTAGTCCATAAGAATATTGTCAATATTAAACCGGTCCGCGGTGCAAAAAAGTTTGGGGATCCCTGGCATAAGGTGCGCAAAATCACAATTGAATTTTGCATTTTATCAAGGGAGGATCATGGTTTGCAGTTATTGTTGAGAAGCAGTGAAAAGCATGTAAATTCAATTTGTCATTTACATCGCCTGATGCTGTGTAATTATTAAAGATAAATTATTGTAATTTAACCTTGAAAATTTTTGAATAGTTACATGTTTTCAGATGCCAGTGTTTCCTCAAGAGTAAATTATTATTTTTTGTGCCAATTTCTACAATTGCTTTTGAAAATGACACCAATTTGTTGCTGTTTACTTTGGCTGTTAGATAAATGGAGTCACATATTCAGTCTTATTTGGAGTCACAGTTGCTGATTCTTTAGTAAGTTAATTTAACGCAACAGCAATTTGCTGAATAGATACTGCATATTAAATACAAGTTGACCTTCACTAATCTGGCACCATTGGGACCTGAGGAGTGCCGGATTAGTGAAAATGCTGAATTACAGAAGGATCACATTAAGCATAATCAGTGCCAGATTATTGAAGGGACCGGATTACAGGTAGTTGGATTAGTGAAGGTCGACCTGTACTGATATTGGTTACTGATGTTAGTATCACAGGTTTTAGTTGGAAGACTGAAGTGGTTGGGACTATATGAGAGAGAGCATGAAGGGGGCAATGCAGTCAGTTTGTATTTTCACAGACTTTGAGCTGCAAGATTGAAAAGTTTGCATGCTTGTGTTCTTTGAAAATGCAGTGTACTAACATGGTACTTTTCTGAGGGTTTTTAACATAAACCTGTAAAATTTGTTTCTTTTCCCTGTTGAGTGTTTCCAACATTAATCATAAGACTTCCAATTTGCTGCTGTCTTAGCTTCTTAGTTTCTTTCTGGTATTACTTCAGTTTTGAAAGTAAACCCACAACTGTTTCATTATTTGCAGACGTGTATCGAACACTAAATCCAAACCGTAGCCACACAGGCCATAACTGATCTATAACTTTTTAAAATTTTCTTTCAGTGAAGAGAAAGCTCCTCTAAGGGATGCAAAAGGTAATTTGATTATATTACTAATATTTTAACTTTGTGTACTGGAACGTACTCTGTTTGCTGGGGCCTTGTAAGGCTGCAGCAGGTTGAGACCTTGCATAATATGTCACTGTACAAATCGGAAGCAGTATTTTTCATGAAAACTATTCTTCTGTCACACGCTTGAAAAAAAGATCACAGCAATCTCATAATTGGTATGAATCCTTGTCTTGCAGAGTGTCTTTTGAATACATGGAATCTATTATTTTTGTGTTATCTTTCTTAAACTTCATGATAGCATGTGAAGAAATATAATCTGTGATAGTTGAAATTGGCACCTTGGACGACCAATGTAAAATTGTACCTTGCTGCATGGCTTGCGGTTCATTTAAATTAGGGGTTCCCAACCTGGAGGCCATGGACCCCTCAGTTAATGATAGAGGTCCATGTATAACAAAAAGTTGGGAAGCCGTGACCTAAATCCTGGCCCACATTTGATGCTGAGCAATGAAAACTAAGCTGTAGCTAATTTGGTTTGTTGTTTCACTTACCATTGTTGACGTATTTTCTGGGGAAGTGATTCAGGTACACCCAAATAAGTTAGCTTCGATGTTCCCAACATTTAACTGAAGAAAACTGAGGCTAATTTAAGACTGGATGGTAAATTAGTAGTTTGACAGCACTATGCTTGTGGAATGGTCTCAATGTGGAGAGAGAGAGAGAACTGTGAATCATATCACTGGTATGCATTCGGATTCTGGCTCCATGTCCATGGATGTTGTTAGCTAAAGGCAGCGTGGGAAAGTCATGTATTGAAGTGGTAAGGTCAGTTAATGTTGTTTGACAGTTATCAAGCACAGTGATGAGTCATCACTCGAGGACAGAACAACTCGTGATGTGAGGGAGCATGGAAGCAAGAATCAGAAATAAAGACACGTTCAGAGCGTGAAGCATCAAGTCATGATATATGCACTATCTAATTAAGTGCCAAGATAGGTTGCAAATACACATCAGTGTATGAGGACCAAAAGTAAATAATTAGTTTTTCTGGAAGGGGTTTGTAAAATCAGACATTGGTCAAATGAACGAGAATCAAACCAGACAAGTCCTATTTCAAGAAGCTGAACAACAAAAGAAAGTCATGGTGACAAGTGTATTAGCTGTTCCAAAGGCTGCAGAGAGGTCAAAGGGAATGAAAGAGATAATGCAGTACTGCAGACATTTGATTATGATAATTTGAGTGCTTTGGAAAAGAAGGGGAGGTTGAAGAAGGATAGGACTGAGGTTCCATAAGGGGAACAGGAAATGAAGACAATAGACAAAACAAGCTTGTGCATACTGAGCAGTAGGAAGGCATAAGCTGAGGTTTAGAGCTTGCAAAGTTGTTTCATTTCGGGAGTGCAATACAAGCAGTTGTGCATATATCGAAGCATTGTTGCTTATTACAAAGAAGCCTACAAACTCTGAGCTTCCAAGTTTGCCTGTGACAGTGGAGAATACTTTCCTAGTTTAGGGTGATGGTTGGTAATGAAGAAGATAGGAAGCATTACAGACCGGGAATAGTAATGCCTTTACAGGCAGTAAGGAAGCAAGTGCAGACTTAAGGGATTGCAGGTACAGATTCTGGAGACTGGAAAGAAAGGAGGTGGATGTTTAGATTTAATTCAAGTAAGGTGCTAGTTAAAGAGAATATTAAGGGAGCTGAGAGGGCTGAAATAATGATATATGGTTAAAAAAGCAATTTAGATGACTGAGGAGACAGATCAAGATGTGTTCTGTGGCTATATTAACTTTGGTGGAAGATTTCAAGAAGGAACAAGATTTACCATTATAGTAGATTTCAATCAGAGTCAGTTCCAGTAATAATCAATCATCATTGTAAAGTCATGGTGAACAATGACTTTGTTTGAGAGTGAGCAAACATTTTGAAAGGTCCACTGGCAAATTTCAAGGTGACTGAGGTGGGTGGTGAGACTAGGACTGACAAAGATTAGTGAAGTTTTTTGAAGATCAGAAGGAGTTTAGTATGGAATCATTTGAACTGCTGCTTACAGGAGGTAGGATTATATTAGATATATTTCAAAAATAATTGCACAGAGCAATCAGCATTACTTACAAACTGTGATGTTTGTCCTAGCTAGCAGGGAGAGCATGCAATTTGCTTCCGATGGTTCATAGCCTCATTTGCAGGTATGTGTCAGAGGACCATACGTAGCCAGTCATTGCATGTTCTGCTAACTGCTTTTGCTGTATCACCTACCAATGTTGCTTTCTGTTCATTACACAGAAGAAAATCCAGATGCTGTTGAACACTCAGAGTCAGGTCAGTGGTGTTCGTTTCTCACACTCTTTCCATCTTCAGATGAATACTATCTCTTCCTACTCATTCCACATAGAGGTAAACACTCGACTACAAATTCTAGTACACCAAATAAGACGTGTGAGATGGTCATCCCAGTGAGTTGCTAAGGACGTTGGCCTTGCTGTGAATTTCCAAAGCAACTGAGATCTTAGCATCATGTGGCCATAAAGTTGCCATTAACAATGCTGACCATGCTGGCTTTCTCTGCGTGATGCTTCGTGCACTCCTCTAGATACTTATTAAAAGTTGTGAGAATAGCTGTCTCTACCACTCTCTCAAAGAGTACATTCCAAAATGCAAACAGCTCCGGATAAAAAGAAATCCTTCGACAGGTCCTCTCTAAACTTCTTATCCTCAAGCCATTCCCCTCTGGCTTTAGACATATCTGCTATAGGATAAGGTTGCCTGCTATCTCTCTATGCTGCTCATAATTGTAAATGATATGTTGGGGGAGGAGAGATCTGGTAGATGTCAGCTGATTCGGGCTGGGGTTTAGACCAATGGACATTGTAAGTGGTCGGGAGGATATGAGGAAAGGGATGTGTTCAAGAAGCTTTTGGGGACTGTATCTTAATCCGTATGTTATGTGCGTTCAAATATAACACCTTCAATCCTGTATTCATCACTTTTTTCAATTTGTCCCCCTGTTACACTGCAACTCATCCCATTGTCTGCAATTTTCCCTATCATCTGCCCGTTCTTCCTGACAGTCTCATTACATACTGTCTCTGCTTGTATACCAACTTCCCATCCTCAGCCCTATCACTCTGTTTCCCATCCCCCTGCCAAATTAGTTTAAACCCGCCCCAACAGTTCCAGCAAACCTGCCCACAAGGCTTTTGGTCCCCCTCAGAATCAGATGTAACTCATCTGATCATGCATTCCCCAGAAGAGATCCTGAAACCGTGCCCCCTGCCACACATTTATCTGTCAAATGTGCCTATTCTTACCCTCACTGATGTGTGGCACAGACAGCAATCCAGAGATTACTACCCTGGAGGTCCTGCTTTTCAGCTTTCTACCCAACTCCCTATATTCTCTCTTCAGGATCTCCTCCCTTTTCCAACCTAAGTCATTGGTGCCAATACGTACAAAGACCTCTGGCTGCTCACCCTCTCCCTTTAGAACAGCAGTCCACAACCACCAGGCCATAGACCAGTACCGGGCCGCAAAGCATGTGCTGCCGGGCCATGAGGAAACGGTATGAGTCAGCTGCACCTTTCCTCATTCCCTGTCACGCACTGTTGAACTTGAACATAGGGTTGCCAACTGTCCCGTATTTGCCGGGACATACCGTATATTGGGCTAAATTGATTTGTCCCATGAGGGATTGCCCTTGTCCCGTATTTCCCCCGCTAAGGTAGAGTGTTCCTATGAAACCTTTCGTGCTGAAATGGCGTGAAGCGAAGAAGCAATTACCATTAATTTATATGGGGAAAATTTTTGAGCGTTCCCAGACCCAAAAAATAACCTACCAAATAATACATAAAACTGAAAATAACACTAACATATAGTAAAAGCAGGAATGATATGATAAATACACAGTCTATATAAAGTAGAAATAATGTATGTACAGTAGAGTCGGGAAGATAAAGGCAAAACCGATTTGTGGGGGAAAAATCGGCATGTACGCTCATGCGCCCATCACATGCGCAATCACGCATGCATACACAGGTGCCCGCCCAAGGCTTCATGGTCATAGTAGTCTTCCCTGGAGTAAAGTGTCCCGGGATTTGACTACTACTTTTGTCCCTTATTTGGGAGTGAGAATGTTGGCAACCCTAACTGTAAAAGACATGTTGAGGTGAGTTCAACCCTACTTGAAAACCCCCCACCCAACTCCGGTCGGCCGGTCCGCAAGAATATTGTCAATACTAAACTGGTCCGCGGTGCAAAAAAGGTTGGAGACCCCTGCTTTAGACCACCTGGACCCAATCTGAGACATCCCTGACCCTGGCAGCTGCAAAGAAAACATACCATCCAGGTGTCTCTTATCGCATCCAAAAAATCCCATGTGTACTCTAACTATGGAATCCCCACTCACTGCTGCAGTCCTCTTTCCTCCAATTTCCTTCTGAGCCATAACGCCAGAGACCTGGTTCCTACAGTTACCTCTGGTAGGTGTTCCTCACCCCCAACAGTATCTGAAATGATATAGTTATTGAGGGGAACGGCCACAGGGCTGGCTGCCCATTTCCGTTCCCTCCCCTATCAGTTACCCGGGTACCTGCTTCCTGCCTCCTGTGACTGCCTCCCTGTAGCTCCTATCTATCACCTCCTCAGTTTCTCATCTGAGTTGAAGGTCATCAAGCTGCAGCTCCAGTTCCTTAACACATTCTCTGAGGAGCTACAGCTCCGTGCACCTGGTGCAGATATGGTTATCCGGGAGGAATAATCTTCCTATTTATGGCTATTCCCAAAGAACTTTCTTACTATAGCAACAGCAGAGCTCTATTGGATTTCCTGGTTGATATTAAGAGAGATCTCCTACTTATCTATGTAATTAAACTATGCAATTAAATCCTCCTAACAATTGGCCTTTTATATTGGTTGACATAAGCACTCCCTGCTGCTTTTATTCAAATAGCATTTCATTCAGCATTTTGTGTCCTTGAGCAGAAAAGAAGTTTAATCGCTTCCCTATTTTCCATTCACAGGATCTGATGATGATAGTAGTACAGGATCTGAAAAGACAGACTCTGGTAAGTTGAAACATTTTCATTGTTTCACGTGCTTATCAACGTTCAGGGTATTGAACATTCTGGTACGCAAAATAAAATGTTTTTATGATATAATAAGTGATTAATGTTTCATGACACGAATCAGATAAAAGTGCATATTAAGTCGAACCATTTGCTTTGTTCTATACAGTAGTTATACTTATCAACATTCAGGTTATTGGGCAGTGATAGTTCACATATAAAGCAGGATGCATTTATTTCAGTATAAAGATCTGATTAGATAACATTAAAATAGACTAGTCTTTAACATTTGTTTTATGATACTAACAGAACTTCAATAGACTTTAGCATAACAACCAACTGTTTCTAAGTATGACTGGAATTATTTAACTATGTTAGCTTTATCCAAGCAATAAAAGATTTACGTAATTATAAAATGTTGCCAGGTTTCAACTTGAAGACATGCTCCTTTTGACTTTAATGTTACAGTTTATAATAATACATTTTTTTTTCAAATTCACTGAAAATCTCAATAAATTTGAATGAAAATATGAAGATTCAGACACTTCTGAAGCAGATTCAGGTAACTATTTATGCATTGTTCAATAATTTGATGTATTACTTTTATGGATAAAAATATTTTTAAAACTACTAATATTTAATTATGCTTGAATGTATTGCTCTTTATTCTAATCCATCTCTCTTTGATTTACTGAATATTCTATGTATTGATTGTTAATGCTAAAATAGCACAATGAAGTATCTAATTACTGAATGATGACATAATTAGTGACTGCTTTAATAAAGGGACAATAATAAAGGGTGCTTCAAAAGTACGGATTCCTTTTGAGTGTCGTTACCATTGAAACAGGGATTCTGGCAGCTGGTTTGTACACAGCAAACTCCTCCACGACCACCTGGATTAACCTCTGGATCTTTACGTCACTCTTCTTTGTTGTACAATAACTATCTGCAGCTATGGTATCAGCCTTTCAAGGTTGTACGTGTTACACAAGGCATCTTCAGCCCTCTTTGGAGCTGTGACGCAGTGTGGTACAAGTGTACATTTTTCATTTTTTTATGTTAGCCACTCTGCTGTGCTGGGTTAGTTTCAGTAACTGGTATATTGCGGATTTTACATGAAAACACAAAATAAATTGTTGTTGTTCAGTTGTAGATTAGTGGGAGCTGCCAGAGAAACTTTCGAGAACTGCAATAAGCTCAGGGAAGCAACACACATCAAAGTTGCTGGTGAATGCAGCATCTGCAGGAAGAGGTGCAGTCGACGTTTCAGGCCGAGACCCTTCGTCAGGACTAACTGAAGGAAGAGCTAGTAAGAGATTTGAAAGTGGGAGGGGGAGGGGGAGATCCAAAATGATAGGAGGGGGAGGGATGGAGCCAAGAGCTGGACAGTTGACTGGCAAAAGAGATATGAGATCATGGGACAGGAGGCCCAGGGAAAAGGAAAAGGGGGGGGGGGAAGAACCCAGGGGATGGGCAAGGGGTATAGTCCGAGGGAGAAAAAGGAGAGAGGGAGAAAGAATGTGTGTATATAAATAAATAACGGATGGGGTACGAGTGGGAGGTGGGGCATTAGCGGAAGTTAGAGAAATCTGTCAATATTCATGCCATCAGGTTGGAGACTACCCAGATGGAATATAAGGTGTTGTTCCTCCAACCTGAGTGTGGCTTCATCTTTACAGTAGAGGAGGCCGTAGATAGACATATCAGAATGGGAATGGGATGTGGAACTAAAACGTGTGGCCACTGGGAGATTCTGCTTTCTCTGGCGGACAGAGCATCGGTGTTCAGCAAAACAATCTCCCAGTCTGCGTCGGGTCTCACCAATATATAGAAGACCACATTGGGAGCACCGGACGCAGTATATCACCCCAGCCGACTCACAGGTGAAGTATCGCTTCACCTGGAAGGACTGTCTGGGGCCCTGAATGGTGGTAAGGGAGGAAGTGTAAGGGCATGTGTAGCAGTTGTTCCACTTACAAGGATAAGTGCCAGGAGGGAGATCAGTGGGGAGGGATGGTGGGGACGAATGGACAAGGGAGTCGCGTAGGGAGCGATCCCTGTGGAAAGCAGAGGCGGGGGGAAGGAAAGATGTGCTTAGTGGTGGGATCCTGTTGGAGGTGGCGAAAGTTACGGAGAATAATATGTTGGACCTGGAGGCTGGTAGGGTGGTAGGTGAGGACCAGGGGAACCCTATTCCTAGTGGGGTGGCGGGAGCATGGAGTGAGAGCAGATGTGCGTGAAATGGGGGAGATGCGTTTGAGAGAAGAGTTAATGGTGGAGGAAGGGAAGCCCCTTTCTTTAAAAAAGGAGGACATCTCCTTCGTCCTGGAATGAAAAGCTTCATCCTGAGAGCAGATGCAGCGGAGACGGAGAAATTGCGAGAAGGGGATGGCATTTTTGCGAGAGACAGGGTGAGAAGAGGAATAGTCCAGATAGCTGTGAGAATCAGTAGACTTATAGTAGACATCAGTAGATAAGCTGTCTCCAGAGATAGAGACAGAAAGATCTAGAAAGGTGAGGGAGGTGTCGGAAATGGACCAGGTAAACTTGAGGGCAGGGTGAAAGTTGGAGGGAAAGTTAATGAAGTCAACGAGCTCAGCACGCGTACAGGAAGCAGCGCCAATGCAGTCGTCGATGTAGAGAAGGAAAAGTGGGGGACAGATACCAGAATAGGTTTGGAACATAGATTGTTCCACAAAGCCAACAAAAAGGCAGGCATAGCTAGGACCCATACGGGTGCCCATAGCTACACCTTTAGTTTGGAGGAAGTGGGAGGAGCCAAAGGAGAAATTAGTAAGAGTAAGGACTAATTCCGCTAGACGGAGCAGAGTGGTGGTAGAGGGGAACTGATTAGGTCTGGAATCCAAAGAGAAGCGGAGAGCTATGAGACCTTCCTGGTGGGGGATGGAAGTATATAGGGACTGGACATCCATGGTGAAAATAAAGCGGTGGGGGATCAGGATGAGGCTTTTCATTCCAGGACAAGGGAGATGTCCTCCTTTTTTAAAGAAAGAGGTTTCCCTTCTTCCACCATCAACTCTGCTCTCAAACGCATCTCCCCCATTTCACGCACATCTGCTCTCACTCCATCCTCCTGCCACCCCACTAGGAATAGGGTTCCCCTGGTCCTCACCTACCACCCCACCAGCCTCCGGGTCCAACATATTCTCTGTAACGTCCGCCACCTCCAACGGGATCCCACCACTAAGCACATCTTTCCCTCCCCCCCACCCGCTTTCCGCAGGGTTCGCTCCCTACGCGACTCCCTTGTCCATTCGTCCCCCCCATCCCTCCCCACTGATCTCCCTCCTGGCACTTATCCTTGTAAGCGGAACAAGTGCTACACATGCCCTTACACTTCCTCCCTTACCACCATTCAGGGCCCCAGACAGTCCTTCCAGGTGAGGCGACACTTCACCTGTGAGTCGGCTGGGGTGATATACTGCATCCGGTGCTCCCAATGTGGCCTTCTATATATCGGCGAGACCCGACGCAGACTGGGAGATCGTTTTGCTGAACACCTACACTCTGCCTGCCAGAGAAAGCAGGATCTCCCAGTGGCCACACATTTTAATTCCACATCCCATTCTCATTCTGATATGTCTATCCACGGCCTCCTCTACTGTAAAGATGAAGGCACACTCAGGTTGGAGGAACAACACCTTATATTCCGTCTGGGTAGCCTCCAACCTGATGGCATGAACATTGACTTCTCTAACTTCCGCTAATGCCCCACCTCCCCCTCGTACCCCATCGGTTATTTATTTATGTACACACATTCTTTCTCTCTCTCTCCTTTTTCTTCCTCTGTCCCTCTGACTATACACCTTGCCCATCCTCTGGGTTTCCCCCCCTCCCCGCTTTTCCTTCTCCCTGGGCCTCCTGTCCCATGATCCTCTCATATCCCTTTTGCCAATCACCTGTCCAGCTCTTGGCTCCATCCCTCCCCCTCCTGTCTTCTCCTATCATTTTGGATCTCCCCTCCCCCTCTCACTTTCAAATCTCTTACTAGCTCTTCCTTCAGTTAGTCCTGACGAAGGGTCTCGGCCCGAAACGTCAACCGTACCTCTTCCTAGAGATGCTGCCTGGCCTGCTGTGTTCACCAGCAACTTTGATGTGTGTTGCTTGAATTTCCAGCATCTGCGGAATTCCTCATGTTTGTGTTTTTAAGCTGTGTGAATGTTAATAAATACAAGGGATTCTGCAAATGCTGGAAATCCAGACCAAAGCACACAAAATGATGGAGGTACTAAGCAGATCAGGCAGCAACTACGTTCACCTCCCAGCTTTTCACATCAGACCTGCTACCCACACTACTCCCCCTTCTATTCATCTTCCCCCTCATCCAGATTCACCTATCATCTGCCAGCTCATCTCGTTCCCTGTCCCCAGTCTTTTATTCTGACTTCTGCCCTCTTTCTCTCCAGTACTGTTGAAGGGTCTAAGTCTGAAACACTACCCGTTTTTTCCTCTCCATAGGTGCTGCCTGACCTGCTGAGTTCCTCCAGCATTTTGTGTGTGTTGCTCTGATTGTTGAGTCCCGGAGACATCTGGTGATCTTCCAATGAATTATAATAGCAAATGGAGATTACCAACACACACAATTCAATCTCCAGGTTAATATTGAGATTGTAATCACTTTCTAAGTAATTAGCTACTCTTTGCGTTACTATTGCTGTTTGAAAAACAAATGTATATACAAAGTAGATTACAAACAGAAGACTTGGTGTAAGGAACATAAACATTAAAGACGGAATTAACTATGGCTCATGAAACAATATTGCATTAAGTGAACTTGTTAGAAGCTGAAATCCAGGAGAATAAAATATCTACTGGAGTTAGTTGCTGACATATTTTAATGAATATATTACTAAAATTAGCCTTTCTGATAATGTTTTTACACAGATCAAGGCACGGAAGTCCCTCACTTGTTAAAAGCAGATCCAGGTAATTATATGTTTTGCTGACTGGAATTTAATGGTAGTTTATAAGAAATAAAATTATCTGTAAACACACGTTGCATTAAACCACAACATTCCATGTTTTAGTAAATATTTGCAGCATTTGAAGATTCTTTTCCGTTCCCATCTGCACTCACCCCATCATTCCACCACCTCAACAGTGAGAGTTCCTCTTATCCTTACATACCACCCTATGAGCATCCACATCCTAAATATCATTCCCCACAACTGCTGCCATCTCCAAAGGGAGCTTACGACCAAACATATTGTTACTTCCCTCTGCCCCCACTCTGCTTTCTACAGGGATCACTCCCACCGCAATTCCCTTGTTCATTCGTCCCTGCCCTCTAATTTCCTTCCAGGCACTTGTCTGGGCCAAAGTGCTACACCTCCTCCTCCATCTCCATTCAGTGCCCCAAACAGTTGAGGCAGCACTTCACCTGTGAATCTGCTGGGGTCATCTGTATTGTCCAGTGCTCCCGATGCCGCCTCCTCTGAGATCCGTCTTAAATTGGGGGCGCGCTTCGTCAAGCTCCTTTGCTCCACCCGCCAAAAGCGGGATTACCGGTGGCCAAACAGTTTTATTCCAATTTGCATTCCCGTTCTGACATTTTGTGTCATGATGAGGCCACCCTCAGGGTGAAGGAACAACACCTTGTATTCTGTTTGGGTACCTTTCAACCTGACGGCGTGAATATTGGTTTCTCCTTCCAGTTAAAAAAATCTTTCCCTCCTCCTCTGCTCTTCTACTCCCCTTTCTGGCCTCTTATCTCTTCTCATCTGCCCATCATCTCCACCTGGGTCCCCTCCTCCTTCCTTTTCTCATATAGTCCACTCTCCTCTCCTATCAGATTCCCAACCCTTTATCTTTCCCACCCACCTGGCTTCATTTATCACCTTCTAGCTTTCCTCCTCAGCCCCTCCACCTTTTTATTGTGACATCTTCCCCCTTCCTTTCCAGTCTTGAAGAAGGTTCTTGCCCTGAAACGTCGACTGCTTATTCATTTCTATAGATGCTGCTTGACCTGCTGAGTTTATCCAGTATTTTGTGTGTGTTGCTTCTTTTCCATTTACCTACATTTAAAATGTTTACAACAATTACTTAACAGCCAGAACAAAAGCTGCAAATAGAATCAAAGTTTCAAGTCAGAGACCATTGATCAAAAGGAAACAAAAGACGTTCGTAAAGCTACAGGAAGGGCGGAGGTTGCTGTCTCTTCTGGTAGCTGAAACCAGGGTGACATGGAGATAAACTGTAAACCATGTTATCTGACCAATGAGTGAAAACACAGACAAAAGAATGTAGTTGTGAAATGCGGAGCAGGAGGATGTGCCCGACAGGACAGGCTAAGTATGTCCTATATTCCTGCAGAGTGATTTTAAAAAAAAAAGGTTGGAAAGAATCAAGCTGGGCTTGTATTACAGATGGATAGCTGATGATAGCTGACGTGAGAAATTAAGTAACTTGAAGCTGCAGAATTCAATATTGAATCCAAAAGGCAGCAATGTGTCCTGACAGATATGAGTGTGGTCCTTGTGCTTTCTTTGTGTCTTGCTGTGGCATTCAGGAGGGCACAGGCAAATCAGCCACAGTGGGATTGAAAACGCAAACAACAGGAATTCTGCAGATGCTGGAAATTCAAGTAACACACATCAAAGTTGCTGGTGAACGCAGCAGGCCAGGCAGCATCTGTAGGAAGAGGTACAGTCGATGTTTCGGGCCGAAACCCTTCATCAGGACTAACTGAAAGAAGAGTTAGTAAGAGATTTGAAAGTGTGAGGGGGAGGGGGAGATCCAAAATGATAGGAGAAGACAGGAGGGGGAGGGATGGAGCCAAGAGCTGGGCAGGTGATTGGCAAAGGGGATATGACAGGATCATGGGACAGGAGGTCCGGGGAGAAAGACAAGGGGGGGGAGAACCAGAGGATGGGCAAAGGTTATAGTCAGAGGGACAGAGGGAGAAAAAGGAGAGTGAGAGAAAGAATGTGTGTATAAAAATAAATAACGGATGGGGTACGAGGGGGAGGTGGGGCATTAGTGGTAGTTAGAGAAGCCGATGTTCATGCCATCAGGTTGGAGGCTACCCAGACAGTGGGATTGAGATGAGGATAGGAAGCTCTGGGTTATCCATGTCGATTTAACACAGATGTCCTACAAGGAAATGACCCAGTGTGCATTTCATTTCATCAACGAAGAGAAGACCACATCGTGAACGCCAAATGCAGGACCCAAGATTGGAAGAAGTAGGGTTGACTTATTGTTCAACTGGGAAGACCATTTGGGGTTTCTGGATAGAGGGTATGGAAGAGGTGAAAGGACAAGTATCATGAACAAAGTGGATGAGCTTAGAGTGTGGATCAGTACTTGGAGCTATGATGTTGTGGCCATTACAGAGACTTGGATGGCTCAGGGGCAGGAATAGCTACTTACAGTGCCAGGCTTTAGGTGTTTCAGAAAGGACAGGGAGGCAGGCAAAAGAGATGGGGGTGTGGCATTGGTAATCAGAGATAGTATCATGGCTGCAGAAAAGGAGGAAGTCATGGAGGGATTGTCTACTGAGTCTCTGTGGATGGAAGTTAGAAACAGGAAGGGGTCAATAACTCTACTGGGTGTTTTCTATAGACCACCCAGTAGTAACAGGGATATCAAGGAGCAGATAGGGAGACAAATTCTGGAACGATGCAATAATAACAGGGTCGTTGTGATGGGAGGTTTTAATTTCCCCAGTATTGATTGGCATCTCCTTAGAGCAAGGGGTTTAGATTGAGTGGAGTTTGTTATGTGGGTTTAGGAAGGTTTTCTGACACAATATGTAGATAAGCCTACAAGAAGAGAGGCTGTACTTGATCTGGCATTGGGAAATGAACCTGGTCAGCTGTCAGATCTCTCAGTGGGAGAGCATTTTGGAGATAGATATCACAATTCTATCTCTTTTATGATAGCATTGGAGAGGGATAGGAGCAGACGAGTTAGAAAAGCATTTAATTGGAGTAAGGCGAAATATGAAGCTATCAGGCAGGAACTTGGAGCAACATGTCCACAGCAGATGCCATTGCATTGACTCTTCACTCAATCCTGCAACATCTGGACAGCAAAGTTGCATACATCAGGATGTTATTTATTGACTGCAGCTCAGCATTCAATAGCATCATCCCTTCAAAACTAATCAATAAGCTCCAAGACCTTGACCTCACTACCTCCTTGTGCAATTGGATCCTTGATTTCCTCACTTGTAAACAGATCCCAGTCAGTTTTGGTTGGCAACAACATCTCCATCAGCACAAGTTCACCACAAGGCTGTGTGCTTAGCCCCCTGCTCTACTCACTTTACGAGTGTGTGGCAAAGCACAATTTCATTACCATATTCAAGTTTGCTGATAACACCACTGTTGGGGGCTGAATCAAAGGTGGTGATGAATCAGCATACAAGAAGGAGGCTGAAAATTTGGCTGAGGGATGTCATAATAACAACCTCTCGCTCAATATCCGCAAGACCAAGGAACTGATTGTAGACTTCAGGAGAGGAAAACCAGAGGTCCATGAGCCAGTCCTCATCAGAGGTGGAGAGGGTTAGCGATTTTAAATTCCTGGGTGTTATTATTTCAGAGGACCTGTCCTTCACCCAGCATGTAAATGCAATTGTTTAGAAAGTACAGCAGTGCCTCTGCTTCCTTAGGAGTTTGTAGAGATTCAGCATGACATCTAAAACTTTGAAAAAAATTCTATGGATGTGCAGTGGAGCATTTATTGACTGGACTGCATCATGGCCTGGTATGGAATCACCAATGTTCTTGAATGGAAAATCCTACAAGTTAGTGGATTCACTCAATCCTGCAACATCTGGACAGCAAAGTTGCATATATCAGGATGTTATTTATCGACTACAGCTCAGCATTCAATAGCATCATCCCCTCAAATCTAATCAGTAAGCTCCACCAGTATATCACAGGTAAAGCCCTCTCAACCATTGAGCACATCTACATGAAATGCTGCTGCAGGAAAGTAGTATTGATCATCAGAGATCCTCATCACCCAGGCCATGTTCTTTTCTCCTGCTGTCATCAGGTAGAAGGTACAAGAGCCTCAGGACTTATACCATAAGGTTCAAGATCAGTTACTACCCCTCACCCATCAAGCTCTTGAACAAAAATGTGTAACTAGACTCACTAACCCATCCATTGAGATGTTACTAAAACCAATGATCTCACTTTAAGGACTCTTTATCTCATGTTCTCATTATTTATTGCTATTTATTTATATTTGCATTTGCACAGTTTGTCTTCTGCACTCTGGTTGGTCTCTCATTGATCCTGTAATAGTTACTATTCTATAGGTTTGAATAGTATGCCCACAGGAAACTGACATATATGGACTTAGATAATAAAATTTGCTTTGAACTTTGATTATGCATTTTTGTTTGTTTACATAATTCATTATGGGTTACACGTAAAAGTACGTGAATGGCATTCACGTCATTATGCCACCATGTCATATGTGAGTGCCTTATGAAAGATAAAGTAAGAAGACAAGTATGCTGGTTCCTGTGTTTTTCTTTTGATTCATTTCTGGAGTTACAAAGCATAAGAGTGTGAGGAGGGTCTTTAAAATAACCCGAGACAACTACCTAATTGTTGAAGTGCCGATGTTTTTTTTTCTTTGGAGGAGGAGAGAGATGGTCAAGCTAAAAAAAGGCGGAGAAGGTGTGAAATTCATGAGTTCATAAACTGAATAGCAGGTGATGATAAATCAATTTTTTAAAAAGGCTGAAATGGCTGGCTACGTTGGAAAGATAGACTCATTCAGTTGCACAACAGATAACAGGATGATGTACACTGAATGAATTGAGCAGTATTTTTAAACAAATGAAAAAAAATGAGAAAAGAGTGCCAGTGTTACTGAGTACAGTCTGTGGAAAAGCATAGTTTGCTTAGCAGTTTAACTGCTGCAACAAAACCAGCTGAAATGAACTTTGTTGATATCATGAACATATTGCAGGAACACTTAAAACCAAAACCATTCTTGATTGCAGGATGCTTTAGGTTTCATAAGCAGCATCAAAGAGAAAGGGATTCCATTTAGGTTTACGTGGTTGAATTGAAGAAGCTGTCCAAGCATTGTTAGTTCAGTGATGGACTTAATGTTGCACTGAGGGATCATTTAGTTAGTGGAATGTTCTAAGAAAGCATTCAAAATGGCTCATAACTAAAGTACAACTCACATTTAAAAGAGCAGTTGAAATCACTTCATTAATGGAAACAGTCAGAAATGCAATTGAGTTGCAGTATGGAATGAAAGTGAGCATCAGCAATATTGTAACACCTAAACAGAAACCTGCCTGACTGAACATATTGCGTTATTGTCGTGTCAGGGCTCTATATACCAGACTAATGCAGGTTTAAAGGCAAAAATTGCAGAAAATGCAGCAAAGGAGGTCACACGCGAAGAGCACATCAGGCTGCCAAATGGACTAAACATGGAAGATAAAAAGATAAAAAGTCAATTTCCATTTTCAAAAAGAGCACTAATGTGCATGCTGTTGATAAAAAGTCTGATTATGATAAGAATGACACAGGACTGTGTAGCCTTGAGATTTATTTGTGAAAACTGTCAAGTGATCATCAATATGGCTTACATTGGAAGTGAACAGCAAATTAATTAAAATGCAATTGCACACTGGCTCAGCTGTTTCAGTCATTCCGCAAAATGAGTTTGAACGCATTTCAAAGATACTGGACAGAAGCCTGCAGCTATCCAACTAAGAAATTATACTGGAGGAAAGATAACTCCTATGGGAATAACAGTCGTAACAGTGAAATGCGACAACCAACCAGCCACATTGGGCTTGTATGTGGCAGGAGGGAGAGCATTGTGGGGCTGTGATTGGCTGAGACAACTACAACTTGGTTGGAGTTCCATCCACCATTTGCATGCCACATCTGCTACAATAGAGTCAACTGAAAGTGAATTAAACAAGGTACTGTATGATGCCACAGCAGTGTTCAAAGATGGCATTGGAAAAATTAAACATATCAAGGGTAAAATAGTGCTAAACTGAAAACACCACGCCCAAGTTTTACAAAGCCCATCTGGTTCCTTTATCAGTGCTAAGTAACCAGTGAGCTAGATCGCATGGAGGCAGAAGGAATTCTTTCCAATGTTGAATGGAGCCTATGGGCAATGCCAGTGGTTCCCGTGGCCAAGGAGGATGGGTCTGTCAGGATCTGGTGATTTTAAGGTCATCGTCAACTTAGTACTGAATGTAGATCAGTACCCTCTGTCCAGGATAGAGGATATCTTTGCAAGCCCTTTTGAGGGGAAACACTTCAGCAAAGTGGACTTAGCTGAGGGCTGTCTACATTAGATCAATATTTCCATTTAATATCAGGGAACGTATACAATATACATCCTGAAATTCTTGTTCTTTGCAGACATCTACAAAAACAGAAGAGCACCCTAAAGAATGAATGACAGTAAAAAACGTTAAAACCACAGAGCCCCCACTCCCCCCTGCCATGTACAAGCATCAGGAAAGCAACAACCCTCCCCTCCCCCAACTTACTCCCACTTACTTTGGTAAAAAAAACATCAGCATCCTCCACCCACCGAGTAAGCAATAGCAAAGCCCCAAGGGAGACTGTGATCTGCTGTACACCAAAACAAATCATTCACCCAACAATTTGACATACCATAGGCATGCACGCTCGCGCTCTCCCCCTCCCTCTCTCCTCTCTCTCCCCCCCCCTCCCCAATAAAGGGACAGAGAAGTATCCCTTTTCACAGTGAGGGGGGAGACATAATGAAATAACTTGCTGATTTATGATGATAAAGGATGTCACATTGCTTTTTTCTGAGTTCTCCGACTCGAGAATTGGCAACCAACTCTTCACCACCAATGAGAGTGTGGCACGTGCAATTCACCAAGTACAGAGCCCCTGACACCGTTCCCGATTTTCTGTTTTCTCCTGCAACACTTCAGTCAGTGGCACCAGCTTAGAAACGACTCATCCCCAGAACTGTGAAGCCTGAGAATCCTGAAGGCACACTTGTCTTCTTGGCCACGTCCTTGGGATTTTGAATAGCGGCTTGTCGTGAGCTTTCAGGAGCAGGTTGTACCAATGCAAAGAACTGAAGTCAGAGTGCAGCTCAAAGTCACAGTCTCCAACAGAACCCCATTCACCCTGAAAAGGAGAAAGAGAGACTTCAAAGGTAGAAATTAAGCTGGAGATGCAAGAAGAGTCTAATGTGTTTCTCAACATAAGTACTCAGAAAGGACCTTTTCACTATAATAGGCTTATTTTTGGAGTTGCGTCTGCACCTGCACTCTGGCAGAAAGTATGGACCAGGTGCTGCAAGTTTATCTGGGCACTCACTGTTATCTGGATGATATCATTGTTACTGGTATATACTCCAAATATCCAGACCTGCATCTCGGTTTTTTTGCACCACCTTACTTTCCATTTTTCTATTTTCTATTTATGATTTATAATTTAAATTTTTAATATTTACTATCGATTTGTAATCCAGGGAGCGGGAAGTGCAGAATCAAATATCGCTGTGATGATTGTACGTTCTAGTATCAATTGTTTGGCGACAATAAAGTATAAAGTAAGGATGACAAGGAACATCTCTAAACTCTCAAGAATGTTAAAAAAATTAGAAGATTATGGGCTCAGAATATGATGCAGCAAATGTGAATTCTTTAAACCAAACATCACCTTCTATGGTCACATCACTGATACACCATGATTACACAAATGTGCTGAGAAAATTCAAGCAGTGGTGAGTATCCCAGGGCCAAAGGATGTGTCACAGTTACAGTCCTTGTCAGGATTTGTTAATTACTGTAACAGGTTCCTGCCAAATCCGGCTACTGAGCTTCAACTCTTGAATTCTTTACTACTACTTGGAAATGGCAATGGACAAATTAGTGTGAGGTGGCTTTGCAAGAAGCAGAAGAAATGGTGACATCAGACACTTTACTCACACATTGAGGTCTGGATTGTTTTGTGAATCTTGTCTGTGACGTCTTGCCGTATGGTATAGATACAGTTCTGTCATATATTATGAATGGTGGAGTGAACGTCCCATAGCCTTTGTATCATATTCCTTTACCTCTGCAGAGAAAAATTGCACACAGATTGACAGAAAGGTCTAGTTTAGGTTGTAAAACATTTTATCCAGTACCTGTATGGCAGAGAGTTTACCCTAATTACTGTCATCAGCCAGTAGGGTTCATTTCCAATCCACAGAAGGGTGTTCCACTAACAACATCAGCACTAATGCAGAGATGGGTTCTGTTTCTTGGTGGACACAATTACAAGATTGATTTCAAGAGGACAACTAATCATGGAAATGCTGAGGGATTGTTGGATTTACCCTTGGAAAAGGGAATAGCTGAAAAATTTACAAAAGAGGACACTCCTGATTTATTCTCCCTAATTAAATCAAAAGCCTCCCTATAACATGGAGATGATCGAAAGGGAAACCAGAAAAGACCCCACACTGTCTCACATCTACATGGCAACACAAAACGGCTGGAATGTGCAGCAGAAATTCCAGTTGGCCCATTTTTACCAGCGTCAGGATGATCTTGCCCTTGACGGGTTTTGCTGTATGTGGGGATTGAGAGCTGTACCATCCCAGCTGAAAGCTAAAGTGCAGGAGGGGCTACATGCCAGTCATCTAGATGTGGTCAAAATGAAAGCATTGCCTGGAAGCTTTGTCTGGCGGCCTGGGGTCAAGCAGCTTGCCATGCACTGTTTGGGATGGCAGCACGTCCAGAAGACACCAAGAGCAACACCACTCCATCCCTGGGAATGGTCTGCATTGCCCTGGCAGGGTATTCATATGGATTTTGCCAGACCTTTCATGGGCATGAATTTCTTGGCAATGATAGATACAGCTACAAAGTGTTCACAATAGCTTCCACAACAGCCTTGCACACTGTTGATGTGTTCAGAAGACTTCACAAGGACGGGTGTTCCAGAAAACCTAGACATTGACAATGTGTCACAGTTTGTTTTGGAACAGTTACAGTCATTCCTGAAAATGAATAGAATAAGACATATTACATCTGCACCGTACCACCCTGCTACAAATGGCTTGGTGGAAAGGTTTGTCCAGAGTCTAAAGAATGCACTGTGAGCAATGTCAGCAGAGCACACTGCACTGACACAGTATCAGAAATTTGCCAGTTTCCTCTTTTGTAAACTGCAATGTAACACATTCTACAACTAACAACTCACCAGCTATGCTGTTCCTGGGTTGTCTCTTGTGCTCACACTTAGATCTTCTCAAACCCAATCTCGGAAGGAGTATGCAGGACAAACAGCTGAGACAAACTGAGGGCTCCTCTAACAATGAAGTTCAATGTTTCACTCCTGGACAAGCAGTCCTGGTGAGGGATTACAGAGGTGATCAAAAGTGGGTATCTGGAAAGATTAAGGTCAGAACTGAATCACTCTTTTACACAGTGGAGATTGTGTCTGATGTCACCTGGAGTCAACACATCAATCAGTTGAGGAGAGCAGAGTCAATAGTTAGAGCTGACAGAACCACTTCCTGCGGCCCCAGAGTCAACACCTGCAAACACCATGGGGCAGGCCCCAAGAGCTGAGATTGTTTCACAGCCTCAAGTGTCACCTGCCAATCAGAGTGACTCCCCTGTCAGGAGGAAGAAATCACCCACAGCGATGAAATCATTAGGCCTGAATAGGACAATTTAAAATTTTCTGTGCTGTGGATGTCTATATAGTAGTTGCATTATACAGTAACACCATGTTGAGATGCATTCTATATTAAGTTGGAGTTTACAGCTAAACAAGGAGGAGTGTAGTCTATTCAATATTTGAGTAATATTGTAAATATATTTGCTTAAGCATTCTTTGTTTGCATAATTCATTATGGGTTATACGTAAGATGGATGTGAATAGCATACGTCATTATGCCACCACATCATATGTGCACACCTCACTGAAGAGAAAGTAAGTGGAAAATTGCCTTAGGCTCCTGTGTTTTTCTTTCCATTAATTTCTGGAATTGTAAAACACAACAGTGATGAGATTATTGAGGTTTCCTAATGTTCTAGAGCATGTCGTCGTCATCAAGGAGGAGGAGGCACGGGTGTCTTGAAGCACAGTGAAGGCATTGGGTCCCCAGAACCCTTTGGAGTCTTTTCCAGGATAGTGAGGGAATTGCTAGGGCTTTTAGGGAGATCTTTAGCCATAGATGAGGTTCCAGAAATAGGAGTATTGTGTGTGGTTCTATTACAGCACTGTAGAAAAGGTTGTGAAGGCTTTGGAGAGGATGCAGAAGGGGTTCACTGGGATGTTGTATTAGCTACAAGGAGAGAGTGGGTGAACTTGGACTGTTTTCTCTGGCACATCGGAAGTTGAGAGGCAAGCTGATAAAAGAATGTAAAATTTAGAAGACGAACAGATAGGGTACGGGGTCAAGGTAGCAATGTCAAATACTGAAGGGCATAGCTTTAAAATAAGAAGGGACATGTTTGAAGATGTGTAAGGTAGTCTTTTTTTTACACAGAGAGTGGTAGGTGGCTGTTGCACCTTGCCAAGAGAGATGTTAGCAGCTGATATAACAAAATGTTTCTAGGATTAGTTAAACTAGCATCATGATTGGTACAGGCATGGTGAGCCTAAGGGGTTGTTCATGTGCAGTACTGTTCTATGTCCCTGTGCTTGACAAGGTTCTCTGAGAACAGAGGTGCTGTGTTTGGAAATGGAAGAGTTGACCTGGAAATGAATGGCCTCTATGAAATGAAAAAGAGGAGGAAAGAAGAACTTCTCAATGAAATTGGTGGAAATTCCAAAGAATGATTTGTTGAATGTGAAAGCTAATGGGATGGAAGCCAAGAACCAGAAGAACTCTTCTGTTTTGGAAGAAAGGGGTTGAGGGTATTGTCTTGGCAAATGGATGAAATATGGTCCACAGCTTTGTTAATAATAGTAGAAGTGAAGCTGCAGTTCAGAAATAAAGAAGGCATTTGTTCTAATGATGAGATTTTTCTTTGAAATGTTTACTTTCTATCACACCAACCCTCTACGTTCAGCAGACCGTTCTGTGCAACTTCTACCACCCTTAACGAGAATTCTCTCTCCTCCCCTTTCAGTATCCAGCATTTTGAAGGGATCATTCCCTTTGTGATGTCCAAACCTGCTCCTCTGTGATTAACTTGCAAATATACCAATCTTGTATGCTGCATTTGGTGTTCACAATATGGTCTCCCATACACTGAAGAATTAAATGCAGATTTGGGCTTCATTTTGTGGAGCACCAGACATGGCCCTGAGCTCACTGGTGTGCCCATCCATCTCTCACTCTGATCTATTGTATTTGCCTGTGGCCTCCTGAGTCGCACAGCAAAGCCCAGTGCATGCTTTAGAACATAAGAACATAAGAAACAGGAGAGTAGGCCATCTGGCCCATCGAGCCTGCCCCACCATTCAATAAGATCATGGCTGATCTGTTCGTAAACTCAGCTCCATCTACTTGCCTTTTCTATCCGTTGCTCATTTTTTTCCCGGGACATCTTATTGGCCAAAATGTTCACAAGACAAATTGTATTGGCTAGTTCAACAAGCTTAACTTATAATCAATTCAACAGCAAAAATTAAATACTCAAGTGAAACTGTATATAATTAAGTGTACTGTATAATGTAATTAAAGGAACACTTTTAAAAATATTGATTTGTATTTTAAGGAGATCTGCGAAAATAAAAGGCCCAACACCAGAACTGTATTAAATTAAAATAAAGCATGGTCTTAAACCAGGGTATTACTGTAGGTTTTCTCAAATAAAACAAAGTAAGGTGTTTTATGTTCAATTAAACCTGTAACACATTTTATTAAATCCAAAACCTAAACACAAGATGTGTTAAAATCTTTATGTAATAATGTCATCACTTCGGACCGGCTTCTTAAAGTGAAGCTGTGACTCGATGGTATGGCATCTCAATTCTGTCTGGGTACATTGCAGCCTCCTGCACTCAATATTCAATTGTACAACTTTCAATAACTTGATATTTAGCTCTGTATCTGTCTTCCATCTGTGATGTTGGCTCTGCTTATTTTTCTCCTTTTTTGTCAATCCTGTCTGGGAGTGGAGGACGTGATCAGCCCCACATGCTGGGCATACTCTGCTTTGCTTTTTTGCAACCTTCGTTCTTTTGTCCACATTTTTTTGTCTGTGGTCTCACCCTTAAACTGCTCTCATTCAATAACCAGATGATCTAGTTTGCAGTTTATCCCCCATGGCACTTCCGTTTCAATCACCACCAAAGACCACAACCGCTACCCTTCCAAGATTCTTGTCTCCTTTTCTGTTCTGATAAAGGGTCTCCAACCTGAAATATGGACTCTATTTTTCTGACATGCTGTATGTGTATTTACAACATTTTCTCTTATTAATCTAGATTCACAGCTTCTGCGCTTTATTTTGACTTTCACTTATTCGACCCCCAAGTACTTTGGCTGATGGTAAACATCAGTTAAATATACTGACCTGAATTAAATTGAATTGACTTTATTACTTACATCCTTCATATACATGAGGAGTGAAAATCTTTACATTATGTCTCCATCTAAATGTGCAATGTGCAACAGATAGTAACTTATAATAAATACTATGTACAAAAGGATCGTAAATATAACATAGAAATACAGTTGTATCAGAATGAGTTAATCAGTCTGATGGTCTGGTGGAAGAAGCTGTCCCAGAGCCTGTTGGTCCTGGCTTTGATGCTGCGGTACCGTTTCCTGGATGGTAGCAGCTGGAATAGTTTGTGGTTGGGGTGACTCAGGTCCCCAATGATCCTTCGGGCCCTCTTTACATACCTGTCTTTGTAAATGTCCTGAATCATGATAAGTTCACATCTATAGATGTGCTGGGCTGTCCGCACCACTCTCTGCGGAGTCCTGTGATTGAAGGAAGTACAGCTCCCATACCAGGCAGTGATGCAGCCAGTCAGGATGCTCCCAATTGTGCCCCTATAGAAAGGATTTGGGGGGCCATACCAAACTGCTTCAACCGTCTGAGGTGAAAGAGGTGCTGTTGTGCATTTTTCACTACACAGCTGGTATGTACAGACCATGTGAGATCCTCGGTGATGTTTATACTGAGGAACTTAAAGCCGTTCGCCCCCTCGACCCCAGATCCATTGATGTCAATAGGGGTTAGCTTGTCTCCATTCCTCCTGTAGTCCACAATCAGCTCCCTTGTTCTTGCGACATTGAGGGAGAGGTTGTTTTCTTGACACCACTGTGACAGGGTGATGACCTGTTTTCTACAGGCTGCCTCATTATTATTTGAGATCAGTGTAGTGTCGTCAGCAAATTTAATTAGCAGATTGGAGCTGTGGGTGGTGACACAGTCATGAGTATAAAGGGAGTAAAGGAGGGGGCTTAGTACACAGCCCTGAGGGGCGCCTGTGTTGAGGGGCAGAGGTGAGGGAGCCCACTCTTACCACCTGCCAGCGATCTGACAGGAAGTCCAGGATCCAGCTGCACAAGGCAGGGTGAAGGCTGAAGTCTATTAGCTTCTTGTCAAGCCTGGAGGGAATGATTGTGTTGAATGCTCAAATTTTAACTTTTTTTTGGAATTTATGGAATATAAGGGTAGAATTGCTGCAGAGGACTCTGTGTGCAAAGGTTTGAAAATCACAGGGCTACTCCCTACTTGCTTTTCAGTTTAAATTCTTGATTTTTTTTCCACTAAAGGTATTGTTGATTGTATAAAGTAAGTTTACACAGTGATTGATTTTGAAACTTCTTGATTTTCTTGGCTTCAGCTCTGAATTTACCTACTTTAAATAGGCATGACATGTTCTAGCATATCAAGCAGAAGGTTTATAGTTATGTTGTTAAACTGTTTTTATTACTATGCTGTTGAGAGTATTATGCATTGTTAACAGGGTTTCTCTTGCACTTCCTGAACATGCTCTTTAGTTTTACCATGTTTGATGGGATCCAAGAGCAGCACTTGTTTCAAACACACGCAGATGTCAATATTTATTGAAAGAACCGACTTCAGTACCCTACAAGCATTCTCCCTGCTGTCATAGGATGCGTGTTTCATGAGTGGGAACAGTTGGCCTCGGTGGACTGCAGTTCAACAGGAGAAGAAGGGAAAGCACAGCCTCAGGTCCACAGAGGATGAGTCCAGACAGCAGTGTTGATACAGAGGAGTCGGGTGGCCCCAGCACAGAGGGCATTTAAAACTAAAACAAAAAATCCTGGAGATAATCAGCGTGTTCGGTCGAGGAGACTAATGTTTCAAGTCAAAGACCCTTCATCCAAACTCAAAGGGCACAGCATAGGTTGTTTTTGGTTTTCTGGAACTCTGAAACATTTGGAAAGTGTATGGCCCGTCAGAGTTGATCCATGTGATGGCCCAAGGCATGGGGAAAATTCCTTCATGTTCCACAAGAGCTGGTGGAGAACCAGGAGAGTCTTACTTTCAGCTTCAAATTGGTCGGGGCTTCTCTGTTAGGCTTTGGCAAGCTGAGGAAACAGAGTGGACCTTCCTCCATTGAAACCCAGTCCCTGCCCTCCCTCCAGTACTCTGCTAACAGTCAACACCGTTGAGGACCTGTGAGATCTGAGTAACTCAAGATACATGAGCTGCTGTCTTTAAATACCATGTGTACATGGCAATGCAGGAACCTAGAGTCCTAACCTCTGCTGCCACTCGGATGATTGGGATCTCTGCCATGGCCTGTGCTGTAAGGCAGATGGTGCCATGCAGTCTGGAGCCAGCCCATCAAAGACGGGAGGTCATCATGGGCACGAGGAGCCTGAATGAGCATTGAACAGAGCTTGTTTTCCTCGAGCCAGGATAAGTTTAGGGCACAGAACTGCTGATGATCTTACTGGGGCAGGTTTGGGTCTAGAGAAACAGTACAAAGGAAAGACAAAATTCTTGCCCAGAAATGAAGACATAACTTTAGAGACCAGAGTGGGAACCTATGGTGTTCAAAGCTTTGATCTTATTTTCTTCATGGGAACACCGCTGTATTAATTATTTTATTCTATTTTACAGGGGACTGCAGCACTGAAGATACAACAACTGTAAAGTCAGACCCAGGTCAATTTAATTTAATGATTAATTTACAAGGCCTGAATGTTCATAAAACTCTCTTTGGAAAACTGTTATTGCTGATGATTAGTGCTAGGACTGTTACATCGCAAGCAGATCTATTTTCTGTTTTATATTCAGCACACATACATTTATTTTCACATAATTTATTTCACTAAAAGGGAGAATGCAGATTTTGAAAGTAATGGCTAGGCTCTCATAGTTGATTCTCCAACACTTCATAATATCAAGTGAAAGACTTAAGTTACTTTCCATCCAATTTTTCTCCATGTCTTTGGATAGTAACAGCTGTTTTATTTCTTCTTAATAATTAGGTCTCGTTCCACGTATTTTCCCATCCCTTATCCTAAATGTTGATTTTTATTGAGAATGAGTTTCGGTGATTATCTACAGGGACAAAGTAAACATTGATTAAAACATAATATTTGCTTTCACAATAATCAGGTATAATTATCAAGAAGTATTTTCAATTTTATTGGCTGTAAGTGCCTTCAGGAGAAATAGCTAAGACTACAGCTGTTGGGGAAAACTACCTGGAAAGGTGATAAAGTATGTCCTTTCCCTTTTGTTAACTGTATATATTTTTATCATGTGTACCTTGTACCATGTGTTAAATTCAAGTCCAAATCTTAATTCATAACCACAACTGCAAACTTAATAAAAATGCACAAGGGCTTTGAATTTGAGAGGGTACTTTGCTGGGTTCGGTAAGAACTTAACATAAGACAGATGAGCAGAATTAGGCTGTATGTCCCATTAGCTCTGTTCCAGCATTCGATCATGGCTGATTTATTATCCCTCTCAACCACATTCTCCTGTCTTCTCCATGTAATCTTCAACATTCTTACAAATCAAGAACCAATCAACCTTTGATTTAAATATACCTCATGATTTGGCCTCTACAAACATCTGTGGCATTAAATTCCACAGATTCACCACCCTCTGGCTAAAGAGATTCCTTCTCAGCTCTGTTCTAAAGGAATGTCTTTTTATTCAGAGGCTGTACCCTCTGGCTCTAGATTCTCCCACTAATAAAAACATCCTGTCCATGTTCATTCCATCCAAGACTTTCAATATTTGTTAAGTTCCAAGGTGATCCCCTTGATCCTTCTAAACGCCAGTGAATATAGAACAAAAGCCATCAAATGCTCCTCATATGTTAACCCTTTCATCTTTGTGATCATCCTCATAACCCTCCACTGGACCTTCACTAATGCCAGCACATCCTTTCTTAGATATAGGGCTCAAAACTGCTCATAAAACTCCAAATATGGTCTGACCAACACCTTATAAAGCCGTAGCATTAGTTATTTGCTTTCATGTTCTAGTCCTCTCAAAGTGAATGCTAACATTGCATTTGCCTTCCACCAGCTTGCAGGTGGCTAAGATAATAGTCTAATAGTAATTTATTTGAAGAAGCAATAATCTGAGCATAACCACGGAAGTGTTGCCATATCTGATGTACATCAGAAGGGTAAATTAATTTCAAGTTTCACTGGTATAACCTTCCATTCAAAGGTGTTCCCTGAAAAATTTATCCTGCGATCCCCAGGGATATGCTATTTTGTAAGATCTCTATTTTCTGTTTTAGTTCCTTTCCAGACTAGCTTGCTAGATACCTCCAGTTCAAAAATAGCATCTTTTTAACGCTCTGTTGTCATAGAGCAGTCAAGGGAGGAAAAAGCTGCAAAAGAATACAATGAAGAGGAAAGGGTGTGGAATTGATAGTTTAAGTTACACACAACCCATTTAGAAGATGTGTTAAAGAGATGACTATTATCAACAGGATTTAATACCATATGGACCATGCCCTGTAGCTTTTCCACCGTGCTCCTATCTCCTAGCAAGGAAGCTACTCTGCTCAGCTGCCTTCAGTGCCTGTTGCTTCCTGTCTACAAGACTGCAATGCTTGTGGCATCTCAAGCGAATTATGTCAAGAATGCCAGGCCATGCACATTTGACAAGGTTAGCCGATTTATCTACATCTGTGAGTGTGCCAAACAGATCCACTCAGAGATGGTGTTCTTTGTAAAACAATTTTGAATTATGAATATCTTTCTGTTTGGTTTAAGATTTAATACCCTAGACACACTCAGATTAAAATTAGGTCTGTCAAAGTGACGAGCAGATCGGTTTACAAGGGGAAGTTATGTGGACCAGTGCATTTCTGCTGGAGATCATGACCATGGTAATGTGAAGTAACAGTTAAAACTAAATGTCATTATATATTCTAATGTCAAATCTTTAGAAACAATTATTGTTAAAGACTAAATCTTTTTTCTCATAGAATTATATATCAAGCCATCATGTCCAAGTTGTGACAGTCAAATGGTGAGAAACTTATTTATTTTTATAAATTCTAATATACAATATCTTTAAAAGACAAGAACCAATAAGGCAAAAGTAAAATTGTAATATGAATTAGTACCTCTCTGATGTGTTGTAACTAATTCTAATAATAATTGTTTCTCTACAGAATCAAAACTTTGAACAAGTAACACCAAGACAAATCTCAGAGGAACGTTTCTGGTAAGTATGTTTCTCAAATCTTGGATACATAGCACAGAATGTTTGCCAGAAGCCAATTTTAATTAATATTTCTTTATCTTTTGTTACAAATACAGTTTAAAATTGGACCATGAAGGAACCTATCAGTGTGTTACCACTGGCCTGGTATTTGAAGTGACAGAAAAAGTTGACATTGTTTACTCAATTCTGTCCTGGTACAAATACGACGCATTTCTGAAAGACAACTGGAAACTTTGTGGCCCACTGTTTGAAGTGAAGAGTGATCCAACATTAATAAAAAGCATTCATTTCCCTCATTCCCTCTGCTTAGCAAGTAAGAGCATTTTTTTGTTGTGCTAATTAATTGTGGCATTTTCTGAAACTGCTGTTTGCAAACTTTGCTGCTGAACTTCACATTATACTCCACCAGGTGGCACAATAAGCTCACTTTACAATGTCAATAATTTTGGATGGCAGAAAACAGCAATGATACATCCATCCATGAACTTGATTATAGTCTGTTCTATGACGTATTAGAGTTGCAAGGATTGCAAAAATTTTAAATCGTATGCCCCAAAATCTGAGTGTTAGAATTTGAAAACAATATTGCTATCTTCATTTTTTGAAATTTTTATGATTCTTGTATTGCAATTGAATTATGTGTTTGTAGGAGCTGTATAAGCCCTAAACTTAATGATACATTGGCAAAGCTTGATGGCCTCAAATTTTCAGTCCTCTATTTTCTGGGAAGTATGCTTCTCCTAAATGAGTGAGAGTGGGATTATGATGCTTTATTAGGACCATTGTACTCAGATTGATCTATAACATGTTTTATCTTTTTATATTTTTATCCCTTTTTTAACAGATCACTTACCTGATTTAAAATTTAAAATTCTACACATAAAGGACCAGAAGGGTGAAATAGAGCCGATTACTGATCATTCAACAACACACGTTCAGTGGAATGTGAGTTCTCTGTCACCTGTGGGACCAATATTTCAGACCACTTCCCCGGATATTCAACATCACGGTGTTGTGCTGATCTACAAAATCATTAATGACCACCAATCCCTACTGTTTCATGTGTATATGGCAGCAAACAATGATTCAGTAATTAAGGTATGAACAATTCTAACCCTGTTCACTGATACCATCTTTACAAGTTATATGTTTTTGGTAAGATCTAATTTCTGTTAAGATACAATAACATTTCAGTCGTAAATGAATGAAACTATTAATTAATCATTGATGGAAATATAAAGTAATTTAAAAAGTGTGAATTCTTGTTCATTTTCAGGACATCATCAAGGCAGAGAAACATGCAAAACAAAAATCAGTAAGAATTGATAAACCCTCAGCTTGCTGCAAAAAGCTGACCAATGGCAAAACATATCGACTCTTGGGTGAACCACATGCTGAGATAATTCCTGAGGTACATTGTAGTGAATGATTATAGCCCCTTTTCCAAATGATTTGCATGCAGGCTTCCATATCTATATATAGTACAGTATATGCACCTGTTGGTCGGCTGTCAGGAGACCTGTGCAGGAAGGGTTTTTAAAGCGGAAAAGCCATTGCACTGGATCATTTCCACTCTCTTGACCTTGGAAGTCCAGGTCCAGTGGTACAAACAGTTGACACAACCGGGGTCTTCCTTGGTTGCAGTTAATGCCCCTGACTTCTGTGCCTTGTCATGCCCTTTGCTCGCCACAAAGTGTTAGAGAACCTCCCTCCTGGCCTTTTGGATCTCTCTGTTGATCTCCTCCGCCCAGTCCACCGGAGCTGACTTCACTTGCTAGGGTAGGCATGTCCCTATCTCACCGGGGTATGAGGCCGCCCTGTCGGAGTGGCTGCTGCTGCATGCTAACAGCTACTGGAGCCACAGATGAGAGCTGAGTGTCTGGTGGGGTCCAAAGGTGAATGAGCTGTCCCAGAATGGACACAACAAGCCCCTTCACCAGTGGTGCTCCAGCTCCCTGGACACCCCAATAAATATATGTATTATTCATTTACATTATACCAACAAGCTGAACACAACCTTTCAGCATAGTTCTCTTCTCCAGAATTATGATCTAGAATATTATATTGAAACTATGTTAGTTTTATTGTCCCCAAAAAAATCTTATTAAAGCAAACAACCAAAAATACTGATAGTGGAAAACAGGAAAAACAATATTTAAATTAAGGCTGCTCTTAAATATTTTCAGTGGTTGTAGGCGTATCATTCTGTTAATTGTTTTTGTTATAGCTTAAGAAATATTCCATCTTAGAGGGAGAGACGAACGCAGGAATTTGCATTAATATGATGCCTTCATGCCCAAAGCTATTTGTGTGAAATTTAAAGTGTGGTCATTGTTGAGATATCGCAAAATGCAACAAGTAATGGTAAAGGGGTAAAAAAAAAGTGCCTCAAACAGCAGGGAGATAACTGTACATTTATGGACTTGTTGATTAAGGAATTATACTGGCTGCAACACCAAGAATAGTGCCATGAAATTTTTAACGTCCAAATGAAAATGTAGAAGGGACTTGAGAATACTCCTTCACCATTGAACTGAAGCATTGACCTAAATTATTTGCTCGTGTGCTGGGCCATCAACTATTGATGCAGAGAAATCTGTGTCACCTGAGTTATAACTAATTTGGGATGGTTTAGCAACATTTTGTAAATCAGATGTTTATCATTTCGGACTGTAATAGGCAAAGATCAAACACGTTTGTTTTGGTTATAAACCATATATTTATATTGCCCTACAATTAGATTTAATGTGCTGTTCATAACCAGGATTGCATTTGCAGAAGGATTTTATTTTTGAAAGCACATAATTGCACACTTTTGTTCAGATTCTGTATTAAAAGTCCCTTGTGTATATTCATTTTAGTGAAATTGTTCATATGTTGGTTTAGATAGCTTGCTTATTCTATTTCACCCTTCCATTATACAGTGTTTACATGTTTAAAATTCCACTTTGTTCTTAGCCTTTGAGTGAAGACATCAATTTTCCAAGGCTTGTTACATGCAGAACAAAAATAATTTCTTTTTGGATCCAATCTCCCCCTCACCATTGCTGCCAATATGCGAGCTATAATTATCTCCTTAATGTAGACAATTGTGATTTGTGTTTATACTAAATTAGTTGAAAGACACTAAAGGCGAGAATTATAACTGCTGATACAAGGAAACAATGTACGTTCAATTGAAGTACTTTTTACCCCATTAGCCAAACTATGGGACGGTGAAATTAGACACGGTGGAGTGGTCACCCATTGGCTTCAATGGAAGTATATTTCAGGCATAGTTTGTAACAGATGATTAAAATCCAGTGCAACCCAACACAGGGCATCCTCAGCTTTTTAGCCTCTGGTTCTTTCAAGGCTGCTGCTGCTGCTTATTCATACTGCATCTCTCAGTTCACTGCTTGCTAGTCTATCGCGAAGGTCTACAAACTTGATATTTAAGAAGTGATTCTTCATCTGATTTTCCATCTACATTCCCAAAGTGCAAGCATTCAAATGCCATATTCTTATCAGTACAGAAATATTACTACCAGGAGTGCCTGGCTGAGTACCTGTAGGGTTTCCTTGGCTCCACTACATGAAGAAGACATCTGTTGCAAACACTTGCATGAATAGCCTGACCAGATTCTGATCTCCTGGGAATATTCTCACATTGCCTCTCACCACATCATTGGAACATCCAGTTGCAGTTTCCCCTATAACTTGTATATGTTCCTTCGAGAACTACCTGCAAAGATTGCACCATGCTGAGCTACGTTGTCACAACCATGAGAACAGGGAACAATGAGGTAAAGTTGTAGCGTAACGGGATTTTATAGTAATATAAATCAGTGAAAGCAAGAGCAAAATGAAAGAGTAGGGCCCATCAGCGACAGCAAGATAACCAATATGTGGAGACAAAGAATGTGGGAACAGTTCTTAATGATTACTGGGCAGCCATCATCACAGCCTCATGATATAATTAAGGAGAATGAGTATGAAATACTGGTTGGATAAACACAGCAAAAGCAGAACTACTAAGTAGCATCCTTAAAATAAACAGGTCTTTATTGAAATTTATCCCAGATTGTCAAAAGATGTGAGGGAGGGAATTGTAATGACTCAGATTATAATTCTTCAATGCTCTATGGCTGTAGGTGTGTTGTTAAATGATTGAAGGACTGCTGATATTGGACCATATCTTGTAAGGAGAATAACAGAACTTGCCTGCTGTGCAAATTATTGGAATTAATTCAGGAGGGGAAAATAGAATTTCATTTGGCAAGGCACAGATTAATCAGGGGCAGTCAGCATGGATTTGTTATGGGAAGATTATGTTTGATTACTGTGACCATTTTTTTGAGGAAGTGATAAGAACAGTCAACGAGGGCAATTCATTTAGTATTGTTTGTGTGAATTTTGAAAAGGCTCTGGACAAGGTCCCAATAAGTTGAAGGATTCACAGGAGAGTAGTAAATTGGATCCAAAATCAGTTGCAGATGATACAAAAAATAGCCGAATGTTTGACAGGCAAGAGGAACTAATGAGACTACAGGAAAATTTAAATATTGTTGTCCTTTTAAGTAGAAAATAGTAAATGATATTTAATCAATACATCTGGACAGTTACAAAATATAAGGTTATGTGAGGATATTGAGCGATGCTGGTGTATGTAGGTGATTAGAATTGCCCATATGACATGCAAGGTGTAGAAATCAATAGCAGAGATGTTTTGCTGGAATTTGGAAGTCTATAGCTTGAGAACTGCATGCTTTTCTGGTCATCACATTCAGTTTAATGATATATCTTCTGTAGAGGGTGCAGAAAATATTTTGTTATCACATCAATCTATGATTTTTCAATTTTGTTGGCTCAAGCTCATCTGACTGACCTGCATTAGCTTCTCATTGGATCTGGCCCAAGGCCCAAGTGTTGCTTATGGCTCTTTCCCCTTGACTTGTGCCACAGGTAATTTATTTTGTTCTCTCTAACTCATACTAGTTCAAACCAGTTCAACCAGTTCAGCTAAATACCGGTCTCATGCTGTTCTTTCTACAAGCCTGTGATTTTACATTATAGAGAGTTTCTTATCTGAAAATGGTCTCAGATTTAGCAGATCATCAGGATAAACTCATTGTGTCCATGTTCAGTTGCTCTAATTAAGTTATCCCTGAGCCAGAGCCAGAGCCAGTTCACCAAACAGTTCACAAAATGAAGTTCACAAGAAAAGTCTCACAAAATGGCCACTTCCATTTCTGCGACCACTTGGCAAGAACAAATACTTTATCTTAGTCTGTTTCCACTGCCCTTGCCTCTTTCCTGTTTGCTGATTTGTAGAATTTAGTTCTTTCTGGCCAACATCAGATTAAGAATTGCCATTTAAAGCTGTTGCGATATCTTAAAGGACCTTTGGCTATATGCAACAAGTCTAGCTTTTTCAACTCAGACTCTCTTCAACTCTATTTAACTCCTTGGTTCACTCTTTATTTTCATCAAATGTCCTAACAAGCTATTGAATTGTTAGAACAAATACTATCCCTTAGGGTAGCTGCAAATCAGCTACAAGGCCAACTTCCATGAACAAAGAGTAACAGCAATCCAGGATCATTGGTTTGCCCTTTTTATCAAGATAGAGCCACCTTCATAAGAAACTGTTTCATGTAGTGAAACACTGAATCAGAGATCACTGCTTTGGCTCACCAGCCTTGATGCATTTCCAACCCAGACTTGCCTTTTCTGGATATGGAAGATGCACAGAATGAAGTCCACCCCTGTGCCCCCAACATTCAAGAATCTTCTTGCATGGCAGAGTGTCCCCAAACGGAGGCACGGTAGCGTAGGTTAGCAGGACACTATTACAACTTGGGGTGTTGGAGTTCGGAGTTCATTTCCAACGATGTCCGTAAAGTTTGTACGTCCTTTCCAAGAATACGTGGGTTTCCTTTGGCTGCTCCAGTTTCCTCCCACAGTCCAAAGGCACACCAGCTGGTAGGTTAATTGGTCATTGTAAATTGTCCTGTGATTAAGTGGATAGGTTACTGGGCGATGCAGTTTGTTAGGCTGAAAGGGCCTGTTCCAAGCTGAATCGCTAAATAAAATGAAGTATATTACAGAGACCTCCCACTCTGAAATGTCCATTGCTGTTTTGGAATGTTTGTAGCTAAGGAGACATTTAAAAACATAAGAACATAAGAAGTAGGAGCAGGAGCAGGCCATCAAGGCCTGTCAAGCCTGCTCCACCATTCAGTAAGATCATGGCTGATCTGGCCATGGACTCATCTCCACCTACCTGCCTTTTCCCCATAATGCTTAATTGCAGTACTATGCAAAAATCTATCCAACCACGTCTTAAATATATTTACTGAGGTACCCTCCACTACTTCATTGGGCAGAGAATTCCACAGATTCACCACTCTCTGGAAAAAGCAGTTTCTCCTCATCTCCATCCTAAATCTTCTCCCCTGAATCTTGAGGCTATGTCCCCTAGTTCTAGTCTCACCTACCAGTGGAAACATCTTTCCTGCCTCTATCTCATCTATCCCTTTCATAATTTTATATGTTTCTATTTAAAAGTTATTTGAGTAGATTTTACTGAATTTTTTAAAAATAAATTTTAAAATAGTTTGTAAAAGATAAAATCATTCACAAACTTCCCTGCACTTGCCTTTAGCCACAGGGTTGGTAACTCCATTTGTTTGAAAGTGTCTGCCATTGATACACCTGATGTCTTGTACAGCTGGAGGGCCAGATATGAAGTGTGCCCAGATCATATCAGTGCTTTGCTGTGGGGATTAATAGTGAGTTTAGCAGCAGGAGCAGAAGGTCAGATTCTCCAGCATCTGACCTCTAGCTCTTGGAGCTCCACCTTTGGTGGAACATGCCCAGAAACCAAAGAGGGACTGAGTCACGAGCAGCTGGTAGCCAGTAAACCCAGCAGGCCCACCAGCTGTCAATCCACTTGATTGGGCCCAGTGCCTTTTAGTTGGAAATTGACTGAGAAACTTGAGAAAAGAAGAATAAAAAAGAAACCACTGTTTAATTCACTTTAATATTCCAATAGGTACTTTTTCATGGATTCAAAACTGGTGCAGAATAACCTCAAGTCAAGTCACAATCCATTATCCAAGCACAAAGTTAATGAAAATAGATTGAAGCTGCATGTGCTCCTAATTTCTTCTCTGCCAGTGGCTAGGGATTAGGACAGTTTCTGTACAGTATGTGAGATGTTACCTTGCCAGTCCCAGTTATTCTTACTAAAGCACTTGTTCTGTAAGCTTGCAACCTTCTGGACATCTGACTGACTACCTTCTGTACCATTTACCCTGTTACAGAAAAGATACAACTATTCTTCACCCTGCAGATGATTACTAGGATACTCCAGCTTATTTAGTTGTAGTAGGAACAAATATGATGATGCCCAGGCCTCTGAGCTGCTTCAGGCTTATAAATCTTGCAGTAGTGCACAATTTTTCACCCTTAATCTTCCGATTGGAAGCATTCTTATGCCTGGAGCATGCCTGAAATATTTTAATTGTTGATTACGGAAGGAGACTTAGAAGTTCAGGAAAAGTGTTTTCCCCTCATTAAAATAAAATGACACTATTCTATGCAGCACACGTAAAAGTTGCTGGTGAACGCAGCAGGCCAGGCAGCATCTCTAGGAAGAGGTACAGTCGACGTTTCGGGCCGAGACCCTTCGTCAGGATTAACTAAAAGAAGAGCTAGTAAGAGATTTGAAAGTGGGAGGAGGAGGGGGAGATCCAAAATGATAGGAGAAGACAGGAGGGAGAGAGATGGAGCCAAGAGCTGGACAGGTGATTGGCAAAAGGGATATGAGAGGATCATGGGACAGGAGGTTCGGGAGAAGGAAAAGGGGGAGGGGGGGAACCCAGAGGATGGGCAAGGGGAATAGTGTATACCCCTTCTATTCTATGCAGTGTGGTTTTATTAAGGTTTGTCAAGCAATAGAGGGGTGAAGAATTAATTTCCTTCCCATTTATCCTTGGCATTGAAGAAACAGCAATTTCATATAAATTCCAAACTCTCTTTAGTTTTCTATTGCATCCTTTGTGATAATATTATGCCTGTATGTTCAGAATATATTTGCACTTTGGTGGGAAAATATTAGTCTTAACTCTAGGTAAAGAGGGCAATGCAGCTTGGAAAAGTTATGTGTCCATGTACACGTGCTACTTGTCCATTAAACGTTACAATTTTTTTTCAATTAGTTAAAGTATTATCTTTTGTTTCTTTAGGAGATTGAATTCATGGATATGACATCTTTTAAATGTAAAAGTTACTTTGAAGTATATTTAGAACATCGGGAAGATCTTCAGCTGAAGTTAATGGACAAAGAGACGGATGAAGTGATATGGACCTCAAAATTGCGGGAGTGTAAGTGTCTACCAAATGTAAATGTACCTCTAGATATTTTAACAACATACACAAAATTGCTGGAGGAACTCAGCAGACCAGGCAGCATCTATGGAAAAGAGTATAGTGGTGTTTCAGGCCAAGACACTTCATCAGGGTCCTGATAAAGGTTCTCGGCCCGAAACATCGATTATACTCTGTTCCATAGATTTTGTCTGGCCTGCGGAGTTCCTCCAGCATTTGGTATGTGTTGCTTAGATGTCCAACATCTGCAGATTTTCTCTTGTTCTGGATATTTTAATTGTGAACCAAGCTTGTTTGTTTCACACACAAGAGATTCTTGAATTCTTGAGCAACACACACAACGTGCTGGAGGATTCAGTAAGTCATGCAGCATCTATGCAGTCAAGTCATGCAGTACCAATGGAGGGAAATGTGCACAGTTGATGTTTCAGACTGAGACCCTTCATCAGCTATGAAGACACTTTGAGCCAAGACCGTTCATTAGACTGGCAAGGAAGGAGATAGAAACAAGAATAAGAAGGTGGGGGAAGATGAAGGATAGGGGAACATGCTAGCAGGTGACAGGTGATGGAGGGAAACAGGTTAGCTCTGTTGTCCAGGTAGAAGATGAGATCTTTAGGGCCTTTCTGATGGAAGCACATAAGGATTGGACATCCATAGTGAAAGTAAGGCACTTCGGGCCAGGGAACTGAAAATGACTGAAGTGATGGAGGGGATGTGAAGTGTCGCATATGTAGGTAAGAAAGGAGTAAACCAAAAGGGATCAAAATGGATTTGAGGTATTTGGACACGAGTTCAGAGAGGCATGAAAAGCACCTTGCAGCTAATTTATGAGCAGATTAAATTCAACGATAGGTGTTTTCCTTTTCATTGAAGTTGAATGTTAACAAGCAACTGCACGACTACTTGCCAGTTCTCCAAATAATTTCACAGAATTTATCTGAATAAGAAATTCACCAAACAGTCCCCAAACCTGAAACTTTGATTTCTTGATTGTTATTACTATATCACACATCTTCTATGTTCCAGCATCTGAGACTTAGCAATCGCCTTTGACTCTTGCATCTGCTTCACCATTTCATCATGGCTGATCAATTTTCCCCTCAGTCCCAATCTCCAGCCTTCTCCCTGTATCCCTTCATGCCCTGATCAATCAAGAATCTATCAACCTCTGTCTTAAATATACATAAAGACTTGGCCTCCACAGCGCCTGTGGCAGAGAATTTCACAGATTCACCACTCTCTGGCTAATGTGATTCCTCCTCACCTTCATTCTAAAAGGACTCACCTCTATACTGACACAGTGTTTTCTGGTCTTAGACACTCCCACCATAGGGAACATCCTCTCCACTTCCACTTTATCATTTGAGAGGTTTCATTCTTCTAAATTCCAGGGAATACTAGCCAGAGTCATCAAACGCTCTTCATATGACAAGCCATTCAATCCGGGAATCATTTTCGTGAACCTCCTTTGACTCTCTCCAGTCTTAGCACATCCTTTCTAAGATAAGGGGCCCAAAACTGCACAGAATACTCCAAGAGAGGCCTCACCAGTGCTTTATAAAGTCTCAACATTACATCCTTGCTTCTATATTTTAGTCCTCACCACAGACTCAACCTGTCAATATGTTCAATAATCTCCAACTTCAATTTATTCTACTCAAGCCAATTCAACTTGGTGCTTCCTCTCCCAATTCAACTCATTCTTTCTAAGAATTCCAATAGTCTTTAATCATTCAATTTTCATCCAATCTTTTATCTCAGGCCAATCTTGTGTCACAGTATTATTTCAGAATTATTTGATTTATATATATTTTTTACTCTTTTCAACTCTGAATCTCAACCTAGTTGAGATTCTACCACACAATCCAGATCCATTCCCTTTGAGTTCTCTTTTATATTTACATTGAATTAAGTTGTAATAATATATATTATTTGTTTGCATTATACTTAACATTGATTTTGTGGCTTTTTTACGCTTGCTAATTCATTCAGATTGCATGCATAGAGCCTTTCCTTATTAATCAGATGAATATCTTTGTGTTTCTTCAGGTGACTGGGCAAACTATAAGCAGAATGAACAAGACAAACAAAGAGATGTTAAACGTATGTTTTTACTACGGCAGTGTACTGTGGAATACATTGGTTTTAGTGCACAAAAAGATGTTCATCTCCAGAAAGAAAAGGCTGAAAATGGATTATTGTATAGTATTATTGACAAGACACAATCCTAATAGAGGTCTCCAGTCGGTTTAGAGGGAAGAATTCTTAAGTTGAGCCTTTGCCTAAAATTAATCCTGTGACAATGGTGCTGCATGCACACCAGTCTAGTTTCTTGCCCACTGTAATCGCACTCTGCTGGGAAATGCACCTTAAGCAAGAGCAGGTTAGACTCTGGGCTAGATATAATGCCGTCACTCCCACGCTCAAGCATACAATGAATAATGTGGGGCATGAAATGTAGTAGCATAAATGAGAGCAAGAGGAAACGATTCTACTATTGTACCCAATGGAACAGGTAACAAGATTTGCTGTTGTCTTCGGTTCCCTTACAAATTTTGCCATTGTGAATACAGTACGCAATTATGGCTGCCAGTTATGTTGGAAGAATCTGCAAGGCTGGAAAAGGAAGGGGAGAAGGCAGAAAGGAGGCAGTCAAGATGGTACCATTGGGCCCAAGTGGTCCTGACAATCCATCCATGCAATTCTAGCATTTACAACCCTAATTGCTTGTTCTCTAAGCCAATTTTCCCTCTGTTCCCGCTTGGCCACAATGTAAATCTTGTTGGAGTTGGTGTAAATTGCACAGGATATTCCATCTGAAAGTTGAATATTCTGTTGTTATCTCTGTCTAACACCAAAGTAAGTTATAATACAAGGGGCAATTAGAGACTGAGTTGAACAAAACGTGCAACTAGGCAGAGCAACTGCAAATAAACTTGTTAAGGGTTTCTGACAGAGGAGAATGACTGACATAAAACAGAACTAAAATTTTTAAGGATGAAGTTGTAAATAGACAACTGTACTCTTTACTGAGGTAGAAATGAGTCAATAAACAGAATACAGAGAAGTTTAAAATCAAATCCTGTGCCTGCCTGAGGCTCTCATATTAAATTGTGGTGAGTCAACTTGCATTGGTAGATTTTGCATGGACAGTGGTACATGGTAGAGAAGAAATGTGGATTTAAACTAAGTTATTTCAGAAGAGCAATGGACTGGTAGGGAAAAGTGTGTATTCTATAACCAATGCAGAGAAATGACTCTTGGGTATTTACTTCTGGGTGATTGGTCAGGGCATGAAGGGATACGGGGAGAAGGCAGGAGATCGGGGCTGGAAGGAAAAATGAATCAGCCATGATGGAATTGTGGAGTAGGTTCAATGAGCCAAATAGCCCAATTCTGCTCCTATGTCTTATGGTCTTAAAGGAATTATTTATAAACAATACCAAAACTGTGGGTTCCAGTGAGATGAATAATCTGGAGTTAATATTAATTTTATTTGATAATGGTCTTTGAAACACCTTAGAACTTTGGATAATGGTGAAGGTGCTGTGGATTTCCTTGTTCTTCGGAAACTAAATTGCCAATCAAACTTGTACAAAATAATTATTTCTGTTTTGTCCTTCAGAAAACAGGAGACGAAAATCAAGCACTGAAATCTTTGTGGAAGATAACCATGTCAAAAAACCACGATGGGATGATAATGGTATTGTACTTCGTAAGTCACTGGAATTAAAATATGATCAGAAGTTAAACATTATATGTACTGCATAGTAAACTGGAGGAAGAAAAAAACTCCTGATATTGAGTTATTGATTACTGAATTTACCTTCTCAAATCATCAGTGCACCTAGCATGATGATAAACACAGACAGTACTTTCGTGGCTGTTTTACAACCACTTTCAATGTCTTTGCTTGGTAGTGCTTTATGTGAGTTGACAAAGTGATGAAATTGATATTGTACATCTTTTGCCCTCTCTTTGTGTATATAATGAATTTGAATGGAGCTGGTTATCTTTAATTTCATATCCTCGAAAGATGGGATGAAATTTCAAAGCATAGTATTTAGCAAAGACTTACTGACACATAGCCTCTCTTACTCAGCACCACATTTTTTTATCTGATGCATCTCTCCTCATATGGCAAATCCTCCATCCCAGGAATTAATCTAATGAATCTTCACTACACTTTCTCAATAGCAAATATATCGTTACAGTAAGGTGTCCAAAACTGTACTCAGAACTCGAGATGAAGTCTCCTCAACACTGGATATAGTTGCAGTAAGCTGTCTGCACTCGTGCAAATCGCCTTGTAATAAAGGAAACATACTGTATCTTCATGCTGGCTTTCAGTGACCTATGACTATCAACATTACCCATTCTCTCATTTTAAAAAATACTCACACTCTCTCTATTTTTATCCACCAAAGTGGAAAACTTCACATTTTCCCATTACAAATCAAATGCCATGTTCTTGCCCACTCACTCAACTTCTCTATATCCCCGTAAAGCCTCATTACATCGTCCTCCCTATTCACATCATAAGCAAATTTAGGAATACAGGTTTCCCCCGCCATCTGAAGGTAGAGCGTTCCTATGAAATGCTTCGTAAGCCAAAATGTCGTAAAGTGAAGAAGCAATTACCATTTATTTATATGGGAAAAATTTATGAGCGTTCGCAGACACAAAAAATAACCTACCAAATCATGCCAAATAACACATAAAATAACAGTAACATATAGTAAAAGCAGGAATGATATGATAAATACACAGCCTATATAATGTAGAAATACTTTTCTACAATCATTGCCGCACTTTTCTCCGTAGCGAAAATCTCACGCAAGCATTCTCGGCAGAAACACAGAGCAAGTGCTCTCAGCAAAATCACTCTCCAGTAACCTTTAAGCTACGAAGCTGCCAAATCGTACCAAATAACGCATAAAAATACACAGCCTATATAAAGTAGAAATAGTGTATGTACAGTGTAGTATCACTTATCGAAATTGGGAAGACAGCGCCAAGCACACTGATGATGGTGTGTTAGGCTGAGTCGTCGGAGGTTGGGGTGGTGCAGTGGTCCCCATCCTCCGGGCCGCAGACCAATACCGATCCGTGAAGCATGTAGGGGTACAGCGGTAGCCGGGACGCACCCAGCACATCTTTAAGAAAAAAGCCAAAATAAACAAGCTAATTAATTAGGTGCCACCTGGCACGTAAATGTCGGCCCAGATCAGAGGCGATTGCTGATTGTGTCGCCTGTGATCTGGGCACCTAATTAATTAACTTGTTTATTTCAGCTTTTTTCTTAAAGATGTGTTGGGTGTGTCCTGGCTACCCCTGCATTCTCCACGACAATGTATCGGTTCGCGGCCCGGGGGTTGGGGTGGTGGGACACTGGGCTGCCATCTCATCATCGTATGTTTCCATCAGGGCAGGCAGGTCATCTTTTTCTACGTCTGCCTGCCTCGATGTCGAAGGTCGAGGTTCGTCGTCTGCTGTGGCTGATGCGGAAGGCTTGAAAAATGACTATGCTTGACTGCTGACCCTCGCACATTTTTCTGTCATACAGTTCTTTGTAAGCACTCAAACCATCCTGCAAATATGCCCTAAAGCTACATACCCTTTCAAAATTAAAGTCGTACTTTTCTGCAATGATTATTGTCAATTGCAGCGAAAATCTCATGCAGTTGCTTCACGTTCAGTTCATTCACTTTCGATCTGTTTGCTACTGCATTCGGTTTCGATTGTTATCCTTTTCTCTTCCAGTTGCATCAGCTCATCATCTATCAGTTCTTGGTCATGGGATGCCAAAACCTCTTCAACATCATCTTCGTAAGCTTCCACAAGCCAAACTCACTTTGTCCTTACTTCGTTCACCACGATCGAAACGCTTAATTATGTCTAGTTTTACGCTAAGTGTAACACCCTTACGAGCTCTTCTAGGCTTTACCGATACCTTAGAATTCATCTTGCTAAAGGATGCTCACAGGCGTGTGTTTAAGCCGGCTAGAATGCAGTTCTGGGGGAGGAGCTTTGCTGCTCGGGGCGCGCGCTGCCTTTTCTTGTAACAGTGAAAACACCTTCTGTTAGCGAAAACAGGTAACTAATGTAGGTCGTTCGTCTGTGAATAGCCAGAGCGCGAGAGACAATACCTGTAATACTGAGAAAAATCCCTTTTTTCCCAATCCATGTGTCTATTATCAGTATGTAAAACATCTTAGCATATTGTGCAGCATTTAATAACAGTAGTCCAATGCGATTACATGTTTGTTAGTTTCTCCACGGTATGGCCATGAATAAAAATCTAATCTACACTAATCCTAAAGTGAAAGGCCAACAGTAAGGCCCCCAGTTACATGGTGTGTGATTATGATGAAACTCAAGTGTTTATTAAAGTTTTGCAAACAGCTTGCTCATTGCCATTTCATTTCTATCTGCCTTTTTTTTTTATAGTAGATGGACTAACCTGCAAAAAGAATAACAACATGACGGATAAGCAGTTAATGCAGTTGGCTGAAAAACTAGGGAGTAACTGGCAAGTTATCGCCATAAGATATCTTGATCTGGAATACCAGGATATTTCAAAAATTAGAGAAGAACATGAAAACCCTACAATGCAGAAATTTAGCATGTTGCAAATATGGAAGAATAAAGAACTGAACAATGCAACTCCATCCAATCTCCATAATAAACTCTTCGATGCTGATATTTCATGTGAAGCCCGGAATGTTCTGGAAGGTACGTGTGAATGTGTACTTTTGTGAATTCCTTGAAATATAATATAATGTTATTATATAAGAGGAATTATTCTGACTGTCAATTAGTGATCTTAAGAAATGACAGCAAGGAAAATTGGAGTTTTTCTTCCCCCCTTTTAAAATTTCCTATAATGTTTCAACACAAAAGCAATGCATTTAGGGATCATAGAATAGATTTTTATTTATAATCTTATTAAGTACACAGATGTTATCCCTCTTTTAATTGGAATAGTTAACTCCACTGAGCAGGTATCAGTGTGAAGGGCCAAATCAAAGAGTCATACACCCTGGAAAAGGGCGTTTCAACCCACCAAGTGCATGCTGACTGTCAAACACCGCTTTACACTATTAGTTGCACTATTCTGAGTTTATTATCCCCACCTTTGCATCAATTCTCAAAAACTCAAGGGGGGCAATTTACAGTGGCCAGTTAACCTACTACAAAACCTTCGGGTGTGGGAGGAAAGCGAAACACTCTGTAGAAACCAAGAGTAGCAGGAAAAGATGCATTCTCCGTACAGACGGTGTCAGAGGTTAGGATTAAATGAGAGTAGCAAGAAAAGATGCATCCTCCATACAGCAGGCCAGGCAGCATCTATAGGAAGAGGTACAGTCGACGTTTCGGGCCGAGACTCTTCATCAGGACTAACTGAAAGAAGAGATTCCAGCCTTGAACTCCAGGCCGGGTCTTCTCATGCTGCTATTGTGACTCCAGTCTCCCCTTCCCCCACCACCACTGTGCAACCCCATCTCCCTGACATTCCATCATCTACTCCTGGGCTCTCAGAGGCTCTTTCTTCCTCTCACCCCAACCCTCCCCCCTCCACTGACACCACCAGCCTCCCTCCCCCTCCCCCCTCTGATGCCAGCTCTCATAGTTCTCATCCGTGCCGGGTCTTTACCATCCCCTCCGACCATCCACTCTCTGAGGCAGAGCGCTCTGTCCTCAGTAAGGGCCTCATCTTTGTCCCCCTTCGCCAACACCTCAAGGAGTTCTGAGTTCGCCGTGACGCTGAACTCTTCTTCCGCCGGCTCCGTCTTCAAACCTACTTCTTTGGCAAGGACACTCCCACCGATGACCCCTTCTCCTGTCTTCAACCCTCCTCCTCTTCATGGACACCCCGCTCTGGTCTTCTGCCTGCTCTGGATCTCTTTATTGCTAACTGCCAATGGGACATCAACTGTCTCGACTTCACCGCACCTTGTTCCCATTCCAACCTCACTCCTTCCGAACGCTCTGCTCTCCACTCCCTCTGCAATAATCCTAACCTTACTTTTAAAACCCGCCGATAAGGGGGGTGCTGTTGTAGTCTGGCGTACTGACCTCTACCATGCCGAGGCACGGCAACAACTCGCGGATACCTTGTCTTATTTACCCCTCGATAATGACCCCACTAAGGAACACCAGGCCATTGTCTCCCACACCATCACCAATTTCATGCACTCAGGGGATCTCCCATCCACTGCTACCAACCTTATAGTTCCCACACCTCGCACTTCCCATTTCTACCTCCTACCCAAGATCCACAAACCTGCCTGTCCTGGCCGACCTATTGTCTCAGCTTGCTCCTGCCACCAAACTCATTTCTGCATACCTCGACACAACTTTATCCCCCCTTGTTCAATCTCTTCCTACCTATGTTCATGACACTTCTCACGCTCTGAATTTTTTCGATGATTTTAAGTTCCCTGGCCCCCACTGCTTTATTTTCACCATGGATGTCCAGTCCCTATATACTTCCATCCCCCAACAGGAAGGTCTCAAAGCTCTCCGCTTCTTTTTGGATTCCAGACCTAATCAGTTCTCCTCTACCACCACTCTGCTCCATCTAGCGGAATTAGTCCTTACTCTCAATAATTTCCCCTTTGGCTCCTCCCACTTCCTCCAAATTAAAGGTGTAGCCGTGGGCACCCGTATGGGTCCTAGCTATGCCTGCCTTTTTGTTGGGTTTGTGGAACAATCTATGTTCCGAACCTACTCTGGTATCTGTCCCCCACTTTTCCTTCGCTACATCGACGACTGCATTGGCACTGCTTCCTGCACGCATGCTGAGCTCATTGCCTTCATTAACTTTGCCTCCAAATTTCACCCTGCCCTCAAGTTTACCTGGTCCATTTCTGACACCTCCCTCCCCCTTCTTGATCTTTCTGTCTCTATCTCTGGAGACAGCTTATCTACTGATGTCTACTATAAGCCTACTGACTCTCACAGCTATCTGGACTATTCCTCTTCTCACCCTGTCTCTTGCAAAAATGCCATCCCCTTCTCGCAATTCCTACGTCTCCGCCGCATATGCTCTCAGGATGAGGCTTTTCATTCCAGGACGAAAGAGATGTCCTCCTTTTTTAAAGAAAGGGGCTACCCTTCTTCCACCATCAACTCTGCTCTCAAACGCATCTCCCCCATTTCACGCACATCTGCTCTCACCCCATCCACCCGCCACCCACTAGGAATAGGGTTCCCCTGGTCCTCACCTACCACCCCACCAGCCTCCAGGTCCAACATATAATTCTCCGTAACTTCTGCCACTTCCAATGGGACCCCACCACTAAGCACATCTTTCCCTCCCCCCCCCACTTTACGCAGGGGTCTCTCCCTACGCGACTCCCTTGTCCATTCGTGCCCCCCATCCCTTCCCACCGATCTCCCTCCCAGCACTTATCCTTGTAAGCGGAACAAGTGCTACACATGCCCTTACACTTCCTCCCTCACCACCATTCAGGGCCCCAGACAGTCCTTCCAGGTGAGGCGACACTTCACCTGTGAGTCGGTTGGGATGATATACTGTGTCCGGTGCTCCCGATGTGGCCTTCTGTATATTGGCGAGACCCAACGCAGGCTGGGAGACTGTTTCGCTGAACACCTACGCTCTGTCCGCCAGAGAAAGCAGGATCTCCCAGTGACTGTACATTTTAATTCCACGTCCCATTCCCATTCTGATATGTCTATCCACGGCCTCCTCTACTGTAAGGATGAAGCCACACTCAGGTTGGAGGAACAACACCTTATATTCCATCTGGGTAGCCTCCAACCTGATGGCACGAACATTGACTTCTCAAACTTCCGCTAATACCCCACCTCCCCCTCGTACCCCATCCGTTATTTACTTATTTATTTTTTTCTCTCTCTCTCCTTTTTCTCCCTCTGTCCCTCTCACTATACTCCTTGCCCATCCTCTGGGCTTCCCCCCTCCCCCTTTTCTTTCTCCCTAGGCGTCCTGTCCCATGATCCACTCATATCCCTTTTGCCAATCACCTGTCCAGCTCTTGGCTCCATCCCTCCCCCTCTTGTCTTCTCCTATCATTTCAGATCTCCCTCTCCCCCTCCCAATTTCAAATCTCTTGCCATCTCTTCTTTCAGTTAGTCCTGACGAAGGGTCTCGGCCTGAAACATCGACTGTACCTCTTCCTATAGATGTTGCCTGGCCTGCTGCGTTCACCAGCAATTTTTATGTGTGTTGCTTGAAATTCCAGCACCTGCAGATTTCCTCGTGTTTGCGTTTTTCAATCCTCCATACAGGCGGTGTAAGAGGTCAGGATGAAACAAGAGTAGCAGGAAAGGATGCATCCTCCATAGAGACAGTGTTAGATATCAGGATCAAACAGGAGGAGCAGGAAAAGATGCATCCTTGATACAGACAGTGTTAGAGATCAGGATTAAACAAGAGTAGCAGGAAACCATGCATTCTCTATACAGCCAATACTAGAGGTCAGGATGAAACAGGAGTATCAGGAAAAGATGCATCATCCATGCAGACGGCGTCGGACGTCACGATTAACCAAGAGCCGCAGGAAAAGAAGCATTGTCCATACAGACGGTCTTAGAGGTCAGGAAGAAACAAGAGTAGCAGGAAAAGATGCATCCTCCATAGAGAGTGTTAGAGGTCATGATGAAGCAAAAGCTGCTGTAAAAGATGCATCTTCCATACAGATGGTGTCAGGGGTCAGGATGTAACAAGAGTAGCAGGAAAAGATGCATGCTGCATACAGACGGTATTAGATGTCAGGATGAAACAAGAATAGCAGGAAAAGTTGCGTCATGCATACGGATGGTGTTATGGGTCAGGATGAAACAGGAGAAGCAGGAAATGATGCATCCTCCATACGGACCGTGTTAGAGGTCAAGATGAAACAAGACAAGCAGAAAAAGATGCATGCTGCATACAGACGGTATTAGACGTCAGGATGAAACAAGTGTAGCAGGACAAGTTCCATTCTCCACGCTGATGATGTTAGATGTCAGGATGAAACAGGAATAGCAGGAAATGATGCATCTTCCCTACAGACAGTGTTAGACGTCAGGATGTAACAAGAATAGCAGGGAAACATGCATCCTGCAGTCAGAAGGTATTACACGTCAGGATGAAACAAGCACAGCAGGAAAAGTTGCATCATGCATACGGACGGTGTTATGGGTCAGGATGAAACAGGAGAAGCAGGAAATGATTCATCCTCTATACAGATGATGTTAGAGGTCAGGCTGAAGCAAAAGTAGAGGGAAAAAATGCATCCTCTATCCAGACGGTGTTAGAGGTCAGGATGAAACAAGAGTAACAGAAAAAGATGCATCCTGAATACAGATGGTGTTCAGGGTCAGGATGAAAGAAGAGTAGCAGCGAAAGATGCATCATCCATACAAAGGGTGTTAGAGTTCAGGCTGAAGCAACAGCAGCAGGAAAAGATGCATCCTCTATACAGACGGTGTCAGAGGTGAGGATGAAACAGGAGTAACAGGACAAAAAGCATCCTCCATACAGACCGTGTTGGAGGTCAGGATGAAACAAGAGTCGCAGGAAAAGATGCATGCTGCATACAGACGGTATTAGACGTCAGGATGAAACAAGTGTAGCAGGAAAACTTCCATTCTCCACACAGACAGTGTTAGATGTCAGGTTGAAACAGGAGTAGCAGGAAAAGATGCATCTTCCGTACAGATGGTGTTAGATGTCAGGATGTAATAAGAGTAACAGGAAAAGATGCAGCCTCCATTGAGACGGTGTTAAAGGTCAGGATGAAGCAAGAGCAGCTGTAAGAGAAGCATCCTCCATACAGATGGTGTTTGGGGTCAGGATGAAAGAAGAGTAGCAGGAAAAGATGCATCCTCCATACAGACTGTATGAGAGCTCAGGATGAAACTAGAGTCGCAGGAAACAATACATCCTCCATACAGAGAGTTTTAGAGTTAAGTATTAAAGAAGAGTAGCAGGAAAAGATGCATCCTCCATACAGATGGTGTTAGAGGTCAGGATGAAACAAGGACACTGAATCTGTGAAGCAGCCCCTTTTTGTATTAGATTTATTCCTTTTCCTGAGCCAGGTAAGAATATCTAATCACTTTGGCCCTCCTTACTCTTAGATCATCATTGAAAGGTGAATTTTTTGATCATTTTCAAGACCATGAACATATGTTAATTAATTTAAAACCAAAATCGTAAAATTAAGTTTTTTAAATCTAAGGGATTTTTTTTATCTGCTCTTTTGCCTCCTAACCCACAGGCATAGATACCCTATTCTTTTGAGACAGAGATCGCACTGTTGAAAAATGATGGAGCAGCCCCCTAGTATAAGATGAGTTCATTACCTCAGAATCTTCCTTTTTGACCTTTGACCTTATTGTCTGCCTGCACAGCACTTTCTCTGTAACTGTGAAATCTTATTGTGAATGTCTTCCTTGTTTTCCCTTGTACTTGTGATCTGTATGGATGGCATGCAAGAACAATAGGTTGTCACTGAAACTTGGTACAGGTGACAGTAATCAACCAATTTACAATATAATTTACAATTTAAATTATCCTGACAAAGGAGATGGAGGAGATTCCCTACCATATTGTTGAGAACACCCAGCAGGAGTGAGCTCTGTCTTTGGGCTCTATATATATTGATTGGAATATAGTGACAAATTCATCTCCACCCAGTAATAGTAATAGACTAAGACAAATGCACTGCTCCAAAGAGCGCTATATGAGGTCATTCTTCCCCTCGGCCATTAGGCTCTATAATGAGTCAACCTTTAGCCGAGGAAGTGATGACCCCACTCCTGTTAGACTGTTTGAGGTAACTTATTTTTTATTCTTTCTTACTACTCTTCTAAAATTTGTATATCTCTGCACTTGTCATGCTGCTCTGACACTGTAATCTCTTCAGGATCAATAAAGTATATATCTATCATTCAGTAAGTTCCACGCTCAGTTTGCAGAACAAATCTCTATTGGAACAGCTGATTGCAGGCAGAAGTGGGGCAAAAAACTCTTTATCGATCTGCAGAAAAAGAAACTATTCAGCCCATCGTGTCTCAGTCCACTTACCAGCACATCTTTGGTATGACAAGGGAAACCAAAGCACCCAGACGAAACCCACACAATAACAAAGTAAACATACAAATTTCATAGAGACAGTACTTATGATCGGGATTGAGCTCAAGAGCATTGAAGTTTGTGGCAGCAGCTGTAACAATTGCATCATAGAGCCACCAATCAATTATGCCACACATAAATTTTCCTTAACAAGTTCACATTGGCTGTCCCTGATTTTAAATGAAGTTTAGATTATTCCTTAGAATTGACTCTGAAAGTATGCTCAACGGTGCAGCTAAATTGTTTTCCTTCTAGTTACTCATTTATGCTTTCCTCTCTTTTAACATTATGGTTTAAAAATTGACATTCTTCCAGTCCATTGGCACCTCTCCTGTTGTTCAGCTCACTGAAAAACAATGATCACTGCTTTGTAATTTCCTCACTTGTTCTTCTTTAAAAGACTGTGGCATGTTTCAACCCGGTTTCCATTCTCAGAGTTGCTAAAATCTTCAACACTTCACCACTTATATTTCACACCTCTCCCCTTCAACTACAACACTGGCATCACCCTCCCAACTCCAAACTATTCATTAACTTCCCTACATTCGTTCACTATCTCCACGGGTAAGGTAATCTTTTCAGTCACAGAAAAGCCCTTCTTTCTCCATTTTCTACCTATTGCAATAAGTATAAACTACTGGATTGTAACCTTATACAATATGTTTGTATTTTATTGATTGTATTTGTAGTTGTTATGGCCAGAGCCAGCAAGGTTTAACCAATATCCATGCTGTTGTTACATTAAATGATTCAGCCTTGCAATTTTTATCCACAGAAAGAATTCCATTCTAGGCCACTAGTGATCATAGACCTAAAACATAATGTTACAAGGCACTTTGGTGATCTGGATTACTTAGGAAAATAAGAATAAATTGTTCTATGCATTGATTATTTCTGTAATTCACTGCCCCTTCGAGGAAATTTTTTTAAAAATCAGGAGTTAATTACATGAAAGAAAGCACTTCTGATTTGGTGCCTCTTTAAATAATTCTTTCAAAATCCAGAAATACTTAATGCAATTACTCAAGCTATGTAATATTGGTGGGTTGCTATAATAATAGATCAGCAGTGGAAAGAATAACAGTGAAAAGTTTCATTAAGGAATAAATGGAGAAAATAAACACTTCATTTGATAGAACGGAAAACATCTGCAGAGCAGCAATAGTATTGGGGTTCCAATGCAATGTGACAGGATGATAATGTGTAGGAAAGTGACCGGTGGCCATGCTCTATTCAACACAGCAGGTACAAATCCAGAACAACAGGTTGCCTCCACCGCCCCCCCATCCCTCCCCACCGATCTCCCTCCCGGCACTTATCCTTGTAAGCAGAACAAGTGCTACACGTGCCCTTACACTTCCTCCCTTACCACCATTCAGGGCCCCAGACAGTCCTTCTAGGTGAGGCAACACTTCACCTGTGAGTCGGCTGGGGTGATGTACTGCGTCCGGTGCTCCCGATGTGGCCTTCTATATATTGGCGAGACCCGACGCAGACTGGGAGATCGTTTCGTTGAACACCTACGCTCTGTCCACCAGAGAAAGCAAGATCTCCCAGTGGCCACACATTTTAATTCCACGTCCCATTCCCATTCTGATACATCTATCCACGGCCTCCTCTACTGTAAAGATGAAGCCACACTCAGGTTGGAGGAACAACACCTTATATTCTGTCTGGGTAGCCTCCAACCTGATGGCATGAACATTGACTTCTCAAACTTCCGCTAATGCCCCTCCTCCCCCTCGTACCCCATCCGTTAGCTATTTATTTATATACACACATTCTTTCTCTCTCTCTCCTTTTTTTTCCCCTCTGTCCCTCTGACTATACCCCTTGCCCATCCTCTGGGTTTCCCCCCCTCCCCCTTTTCCTTCTCCCTGGGCCTCCTGTCCCATGATCCTCTCATATCCCTTTTGCCAATCACCTGTCCAGCTCTTGGCTCCATCCCTCCCCCTCCTGTCTTCTCCTATCATTTTGGATCTCCCCCTCCCCCTCCCACTTTCAAATCTCTTACTAGCTCTTCCTTCAGTTAGTCCTGATGAAACGTCGACTGTACCTCTTCCTAGAGGTGCTGCCTGGCCTGCTGCGTTCACCAGCAACTTTGATGAGGTTGCTTAGACTGTATTTCTGCAGCAGCCTTTTTTTTTTGTAATTTATTTTTTATTGAATTTCATCATCAAACAAATATTTCCATAAGATGTATTTCAGATACTGTACATATATATCATATAGTCATATTTGTCACAAATCTTATAGCTGTTTTGAATTGTAGTCTGAAATGATGATTGAAGTCAATAAAAGGTGTGTTCAAAAGCATAGAATATGAACTGACTGTAATGGGCAATATTGTATATGCAGGGAGTGTCAGCTTGCCTGCATTCATTTTGATGAATATCTTTGAAATCAGCTTGAAATGTCACAAAATTTTAACCACTGATTACAATGAGAGTAATTCTCATATAAGTGATGATTTGTGCTAATTTAAAATGTATCTTGTTGTAAATTGGCCCCACTCACACGATGACCCTGCTTACAATTCAATTTAATCACAAAGTTAAATACACTCACTCATCTGAGATTGTTTTTTTAAGAGGCTCTGAAAATTAACATAGAACTCTTAGGTACGTGACTGGCATGATTTGAAAGCTTTTGTAAACTTATTTTAAATCCTAACTAACTATTGTTTCTTAATATCCAATAAACCAAATGAGGAAAATGCTCTATATAGTTTTTATACATCATTTCCAGTTAATTGTGTACTGTTGATAAAAATGCTTATCTTTATGACGAACAAAACATCATTATCATATTAATAAATGGCACTAAATTATCACACAAATATATTGAAGAATATTTCATGCAAAATTTTAAAAAATCCAAAACATGACCTGGTTGAATTGCTTCATGGGTGATCTTATGATTCCTGATTTGCAATTGGCTTGAGTTGAGAATTAGGAAATGTCACACCTAGATCATCAATTTGACTAAAGCAAAACTACTGTTCGCTAATAAACTTGCATCATTTTATAACTTTGATATTTGAGTTAAAGGATTTTTTAAACTGCAGTAACAGAGTAAATTAATTCTAATGTAAAACCATCTATATTCAAATTAACAAAAGATTTTGCTGTACGCTGCAATTTTCCACTGTATATTTAATTCCTGAAAGGACCATTCCCATGGGAATTATCCAAATTTCCCAAAATAACTTTAAGAAACTAGTAAAGATTAATGATCACCTATATTTGTTGCAGTGAAATTCATCATTTGCAGCAAATCAAATCAATCTTCTTTCAAGCAATGATGCCATTTCACCAGGTCATTTGTCTCCTGCCAATGTAACAGCAGATGGCAGGGTAAACCCTGCCAGAAGTCCATAGCCATTGGAGGAAAATTTAAACTTTGGTCAATAGAGTAATTATTCTATTCTTTTGAACATTTTACTGACTTCAATCCAAACTATAAGGTTGTGAGCCATTCTGTTTGAAATATTTGAAAGTCCATCAAATTGCTTAAGCCACTGGTTGACTTTGCAGTGCCTCTTAAATCCTTAGTCATAATCTTGTAATAACCTACATTTTGATTGAGATTTTCTGTCTTTCAACAGATTTTTGTAATTGAGGAGAGAATCTTAGAAGAATCCAATGAGAAGAGGCAAATCCTTTAGGATTCATTACGTAATCTCCATTAAAATTGCTCCCAGCACAATTCTTTAAAGACCTGTATGGAATGTGGATTTTGCTGAAAAGACTAAAAGTTATTTTCTGTCCCTAATTGTCTTCAAGAAATTGTTGGCAAATTAGCTTGTTAAACCACTTTTGTTTCTCTTTTGTTTGGAGTAGCAGGAATTTCACCAGCAATGATGAATATATGCTAAATGAATCCAAGTAACCTCAGTGACTGACATAGAGAAGATGTAAGGATGGTGCTGGTCCCAAAACAATAGTACATTCTCTGTCTAGATCGTAGGAACAGATGTTGGGAAGCTCTGTTGAATATTTGCTTTTGTCAATTGGATGGTGCAACTCCAGTTACGGTGTTCCAGTGAACCAGTCCAACTGAGGGACTGAATATCTAACATGGTGGACTAATATCAATCAGGTGGACTACTTTGGCCTGAATGCCATTAAAATACTTGAATATTATTGTAATTGCACTCATTCAGACAAGTGGACATCATCCCATCACTCTACTTACTCTGCTCAAGAAAAGTAATGCAGAAAGTATCTGCTCATGAGGCTGATACAGTTAAGATTTCAGTCAGTATTATCCATTAATGATGATGGATCTGACAATGGTAGTTCCACTGGGGAGGTAGGTGATTGCCATTTTAATGACAGCTATTATCTATGGATCTCACTGCAGAGCTACTTTTATGAATAGAGATGCCAGTGCAACTTAACTTTGGGTGCAGTGAGATCCAGGACCTCAGGACCTTCAGCACTACAAATACAATCTTGTTGGGCTACAGTTTTTGAAATGAAGCTGTTTTCATTACACGTGGATTGACTCGTAATGACCGAAGACTATCCTCAATGATGGAGAGAACTTCCAAAAAAGACCAAGACAGATTGTACATCTCCCAAATGTTTCACCTCATCTTTTGCACGCAAAATTGGGCACCCCATCATTTCCGATAATTTTGATGGTCAGTTGATTTATTTTCCTTCACTGTTCATGGATTATGATGATAGAACTGCAGAGCTTTGACCTTATTCTTTTAGATATGAGATAGCTTAACTCCGTCAATAGGATACTGCTTTTACTGTACAGAATATATTTAGTCCTTCGTTGCAGCTTCACCAAGTACCAAATTTTATGTGCAGCTGGTGTTGCTTCTCGCGTGTTCTTCAACACTTCTCACTGAACCAGGTTTGGACACTGGGCATGAAGGATCTGCAGGTCATTAAGTAGCAGATTGTGGTGGAATTCAATTTATTTGATGTTGAAGATCTACAGCACCTAATGGAAGACCCATTTTATTCTGCTAGCTCTTTAGAAATGTATTCCATTACGTAGCGATAACATTACGTGAATTTGATGAAGACTGGGTTTGGCTCTTTAAAGATGGGGGTAACAATGGTTTCTTCCAGTATTATAAAGTAGCCAAATTTGTGAGGATGAGGTTAACTGGATTTTCCCTTCATTTTGGTTGTCTCACTGCCCACCACTGTGTTTACATTGGTAATGCCCAGTGATCCAATTGGTTTTGAACGTTATAGATAATTTGTTGCAGTTCCAATGCAACCAAATGGTTGCAAAGACATTTCAAAGTGCAGTTAAGAGTCTAGCACACTTGGAGTCACATTTAGGCCCAATTGGCAACATATTCACTTTCCGATTTTCTAAAAAGTTCTATTTTATAAAAAGGCAGAAAATTTAAGAGATTGTTATTGTAGATCTTCAAACTGTAAAGCTGGTTACAAAAATGTGGTATGAAAATATTTTTCAATAATGTACAAGCTTTTTTTTCTTTTAAAAAACATACTCATTTGTACATAAATGTATATAGATTTTTGTACATCAATCCACTGCCATTATATAAATTATTACAAAGAAAATGGTAGCAAATGTATAGAGAGACCTGATGTGATTGGCTGGAAAGATGTAATGGATATTAACATATTGTAATTGAAGTCATCATCTTATTTTTAAAAATCTAAGTTTAAAAAACCGTTTTATAAGAGTCAGACATTTTATAATCAGATTAAAAAATGATTTCTCAAACAGATGCATTTGAATCATTGGCATGGCAAGAGTTAAATACTGCGTGGATGATGTATACTCAAAGTGAGTAACTATAGCAGGAGACAAGTACTATGAAATCAGAAGGTGGATACAATAGATACTTAAGAGTTCAATCCCTACAACAACTTGCAGTATATATTTTAGTTTTAACTTTTTAGTGAGTACTGTATAGTGAGTACTACATAACTATTTCGACCTAATGTCTAGAACAGTGCAAACAATATTTCTTAAAATCTAGAGACACAAGAAATTGCAGATGCTGTAGTCTGGACCAAAAAATAAACTTCTGTAAGAGCTGAGTAGGGTGTAGCAGCATTTATGGAGACAAAGGTCAAGACCAAATTTGTTAAGGTTTTTAATACTTTAACTACTATGACCACCCCATTGAACATCAGGCCATTATCACCCAGACAGTCTCTAACTTTTTTTTTATCGGGCAGAAATTAGAATGATGATGGTACTCAGTAAGTCAGGCAGCATCAATGGAGGCAAATAAACAGTCAACCTTTTGTTCTGAGACCCTTCAGGACTGGAAATGAAGTGGGGCAGAAGCCAGAATAAGAAGGTGAGAGAGGGGAGGGAGTACAATCTTGCAGGTGATGGTTGGATGCAATTGCTGGGGGGGGGGGGGGCGCGCGAGGTATTGAAGTAAGAAGCTGGAAGAGGTAGAAGACTGAAGAAAGAATTTGATAGAAGAGGGCAGTGGACTGTGGAACAAAGGGAAAGATGAGACACACACCAGAGGAAAGTATGTTACAAATGTTGTTTAAACTGTTCTAGACAAAGAAATGTGGCCCTCCAATACATGATGGGTCTCACTGAAGTAGATGAGGCGGCACTAGGAACACCAAGTACATTAAACTACCCCGATAGATTTACATTGAAATGCTACCTCACCTGGAAGGGCTGTTTTGAACCCTGAATGATGGAGAGGGGTGGAGATGATTTAGCATGGTTGCAGTGATAAGTGCCAGGAGGGGCTCAGTGATGCTGATATTCTAGCTGGGAGTAGTGAGAGGATAAATATGGGAAATGAAGGAGACATGTTTGAGAGCTATCAATTAAGATGGGAAGTAGTCTCAGGAAATGAAAAAGGAAGATGTGTTAAAAGTGCTATGTGCACACTCTTTTCATCGGAGCAGATACTGGATTCAGACTTCCAGCATTTGTAGTTTCTTGTACCAAGTTCTTTCTCAGGATTGACTCTTAGTACCCCATAATGTGTTTTAGGGATCACCTTCAAAATCCTCCTTTAGAAAACACACTTCCGCTTACCTCTGTGTCACCTGTCAGATGGTTGGCTAATTAAAATGTGCTGCATTAGATGTTGATATCAGGAGTACAAGTCCTAAAAAATGGAGGAATTTTCAGATTTCTCCAGGTACAGATGGAGTCAATGTTTCCAAGATAAATAGTAAATCCTGTCTGAAGGATTTCATCATTTTTTGCTGTCATGATTTACTATAATGATGAATCTTCATAAACACATTTTTTAGACCAAACAGTGAAAAGAAGAGTTACTTGAAGCAGGGAAGGTGACGTACAGTAATAGATCACTCTTCGACTGTGATGGACATAGAAGTGTAGCTGCATTTTGTGTTGCAGGCAATGAGGGAGTCTCCTGGATTTTTAAAATCTGTATTATCTATGACATAATTCTGTGGCATTGAGAGAATGAAATCCAGGGAGATTGCTGGAATATCTGGTCCAACAATTGAAAACACTTCATTGGTGCCATTAAAGGAAAGCTACATTACCTACAGTTTGAAAATTACATAATTTTAATGCTGAGTTTGTTCATGTTTAGAGGATCCAGAAGAGTGCAACTTCTAGGCAAGCATGAATTCTGCTTTCTTTATAGGCAAAGCCTGTAAAAGTAAACCAAACAGAATAATATTGCTTCACTGAGATAGATACACATAACTCAGTTACAAATTTGCCCGCAGCAAGGACCTACAAAGAAGATGAGTGGTCAAGTCATTTGATGGTCCTATAATGCAGAATATAATAAATGTTCTGTTATTAACACAATGGGAAATGGTCATTGGAGACAAATAAATGGCAATATCTCCAATAGTGTGGCACAACACCCAAAAAATGAAGAAGGAACTCGGCTGGTTAGGCAGCATCTGTGGAGGAGAAGAAACGGTCAACAGGTTGGCCCAAGACCGTTCATCAGGACTTGAAAGGAAAAGGGCAGAAGTCTGTCATTTTCCTTTATAGATGCTGTCTGATAGCTGAGTTCCTCCAGTATTTTGTGCACTTCATTCCAGATTTCCAGCATCTACAGACTCTCTTGTGTCTTAAGAATGTGGCACGCTCTTTGTCCTGCATTGAAGCATCTGCATTTAACGTGCTCAGATCTGGAGAATGGGGATTGAACTATAAGTTCCCTAAGGTCACTACTTTCTGACCCACCTCAAACATAAGCCACTCTTCACAGAATTGTGATGCATGCTGCTTGCACAGGGTATGTCTAATCTGGAAGGAAGATTTCCTCATTAGTAGTGGCCCTCTGCGCAGATGTCTTAACTGGTTGCTTGTGCTGCATTGTTTTTGAATCTATTCCATCTGTGTTTGTCACGGGGGAGATTCTCAGGACATTTCCCTGACTTGCAGCGCCAGTGACTTCATTGCAACTCTGAAGACAAAGTCCTAAACGGCAGCCAGACCAACTTTGAGGGCATTAGGTGGGATCTAGCTGGGGTCGACTGGGTGACTCTATTTAAAGGCAAAGGAGCATTTGGCAAGTAGAAGGCTTTTAAAATTCTCATATTAACAGTCCAGAGGCAACATACTCCAGTTAGTGTGAAGGGTGACAGACAAAATTCAGAGAACCCTGGCTGATGAGAGATATGGAGACTCTGATCATGCCAAAGAAGGAAGCGTATATTACTGTTAGGCAGCTGGGTACAAATGAGGGAAACTTGGCGGGCAGGGTTAAAGATAATCCCAAGAGGTTCTTAAGTAATATTTACAGTAAAAGAACACGAGGGAGAGACTATGTCCTCTTAAAATCATCAGGGCTGCCTATGTGTAGAGCAGCAGGGGATAAGGGAGATTTAAAATGCGTATTTCTCCTCAGTGTTCACTGAGGAGATTATCATGGATGCCAAAAGGTTGTGGGTAATAACAAGTGAGGTCTTGGAACATATGCGTATTACAGGAGACATGTGTGGCTTTGAATTGTATTAAACTAGGCAAATCCCCGGACCCTGACCAAGCTTTTAACACCATAAATCAGCAAGTTGTTTGGTTAAGTCTCCCCTCTCGCTGTGAAATGGGGACACCTCATTTTCCCTTATTAGGGGGAGAGAGAGAGAGCCTGTGGTATGTTGAATTACTGAGTGAACGAGTAGTCTTTGGGGTACTGCAAGTCTGTGTCTTTATTGATGCTTTGTTGCATGCTTGAGTGCTCGTGGGGGCGCCTATGCTTTTTGCTGGTGGAAGGGGGATCGTTGCTTTGCTGCTGCTTGTGTGTGGGATGGGGGAGCTGCCGGGGGCTTTGGGGTTCAAACGTTTAACTCATTCATTCTTTGGGGCACTCCTCTGTTTTTGCAGATGTTTGCAAAGAAAAAGAATTTCAGGATGTATATTTTATATATTTTTATGACATTAAACATACCTGTTGAAACCTATTGAAGTGCACCCCCGAGCCCTATGGGAGGTTAATTGCAGGGAGCATTGTAGAGTTATCTTCTTCATTGTTAGCCATTGGCAAAGTTCCCTTGGCTCCCCTCCTCCTTCCTTCATTTTCTTCCACGGTCTACTGTCCTCTCCTATCAGATTCCACCCATCACACCCCTCCCCCATCTTCTTATTTCACCCCACACCCACCCACCTTGCCCTTCACCTGGTCTCATCTATCATCTGCTAGCTTGTCCTCCTTCTCCCTCACCCTTCCTACTCAGGCTTCTGCCCCCTTATTTTCCAGTCATGATGAAGGATTTATTTCCCTCCATAAATGCTGCCTGAGTTATTCAACTCCTCCAGCAATTCGTGTGTGTGCCACTCAAGATTTTCAGCATCTGCAGAAACTCTGGTGGTTGTTGATAGTGAAGCAGACTACAATGAATTACAAAGAGATCTTGATCAGTTATGGAGGTGAACTGAGAAGTGGCAAATGGCTTTCAACTGAGATAAGTGCGAAGTGATGCAGCTTGGACATTCAGACCAGGGTAGGACCCATACAGTGAATGGCAGGGCACAGACATGTATTGTGGAACAGTACAAGTGCACAGTCCACTGAAAGTGGCCATACAAGTAGACATAAACAAGAGAAAATCTGCAGATGCTGGAAATCTGAGCAACACACACAAAATGCTGGAGGAATCAGCTCGAATCGTCAACTGTACTCTTTTCCATAGATGCTGCCTCACCTGCTGATTTCCTCCAAGAAGACATGGGTGGTGAAGAAGACATTTAGCATGCTGGCCTTCATCAGTCAGGGTGCTGTGTTTAGGAGTAGGGACATTATGTTGCAGCTACTAGTGAGACTACACTTGGATTAGTGTGGACAGTTATGGTCATATAATTAGGGGAATACCATTGTCAAATTAGAGAGATTGCAGAGGAAATTTACAAAAATGCTGCCTCAGATAGGGGCCTTAGTTATAGGATGAGACCATGCTGGTTCTTTATTCCTTGGAACATGGGTGAATGGTACGTGACCTCACAGAAATTTAGAAAATCATGAGGGGTATGATTAAGTGAATGGATAGGTCTGATTGCCAAGATTTGGGAGTTCAAAACAAGAGGGAACAGCTGCAAGAGGGGAATGAATTAAGAGACCTGAGAGGTAACTTCTTTTCCCTGAGGGCAGTAAGTATTTCAAGGTGGGTACAATTACAACATTTAAGAGGCATTTGGATAGGTACTTGGAAGAGAGGGGAAGGTTATGGGCCAAACATGAACAACTGGGAATGGCAGGGAGGATGCTGTGGTTAGCATGGATCAGCTCAGCTGAAGGGCCTGTTTCCAGACTTTGAGACTATCATGAGTAAATTTCATGAGATGCCAAGGGATAGCCCAGCGCAGGGGGCGTTGGTAAGGAGATGTGCTTCTGTTAGTGTCTGTGGAACACATCCTTATCCTCAATGTTCCTGTGAAGGAGTCTGACAGAAACATCCATAGAGTGTAACACAAGTGCCTTCCATTCCTGAATACCTGATTTACCATAATGATGAATCATCATAAACACACTTTCTTAGCCCAAACACTGAAAAGTAGAACAGTTTGAAGCAGAACTCTTAAAGATTGTTTAAAAGACTTATGAATACTTAGGATCAATAAAAAAGAGAAATAAAAAATAATTCTGAAACATCATCACACAAAGTAATAAATGTTAAAAAAAACTGCAGCAAAAAATGATAAACATTTCTATTGTCTGAAAGTGCGCAGGTCAACTTAAAATCACTGTTTTAGAAGCTGTACATACTTTATACTTTATTGTCACCGAACAATTGGTACTAGAACGTACAATCATCACAGCGATATTTGATTCTGCGCTTCCCACTTCCTTTATTACAAATATTAAATATTAAAAATATTTAAAGTAGTAAAAATTAGTAAATATTAAAAATTTATTATAAATCATAAATAGAAAATAGAAAAATGGGAAGTTAGGTAGTGCAAAAAAACCGAGAGGCAGGTCCGGATATTTGGAGGGTACGGCCCAGATCCGGGTCAGGATCCGTTCAGCAGTCTTATCACAGTTGGAAAGAAGCTGTTCCCAAATCTGGCCATACGAGTCTTTAAGCTCCTGAGCCTTCTCCCGGAGGGAAGAGGGACGAAAAGTGTGTTGGCTGGGTGGGTCGTGTCTTGATTATCCTGGCAGCACTGCTTCGACAGCGTGTGGTGTAAAGTGAGTCCACGGACGGAAGATTGGTTTGTGTGATGTGCTGCGCTGCAGCAAGTGACGGGTGACCTCATTGAAATCTGAATGGTGAAAGGCCTTGACAGAGTGGATGTGGAGAGAATGTTTCCTATGGTGGGAGAGTCTAAGACTAGAGGACAGGGCCTCAGAATAGAGGGATGTCCTTTTAGAACAGAGACAAGGAGGAGTTTATTTAGCCAGAGAGTGATTAATCTGTGGAATTCTTTGCCACAGGCAACTGTGGAGGCCAAGTTGCTGTGTATATTTAAGGCAGAGGTTGACAGATTCTTGATGAGTCAGGGCGTGAAGGGATACAGGGAGAAGGCAAGAGATTGGGGCGGAGAGGAAAATTGGATCAGCCATGATGAAATGGCAGAGCAGACTAGATGGGCCAAATGGCCTAATTCTTCTCCTATATCTTATGGAGGTCTAATATTGTGCTTCAGATGAAATCTCTGGCAAATATAGGCAAATGCCAAGGTACTCCCCCCTCATAACAATACAAATAATGCACACCTGATACATATACATGTAAATTGACCCCAAAGTTTACTTCACGACATCCATCAGTTCTAAGTACTTCAACACAGACAATTTCTGAAGTTGTTGACAGAAAATAATTACTAAAAAAAGGACAAGTGAGTCAGAGTGGAGTTTATGATTGCACAATAAATTATCAGTTTGGCAACATGCTGGATATGAGTGATGTATGTCTCTTCACTCCATACACTAGTGCTTCCACAGGAACTTTATTAATTTGCATTGTTCACACATGACGGATGAAAATTTTACATCTTAAAAATAGTTTTGTACTATTATTCCAAGGATAAGAAAATAGGAAAATTATCTAACTTTAATGATTTGTGAGAAATCAAAGCCAGCATTACGTTAAAATAATTACATTGCTGAAAAGTTTAGCAAGCCCGGAGACGTGAATGGTAGAAATCATTAAATATTATATTAAAAGAAATACTGTATTATTAAAGAGGGAGAGAAGGAATGAGAATGATATAATAGGAGGTGAAACAGTATATCATTTTCTATAGTGCATGGGAAAAAGTTAGCAAAGTTAAGTTCTTTAGCGACAGTCTGAAAAACATTTTGATATTCGGGGGATGTGGATGGGTTTTTTTATACTGTAAATCATAGAACGAGATACAACTACAACAGGAAGTTAGTGAGGACATTCCAATGCACAATAAGATTGTCATGGTCTGGTCCGTGAAGTCCATATTCCAGTTCACGGTCCAGTCCGTGGACTCAGGACTCTGGGTCTTCCGGCTGTCTCTTCTTTCAGTTGGGTTAGTCATGGGCATCTGATTCCCATCTTGAGGCTAGGAATATAAGTAGCCTTGGGGTTGAGGGTGGGCTGCTGGTTTGTCTTGCCAAGATCCCCTGGGAGAAACCTGCCGGTGGAAGGCTAGAGTGGCCACTTGCCATCTTTAGGCCGTGTTGGGGAACCATCCCCTCATGAAGCCTTGCTGTCAGTAGTCGGAGCTGTCTTTGTGGTATGGATTTGGCCGTTTCCTGGGCCAGCAGAGTAGCCGTCAGCCATTCCGAGCTAGGTAGAGATACGGCTGTTTCCATAGCCAGCCGAGGTTGCTGGCCGTAACTGCGACTTGGAGCAACCCTGGTGCAGAGATGGAACTGTCGTTCTTCGGTGTTTGTCTCTTCTTGTCCTTGCCTCCGTGGGGTAAGTCAGGCCGTTCTGTCGTTGCCTTGTGGGGGGATCTATCTTGTCTTGTCTTTGCCTCTGTTGGGTAAGTCAGGCTGTTCTGCCATTACCCGACGGATGGACCTGTCCCACCTTGGTGTGGAGGTAAAGTTGAGTCCCGGCTTGTCTAAGGATAAGTCCTGGCTCTATGTCTATGTACTATCCAGTCTCGTGTTAGTGTCATGCTAAGATGAGTCCCGGCTTTTCAAAGGATAAGTCCCGGTTCTATGTTGATGTACAGTTCCCAGTCTGCCTCTGAGCTCCAGCCTCTGCGTTATCAGCCTCCACATTCCAAGACCCCAGCTTCCAGCCTTCAGCGTCAAACCTCAAGACCCCAGCCTCATCCAGTTCTGTAGCCATGTCATGTCCTTGACTAGTTCCGGGGTCCAAGGCAAGACCCAGGTTCTGGGTCCTTGTCCAGTCTCTGGCTCCGAGTCCAATCCCAGGATCCTAGTTCATGGTTCCTAGTCCTGGTCCTGCCTTCCCAGTCTGGTCCATATCCTAGCCCAAGTCTGCATTCTTGTCCTTGCTCCTTGTCTGTATCCTGTCACGTCCCTACTCTAGTCAAGTCCTGTTCCTAGTACTTCAGTATCTGTGTCTTGCACTTGGGTCTGTTCCCAACGTCCCCCTTTGTGACAAAGACAATGTTCAAAAGTCATCAGTAGTTGTCTCAGATATTGGATTACATGGGAAATTACCATAGTGATAGGCCTTGGGGGGAAAAAACATGCTATCTGGCAATGTTTCTCAGATCATGGTAAGTGGCTGTGGTGTCAGAGGTGTGGGACTATGTGGTGCTCACAGGCCCAACTCGGCCAGTGCTGTGGTCAGGGTGAAGGGGATGTGGCATTAAAGACTGGTAGTTTGGACGTTGGTGAAGACAGGGATGGAGGGCAGATTGTTTCCATGTCATGGGCACACCTTTGTTGGTTGCAAACCAGCCATTCACAATCTGCAGTAATATTTTGACTGAGAAGATCAAATATTGTATTTCTAAGTGTGTCGCTGACACTAAACTAGGCTGGATTGCCAGTATGGCAGAGAGTGTAAAGAGGCGATGGCAGAATAGGTGCAATCTGAGTGAGCGGGAGAGAACATAGTGAATGCAATACAACATGGAAGGTTCCATTATAGTAGACATGGCAGAAAAGCAGAGTACTTGTCAAATGCCGAGAAATTGATCGGTGAAGATGTTCAAAGAGACCTTGGTATGCTTGCACACAGGTCACTGAAGGTGTAACAAGTGATTTGAATCAAAAGTAATATGCTAACTTTTGTAACAAGAGGACTTTGATTGCAGGAAAAGGTCTTACTACAGTTGTGTGGGCCCTTGGTGGAGCAACACCTGCAATTTGGTCTCTTTAACGGAGAAGGGATGTACTTGTCCCCTAGGTAGAATGCAGCAAAGATTCAGCCGTCTGATTCCAGGGATAGTGTGTTGGCTAAATGAGGGAGGATTGAGTAGAATCCTCAAAGAGGAAAAAGAGAATAAGAATATTCTATCTCAAAGAAGAATAAGAGATCTTACAGAAAAGTACAAAAATGTTATAAGACCTGATGTGATGATATGATGTTTCCTCTAAAGAGGTTATTGCAAAGAAGCAGAATAAAATTTATGCTTCTTAGGAAAGAGATGAGGAAAGATTTTTTTACTCAGACATTGGAGAAACTTTGGAATTCTTTCCTGCAAAGGCTGTGTGGGCACAGTCAGTGACATCATTCAATAGGTTTCGTGACAACGAGGGGGACTTTCTGGTTTAAGGTGGTGCTTCTGAAGTTGAGCAAAGCTTAATTGTGGTTAATAATGCAAGAACTATGACTAAATACTTTATTAATAACACTTTTTCTGTGGTAAACTATCACTGTAAACAATGAAGAGGAGAGCAAAGGCAAGGCTGACTCGAGGTTTGAGTTGTATGGGCACAATGCCAAGTTAGAGCATGGCATGTTCAAGACAGAGTCAATGCCAAGTTAGAGCATGGCATGTTCAAGACAGAGTCAATGCCAAGTTAGAGCATGGCATGTTCAAGACAGAGTCAATGCCAAGTTAGAGCATGGCATGTTCAAGACAGAGTCAATGCCAAGTTAGAGCGTGGCATGTTCAAGACAGAGTCAGAGTTCGAGATGGGGTTAGAGCAAACGAGTCAGAGAGGAGTTGGTGCGGTGGAGGTTTGGACCCTGCCACCTAAACCGGGTGCAAAGTTCAATTGATCAAAGCACTGAGCTGATCTGGAAAGATCGACGTGGCCAGCAGGGTACAGGCCCAGAGCACATCTTTGTGGCAAGCCCCAGGTCCTAGTGGGGGAGATGACCCAGTGTCCGGACAATTTAAACATTGGCCCAGACAGATTGAGGCGAGCGTTGGGTTGATTCCGCTCACCCTTCCATGACATTCACTCTCTTTCTGGGGCAATGAGGCTGTGAGACTGCTGTGATTGCTCTGCACTTCGTGGCAATTTGCCCCACTGTGCGATGAACTGAGACTGAAACTAAGGGCCGACTCCAGCTGCTCCAGGCTCTGGGTCTAGTTCCAAGGGTTCAGACAGGGCAGAGCTTGTTAAGTGTATCCAGGATGGATTCCTGTCACAGTATGTGGACAGGCCGACTGGGGGGAATGCCATACTAGATCTAGTACTAGGTAATGAACCGAGTCAGGTCACAGATCTCCCAATGGGTGAGCATCTGGGGGACAGTGACCACCACTCCCTGGCCTTTAGCATTATCATGGAAAAGGATAGAATCAGAGAGGACAGGAAAATTTTTAATTGGGGAAGGGCAAATTATGAGGCTATAAGGCTAGAACTTGCGGGTGTCAATTGGGATGATGTTTTTGCAGGGAAATGTACTATGGACATGTGGTCGATGTTTAGGGTTCTCTTGCAGGATGTTAGGGATAAATTTGTCCCGGTGAGGAAGATAAAGAATGGTAGGGTGAAGGAATCATGGGTAACAAGTGAGGTGGAAAATCTAGTCAGGTGGAAGAAGGCAGCATACATGAGGTTTAGGAAGCAAGCATCAGATGGGTCTATTGAGGAATATAGGGCAGCAAGAAAGGAGCTTAAGAAGGGGCTGCAAAGAGCAAGAAGGGGGCATGAGAAGGCCTTGGCAAGTAGGGTAAGGGAAAACACCAAGGCATTCTTCAATTGTGTGAAGAACAAAAGGATGACAGGAGTGAAGGTAGGACCGATTAGAGATAAAGGTGGGAAGATGTGCCTGGAGGCTGTGGAAGTGAGCGAGTTCCTCAATGAATACTTCTCTTCAGTATTCACCAATCAGAGGGAACTTGATGATGGTGAGGACAATATGAGTGAGGTTGATGTTCTGGAGCATGTTGATATTAAGGGAGAGGAGGTGTTGGAGTTGTTAAAATACATTAGGACGGGTAAGTCCCCGGGGCCTGACGGAATATTCCCCAGGCTGCTCCACGAAGCGAGGGAAAAGTTTGCTGAGCCTCTTGCTAGGATCTTTATGTCCTTATTGTTGTCCACGGGAATTGGAGGGAGGCAAATGTTGTCCCCTTCTTCAAAAAATGTAGGAGGGATAGTCCTGGTAATTATAGACCAGTGAGCCTTGTGTCTGTGGTGGGAAAGCTGTTGGAAAAGATTCTTAGAGATAGGGTCTATGCGCATTTACAGAATCATGGTCTGATCAGGGACAGTCAGCATGGCTTTGTGAAGGGCAGATCATGTCTAACAAGTCTGATAGAGTTCTTTGAGGAGGTGACCAGGCATATAGATGAGGGTAGTGCAGTGGATGTGATCTACATTGATTTTAGTAAGGCATTTGACAAGGCTCCACAAGGTAGGCTTATTCAGAAAGTCAGAAGGCATGGAATCCAGGGAAGTTTGGCCAGGTGGATTCAGAATTGGCTTACCTGCAGAAGGCAGAGGGTCATGGTGGAGGAAGTACATTCGGATTGGAGAGTTGTGACTAGTGGTGGCCCACAAGGATCGGTTCTGGGACCTCTACTTTTCATGATTTTTATTAATGACCTGGATGTGGGGGTAGAAGGATGGATTGGCAAGTTTGCAGACGACACAAAGGTTGGTGGTGTTTTGGATAGTGTAGAGGATTGTCGAAGATTGCAGAGACACATTGATAGGATGCAGAAGTGGGCTGAGAAGTGGCAGATGGAGTTCAACCCGGAGAAGTGTGAGGTGGTACACTTTGGAAGGACAAACTCCAAGTCAGAGTACAAAGTAAATGGCAGGTTACTTGGTAGTGTGGAAGAATAGAGGGTTCTGGGGGTACATGTCCACAGATCCCTGAAAGTTGCCTCACAGGTAGACAGGGTAGTTAAGAAAGCTTATGCGGTGTTAGCTTTCATAGGTCGAGGGATAGAGTTTAAGAGTCGCGAGGTAATGATGCAGCTCTATAAAACTCTGGTTAGGCCACACTTGGAGTACTGTGTCCAGATCTGGTCGCCTCACTATAGGAAGGATGTGGAAGCATTGGAAAAGGTACTGAGGAGATTTACCAGGATGCTGCCTGGTTTAGAGTGTATGGATTATGATCAGAGATTAAGGGAGCTAGGGATTTACTCTTTGGAGAGAAGGAGGATGAGAGGAGACATGATAGAGTTATACAAGATATTAAGAGGAATAGATAGAGTGGATAGCTAGTGCCTCTTCCCCAGGGCACCACCTGCTCAATACAAGAGGACATGGCTTTAAGGTAAGGGGTGGGAAGTTCAAGGGGGATATTACAGGAAGGTTTTTTACTCAGAGAGTGGTTGGTGCGTGGAATGCACTGCCTGAGTCAGTGGTGGAGGCAGATACACTAGTGAAATTTAAGAGACTACTAGACAGGTATATGGAGGAATTTAAGGTGGGGGGGTTATATGGGAGGCAGGGTTTGAGAGTCGGCCCAACATTGTGGGCCGAAGGGCCTGTACTGTGCTGTACTATTCTATGTTCTATGGACTCAGTTTGGTTTGGAATGCTGTTGCTTGCTTTAATTGTTTGCATGATTTGTGTTTTCTCTGTCTCTCTGTTGGGTGTTAGCCTTTTTAATTGGTTCTTTCATGTTTCTTGCTTTGTGGCTGCCAGTAAGCAGATGAATCTCAAGCTTATATAATGTATACATACTGTGATAATAAATGTACTTTGAATCAATGGTGATAATGTTGAAAATGGCTCTAAGGAAGAAATTAGTTCTAATGTTGATGAGATTGGAACATAATCAAAAGGCAAACAGCCTCCTCCTCCTCCTGTTCCTTACAGTATCATTTAACATACTGGGGCTGTCAAGACAGTCACATATCGAAATCTGTGTCTCACATGCAAACATAACTGTGATACAAACTATGTTATCTATTCACAACTATTGTTTTACTTATAAGAAAATTGCATGATCAAAGAATGAATTCAATTAGAAATTCCATGATAAATGTGTGTGTTCCAGTTATAACTTCAATATTAATGTGCACCAAGCTTGTCTCTTCTGATGACATTTGAGAACTGCTTTCGTGGAACTACTTTAGTGCGTTCTGAAATATTTCCTTGATAGATGTCATCTTGTATTTCCCCAAAAAACTGTACTGGGTGTTCAAAACAACTTCTTTCTTGTCGCATTCTCTAATAATAAAGATTCTTTTGGACAGTGATGCAAGTTTTACTGGTAGGTGGACTTATAAAAGGTCTTTTTTGATGTAATGTTTCACTTGTAAACTAAAGTAAGGCATTTTCAAGCTGGCATTCATCAAGAGACTCTTTGGATCCTGAAAATCCTGAGCAACACACACAAAATGCTGAAGGAACTCAACAAGTCAGGGAGCAATTATGAAGAGGGATAAATAGTCAAAGTTTTAGGCTGAGCCCCTTAATCAGGACTGGAAAAGAAGGGAGCAGAAGCCAAAATAGGGAAGGGGGTGAGGAGAAGAAATACAAGCTGGCAAGTGATAGGCAAAGCCAGCTGACGGGGAGGGGATGAACTGAGAAGCTGGGAGGTGATAGGTGGACAAGGTAAAGGGCTTAAAAAAAGAAAAAAATCTGGAAGGAGAGTTCAGTGGACTATGGGAGAAAGGGAAGGACGAGGGACACCAGAGTGAGGTGAAGAAAGGGGGTGAAAGAGTAACCAGAATAAGGAATGGAAAAAGAAAGATGAGGTGAGGGGTGGGATTGATTTCATGCCACGGGACAAAATGTAAGGTTTTGGTTCTCCAACCTGACTTTGGCCTCTTCATGGCTGTAGAGGAGGACATGGACAGACATGTCAGAATGGGAACGAGAAGTCAAGTCGAAATGGGTGGCTAATCCTGTTTAGTTATATCAGAAATGTTAAGTTAAACGGAGTTCAAAGAGTGCAGCCTGGCACATACACCTTCATATTAATTACTACTTAGAAAATCAGCAGATACTGGAAGCGAGTAACCTACTTTAACACCGGGCAGTTCTAATGAGGTCTTCGTCCAATTGTAAAGTTCACTGAAAACCGGTGTTGGAAATCATGATTTTCTTTGTCAAGGTCCTGGATTTTCACCATCCTGGGGATAATAAGCGAGGATAAGTGTGTGTGGGGGGGTGGGGGGTACTTGCAGCTTTGCGCAACTCGTCCCCAGTAGCCATATATGCTAGGAAATATGCTTCTACGACATTTGGAATTCAGCGCACGCTTAAACGTGGCTGTGGAAATGAAAGAGAGAAAGATGGATTTGATCAAAACAGAGTATCCACTTTCCCTCGCAATGATGAAGGTTCAACACCTTTACCATAAGAACAGCACTGTGAAAGGAGTTTGTTGCGTGGGGTTTCCGAAGGTTCGGCACTGTTGTTGTCTTTCTACAGACGCTGGAGTCGGAATGGGCGGTGAAACCATCAGCCCGACGCCAGAGACTTCCAGCTTTCCATGAATAGAGTCCGTGTCCACGGAAGGCCGGGTCGCCCTGAGATTTTCCATCGGCTCAGACTGAAAGTGCCTTTGCGAATTTAGAGATGGTAGTTTTCGCCCTTTTGGGTTTTACTGAGTTGCAAATCCCCCGTTTCTCGGCGAATTTTGTTTACTGGCACAGAAACTGAACTTCAACAGCACGAGATATGGCATCATTCGATTCAATTTCCTCCTTTTCCACGACTCGTTTATGATATTTCCCAACCCCTGGCAAAAGATCCTCTTCTCTTATCTTCAGGAAACTCTGTAAAATAATCTTGATCATTTCGTTACAAAGAGCATACAGGGAATTCCCCCGTCCGAAATTGCTCGAGTTTTCAAATGCGAAGCCTATTTCGAATCTACATTTGGGAATAACTGCACGAGTCAAAATCAGACGAGGCGAAACCGACTGTGTTACGGTATCAGATGGCAACTTCAGAATGTAGATTTCTCTTGATTTATTGGTGCTTCGGGGAAAGGCGCCGAAAGGTTAAGAAGTTCCATGCACGTAAATGTGGATTCCTATGTATTTTACGAAACCATTTAAAGTGAATTGTGTGCTTCACTTTAAGATCAGTGTGCTATATATTTAGGCATACCGTGCAATTCATGGATAATTAAGTCGCTACGAAATTAAACAATGCGACTCCCAGATCCTTCCCAGCGTTATGGGCGAGATCTCCATTCATCCTTTAGGGGGAGAAAGGTTGAGCACCACGTCCCCACAACCGGCCCACCTGTTCGTGCCCGCGCACGTAGACTGGAACCAGAAAAGCTGGCAACCGCAAAGGCTGAGCTTGCCAGCATAGAAAGGCTCAGAAATGTACGCCGGCGTCACCTCTCCATATGGCCCCTAAGTCCAATGGAGGTTGCCGCACATGTGGCAATTACCGATGCTTTAATGAGGCCATCATCCCCAATCTTTACCCCGTCCCACACATCCAAGAAGTTTTGGCATGTTTAGCCGGAAAGTGTTTTATTTATTACCAAAGTCAATGTAGTTAGGGTCTACCATGAGGTGTCTGTGTGCTCGGAAGACATTGCCAAATCGGCTGTGTTAACCCCATTTGGCATTGTTGAGTTTTTGTACATGCTGCTTGAGCTAAACAATGCAGCACAGACTTTCCAATGGCTGATGGACTTGGTATTAAAAGACTTACATTTTCGTTTTGTTTACGTGGATAACATACTTATCGCCAGCGCATCCAATCCCAAACGCGTATTCATCTCTGCGCACTCTTCAAGCACTGAAACCAACAGCGATTGATTATTCACCCTGCTAAATGCCAGTTTGGGTTGTCAAGATCCGAAATCCACCCCCACCCCCATCAAAAGCAGCCGCTATTATGGATTTCTCACCACCCTGTACTACTAAAAAACGAGAGTTTTTAGGTATAGTGACCTTCTATCACCACTTCTTTCCATGAGCTGCTGAACCCATGCTCACCCTGTATAGTGCGTTTAAAGGAAATACCCCTTATCAAGTGCTTGACCAGTCAGCGGACATGACCAGGGCATTTGATGTTACCAAATCAGCTCTTTCCAATGTTACCCTCCTAGTGCACTCACTCCCCGATGCACCCACCCCTGGTGCACCCAGTCCTGGTGCACTCACACCCCGATGCACCCAGCCCTGGTGCACTCACTCCCCGATGCACCCAGTCCTGGTGCACTCACTCCCCGATGCACCCACTCCTGGTGCACTCACTCCCCGATGCTCTCACTCCCCGATGCACCCACTCCTGGTGCTCTCACTCCTGGTGCACTCACTCTCCGATGCACCCACTCCTGGTGCACTCACTCCCCGATGCTCTCACTCCACGATGCACCCACTCCAGGTGCACTCACTCCCCGATGCACCCAGTTATGGTGCTCCCACTCCCGGACGCACCCACTCCTGGTGCACTCACTCCCTGATGCTCTCACTCCTGGTGCACTCACTCCCCGATGCACCCAGTCCTGGTGCACCCACAGCCCGATGAACCCAGTCCTGATGCACCCACTCCCCGATGCACCCACTCCTGGTGCACTCAGTTCCTGATGCACTCACTCCCCGATGCTGTTACTCCCCGATGCACCCAGTCCTGGTGCACTCACTCCCCGATGCACCCAGTCCTGGTGCAATCACTCCCCGATGCACTCACTCCCCAATGAACTCACTCCTGGTGCACTCACTTCCCGATGCTCTCACTCCCCGATGTACCCACTCCTGGTGCACTCACTCCCCGATGCACCCACTCCTGGTGCTCTCATTCCCCGATGCACCCAGTCCTGGTGCACTCACTCCCTGATGCACTCACTCCCCGAAGCTCTCACTCCCCGATGCAGCCACTCCTGGTGCACTCACTCCCCGATGCTCTCACTCCTGGTGCACTCAGTCCCCGATGCACTCACTCCCCGATGCACCCACTCCTGGTGAACTCACTCCCCGATGCACCCAGTCCTGGTGCACCCACTCTCCGCTGCACCCACTCCCGGGTGCACTCAGTCCCCGATGTACCCACTCCTGGTGCACTCAGGCCCCGAAGCACCCACTCCTGGTGCTCTCACTCCCCGATTCTCTCACTCCCCGATGCACCCACTCCTGGTGCAGACACTCCCCGATGCAGTCACTCCCCGATGCACCCACTCATGGTGCTCTCACTCCTGGTGCACTGACTCCCCGATGCACCCAGTCCTGGTGCTCTCACTCCCCGATGCACTCACTCCCCGATACACCCACTCCTGGTGCACTCACTCCCCGATGCACCCACTCCTGGTGCTCTCATTCCCCGATGCACCCAGTCCTGGTGCACTCACTCCCTGATGCACTCACTCCCCGAAGCTCTCACTCCCCGATGCAGCCACTCCTGGTGCACTCACTCCCCGATGCTCTCACTCCTGGTGCACTCAGTCCCCGATGCACTCACTCCCCGATGCACCCACTCCTGGTGAACTCACTCCCCGATGCACCCAGTCCTGGTGCACCCACTCTCCGCTGCACCCACTCCCGGGTGCACTCAGTCCCCGATGTACCCACTCCTGGTGCACTCAGGCCCCGAAGCACCCACTCCTGGTGCTCTCACTCCCCGATTCTCTCACTCCCCGATGCACCCACTCCTGGTGCAGACACTCCCCGATGCAGTCACTCCCCGATGCACCCACTCATGGTGCTCTCACTCCTGGTGCACTGACTCCCCGATGCACCCAGTCCTGGTGCTCTCACTCCCCGATGCACTCACTCCCCGATACACCCACTCCAGGTGCACCCACTCCCCGATGCACCCAGTCCTGGTTCACCCAGTCCCCGATGCACCCACTCCTGGTGCTCTCACTCCTGGTGCACTCACTCCCCGATGCACCCAGTCCTGGTGCACTCACTCCCCGATGCACCCAGTCCTGGTGCGCTCACTCCCCGATGCACCCACTCCTGGTGCACTCAGTCCCTGATGCACCCACTCCTGGTGCACTCACTCCCCGATGCACCCAGGCCTGGTGCGCTCACTGCCCGATGCACTCACTCCCCGATGCACTCACTCCCCGATGCAGCCACTCCTGGTGCACTCACTCCCCGATGCACCCACTCCCCGATGCACCCAGTCCTGGCGCTGTCACTCCCCGATGCACCCAGTCCTGGTGCACTCACTCCCCGATGCACCCAGTCCTGGTGCTCTCACCCCCGATGCACCCAGTCCTGGTGCACTTACTCCCCGATGCACCCAGTCCTGGTGCACTCACTCCCCGATGCACCCAGTCCTGGTGCTCTCACCCCCGATGCACCCAGTCCTGGTGCACTTACTCCCCGATGCACCCAGTCCTGGTGCACTCACTCCCCGATGCACTCACTCCCCGATGCACTCACTCCTGGTGCACTCACTCCCCGATGCACCCACTCCTGGTGCACTCACTCCCCGATGCACCCACTCCTGGTGCTCTCACTCCTGGTGCACTGACTCCCCGATGCACCCAGTCCTGGTGCTCTCACTCCCCGATGCACTCACTCCCCGATGCACCCACTCCTGGTGCACCCACTCCCCGATGCACCCAGTCCTGGTTCACCCAGTCCCCGATGCACCCACTCCTGGTGCTCTCACTCCCCGATGCACCCAATCCTGGTGCTCTCACTCCTGGTGCACACACTCCCCGATGCACCCAGTCCTGGTGCACTCACTCCCCGATGCACCCAGTCCTGGTGCGCTCACTCCCCGATGCACCCACTCCTGGTGCGCTCACTCCCCGATGCACCCACTCCTGGTGCACTCACTCCCCGATGCACCCAGGCCTGGTGCGCTCACTGCCCGATGCACTCACTCCCCGATGCACTCACTCCCCGATGCTCTCACTCCCCGATGCAGCCACTCCTGGTGCACTCACTACCCGATGCAGCCAATCCTGGTGCACTCACTCCCCGATGCACCCACTCCCCAATGCACCCAGTCCTGGAGCTGTCACTCCCCGATGCACCCAGTCCTGGTGCACACACTCCCCGATGCACCCAGTCCTGGTGCTCTCACCCCCGATGCACCCAGTCCTAGTGCACTTACTCCCCGATGCACCCAGTCCTGGTGCACTCACTCCCCGATGCACTCACTCCTGGTGCACTCACTCCCCGATGCACCCACTCCTGGTGCACTCACTCCCCGATGCACCCACTCCTGGTGCTCTCACTGCCCGATGCAACCAGTCCTGGTGCACTCATTCGCCAATCCAACTAGTCCTGGTGCACTCACTCCCCGATGCACCCACTCCTGGTGCTCTCACTCCCCGATGCACCCACTCCTGGTGCACTCACTCCCCGGTGCACCCACTCCTGGTGCTCTCACTCCTGGTTCTCTCACTCCCCGATGCACCCAGTCCTGGTACACTCACTCCCCAATGCACTCACTCCCCGCTGCTCTCACTCCCCGATGCACCCGCTCCTGGTGCACTCACTCCCTGATGCACTCAGTCCTGCTGCACCCACTTCCCGCTGCACCCATCCCGGGTCCACTCAGTCCCTGATGCACCCACTCCTGGTGCTCTCACTCCCCGATGCACTCACTCCTGGTACACTCACTCCCCGATGCACCCACTCCTGGTGCACTCAGTCCCCGATGCACCCAGTCCTGGTGCACTCACTCCCTGATGCACTCACTCCCCGATGCTCTCACTCCCCGATGCACCCACTCCTGGTGCACTCACTCCCCGATGCTCTCACTCCTGGTGCACTCAGTCCCTGATGCACTCACTCCCCGATGCACCCACTCCTGGTGAACTCACTCCCCGATGCACCCAGTCCTGGTGCACCCACTCTCCGCCGCACCCACTCCCGGGTGCACTCAGTCCCCGATGTACCCACTCCTGGTGCGCTCACTCCCGGATGCACCCACTCCTGGTGCACTCACTCCCCGATGCTCTCACTCTCCGATGCATCCACTCCTGGTGCACTCCGTCCCCGATGCACCCACTCCTGATGCTCTCACTCCTGGTGCACTCACTCCCCGATGCACCCACTCCTGGTGCACTCAGGCCCCGAAGCACCCACTCCTGGTGCTCTCACTCCCCGATGCACCCACTCCTGGTGCAGACACTCCCCGATGCAGTCACTCCCCGATGCACCCACTCCTGGTGCACTCACTCCCCGATGCACCCACTCCTGGTGCTCTCACTCCTGGTGCACTGACTCCCCGATGCACCCAGTCCTGGTGCTCTCACTCCCCGATGCACTCACTCCCCGATGCACCCACTCCTAGTGCACCCACTCCACGATGCACCCAGTCCTGGTGCTCTCATTCCCCAATGCACCCAGTCCTGGTTCACCCAGTCCCCGATGCACCCACTCCTGGTGCTCTCACTCCCCGATGCACCCACTCCTGGTGCTCTCACTCCTGGTGCACTCACTCCCCGATGCACCCAGTCCTGGTGCACTCACTCCCCGATGCACCCAGTCCTGGTGCGCTCACTCCCCGATGCACCCAGGCCTGGTGCGCTCACTGCCCGATGCACTCACTCCCCGATGCACTCACTCCCCGATGCTCTCACTCCCCGATGCAGCCACTCCTGGTGCACTCACTACCCGATGCAGCCACTCCTGGTGCACTCACTCCCCGATGCACCCACTCCCCGATCCACCCAGTCCTGGTGCTGTCACTCCCTGATGCACCCAGTCCTGGTGCACTCACTCCCCGATGTACCCAGTCCTGGTGCTCTCACCCCCGATGCACCCAGTCCTGGTGCACTTACTCCCCGATGCACCCAGTCCTGGTGCACTCACTCCCCGATGCACTCACTCCTGGTGCACTCACTCCCCGATGCACCCACTCCTGCTGCACTCACTCCCCGATGCACCCACTCCTGGTGCTCTCACTGCCCGATGCACCCAGTCCTGGTGCACTCATTCGCCAATCCAACTAGTCCTGGTGCACTCACTCCCCGATGCACCCACTCCTGGTGCTCTCACTCCCCGATGCACCCACTCTTGGTGCACTCACTCCCCAGTGCACCCACTCCTGGTGCTCTCACTCCTGGTTCTCTCACTCCCCGACACACCCAGTCCTGGTGCACCCACTCCCTGATGCACCCACTCCTGGTGCACTCACTCCCAATGCTCTCGCTCCCCGATGCACCCAGTCCTGGTGCACTCACTCCCCGATGCACCCAGTCCTGGTGCACTCACTCCCCGATGCACTCACTCCTGGTGCACTCACTCCCCGATGCTCTCACTCCCCGATGCACCCAATCCTGGTGCACTCACTCCCCAATGCACCCACTCCTGGTGCACTCACTCCCCGATGCACCCACTCCTGGTGCTCTCACTCCTGGTGCACTGACTGCCTTATGCACCCAGTCCTCGTGCTCTCACACCCCGATGAACTGAGTCCTGGTGCACTGACTCCCCGATGCACCCAGTCCTGGTGCTCTCACTGTCCGATGCACCCACTCCTGGTGATCTCACTCCCTGATGCACCCAATCCTGATGCACTCACTCCCTGATGCACCCAGTCCTGGTGCACCCACTCCCCGATGAACTCACTCCCCGATGCTCTCACTCCCCGATGCACCCAGTCCTGCTGCACTCACTCCCCGATGCACTCACTCCCCGATGCTCTCATTCCCCGATGCACCCACTCCTGATGCACTCACTCCCCGATGCACCCAGTCCTGGTGCACCCACTCACTCCCCGATGCACTCACTCCTCGATGCACCCACTCCTGGTGCACTCAGTCCCCGATGCACCCACTCCTGGTGCTCTCACTCCCCGATGCTCTCACTCCCCGATGCACCCACTCCTGGTGCACTCAGTCCCCGATACACCCACTCCTGATGCTCTCAATCCTGGTGCACTCACTCCCCGATGCACTCACTCCCCGATGCACCCAGTCCTGGTGCACTCACTCCTCGATGCACCCACTCCTGGTGCACTCAGTCCCCTATGCACCCACTCCTGGTGCACTCACTCCCCGATGCACCCACTCCTGGTGCTCTCACTCCCCGATGCACCCAGTCCTGGTGCACTCACTCCCCAATGCACCTAGTCCTGGTGCACTCACTCCCCAATGAACCCACTCCCGGTGCTCTCACTCCCCGATGCACCCACTCCTGGTGCACTCACTCCCCGATGCACCCACTCCTGGTGCTCTCACTCCCCGATGCACCCACTCCTGGTGATCTCACTCCCTGATGCACCCAATCCTGATGCACTCACTCCCTGATGCACCCAGTCCTGGTGCACCCACTCCCCGATGAACTCACTCCCCGATGCTCTCACTCCCCGATGCACCCAGTCCTGCTGCACTCACTCCCCGATGCACTCACTCCCCGATGCTCTCATTCCCCGATGCACCCACTCCTGATGCACTCACTCCCCGATGCACCCAGTCCTGGTGCACCCACTCACTCCCCGATGCACTCACTCCTCGATGCACCCACTCCTGGTGCACTCAGTCCCCGATGCACCCACTCCTGGTGCTCTCACTCCCCGATGCTCTCACTCCCCGATGCACCCACTCCTGGTGCACTCAGTCCCCGATGCACCCACTCCTGATGCTCTCAATCCTGGTGCACTCACTCCCCGATGCACTCACTCCCCGATGCACCCAGTCCTGGTGCACTCACTCCCCGATGCACTCACTCCCCGATGCTCTCACTCCCCGATGCACCCACTCCCGATGCACTCACTCCTCGATGCACCCACTCCTGGTGCACTCAGTCCCCGATGCACCCACTCCTGGTGCACTCACTCCCCGATGCACCCACTCCTGGTGCTCTCACTCCCCGATGCACCCAGTCCTGGTGCACTCACTCCCCAATGCACCTAGTCCTGGTGCACTCACTCCCCAATGAACCCACTCCCGGTGCTCTCACTCCCCGATGCACCCACTCCTGGTGCACTCACTCCCCGATGCACCCACTCCTGGTGCTCTCACTCCCCGATGCAGTCACTCCCCGATGCTCTCACTCCCCGATGCACACCCTCCTGGTGCACTCACTCCCTGATGCACCCAGTCCTGGTGCACCAACTCCCTGATGCACCCACTCTTGGTGCACTCACTCCCCGATGCACCCACTCCTGGTGCACTCACTTCCCGATGCTCTCACTCCCCGATGCTCTCACTCCCCGATGCACCCACTCCTGGTGCACTCACTCCCCGATGCACCCACTCCTGGTGCTCTCACTCCCCGATGCACCCAGTCCTGGTGCACTCACTCCCCGATGCACCCAGTCCTGGTGCTCTCACCCCCAATGCACCCAGTCCTGGTGCACCCACTCCTGGTTTACTGACTCCCCGATGCTCTCACTCCCCGATGCACCCAGTCCTGGTGCACTTACTCCCCGATGCACCCAGTCCTGGTGCACTCACTCCCCGATGCACTCACTTCCTGATGCACCCACTCCTGGTGCACCCACTCCCCGATGCACCCACTCCTGGTGCTCTCACTCCTGGTGCTCTCACTGCCCGATGCACCCAGTCCTGGTGCACTCATTCCCCAATCCAACCAGTCCTGGTGCACTCACTCCGCAATGAACCCACTCCCGGTGCTCTCACTCCCCGATGCACCCACTCCCGGGTGCACTCAGTCCCCAATGTACCCACTCCTGGTGCGCTCACTCTCCGATGCACCCACTCCTGGTGCATTCAGTCCCCGATGCACCCACTCCTGATGCTCTCACTCCTGGTGCACTCACTCCCCGATGCACCCACTCCTGGTGCACTCAGGCCCCGAAGCACCCACTCCTGGTGCTCTCACTCGCCGATGCTCTCACTCCCCGATGCACCCACTCCTGGTGCTCTCACTCCTGGTGCACTGACTCCCCGATGCACCCAGTCCTGGTGCACTCACTCCCCGATGCACTCACTCCTGGTGCACTCACTCCCCGATGCATTCACTCCCCGATGCTCTCACTCCCAGATGCAGCCACTCCTGGTGCACTCACTACCCGATGCAGCCACTCCTGGTGCACTCACTCCCCGATGCACCCACTCCCCGATGCACCCAGTCCTGGTGCTGTCACTCCCCGATGCACCCAGTCCTGGTGCTGTCACTCCCCGATGCACCCAGTCCTGGTGCACTCACTCCCCGATGCACCCAGTCCTGGTGCTCTCACCCCCAATGCACCCAGTCCTGGTGCACTTACTCCCCGATGCACCCAGTCCTGGTGCACTCACTCCCCGATGCACTCACTCCCCGATGCAGTCACTCCTGGTGCACTCACTCCCCGATGCACCCACTCCTCGTGCACTCACTCCCCGATGCACCCACTCCTGGTGCTCTCACTGCCCGATGCACCCAGTCCTGGTGCACTCATTCGCCAATCCAACTAGTCCTGGTGCACTCACTCCCCGATGCACCCACTCCTGGTGCTCTCACTCCCTGATGCACCCACTCCTGGTGCACTCACTCCCCGGTGCACCCACTCCTGGTGCTCTCACTCCTGGTTCTCTCACTCCCTGATGCACCCAGTCCTGGTGCACTCACTCCCCAATGCACTCACTCCCCGATGCTCTCACTCCCCGATGCACCCACTCCTGGTGCACTCACTCCCTGATGCACTCAGTCCTGCTGCACCCACTTCCCGCTGCACCCATCCCGGGTCCACTCAGTCCCTGATGCACCCACTCCTGGTGCTCTCACTCCCTGATGCACTCACTCCTGGTACACTCACTCCCCGATGCACCCACTCCTGGTGCACTCAGTCCCCGATGCACCCAGTCCTGGTGCACTCACTCCCTGATGCACTCACTCCCCGATGCTCTCACTCCCCGATGCACCCACTCCTGGTGCACTCACTCCCCGATGCTCTCACTCCTGGTGCACTCAGTCCCCGATGCACTCACTCCCCGATGCACCCACTCCTGGTGAACTCACTCCCCGATGCACCCAGTCCTGGTGCACTCACTCCCCGATGCACCCACCCCTGGAGCACTCAGTCCCCGATGCACTTACTCCCCGATGCACTCACTCCTGGTGCACTCACTTCCCGATGCTCTCACTCCCCGATGCACCCAGTCCTGGTGCACCCACTCCCCGCTGCACCAACTCCCGGGTGCACTCAGTCCCCGATGTACCCACTCCTGTTGCGCTCACTCCCCGATGCACCCACTCCTGGTGCACTCACTCCCCGATGCTCTCACTCCCCGATGCACCCACTCCTGGTGCACTCAGTCCCCGATGCACCCACTCCTGATGCTCTCAATCCTGGTGCACTCACTCCCTGATGCACTCACTCCCCGATGCTCTCACTCCCCGATGCACCCAGTCCTGGTGCACTCACTCCCCGATGCACTCACTCCCCGATGCTCTCACTCCCCAATGCACCCAATCCTGGTGCACTCACTCCCTGATGCACCCAGTCCTGGTGCACCCACTCCCTGATGCACCCACTCCTGGTGCACTCACTCCCAATGCTCTCACTCCCCGATGCACCCAGTCCTGGTGCACTCATTCCCCGATGCACCCAGTCCTGGTGCACTCACTCCCCGATGCACTCACTCCTGGTGCACTCACTCCCCGATGCACCCATTCCTGGTGCTCTCACTCCTGGTGCACTGACTGCCTGATGCACCCAGTCCTGGTGCTCTCACTCCCCAATGAACCCAGTCCTGGTGCACTCACTCCCCGATGCACCCAGTCCTGGTGCTCTCACTCCCCGATGCACCCACTCCTGGTGCTCTCACTCCCCGATGCACCCAGTCCTGATGCACTCACTCCCCGATGCACCCAGTCTTGGTGCACCCACTCCCCGATGCAGTCGCTCCCCGATGCTCTCACTCCCCGATGCACCAGTCCTGGTTCACTCACTCCCCCGATGCTCTCACTCCGTGATGCTCTCACTCCCCGATGCACCCACTCCTGATGCACTCACTCCCTGATGCACCCACTCCCCGATGCACCCACTCCTGGTGCTCTCACTCCCCGATGCACCCACTCCTGGTGCTCTCACTCCTGGTGCACTCACTCCCCGATGCTCTCACTCCCCGATGCTCTCACTCCTGGTGCACTCACTCCCCGATGCTCTCACTCCCCGATGCTCCCAATCCTGGTGCACTCACTCACCGATGCACCCACTCCTGGTGCACTGACTACCCGATGCACCCAGTCCTGGTGCTCTCACTCCCCGATACACCCAGTGCTGGAGCACTCACTCCCCGATGCACCCAGTCCTGGTGCTCTCACTCCCTGATGCACCCACTCCGGTGCTCTCACTCCTCGATGCACCCACTCCTGGTGCACTCACTCCCCGATGCACGCACTCCTGATGCACTCACTCCCCGATGCTCTCACTCCCCGATGCTCCAATCCTGGGGCACTCACTCCCCGATGCACCCACTCCTGGTGCTCTCACTCCTGGTGCACTGACTGCCCGATGCACCCAGTCCTGGTGCTCTCACTCCCCAATGCACCCAGTCCTGGTGCACTTCACTCCCCGATGCACCCAGTCCTGGTGCTCTCACTCCCCGATGCACCCACTCCCGGTGCTCTCACTCCCCCGATGCACCCAGTCCTGATGCACTCACTCCTCGATGCACCCAGTCCTGGTGCACCCACTCCCCGATGCACTCACTCCCCGATGCTCTCACTCCCCGATGCACTCACTCCTGATGCACTCACTCCCCCGAAGCACTCACTCCCCGATGCTCTCACTCCCCGATGCACCCAGTCCTGGTGCACTCACTCCCCGATGCACTCACTCCCCGATGCACTCACTCCCTGATGCACCCAGTCCTGGTGCACCCACTCCCCAGTGCAGTCACTCCCCGATGCACTCACTCCTGGATGCACCCACTCCTGGTGCACTCAGTCCCCGATGCACCCACTCCTGGTGCACCCCACTCCCCGATGCACCCACTCCTGGTGCACTCACTTCCCGATGCTCTCACTCCCCGATGCAGCCAGTCCTGGTGCATTCACTCCCCAATGCACCTTGTCCTGGTGCACTCACTCCCCAATGCACCCACTCCTGGTGCACTCACTCCCCGATGCACCCACTCCTGGTGCTCTCACTCCACGCTGGACCCACTCCCGGGTGCACTCAGTCCCCGATGCACTCACTCCCGATGCTCTCACTCCCCGATGCACCCACTCCTGGTGCACTCACTCCCCGATGCACCCAGTTCTGGTGCACCCACTCCCCGCTGCACCCACTCCGGGTGCACTCCGTCCCCGATGTACCCACTCCTGGTGCACTCACTCCCGGATGCTCTCACTCCCGATGCACCCACTCCTGGTGCTCTCACTCCTGGTTCACTGACTCCCCGATGCACCCAGTCCTGGTGCTCTCACTCCCCGATGCACCCAGTCCTGCTGCACTCACTCCCTGATGCTCTCACTCCTGGTGCACTCACTCCCCGATGCACTCAGTCCTGGTGCACCCACTCCCTGATGAACCCACTGCTGGTGCACTCATTCCCCGGTGCACCCACTCCTGGTGCTCTCACTCCTGGTTCTCTCACTCCTGGTTCTCTCACTCCCTGATGCACCCAGTCCCTGGTGCACTCACTCCCCAATGCACTCACTCCCCGATGCTCTCACTCCCCGATGCACCCACTCCTGGTGCACTCACTCCCTGATGCACTCAGTCCTGCTGCACCCCACTTCCCGCTGCACCCATCCCGGATCCACTCAGTCCCTGATGCACCCACTCCTGGTGCTCTCACTCCCTGATGCACTCACTCCTGGTACACTCACTCCCCGGTGCACCCACTCCTGGTGCACTCAGTCCCCGATGCACCCAGTCCTGGTGCACTCACTCCCTGATGCACTCACTCCCCGATGCTCTCACTCCCCGATGCACCCACTCCTGGTGCACTCACTCCCCGATGCACCCAGTCCTGGTGCACTCACTCCCCGATGCACCCACCCCTGGAGCACTCAGTCCCCGATGCACTTACTCCCCGATGCACTCACTCCTGGTGCACTCACTTCCCGATGCTCTCACTCCCTGATGCACCCAGTCCTGGTGCACCCACTCCCCGCTGCACCAACTCCCGGGTGCACTCAGTCCCCGATGTACCCACTCCTGTTGCGCTCACTCCCCGATGCACCCACTCCAGGTGCACTCACTCCCCGATGCTCTCACTCCCCGATGCACCCACTCCTGGTGCACTCAGTCCCTGATGCACCCACTCCTGATGCTCTCAATCCTGGTGCACTCACTCCCTGATGCACTCACTCCCCGATGCTCTCACTCCCCGATGCACCCAGTCCTGGTGCACTCACTCCCCGATGCACTCACTCCCCGATGCTCTCACTCCCCAATGCACCCAATCCTGGTGCACTCACTCCCTGATGCACCCAGTCCTGGTGCACCCACTCCCTGATGCACCCACTCCTGGTGCACTCACTCCCAATGCTCTCACTCCCCGATGCACCCAGTCCTGGTGCACTCATTCCCCGATGCACGCAGTCCTGGTGCACTCACTCCCCGATGCACTCACTCCTGGTGCACTCACTCCCCGATGCACACATTCCTGGTGCACTCACTCCCCGATGCACCCATTCCTGGTGCTCTCACTCCTGGTGCACTGACTGCCTGATGCACCCAGTCCTGGTGCTCTCACTCCCCAATGAACCCAGTCCTGGTGCACTCACTCCCCGATGCACCCAGTCCTGGTGCTCTCACTCCCCGATGCACCCACTCCTGGTGCTCTCACTCCTCGATGCACCCAGTCCTGATGCACTCACTCCCCGATGCACCCAGTCTTGGTGCACCCACTCCCCGATGCAGTCGCTCCCCGATGCTCTCACTCCCCGATGCACCCAGTCCTGGTTCACTCACTCCCCGATGCACCCACTCCCCGATGCACCCACTCCTGGTGCTCTCACTCCCCGATGCACCCACTCCTGGTGCTCTCACTCCTGGTGCACTCACTCCCCGATGCTCTCACTCCCCGATGCTCTCACTCCTGGTGCACTCACTCCCCGATGCTCTCACTCCCCGATGCTCCCAATCCTGGTGCACTCACTCCCCGATGCTCTCACTCCCCGATGCTCCCAATCCTGGTGCACTCACTCCTCGATGCACCCAGTCCTGGTGCACTCACTCCCCGATGCACCCACCCCTGGAGCACTCAGTCCCCGATGCACTTACTCCCCGATGCACTCACTCCTGGTGCACTCACTTCCCGATGCTCTCACTCCCCGATGCACTTACTCCCCGATGCACTCACTCCTGGTGCACTCACTTCCCGATGCTCTCACTCCCCGATGCACACAGTCCTGGTGCACCCACTCCCCGCTGCACCAACTTCCGGGTGCACTCAGTCCCCGATGTACCCACTCCTGGTGCACTCAGTCCCCGATGCACCTACTCCTGGTATACCCACTCCCCGATGCACCCACTCCTGGTGCACTCACTCCCCGATGCATCCACTCCTGGTGCACTCACTTCCCGATGCTCTCACTCCCCGATGCAGCCAATCCTGGTGCACTCACTCCCCAATGCACCTAGTCCTGGTGCACTCACTCCCCGATGCACCCACTCCTGGTGCACTCACTCCCCGATGCACCCAGTCCTGGTGCACTCACTCCCCGAAGCACACACTCCCCGATGCTCTCACTCCCCGATGCACCCAGTCCTGGTGCACCCACTCCCCACTGGACCCACTCCCGGGTGCACTCAGTCCCCGATGCACTCACTCCCGATGCTCTCACTCCCCGATGCACCTACTCCTGGTGCACTCACTCCCCGATGCACCCAGTGCTGGTGCACCCACTCCCCGCTGCACCCACTCCCGGGTGCACTCCGTCCCCGATGTACCCACTCCTGGTGCTCTCACTCCCCAATGCACCCAGTCCTGGTGCACCCACTCCCTGGTGCACACAGTCTCCGATGCACCCACTCCTGGTGCGCTCACTCCCCGATGCACCCACTCCTGGTGCACTCACTCCCCGATGCTCTCACTCCCCGATGCATCCACTCCTGGTGCACTCAGTCCCCGATGCACTCACTCCTGATGCCCTCACTCCTGGTGCACTCACTCCCCGATGCACCCACTCCTGGTGCACTCAGTCCCCGATGCACCCACTCCTGATCCTCTCACTCCTGGTGCTCTCACTCCCCAATGCACCCAGTCCTGGTGCACCCACTCCCCGCTGCACCCACTCCCTGGTGCACTCTGTCCCTGATGCACCCACTCCTGGTGCGCTCACTCCCCGATGCACCCACTCCTGGGTCACTCACTCCCCGATGCTCTCACTCCCCGATGCTCTCACTCCCCGATGCATCCACTCCTGGTGCACTCAGTCCCCGATGCACTCACTCCTGATGCCCTCACTCCTGGTGCACTCAGTCCCCGATGCACCCAGTCCTGGTGCACTCACTCCCTGATGCACTCACTCCCCGATGCTCTCACTCCCCGATGCACCCACTCCTGGTGCACTCACTCCCCGATGCACCCAGTCCTGGTGCACTCACTCCCCGATGCACCCACCCCTGGAGCACTCAGTCCCCGATGCACTTACTCCCCGATGCACTCACTCCTGGTGCACTCACTTCCCGATGCTCTCACTCCCTGATGCACCCAGTCCTGGTGCACCCACTCCCCGCTGCACCAACTCCCGGGTGCACTCAGTCCCCGATGTACCCACTCCTGTTGCGCTCACTCCCCGATGCACCCACTCCTGGTGCACTCACTCCCCGATGCTCTCACTCCCCGATGCACCCACTCCTGGTGCACTCAGTCCCTGATGCACCCACTCCTGATGCTCTCAATCCTGGTGCACTCACTCCCTGATGCACTCACTCCCCGATGCTCTCACTCCCCGATGCACCCAGTCCTGGTGCACTCACTCCCCGATGCACTCACTCCCCGATGCTCTCACTCCCCAATGCACCCAATCCTGGTGCACTCACTCCCTGATGCACCCAGTCCTGGTGCACCCACTCCCTGATGCACCCACTCCTGGTGCACTCACTCCCAATGCTCTCACTCCCCGATGCACCCAGTCCTGGTGCACTCATTCCCCGATGCACGCAGTCCTGGTGCACTCACTCCCCGATGCACTCACTCCTGGTGCACTCACTCCCCGATGCACACATTCCTGGTGCACTCACACCCCGATGCACCCATTCCTGGTGCTCTCACTCCTGGTGCACTGACTGCCTGATGCACCCAGTCCTGGTGCTCTCACTCCCCAATGAACCCAGTCCTGGTGCACTCACTCCCCGATGCACCCAGTCCTGGTGCTCTCACTCCCCGATGCACCCACTCCTGGTGCTCTCACTCCTCGATGCACCCCGTCGTGATGCACTCACTCCCCGATGCACCCAGTCTTGGTGCACCCACTCCCCGATGCAGTCGCTCCCCGATGCTCTCACTCCCCGATGCACCCAGTCCTGGTTCACTCACTCCCTGATGCACTCACTCCGTGATGCTCTCACTCCCCGATGCACCCACTCCTGATGCACTCACTCCCTGATGCACCCACTCCCCGATGCACCCACTCCTGGTGCTCTCACTCCCCGATGCACCCACTCCTGGTGCTCTCACTCCTGGAGCACTCACTCCCCGATGCTCTCACTCCCCGATGCTCTCACTCCTGGTGCACTCACTCCCCGATGCTCTCACTCCCCGATGCTCCCAATCCTGGTGCACTCACTCCCCGATGCTCTCACTCCCCGATGCTCCCAATCCTGGTGCACTCACTCCTCGATGCACCCAGTCCTGGTGCACTCACTCCCCGATGCACCCACCCCTGGAGCACTCAGTCCCCGATGCACTTACTCCCCGATGCACTCACTCCTGGTGCACTCACTTCCCGATGCTCTCACTCCCCGATGCACTTACTCCCCGATGCACTCACTCCTGGTGCACTCACTTCCCGATGCTCTCACTCCCCGATGCACCCACTCCTGGTGCACTCAGTCACCGATGCAGCCACTCCTGGTGCACTGACTCCCCGATGCACCCAGTCCTGGTGCTCTCTCTCCCCGATGCACTCACTCCCCGATGCACTCACTCCTGGTGCACTCACTTCCCGATGCTCTCACTCCCCGATGCACCCACTCCTGGTGCACTCACTCCCCCATGCACCCACTCCTGGTGCACTGACTCCCCGATGCACCCACTCCTTGTGCTCTCACTCCTGGTGCTCTCACTCCCCGATGCACCCAGTCCTGGTGCACTCACTCCCCGATGCACCCAGTCCTGGTGCACTCACTCCCCGATGCACCCAGTCCTGGTGCTCTCACTCCCTGATGCACTCAGTCCCCGATTCTCTCACTGCCCGATGCACCCACTCCTGGTGCACTCACTCCCTGATGCACCCACTCCTGGTGCACTCAGTCCCCGATGCACCCACTCCTGCTGCTCTCACTCCACAATGCACTCACTCCTGGTGCACTGACTCCCCGATGCACCCACTCCTGGTGCTCTCACTCCCCGATGCACCCACTCCTGGTGCTCTCACTCCTGGAGCACTCACTCCCCGATGCTCTCACTCCCCGATGCTCTCACTCCTGGTGCACTCACTCCCCGATGCTCTCACTCCCCGATGCTCCCAATCCTGGTGCACTCACTCCCCGATGCTCTCACTCCCCGATGCTCCCAATCCTGGTGCACTCACTCCTCGATGCACCCAGTCCTGGTGCACTCACTCCCCGATGCACCCACCCCTGGAGCACTCAGTCCCCGATGCACTTACTCCCCGATGCACTCACTCCTGGTGCACTCACTTCCCGATGCTCTCACTCCCCGATGCACTTACTCCCCGATGCACTCACTCCTGGTGCACTCACTTCCCGATGCTCTCACTCCCCGATGCACCCAGTCCTGGTGCACCCACTCCCCGCTGCACCAACTTCCGGGTGCACTCAGTCCCCGATGTACCCACTCCTGGTGCACTCAGTCCCCGATGCACCTACTCCTGGTATACCCACTCCCCGATGCACCCACTCCTGGTGCACTCACTCCCCGATGCATCCACTCCTGGTGCACTCACTTCCCGATGCTCTCACTCCCCGATGCAGCCAATCCTGGTGCACTCACTCCCCGATGCACCCAGTCCTGGTGCACTCACTCCCCGATGCACACACTCCCCGATGCTCTCACTCCCCGATGCACCCAGTCCTGGTGCACCCACTCCCCACTGGACCCACTCCCGGGTGCACTCAGTCCCCGATGCACTCACTCCCGATGCTCTCACTCCCCGATGCACCTACTCCTGGTGCACTCACTCCCCGATGCACCCAGTGCTGGTGCACCCACTCCCCGCTGCACCCACTCCCGGGTGCACTCCGTCCCCGATGTACCCACTCCTGGTGCTCTCACTCCCCAATGCACCCAGTCCTGGTGCACCCACTCCCTGGTGCACTCAGTCTCCGATGCACCCACTCCTGGTGCGCTCACTCCCCGATGCACCCACTCCTGGTGCACTCACTCCCCGATGCTCTCACTCCCCGATGCATCCACTCCTGGTGCACTCAGTCCCCGATGCACTCACTCCTGATGCCCTCACTCCTGGTGCACTCACTCCCCGATGCACCCACTCCTGGTGCACTCAGTCCCCGATGCACCCACTCCTGATCCTCTCACTCCTGGTGCACTGACTCCCCGATGCACCCAGTCCTGGTGCTCTCACTCCCCAATGCACCCAGTCCTGGTGCACCCACTCCCCGCTGCACCCAGTCCCTGGTGCACTCTGTCCCCGATGCACCCACTCCTGGTGCGCTCACTCCCCGATGCACCCACTCCTGGGTCACTCACTCCCCGATGCTCTCACTCCCCGATGCTCTCACTCCCCGATGCATCCACTCCTGGTGCACTCAGTCCCCGATGCACTCACTCCTGATGCCCTCACTCCTGGTGCACTCAGTCCCCGATGCACCCAGTCCTGGTGCACTCACTCCCTGATGCACTCACTCCCCGATGCTCTCACTCCCCGATGCACCCACTCCTGGTGCACTCACTCCCCGATGCACCCAGTCCTGGTGCACTCACTCCCCGATGCACCCACCCCTGGAGCACTCAGTCCCCGATGCACTTACTCCCCGATGCACTCACTCCTGGTGCACTCACTTCCCGATGCTCTCACTCCCTGATGCACCCAGTCCTGGTGCACCCACTCCCCGCTGCACCAACTCCCGGGTGCACTCAGTCCCCGATGTACCCACTCCTGTTGCGCTCACTCCCCGATGCACCCACTCCTGGTGCACTCACTCCCCGATGCTCTCACTCCCCGATGCACCCACTCCTGGTGCACTGAGTCCCTGATGCACCCACTCCTGATGCTCTCAATCCTGGTGCACTCACTCCCTGATGCACTCACTCCCCGATGCTCTCACTCCCCGATGCACCCAGTCCTGGTGCACTCACTCCCCGATGCACTCACTCCCCGATGCTCTCACTCCCCAATGCACCCAATCCTGGTGCACTCACTCCCTGATGCACCCAGTCCTGGTGCACCCACTCCCTGATGCACCCACTCCTGGTGCACTGACTCCCAATGCTCTCACTCCCCGATGCACCCAGTCCTGGTGCACTCATTCCCCGATGCACGCAGTCCTGGTGCACTCACTCCCCGATGCACTCACTCCTGGTGCACTCACTCCCCGATGCACACATTCCTGGTGCACTCACACCCCGATGCACCCATTCCTGGTGCTCTCACTCCTGGTGCACTGACTGCCTGATGCACCCAGTCCTGGTGCTCTCACTCCCCAATGAACCCAGTCCTGGTGCACTCACTCCCCGATGCACCCAGTCCTGGTGCTCTCACTCCCCGATGCACCCACTCCTGGTGCTCTCACTCCTCGATGCACCCCGTCCTGATGCACTCACTCCCCGATGCACCCAGGTCTTGGTGCACCCACTCCCCGATGCAGTCGCTCCCCGATGCTCTCACTCCCCGATGCACCCAGTCCTGGTTCACTCACTCCCTGATGCACTCACTCCGTGATGCTCTCACTCCCCGATGCACCCACTCCTGATGCACTCACTCCCTGATGCACCCACTCCCCGATGCACCCACTCCTGGTGCTCTCACTCCCCGATGCTCTCACTCCCCGATGCTCTCACTCCTGGTGCACTCACTCCCCGATGCTCTCACTCCCCGATGCTCCCAATCCTGGTGCACTCACTCCCCGATGCTCTCACTCCCCGATGCTCCCAATCCTGGTGCACTCACTCCTCGATGCACCCAGTCCTGGTGCACTCACTCCCCGATGCACCCACCCCTGGAGCACTCAGTCCCCGATGCACTTACTCCCCGATGCACTCACTCCTGGTGCACTCACTTCCCGATGCTCTCACTCCCCGATGCACCCAGTCCTGGTGCACCCACTCCCCGCTGCACCAACTTCCGGGTGCACTCAGTCCCCGATGTACCCACTCCTGGTGCACTCAGTCCCCGATGCACCCACTCCTGGTATACCCACTCCCCGATGCACCCACTCCTGGTGCACTCACTCCCCGATGCATCCACTCCTGGTGCACTCACTTCCCGATGCTCTCACTCCCCGATGCAGCCAATCCTGGTGCACTCACTCCCCAATGCACCTAGTCCTGGTGCACTCACTCCCCGATGCACCCACTCCTGGTGCACTCACTCCCCGATGCACCCAGTCCTGGTGCACTCACTCCCCGATGCACACACTCCCCGATGCTCTCACTCCCCGATGCACCCAGTCCTGGTGCACCCACTCCCCACTGGACCCACTCCCGGGTGCACTCAGTCCCCGATGCACTCACTCCCGATGCTCTCACTCCCCGATGCACCCACTCCTGGTGCACTCACTCCCCGATGCACCCAGTGCTGGTGCACCCACTCCCCGCTGCACCCACTCCCGGGTGCACTCCGTCCCCGATGTACCCACTCCTGGTGCACTCACTCCCGGATGCTCTCACTCCCCGATGCACCCACTCCTGGTGCACTCAGTCCCCGATGCACCCACTCCTGATGCTCTTACTCCTGGTGCACTCACTCCCCGATGCACACACTCCTGGTGCACTCAGTCCCCGATGCACCCACTCCTGGTGCTCTCAGTCCTGGTGCACTAACTCCCCGATGCACCCAGTCCTGGTGCTCTCACTCCCCAATGCACCCAGTCCTGGTGCACCCACTCCCTGGTGCACTCAGTCTCCGATGCACCCACTCCTGGTGCGCTCACTCCCCGATGCACCCACTCCTGGTGCACTCACTCCCCGATGCTCTCACTCCCCGATGCATCCACTCCTGGTGCACTCAGTCCCCGATGCACTCACTCCTGATGCCCTCACTCCTGGTGCACTCACTCCCCGATGCACCCACTCCTGGTGCACTCAGTCCCCGATGCACCCACTCCTGATCCTCTCACTCCTGGTGCACTGACTCCCCGATGCACCCAGTCCTGGTGCTCTCACTCCCCAATGCACCCAGTCCTGGTGCACCCACTCCCCGCTGCACCCACTCCCTGGTGCACTCTGTCCCCGATGCACCCACTCCTGGTGCGCTCACTCCCCGATGCACCCACTCCTGGGTCACTCACTCCCCGATGCTCTCACTCCCCGATGCACCCACTCCTGGTGCGCTCACTCCCCGATGCACCCACTCCTGGGTCACTTACTCCCCGATGCACCCACTCCTGGTGCACTCAGTCACCGATGCAGCCACTCCTGGTGCACTGACTCCCCGATGCACCCAGTCCTGGTGCTCTCTCTCCCCGATGCACTCACTCCCCGATGCACTCACTCCTGGTGCACTCACTTCCCGATGCTCTCACTCCCCGATGCACCCACTCCTGGTGCACTCACTCCCCCATGCACCCACTCCTGGTGCACTGACTCCCCGATGCACCCACTCCTTGTGCTCTCACTCCTGGTGCTCTCACTCCCCGATGCACCCAGTCCTGGTGCACTCACTCCCCGATGCACCCAGTCCTGGTGCACTCACTCCCCGATGCACCCAGTCCTGGTGCTCTCACTCCCTGATGCACTCAGTCCCCGATTCTCTCACTGCCCGATGCACCCACTCCTGGTGCACTCACTCCCTGATGCACCCACTCCTGGTGCACTCAGTCCCCGATGCACCCACTCCTGCTGCTCTCACTCCACAATGCACTCACTCCTGGTGCACTGACTCCCCGATGCACCCACTCCTGGTGCTCTCACTCCCCGATGCACCCACTCCTGGTGCTCTCACTCCTGGAGCACTCACTCCCCGATGCTCTCACTCCCCGATGCTCTCACTCCTGGTGCACTCACTCCCCGATGCTCTCACTCCCCGATGCTCCCAATCCTGGTGCACTCACTCCCCGATGCTCTCACTCCCCGATGCTCCCAATCCTGGTGCACTCACTCCTCGATGCACCCAGTCCTGGTGCACTCACTCCCCGATGCACCCACCCCTGGAGCACTCAGTCCCCGATGCACTTACTCCCCGATGCACTCACTCCTGGTGCACTCACTTCCCGATGCTCTCACTCCCCGATGCACTTACTCCCCGATGCACTCACTCCTGGTGCACTCACTTCCCGATGCTCTCACTCCCCGATGCACCCAGTCCTGGTGCACCCACTCCCCGCTGCACCAACTTCCGGGTGCACTCAGTCCCCGATGTACCCACTCCTGGTGCACTCAGTCCCCGATGCACCTACTCCTGGTATACCCACTCCCCGATGCACCCACTCCTGGTGCACTCACTCCCCGATGCATCCACTCCTGGTGCACTCACTTCCCGATGCTCTCACTCCCCGATGCAGCCAATCCTGGTGCACTCACTCCCCGATGCACCCAGTCCTGGTGCACTCACTCCCCGATGCACACACTCCCCGATGCTCTCACTCCCCGATGCACCCAGTCCTGGTGCACCCACTCCCCACTGGACCCACTCCCGGGTGCACTCAGTCCCCGATGCACTCACTCCCGATGCTCTCACTCCCCGATGCACCTACTCCTGGTGCACTCACTCCCCGATGCACCCAGTGCTGGTGCACCCACTCCCCGCTGCACCCACTCCCGGGTGCACTCCGTCCCCGATGTACCCACTCCTGGTGCTCTCACTCCCCAATGCACCCAGTCCTGGTGCACCCACTCCCTGGTGCACTCAGTCTCCGATGCACCCACTCCTGGTGCGCTCACTCCCCGATGCACCCACTCCTGGTGCACTCACTCCCCGATGCTCTCACTCCCCGATGCATCCACTCCTGGTGCACTCAGTCCCCGATGCACTCACTCCTGATGCCCTCACTCCTGGTGCACTCACTCCCCGATGCACCCACTCCTGGTGCACTCAGTCCCCGATGCACCCACTCCTGATCCTCTCACTCCTGGTGCACTGACTCCCCGATGCACCCAGTCCTGGTGCTCTCACTCCCCAATGCACCCAGTCCTGGTGCACCCACTCCCCGCTGCACCCAGTCCCTGGTGCACTCTGTCCCCGATGCACCCACTCCTGGTGCGCTCACTCCCCGATGCACCCACTCCTGGGTCACTCACTCCCCGATGCTCTCACTCCCCGATGCTCTCACTCCCCGATGCATCCACTCCTGGTGCACTCAGTCCCCGATGCACTCACTCCTGATGCCCTCACTCCTGGTGCACTCAGTCCCCGATGCACCCAGTCCTGGTGCACTCACTCCCTGATGCACTCACTCCCCGATGCTCTCACTCCCCGATGCACCCACTCCTGGTGCACTCACTCCCCGATGCACCCAGTCCTGGTGCACTCACTCCCCGATGCACCCACCCCTGGAGCACTCAGTCCCCGATGCACTTACTCCCCGATGCACTCACTCCTGGTGCACTCACTTCCCGATGCTCTCACTCCCTGATGCACCCAGTCCTGGTGCACCCACTCCCCGCTGCACCAACTCCCGGGTGCACTCAGTCCCCGATGTACCCACTCCTGTTGCGCTCACTCCCCGATGCACCCACTCCTGGTGCACTCACTCCCCGATGCTCTCACTCCCCGATGCACCCACTCCTGGTGCACTGAGTCCCTGATGCACCCACTCCTGATGCTCTCAATCCTGGTGCACTCACTCCCTGATGCACTCACTCCCCGATGCTCTCACTCCCCGATGCACCCAGTCCTGGTGCACTCACTCCCCGATGCACTCACTCCCCGATGCTCTCACTCCCCAATGCACCCAATCCTGGTGCACTCACTCCCTGATGCACCCAGTCCTGGTGCACCCACTCCCTGATGCACCCACTCCTGGTGCACTGACTCCCAATGCTCTCACTCCCCGATGCACCCAGTCCTGGTGCACTCATTCCCCGATGCACGCAGTCCTGGTGCACTCACTCCCCGATGCACTCACTCCTGGTGCACTCACTCCCCGATGCACACATTCCTGGTGCACTCACACCCCGATGCACCCATTCCTGGTGCTCTCACTCCTGGTGCACTGACTGCCTGATGCACCCAGTCCTGGTGCTCTCACTCCCCAATGAACCCAGTCCTGGTGCACTCACTCCCCGATGCACCCAGTCCTGGTGCTCTCACTCCCCGATGCACCCACTCCTGGTGCTCTCACTCCTCGATGCACCCCGTCCTGATGCACTCACTCCCCGATGCACCCAGTCTTGGTGCACCCACTCCCCGATGCAGTCGCTCCCCGATGCTCTCACTCCCCGATGCACCCAGTCCTGGTTCACTCACTCCCTGATGCACTCACTCCGTGATGCTCTCACTCCCCGATGCACCCACTCCTGATGCACTCACTCCCTGATGCACCCACTCCCCGATGCACCCACTCCTGGTGCTCTCACTCCCCGATGCTCTCACTCCCCGATGCTCTCACTCCTGGTGCACTCACTCCCCGATGCTCTCACTCCCCGATGCTCCCAATCCTGGTGCACTCACTCCCCGATGCTCTCACTCCCCGATGCTCCCAATCCTGGTGCACTCACTCCTCGATGCACCCAGTCCTGGTGCACTCACTCCCCGATGCACCCACCCCTGGAGCACTCAGTCCCCGATGCACTTACTCCCCGATGCACTCACTCCTGGTGCACTCACTTCCCGATGCTCTCACTCCCCGATGCACCCAGTCCTGGTGCACCCACTCCCCGCTGCACCAACTTCCGGGTGCACTCAGTCCCCGATGTACCCACTCCTGGTGCACTCAGTCCCCGATGCACCCACTCCTGGTATACCCACTCCCCGATGCACCCACTCCTGGTGCACTCACTCCCCGATGCATCCACTCCTGGTGCACTCACTTCCCGATGCTCTCACTCCCCGATGCAGCCAATCCTGGTGCACTCACTCCCCAATGCACCTAGTCCTGGTGCACTCACTCCCCGATGCACCCACTCCTGGTGCACTCACTCCCCGATGCACCCAGTCCTGGTGCACTCACTCCCCGATGCACACACTCCCCGATGCTCTCACTCCCCGATGCACCCAGTCCTGGTGCACCCACTCCCCACTGGACCCACTCCCGGGTGCACTCAGTCCCCGATGCACTCACTCCCGATGCTCTCACTCCCCGATGCACCCACTCCTGGTGCACTCACTCCCCGATGCACCCAGTGCTGGTGCACCCACTCCCCGCTGCACCCACTCCCGGGTGCACTCCGTCCCCGATGTACCCACTCCTGGTGCACTCACTCCCGGATGCTCTCACTCCCCGATGCACCCACTCCTGGTGCACTCAGTCCCCGATGCACCCACTCCTGATGCTCTTACTCCTGGTGCACTCACTCCCCGATGCACACACTCCTGGTGCACTCAGTCCCCGATGCACCCACTCCTGGTGCTCTCAGTCCTGGTGCACTAACTTCCCGATGCACCCAGTCCTGGTGCTCTCACTCCCCAATGCACCCAGTCCTGGTGCACCCACTCCCTGGTGCACTCAGTCTCCGATGCACCCACTCCTGGTGCGCTCACTCCCCGATGCACCCACTCCTGGTGCACTCACTCCCCGATGCTCTCACTCCCCGATGCATCCACTCCTGGTGCACTCAGTCCCCGATGCACTCACTCCTGATGCCCTCACTCCTGGTGCACTCACTCCCCGATGCACCCACTCCTGGTGCACTCAGTCCCCGATGCACCCACTCCTGATCCTCTCACTCCTGGTGCACTGACTCCCCGATGCACCCAGTCCTGGTGCTCTCACTCCCCAATGCACCCAGTCCTGGTGCACCCACTCCCCGCTGCACCCACTCCCTGGTGCACTCTGTCCCCGATGCACCCACTCCTGGTGCGCTCACTCCCCGATGCACCCACTCCTGGGTCACTCACTCCCCGATGCTCTCACTCCCCGATGCACCCACTCCTGGTGCGCTCACTCCCCGATGCACCCACTCCTGGGTCACTTACTCCCCGATGCACCCACTCCTGGTGCACTCAGTCACCGATGCAGCCACTCCTGGTGCACTGACTCCCCGATGCACCCAGTCCTGGTGCTCTCTCTCCCCGATGCACTCACTCCCCGATGCACTCACTCCTGGTGCACTCACTTCCCGATGCTCTCACTCCCCGATGCACCCACTCCTGGTGCACTCACTCCCCCATGCACCCACTCCTGGTGCACTGACTCCCCGATGCACCCACTCCTTGTGCTCTCACTCCTGGTGCTCTCACTCCCCGATGCACCCAGTCCTGGTGCACTCACTCCCCGATGCACCCAGTCCTGGTGCACTCACTCCCCGATGCACCCAGTCCTGGTGCTCTCACTCCCTGATGCACTCAGTCCCCGATTCTCTCACTGCCCGATGCACCCACTCCTGGTGCACTCACTCCCTGATGCACCCACTCCTGGTGCACTCAGTCCCCGATGCACCCACTCCTGCTGCTCTCACTCCACAATGCACTCACTCCTGGTGCACTGACTCCCCGATGCACCCACTGCTGGTGCACTCAGTCCCCGATGCACCCGCTACTGGTGCTCTCACTCCTGGTGCACTAAATCCTCAATGCACCCAGTCCTGGTGCTCTCACTCCCCGATGCACCCAGTCCTGGTGCACTCCCTCCCCAATGCTCTCACTGCCCGATGCACCCACTCCTGGTGCACTCAGTCCCCGATACACCCACTCCTGATGCTGTCACTCCTGGTGCACTCACTCCCCGGTGCACCCACTCCTGGTGCACTCAGTCCCCGATGCACCCACTCCTGGTGCTCTCACTCCTGGTGCACTCACTCCCCGATGCACCCAGTCCTGGTGCACCCACTCCCCGATGAACCCAGTCCTGGTGCACCCACTCCCCGATGCACCCACTGCTGGTGCACTCACTCCCCGATGCACCCAGTCCTGGTGCACTCACTCCCCGATGCACCCAGTCCTGGTGCACTCACTTCCCGATGCACTCACTCCTGGTGCACTCACTCCCCGATGCACCCAATCCTGGTGCACTCACTCCTGGTGCACTCACTCCCCGATGCACCCACTCCTGGTGCTCTCACTTCTGGTGTACTGACTCTCCGATGCACCCAGTCGTGGTGCTCTCACTCCCCGATGCACCCAGTCCTGATGCACTCACTCCCCGATGCTCTCACTCCCCGGTGCACCCAGTCCTGGTGCACCCACTCCTGGTGCTCTCACTCCCCGATGCACTCACTCCTGGTGCACTCACTCCCAGTTGCACCCACTGCTGGTGTTCTCAGTCCCCAATGCACCGGCTCCTGGTGCTCTCACTCCTGGTGCACTCACTGCTGGTGTTCTCAGTCCCCGATGCACCCACTCCTGGTGCACTCACTCCCCGATGCTCTCACTCCCCGATGCATCCACTCCTGGTGCACTCAGTCCCCGATGCACCCACTCCTGATGCCCTCACTCCTGGTGCACTCACTCCCCGATGCACCCACTCCTGGCGCACTCAGTCCCCGATGCACCCACTCCTGGTCCTCTCACTCCTGGTGCACTGACTCCCCGATGCACCCAGTCCTGGTGCTCTCACTCCCCGATGCACCCAGTTCTGGTGCACTCTCTCCCCGATGCACTCACTCCCCGATGCACTCACTCCTGGTGCACTCACTTCCCGATGCTCTCACTCCCCGATGCACCCACTCCTGGTGCACTCACTCCCCCATGCACCCACTCCTGGTGCACTCTCTCCCCGATGCACCCACTCCTTGTGCTCTCACTCTTGGTGCTCTCATGCCCCGATGCACCCAGTCCTGGTGCTCTCACTCCCCAATGCACCTAGTCCTGGTGCACTCACTCCCCGATGCACCCACTCCTTGTGCTCTCACTCCTGGTGCTCTCACTCCCCGATGCACCCAGTCCTGGTGCACTCACTCCCCGATGCACCCACTCCTGATGCTCTTACTCCTGGTGCACTCACTCCCCGATGCACCCACTCCTGGTGCACTCAGTCCCCGATGCACCCACTCCTGGTGCTCTCACTCCTGGTGCACTAACTCCCCGATGCACCCAGTCCTGGTGGTCTCACTCCCCAATGCACCCAGTCCTGGTGCACCCACTCCCTGGTGCACTCACTTCCCGATGCACTCACTCCTGGTGCACTCACTCCCCGATGCACCCAATCCTGGTGCACTCACTCCTGGTGCACTCACTCCCCGATGCACCCACTCCTGGTCCTCTCACTCCTGGTGCACTGACTCCCCGATGCACCCAGTCCCGGTGCTCTCTCTCCCCGATGCACTCACTCCCCGATGCACTCACTCCTGGTGCACTCACTCCCCCATGCACCCACTCCTGGTGCACTGACTCCCCGATGCACCCACTCCTTGTGCTCTCACTCCTGGTGCTCTCACTCCCCGATGCACCCATTCCTGATGCCCTCACTCCTGGTGCACTCACTCCCCGATGCACCCACTCCTGGTGCACTCAGTCCCCGATGCACCCACTCCTGGTCCTCTCACTCCTGGTGCACTGACTCCCCGGTGCACCCAGTCCTGGTGCTCTCACTCCCCGATGCACCCAGTTCTGGTGCACTCTCTCCCCGATGCACTCTCTCCCCGATGCACTCACTCCCCGATGCACTCACTCCTGGTGCACTCACTTCCCGATGCTCTCACTCCCCGATGCACTCACTCCTGGTGCACTCACTCCCCCATGCACCCACTCCTGGTGCACTCACTCCCTGATGCACCCACTCCTTGTGCTCTCACTCCTGGTGCTCGCACTCCCCGATGCACCCAGTCCTGGTGCACTCACTCCCTGATGCACCCACTCTTTGTGCTCTCACTCCTGGTGCTCGCACTCCCCGATGCACCCAGTCCTGGTGCTCTCACTCCCCAGTGCACCTAGTCCTGGTGCACTCACTCCCCGATGCACCCACTCCTTGTGCTCTCACTCCTGGTGCACTGACTCCCCGGTGCACCCACTCCTGGTGTACTCAGTCCCCGATGCACCCACTCCTGGTCCTCTCACTCCTGGTGCACTGACTCCCCGGTGCACCCAGTCCTGGTGCTCTCACTCCCCGATGCACCCAGTTCTGGTGCACTCTCTCCCCGATGCACTCACTCCCCGATGCACTCACTCCTGGTGCACTCACTTCCCGATGCTCTCACTCCCCGATGCACTCACTCCTGGTGCACTCACTCCCCCATGCACCCACTCCTGGTGCACTCACTCCCTGATGCACCCACTCCTTTTGCTCTCACTCCTGGTGCTCGCACTCCCCGATGCACCCAGTCCTGGTGCTCTCACTCCCCAGTGCACCTAGTCCTGGTGCACTCACTCCCCGATGCACCCACTCCTTGTGCTCTCACTCCTGGTGCTCTCACTCCCCGATGCACCCAGTCCTGGTGCACTCACTCCCCGATGCACCCAATCCTGGTGCTCTCACTCCCCGATGCACTCAGTCCCCGATTCTCTCACTGCCCGATGCACCCACTCCTGGTGCACTCATGGTGCACCCACTCCCCGCTGCACCCACTCCCGGGTGCACTCAGTCCCCGATACACCCACTCCTGGTGCTCTCACTCCCCGATGCACTCACTCCTGGTGCACTCACTCCCCGATGCACCCACTGCTGGTGCACTCAGTCCCCGATGCACCCGCTCCTGGTGCTCTCACTCCTGGTGCACTAACTCCCCAATGCACCCAGTCCTGGTGCTGTCACTCCCCGATGCACCCAGTCCTGGTGCACTCCCTCCCCAATGCTCTCACTGCCCGATGCACCCACTCCTGGTGCACTCAGTCCCTGATGCACCCACTCCTGATGCTCTCACTCCTGGTGCACTCACTCCCCGGTGCACCCACTCCTGGTGCATTCAGTCCCCGATGCACCCATTCCTGGTGCTCTCACTCCCCGATGCACCCAGTCCTGGTGCACTCACTCCCCGATGCACCCAGTCCTGGTGCTCTCACTCCCCGATGCACCCAGTCCTGGTGCACTCACTCCCAATGCTCTCACTCCCCGATGCACCCAGTCCTGGTGCACTCACTCCCCGATGCACCCAGTCCTGGTGCACTCACTTCCCGATGCACTCACTCCTGGTGCACTCACTCCCCGATGCTCTCACTCCCTGATGCACCCAATCCTGGTGCACTCACTCCCCGATGCACCCACTCCTGGTGCACTCACTCCCTGATGCACCCACTCCTGGTGCTCTCACTCCTGGTGTACTGACTCCCCGATGCACCCAGTCCTGGTGTTCTCACTCCCCGATGCACCCAGTCCTGATGCACTCACTCCCCGATGCATCCAGTCCTGGTGCACCCACTGCCCGATGCACTCACTCCCCGATGCTCTCACTCCCCGATGCACCCAGTCCTGGTGCACCCACTCCCCGATGAACCCAGTCCTGGTGCACCCACTCCCCGATGCACCCACTGCTGGTGCACTCACTCCCCGATGCACCCAGTCCTGGTGCACTCACTCCCCGATGCACCCAGTCCTGGTGCACTCACTTCCCGATGCACTCACTCCTGGTGCACTCACTCCCCGATGCACCCAATCCTGGTGCACTCACTCCTGGTGCACTCACTCCCCGATGCACCCACTCCTGGTGCTCTCACTTCTGGTGTACTGACTCTCCGATGCACCCAGTCGTGGTGCTCTCACTCCCCGATGCACCCAGTCCTGATGCACTCACTCCCCGATGCTCTCACTCCCCGGTGCACCCAGTCCTGGTGCACCCACTCCTGGTGCTCTCACTCCCCGATGCACTCACTCCTGGTGCACTCACTCCCAGTTGCACCCACTGCTGGTGTTCTCAGTCCCCAATGCACCGGCTCCTGGTGCTCTCACTCCTGGTGCACTCACTGCTGGTGTTCTCAGTCCCCGATGCACCCACTCCTGGTGCACTCACTCCCCGATGCTCTCACTCCCCGATGCATCCACTCCTGGTGCACTCAGTCCCCGATGCACCCACTCCTGATGCCCTCACTCCTGGTGCACTCACTCCCCGATGCACCCACTCCTGGCGCACTCAGTCCCCGATGCACCCACTCCTGGTCCTCTCACTCCTGGTGCACTGACTCCCCGATGCACCCAGTCCTGGTGCTCTCACTCCCCGATGCACCCAGTTCTGGTGCACTCTCTCCCCGATGCACTCACTCCCCGATGCACTCACTCCTGGTGCACTCACTTCCCGATGCTCTCACTCCCCGATGCACCCACTCCTGGTGCACTCACTCCCCCATGCACCCACTCCTGGTGCACTCTCTCCCCGATGCACCCACTCCTTGTGCTCTCACTCTTGGTGCTCTCATGCCCCGATGCACCCAGTCCTGGTGCTCTCACTCCCCAATGCACCTAGTCCTGGTGCACTCACTCCCCGATGCACCCACTCCTTGTGCTCTCACTCCTGGTGCTCTCACTCCCCGATGCACCCAGTCCTGGTGCACTCACTCCCCGATGCACCCACTCCTGATGCTCTTACTCCTGGTGCACTCACTCCCCGATGCACCCACTCCTGGTGCACTCAGTCCCCGATGCACCCACTCCTGGTGCTCTCACTCCTGGTGCACTAACTCCCCGATGCACCCAGTCCTGGTGGTCTCACTCCCCAATGCACCCAGTCCTGGTGCACCCACTCCCTGGTGCACTCACTTCCCGATGCACTCACTCCTGGTGCACTCACTCCCCGATGCACCCAATCCTGGTGCACTCACTCCTGGTGCACTCACTCCCCGATGCACCCACTCCTGGTCCTCTCACTCCTGGTGCACTGACTCCCCGATGCACCCAGTCCCGGTGCTCTCTCTCCCCGATGCACTCACTCCCCGATGCACTCACTCCTGGTGCACTCACTCCCCCATGCACCCACTCCTGGTGCACTGACTCCCCGATGCACCCACTCCTTGTGCTCTCACTCCTGGTGCTCTCACTCCCCGATGCACCCATTCCTGATGCCCTCACTCCTGGTGCACTCACTCCCCGATGCACCCACTCCTGGTGCACTCAGTCCCCGATGCACCCACTCCTGGTCCTCTCACTCCTGGTGCACTGACTCCCCGGTGCACCCAGTCCTGGTGCTCTCACTCCCCGATGCACCCAGTTCTGGTGCACTCTCTCCCCGATGCACTCTCTCCCCGATGCACTCACTCCCCGATGCACTCACTCCTGGTGCACTCACTTCCCGATGCTCTCACTCCCCGATGCACTCACTCCTGGTGCACTCACTCCCCCATGCACCCACTCCTGGTGCACTCACTCCCTGATGCACCCACTCCTTGTGCTCTCACTCCTGGTGCTCGCACTCCCCGATGCACCCAGTCCTGGTGCACTCACTCCCTGATGCACCCACTCTTTGTGCTCTCACTCCTGGTGCTCGCACTCCCCGATGCACCCAGTCCTGGTGCTCTCACTCCCCAGTGCACCTAGTCCTGGTGCACTCACTCCCCGATGCACCCACTCCTTGTGCTCTCACTCCTGGTGCACTGACTCCCCGGTGCACCCACTCCTGGTGTACTCAGTCCCCGATGCACCCACTCCTGGTCCTCTCACTCCTGGTGCACTGACTCCCCGGTGCACCCAGTCCTGGTGCTCTCACTCCCCGATGCACCCAGTTCTGGTGCACTCTCTCCCCGATGCACTCACTCCCCGATGCACTCACTCCTGGTGCACTCACTTCCCGATGCTCTCACTCCCCGATGCACTCACTCCTGGTGCACTCACTCCCCCATGCACCCACTCCTGGTGCACTCACTCCCTGATGCACCCACTCCTTTTGCTCTCACTCCTGGTGCTCGCACTCCCCGATGCACCCAGTCCTGGTGCTCTCACTCCCCAGTGCACCTAGTCCTGGTGCACTCACTCCCCGATGCACCCACTCCTTGTGCTCTCACTCCTGGTGCTCTCACTCCCCGATGCACCCAGTCCTGGTGCACTCACTCCCCGATGCACCCAATCCTGGTGCTCTCACTCCCCGATGCACTCAGTCCCCGATTCTCTCACTGCCCGATGCACCCACTCCTGGTGCACTCATGGTGCACCCACTCCCCGCTGCACCCACTCCCGGGTGCACTCAGTCCCCGATACACCCACTCCTGGTGCTCTCACTCCCCGATGCACTCACTCCTGGTGCACTCACTCCCCGATGCACCCACTGCTGGTGCACTCAGTCCCCGATGCACCCGCTCCTGGTGCTCTCACTCCTGGTGCACTAACTCCCCAATGCACCCAGTCCTGGTGCTGTCACTCCCCGATGCACCCAGTCCTGGTGCACTCCCTCCCCAATGCTCTCACTGCCCGATGCACCCACTCCTGGTGCACTCAGTCCCTGATGCACCAACTCCTGATGCTCTCACTCCTGGTGCACTCACTCCCCGGTGCACCCACTCCTGGTGCATTCAGTCCCCGATGCACCCACTCCTGGTGCTCTCACTCCTGGTGCACTGACTGCCCGATGCACCCATTCCTGGTGCTCTCACTCCCCGATGCACCCAGTCCTGGTGCACTCACTCCCCGATGCACCCAGTCCTGGTGCTCTCACTCCCCGATGCACCCAGTCCTGGTGCACTCACTCCCAATGCTCTCACTCCCCGATGCACCCAGTCCTGGTGCACTCACTCCCCGATGCACCCAGTCCTGGTGCACTCACTTCCCGATGCACTCACTCCTGGTGCACTCACTCCCCGATGCTCTCACTCCCTGATGCACCCAATCCTGGTGCACTCACTCCCCGATGCACCCACTCCTGGTGCACTCACTCCCTGATGCACCCACTCCTGGTGCTCTCACTCCTGGTGTACTGACTCCCCGATGCACCCAGTCCTGGTGTTCTCACTCCCCGATGCACCCAGTCCTGATGCACTCACTCCCCGATGCATCCAGTCCTGGTGCACCCACTGCCCGATGCACTCACTCCCCGATGCTCTCACTCCCCGATGCACCCAGTCCTGGTGCACTCACTCCCCGATGCACACACTCCTGGTGCACTCAGTCCCCGATGCACCCACTCCTGGTGCTCTCAGTCCTGGTGCACTAACTCCCCGATGCACCCAGTCCTGGTGCTCTCACTCCCCAATGCACCCAGTCCTGGTGCACCCACTCCCTGGTGCACTCAGTCTCCGATGCACCCACTCCTGGTGCGCTCACTCCCCGATGCACCCACTCCTGGTGCACTCACTCCCCGATGCTCTCACTCCCCGATGCATCCACTCCTGGTGCACTCAGTCCCCGATGCACTCACTCCTGATGCCCTCACTCCTGGTGCACTCACTCCCCGATGCACCCACTCCTGGTGCACTCAGTCCCCGATGCACCCACTCCTGATCCTCTCACTCCTGGTGCACTGACTCCCCGATGCACCCAGTCCTGGTGCTCTCACTCCCCAATTCACCCAGTCCTGGTGCACCCACTCCCCGCTGCACCCACTCCCTGGTGCACTCTGTCCCCGATGCACCCACTCCTGGTGCGCTCACTCCCCGATGCACCCACTCCTGGGTCACTCACTCCCCGATGCTCTCACTCCCCGATGCACCCACTCCTGGTGCGCTCACTCCCCGATGCACCCACTCCTGGGTCACTTACTCCCCGATGCACCCACTCCTGGTGCACTCAGTCACCGATGCAGCCACTCCTGGTGCACTGACTCCCCGATGCACCCAGTCCTGGTGCTCTCTCTCCCCGATGCACTCACTCCCCGATGCACTCACTCCTGGTGCACTCACTTCCCGATGCTCTCACTCCCCGATGCACCCACTCCTGGTGCACTCACTCCCCCATGCACCCACTCCTGGTGCACTGACTCCCCGATGCACCCACTCCTTGTGCTCTCACTCCTGGTGCTCTCACTCCCCGATGCACCCAGTCCTGGTGCACTCACTCCCCGATGCACCCAGTCCTGGTGCACTCACTCCCCGATGCACCCAGTCCTGGTGCTCTCACTCCCTGATGCACTCAGTCCCCGATTCTCTCACTGCCCGATGCACCCACTCCTGGTGCACTCACTCCCTGATGCACCCACTCCTGGTGCACTCAGTCCCCGATGCACCCACTCCTGCTGCTCTCACTCCACAATGCACTCACTCCTGGTGCACTGACTCCCCGATGCACCCACTGCTGGTGCACTCAGTCCCCGATGCACCCGCTACTGGTGCTCTCACTCCTGGTGCACTAAATCCTCAATGCACCCAGTCCTGGTGCTCTCACTCCCCGATACACCCAGTCCTGGTGCACTCCCTCCCCAATGCTCTCACTGCCCGATGCACCCACTCCTGGTGCACTCAGTCCCCGATACACCCACTCCTGATGCTGTCACTCCTGGTGCACTCACTCCCCGGTGCACCCACTCCTGGTGCACTCAGTCCCCGATGCACCCACTCCTGGTGCTCTCACTCCTGGTGCACTCACTCCCCGATGCACCCAGTCCTGGTGCACCCACTCCCCGATGAACCCAGTCCTGGTGCACCCACTCCCCGATGCACCCACTGCTGGTGCACTCACTCCCCGATGCACCCAGTCCTGGTGCACTCACTCCCCGATGCACCCAGTCCTGGTGCACTCACTTCCCGATGCACTCACTCCTGGTGCACTCACTCCCCGATGCACCCAATCCTGGTGCACTCACTCCTGGTGCACTCACTCCCCGATGCACCCACTCCTGGTGCTCTCACTTCTGGTGTACTGACTCTCCGATGCACCCACTCCTGGTGCTCTCACTCCCCGATGCACTCACTCCTGGTGCACTCACTCCCAGTTGCACCCACTGCTGGTGTTCTCAGTCCCCAATGCACCGGCTCCTGGTGCTCTCACTCCTGGTGCACTCACTGCTGGTGTTCTCAGTCCCCGATGCACCCACTCCTGGTGCACTCACTCCCCGATGCTCTCACTCCCCGATGCATCCACTCCTGGTGCACTCAGTCCCCGATGCACCCACTCCTGATGCCCTCACTCCTGGTGCACTCACTCCCCGATGCACCCACTCCTGGCGCACTCAGTCCCCGATGCACCCACTCCTGGTCCTCTCACTCCTGGTGCACTGACTCCCCGATGCACCCAGTCCTGGTGCTCTCACTCCCCGATGCACCCAGTTCTGGTGCACTCTCTCCCCGATGCACTCACTCCCCGATGCACTCACTCCTGGTGCACTCACTTCCCGATGCTCTCACTCCCCGATGCACCCACTCCTGGTGCACTCACTCCCCCATGCACCCACTCCTGGTGCACTCTCTCCCCGATGCACCCACTCCTTGTGCTCTCACTCTTGGTGCTCTCATGCCCCGATGCACCCAGTCCTGGTGCTCTCACTCCCCAATGCACCTAGTCCTGGTGCACTCACTCCCCGATGCACCCACTCCTTGTGCTCTCACTCCTGGTGCTCTCACTCCCCGATGCACCCAGTCCTGGTGCACTCACTCCCCGATGCACCCACTCCTGATGCTCTTACTCCTGGTGCACTCACTCCCCGATGCACCCACTCCTGGTGCACTCAGTCCCCGATGCACCCACTCCTGGTGCTCTCACTCCTGGTGCACTAACTCCCCGATGCACCCAGTCCTGGTGGTCTCACTCCCCAATGCACCCAGTCCTGGTGCACCCACTCCCTGGTGCACTCACTTCCCGATGCACTCACTCCTGGTGCACTCACTCCCCGATGCACCCAATCCTGGTGCACTCACTCCTGGTGCACTCACTCCCCGATGCACCCACTCCTGGTCCTCTCACTCCTGGTGCACTGACTCCCCGATGCACCCAGTCCCGGTGCTCTCTCTCCCCGATGCACTCACTCCCCGATGCACTCACTCCTGGTGCACTCACTCCCCCATGCACCCACTCCTGGTGCACTGACTCCCCGATGCACCCACTCCTTGTGCTCTCACTCCTGGTGCTCTCACTCCCCGATGCACCCATTCCTGATGCCCTCACTCCTGGTGCACTCACTCCCCGATGCACCCACTCCTGGTGCACTCAGTCCCCGATGCACCCACTCCTGGTCCTCTCACTCCTGGTGCACTGACTCCCCGGTGCACCCAGTCCTGGTGCTCTCACTCCCCGATGCACCCAGTTCTGGTGCACTCTCTCCCCGATGCACTCACTCCCCGATGCACTCACTCCTGGTGCACTCACTTCCCGATGCTCTCACTCCCCGATGCACTCACTCCTGGTGCACTCACTCCCCCATGCACCCACTCCTGGTGCACTCACTCCCTGATGCACCCACTCCTTGTGCTCTCACTCCTGGTGCTCGCACTCCCCGATGCACCCAGTCCTGGTGCACTCACTCCCTGATGCACCCACTCCTTGTGCTCTCACTCCTGGTGCTCGCACTCCCCGATGCACCCAGTCCTGGTGCTCTCACTCCCCAGTGCACCTAGTCCTGGTGCACTCACTCCCCGATGCACCCACTCCTTGTGCTCTCACTCCTGGTGCACTGACTCCCCGGTGCACCCACTCCTGGTGTACTCAGTCCCCGATGCACCCACTCCTGGTCCTCTCACTCCTGGTGCACTGACTCCCCGGTGCACCCAGTCCTGGTGCTCTCACTCCCCGATGCACCCAGTTCTGGTGCACTCTCTCCCCGATGCACTCACTCCCCGATGCACTCACTCCTGGTGCACTCACTTCCCGATGCTCTCACTCCCCGATGCACTCACTCCTGGTGCACTCACTCCCCCATGCACCCACTCCTGGTGCACTCACTCCCTGATGCACCCACTCCTTTTGCTCTCACTCCTGGTGCTCGCACTCCCCGATGCACCCAGTCCTGGTGCTCTCACTCCCCAGTGCACCTAGTCCTGGTGCACTCACTCCCCGATGCACCCACTCCTTGTGCTCTCACTCCTGGTGCTCTCACTCCCCGATGCACCCAGTCCTGGTGCACTCACTCCCCGATGCACCCAGTCCTGGTGCTCTCACTCCCCGATGCACTCAGTCCCCGATTCTCTCACTGCCCGATGCACCCACTCCTGGTGCACTCATGGTGCACCCACTCCCCGCTGCACCCACTCCCGGGTGCACTCAGTCCCCGATACACCCACTCCTGGTGCTCTCACTCCCCGATGCACTCACTCCTGGTGCACTCACTCCCCGATGCACCCACTGCTGGTGCACTCAGTCCCCGATGCACCCGCTCCTGGTGCTCTCACTCCTGGTGCACTAACTCCCCAATGCACCCAGTCCTGGTGCTCTCACTCCCCGATGCACCCAGTCCTGGTGCACTCCCTCCCCAATGCTCTCACTGCCCGATGCACCCACTCCTGGTGCACTCAGTCCCTGATGCACCCACTCCTGATGCTCTCAGTCCTGGTGCACTCACTCCCCGGTGCACCCACTCCTGGTGCATTCAGTCCCCGATGCACCCACTCCTGGTGCTCTCACTCCTGGTGCACTGACTGCCCGATGCACCCATTCCTGGTGCTCTCACTCCCCGATGCACCCAGTCCTGGTGCACTCACTCCCCGATGCACCCAGTCCTGGTGCTCTCACTCCCCGATGCACCCAGTCCTGGTGCACTCACTCCCAATGCTCTCACTCCCCGATGCACCCAGTCCTGGTGCACTCACTCCCCGATGCACCCAATCCTGGTGCACTCACTCCCCGATGCACCCACTCCTGGTGCACTCACTCCCTGATGCACCCACTCCTGGTGCTCTCACTCCTGGTGTACTGACTCCCCGATGCACCCAGTCCTGGTGTTCTCACTCCCCGATGCACCCAGTCCTGATGCACTCACTCCCCGATGCATCCAGTCCTGGTGCACCCACTGCCCGATGCACTCACTCCCCGATGCTCTCACTCCCCGATGCACCCAGTCCTGGTGCACTCACTCCCCGATGCACCCACTCCTGGTGCTCTCACTCCTGGTGCACTGACTGCCCGATGCACCCAGTCCTGGTGCTCTCACTCCCCGATGCACCCAGTCCTGGTGCACTCACTCCCCGATGCACCCAGTCCTGGTGCTCTCACTCCCCGATGCACCCAGTCCTGGTGCTCTCACTCCCCGATGCACCCACTCCTGGTGCTGTCACTCCCCGATGCACCCAGTCCTGATTCACTCACTCCCCGATGCACCCAGTCCTGGTGCACCCACTCCCCGATGCACTCACTCCCCGATGCACCCAGTCCTGGTGCACTCACTCCCCAATGCACCCAGTCCTGGTGCTCTCACTCCCCGATGCACCCAGTCCTGGTGCACTCACTCCCCGATGCACCCAGTCCTGGTGCTCTCACTCCCCGATGCACCCAGTCCTGGTGCTCTCACTCCCCGATGCACCCACTCCTGGTGCTGTCACTCCCCGATGCACCCAGTCCTGATTCACTCACTCCCCGATGCACCCAGTCCTGGTGCACCCACTCCCCGATGCACTCACTCCCCGATGCACCCAGTCCTGGTGCACTCACTCCCCAATGCACCTAGTCGTGGTGCACTCACTCCCCGATGCACCCATTCCTGGTGCACTCACTCCCCGATGCACCCACTCCTGGTGCTCTCACTCCTGGTGCTCTCACTCCCCGATGCACCTAGTCCTCGTGCACTCACTCCCCAATCCACCTAGTCCTGGTGCACTCACTCCCCGATGCACTCACTCCTGGTGTACTCACTCCCCGATGCACTCACTCCTGGTGCACTCACTCCCCATGCACTCACTCCCCGATGCACCCACTCCTGGTGCACTCAGTCCCCGATGCACCCGCTCCTGGTACTCTCACTCCTGGTGCACTAAGTCCCCGATGCACCCAGTCCTGGTGCTCTCACTCCCCGATGCACCCAGACCTGGTGCACCCACTCCCCTGTGCACCCACTCCCGGGTGCACTCAGTCCCCACTGCCATTACCACGGACACTTCAGACTATGCAGTGGGTGCTGTGCACTAGCAGCTGGTCAGAGGCGAATGGCGGCTGCTTGCCTTCTTCAGCCGGCAGCTCCGTCTTCCCAGAAGTTTGACCGTGAGCTTTTCAGTCTCTATCTGGTTGCCGCCATTTTCGTTTTCTTCTAGAATTTCACAGCATTCATTGACCACAACCCCCTCGTATACGTGATGGTCAAAATATCAGACCCCTGGTCTGCATGGTAGCAATGCCACCTGGCTTACATATCAGAGCTCACAACTGACATCAAGGGGAAAAATAATGCCGTGGCTGATTGCCTCTCATTGCCAGCTGTTGAGGCCGTACACATAGGGGTTGACTATGCTGGCATGGCAGCCGACCAAGCTGCTGACCCAGAGGTCCAGACTTACTGAACTGCAGTCACGGGCTTGCAGATGGCTGATATTACGAAGGGTAATTGATAAGTTCGTGGCCTAAGGTAGAAGGAATCAATTTTAGAAAACCTAGCACATTTATTTTTCAACGTAGTCCTCTCTTACATTTTACACACACAGTTCAGCAGTCATGGAGCATACGGATCTTGGACCTCCAGAAAGTGCCCACAGCAGGGGTGATTGATAAGTCAGAGGCCTAAGGTAGAAGGAGATGAGTTATACAGCTCTCGTTACGTGCACACACAGTTCAACTCTTTGAGTGATTATGCAGAAAGTTTGAAGTTAATAACTTGAAATTAATCATAGCAGGAGTGATTGAAAAGTCCGTGGCCTAAGGTAGAAGGAGATGAGTTATTAAATTAATGTTCCTTAAAGGCTGCTCTGAGGGCTTCCCTGACGGATGAGTGTTGGCATGATCGTCTCCTGTGGGTCCTGCTGGGGCTCAGAACGGCTCTAAAAGAGGGCCTGCAGTCCACCGCATCTGAGTTGTTATATGGGCACCAGGTGATTTTATTCCCAACGCCACGACCACCTAGTCGGCGTCTCAGCTGTGTTCTACCCTCCTCGGTAAACCCAATTCCTTTTCCCCAATTCCTACTTCCCATCATGGCATACAGCTGACTCGGGTTTCTGATGACCTGCTTGTTTTCATCCACCGTGATGCACACCAACGTCCCCTTACAAAGCCCCTGTTCCATGTTTTGGATGGAGACAAAAGACTTTTCTCATAGTTAAGAAACATAGAAACATAGAAACATAGAAAATAGGTACAGCAGTAGGCCATTCGGCCCTTCGAGTCTGCACCGCCATTCATTATGATCATGGCTGATCATCCAACTCAGAACCCCGCCCCAGCCTACCCTCCATACCCCTTGACCCCCGTAGCCACAAGGGCCATATCTAACTCCCTCTTAAATATAGCCAATGAACTGGCCTCAACTGTTTCCTGTGGCAGAGAATTCCACAGATTCACCACTCTCTGTGTGAAGAAGTTTTTCCTAATCTCGGTCCTAAAAGGCTTCCCCTCTATCCTCAAACTGTGGCCCCTCATTCTGGACTTCCCCAACATCGGGAATAATCTTCCTGCATCTAGCCTGTCCAATCCCTTTAGGATCTTATACGTTTCAATCAGATCCCCCCTCAATCTTCTAAATTGCAACGAAGAAGGGGTAAACCTAAATGTGTTTTGATAGATCGCCCTAACCTGGCCTACCTGCAGAGGGTTCTGCTATCTCAGCCCTGCCGTCACGACATGACCGTGAGCATGTCAACACACCTCTGGACAAACCAAAGGCACCTTCTCTTCCTCCACCCATGGAACACAGGACCCGAGCCGGGTGGCTTTTCCAAGCTCCACACAGGCCCACAATGCCAGTTTTAGTGAATTCTGGGGGGTGGGTGGGGTGTCTGTATAGGGTAATGTAATTGGTGGAAACATATATAATTCACTACCTCTGCCGTTGAGTTGGGGGTTCACTTTAAGAGGCTGGTGTGACGTGATGATGTAATTATGTAAAGGACTTTTACCACACTTTATGTTTAGTTTTTTGGAGCGCAATAAATGTGTTGTTACAGGTTTTCTTAAACATAAAATGTCCCACATCATTTTATCTGCGAAAAGCTGCAGCAGCAATACCTTCACCATGATGATTCTAAACACGCTGCTCTAACTTACTCTGCTCCCTGTACGCTCATGACTGTATGACCAAATTCTGCACAAATTCCATCTACAAGTTTGCAGATGATACCACTGTTATGGACCATTGCTCAAATAATTGGGAGTCAGAGAACAGGAAGGAGATTGATAACCTAGCAAACTAGTGTCCTGGAAATAACCTTTCCCTCCCTCAATGTCATCAAAACAAAAAAGGTTGCCATTGACTTTGGGGGAGGGGCTGGTGTGCATGTTTCTGTTTTCAGTAGAGCTGCTGAGATCAAGTGCGTTGAAATTTTCAAGTTCCTTGGAGTGAACGTCACCAATAGCTTCTCCTGGCCTAACAATTTTAATACCATGGCCAGGAAAGCTCACCAGTGCTTCCACTTCCTCAGGAGCATAAAGATATTTGCCCTGCCCTTTTTCATCATTTTTATTAATTCGGCATTGAAGGCATTGTGTGAAGATGCTTGGTATGGCAACTACTCTGCCCATGACTGCAAGGAACTGCGGAGAGTTGTGGACATCACTTAACACAGCATGGAAAATAACCTCTTTACAGACTTCTCACGCCATGGTATAGTAGCCAACATAATCAAAAATCTCACCAACCCTGGACATTCTCTCTTCTTCTCCTCCCATCAAACAGAAAACGTACCACCAGACTCAAGGATAGCTTCTATCCCAGTGTTGTAAGACTACTGAATAGCTCCTAGTATGATAAGACAGACCTGACAATCTACCTTGTTATGACCTTGTACCTTGCTGTCCACTGGTATTGTACTTTCTCTGTACTGTAACACCATTCTGCACTTTTATTGTTTTATCTTGTTCTCCTCAATGCACACTGTAATGAGCAACACACACGAAATGCTGGAGGATCTCAGCAGGTCAGCCAGCATCTATGGAAAAAAGTACAGTCGACTTTTCGGGCCAAGATCCTTCGGCAGGACTTTTTTCCATAGATACTGCCTGGCCTGCTGAGTTCCTCCAGCATTTTGCATGGGTTTCCAGCATCTGCAGATTTTTTTCTTGCTTGCACAGTGTAATGATTTGATCTGTGTGAATGGTATGCGAGCCAAGTTCTTGACCATATCAAGAATAATGAAACAATATACCAGTTTACCAATTTATTGGCCCTCTGATTTATCATCTTGCTGCCTGCAGAAGTGTTCAGTCAATTCCTGCAAGCAGCCATGTTGAGAAGAGTTATGTTGAGAAGAGTTAGCAATCCTTGCCTTTAATATAGTGATTATCCTTAAATTTTGGGTGCTCACTAACTCAGATTTTAAAAGTTGTCACTGCCACAATTGGTCTGTGGGAAGCTTCTTTTGATCCTGGTAATTGAGCCAGAATATTTGTCCACTGGAGTGGACCCAATCAAAAATTGCTAACCTGTCATGATTGTGATTGGTTTTCAAGTCCTTACCTATGCTATTCTCTAGATCTTTTTTACATCAGAAATATTCACAGATTGCTTACAACACAGGAGAACATTTGGTGTGTGGTGTCTGTATCTGCTCCCTACCAGAATGACTTGCTGACCTGGCTCTTCGTTTTATACTCTTGCAAGTTTTTCTTCATATATTTATTAAATTCCTCCTTGAAGGCCACAGTGGAACCTGTCTCCACCAAATGTGGATAGTACATTCCAGATGCTGTAACAGAAAGCATTCCCAATCCTCTTCTTCTTAAAACTATGACTGCCACTTCTCTGCCTAGCAAAGGAAACAGTATTCTGGTATCCACACATTCCAGACCTCTTGTTACAGACTTCTATCAAATTTCACTCCTAGTCTTCCCATCTAAAGAAAACCACTACAGCCTCTCTAATCTTTCCACATAAGTGCAACTATTCTCATAAATTCAGGAACTATCCTCATTAGTCCTTCCAATGGCAACACCCTCACTTTATTCCTGCAATGCAGTGACCAAAATTGAAAACAATACTCCAGTTGAGACTAGACATGTGTCTGATAACCCATTGCTTTCGTACTCTATTCCTCTGCAGGTAAAGACCAAACTTTGTATGTCTTTTTTCAAGCTGCTCTGCTAACTTTATGGTTTGTGCACACATATTCCCAGATTTCAATGCTTCTGCACTCCTTTTAACACAGTATACCTAATTCTACATTGTCTTTTATTCATCCTACCAATTGCATCATCTTGCATTTTTCTGCATTAAACTTTTTCTACCTTGCATTTGCCCATTCCACCAGTCTTTATATACTGGAATGTATCACCATCCTTCTTACAGCTGAAACTTCTGCCAAATTTTGTGTCATCTGTAGATGTAGGAACTGTGCCTTGCACCGCCAAGTTTAGGTCATTAATATGAAATGTGCCTTGGCTGAAGATTTTATTTTACATTGCCAGCAGCATATTGTAATTGTAACTGCAGCAAACAACTGAAACTCAGATCATTGATATCTGACATCCTAATATTTGCAGGTTATCATTAAGGTCACACACCAGAACCGGTAAAGGATTGGTCAAATATTCTAAACTGCAGATGCGGAAAATACTGCGATAAGAGAAAGGAAAAAATGCTAGAAACACTCAGCAAGTCAGGCAGAATTTGTGGGAACAGCAGCAGTTGGTGAAGGATGTTGACCTGAATGATTAACTTGTTTCCATTTCTGCATATGTTGTCTGATCTATTGAGTGAATACAATGTCTTCTGTATTTTATTCCTGTGTGGAAGCATGAAGTGTTAGCCAAGAAGATATATGATCCATAAATCAGTGATTGAGGGATAAATACTGTCTGTGGAATTTTACAAAATTGTGCTTGAAAACTATGCAGCCTTGTTAATTTTCTGTGGGATTTCCCTTAATTTTACAAATATTTTTTGATCACGTATGTAATAGGTTATTTTTGAAAATAATTCTCTGATCAGCTGTTTAGAGTTTAAAAAGAGTGGGTATAAGTAAATAGGAAGTTTTGAAAACTGTTCAATCTGACTTTATAAAATACTTCACAGTGAAATGCACTCTGCATAGAAATGAGCAAATGTGAAGGATTTTCAAGAATTTTCTGCTATTCCTCTCCCTTGTGGCCATGGAGTGAGTGAAATCATTTGACCTAAGTTAAACTACAGTATGCTTAGTCATGCTTGTCATCTGTTATCATTTCTTGAGTTAATTGTGTCAACGCTTGGAAAATTGTAGGTCTAATAATATCTGCATTGAGAGAAACTTTAATTCTGTTTCTTTCTCTTAGCTGTCTCCTAAAGTTACCAACTGATCCATATTGATAGAACATAGAACATAGAATAGTACAGCACAGTACAGGCCCTTCGGCCCACAATGTTGTGCCGACCCTCAAACCCTGCCTCCCATATAAGCCCCCACCTTAAATTCCTCCATATACCTGTCCAGTACTCTCTTAATCTTCACCAGATGATCTGATTGCTAGCTCTGCAAGGGCAAAAGCTGGCATTTTGGACATTTTTTCCCATTCCTTAATTTAGTTATCTAAACAAAAGGCTTTTTTTCCCCAATGCAGTGAAAGCAAAGGAGTTTAAATTTGATTTTGCTTTGAAGAGATATTTTATGTGGTTGCACATTATCCATATTCACTCCAAAATGGACATTTTGAATGTGTTTATTAATTATTAGGGATTGGGGAGAGGGGAAAGAAGTTGCTCATGACTCTATGTTCTTTTTTGCCCAATTCCCTGTGTATTCTGCTTTCAAATAGACGTAACTCAGGCCTAGGTGACTTTTTAGCCTTGCCATATATACACATCAAATATACTTGTTCCTAAATAAAAATCACCCTTCTATTTCTGCAATAAAGTTATGAAATCTGCTATTAGATGTTACATTGTTCCCGGCCTTACAGATAATCCAATATATTTTTTGCACAGTTGTTGCACTCCAGGCCTGCCTTGTATCTTTTGCATTTCAAGACCATAAGAGCATAAGATATAGGAGCAGAATTAGGCCATTTGCCCTAACATGTCTTCTCCACCATTTCATCATGACTGATCCATTTCCCCCTCAGCCCTGTTCTTCTCCTTTCTCCTCATAACCCTTCATGCCCTGTCTAATCAAGACCCTATCACCCTCCACCTTAAATATGACCAATGACTGGACCTTCACAGGCACCTGTGGCAATGTATTCCACAGACTCATCACTCTCTGGCTAAAGAAATACCTCCCTATCACCATTCTAAATGAATGTCCCTCTATTTTGAGGCTGCGCCCTCTCATCCTAGACTCCCCCACCATAGGAAACATCCTCTCCACTTCTGCTCTATCGAGTCCTTTCCACATTCGATAGAGTTCAGATAGTCATACTCATAGAAAAAGTACAGCACAGAAACAGGCCCCAGAGCCCATGTGGTCCATGCTGCACCGTTAAAACTGCATACTCCCATCGACCATAGTCCTCCATATCCCTACCATCCATGCACCTATGCAAACTTCTCTTAAATGTTTCATTTCTCTTAGGTTATATTTCATTGCTTTTAGCATCCAAATTTAAATATTCATATTAACATCATACATTATTCACATATCATCAACTGGTCTTTTGCACTTTTTGCTCTTTCTTTCCAACCAACAATAAAACTATCTCTAATGATATGCAATTGGAATGAGAGGTCAGAGCTCTGAAATGATCACTGTTTTTTTACAGTCACCTGGTGCTGCCTGAGCTGCTAAATGTTTTCTAAGTGTTCTCTGCTCTTATTACAAATTTGTAGCACGCACAGGGGTTTAAATCAGAAGAAGATTGACATTTGGTTCAGAAGCTGAATTTTGGCAAGTGATGGGTAGTCATGCCCTGCAAGGGTTTTGAGAGGCTGTAGGTAGAATGATAGAATGAGAATAGAATCAACTTAAAGAAATCTTTGAAGTTCAGAAATAGATGGTACATTTTTAAACTTTTGCATGATTATGTAAAAAGGACAGCTCCTTCGTTAAGTCAGTGAAAGTAAATCTGTGACAGAGTTTATACTTTTATGCTCTAGATTCCAGAGTAAATTAATATGGAGTAAATCTATATTTTACTGAACATCATATAAACACTAGACATTCTAGATTTAACAAAGTAAATAGATCTTGCTTCTCTGTACATTGTTATATGTTGATGAAATTGTTTTTGTTTTTCATAGGACTTTTAATTTCTTGCTTGCAATTATCAGCAATGCAAATAACAGTTTTTGATCATGATTATGAAAACTTTCAATTTTATTGAAATAGCTCTAAAATGAATATTTAGATTGGACTTATGATGCTGTTTTCTCTTCTCAGTTTTGCCTACTACACAGTTGTGCTGAGAGCTGTCAAGTGATTAGGCTAAACTATTTTTAGTTTCCACTGCATCCACAATATCAAAAATCATACATTATAACTTGCAAAGGAATCTATGCCTTTTTTTAACTTCAGTGGATTTCTAGTCTTCAATCCTTTGTTAATCAGTTGTTTCTAAATATCACGGAAGTACTCTTCTTGCACTGGGGAGTTTCTCAGCAAGCTGTTACTGGAATAGCAAATAATTCTGATAATTTAAATATGAAAGTTAGCATTTTGGTATTTTGCTGCATTATTAGTTATCGTAATTTTATATGCAAATAAAAATTAGAATATACAGTGTATATATATATAGAGAGAGAGAGAGGGAGGGAGAACTATATGTAACAATTTGACAATACTATTGCAGCTCTTAAAGCTGCTTGCTTTCCTGTGTTTCCTTTTAAGAAATAAAAAGAAAGCAACATTTTAAATTTCAATCCTTTGCAATGTAGGTTATGACCAATTTATAATTAGTCTCTCTTCTGTACTGGAATCTGCACTAAAAATATCTATCTTTAAGGAGACTTAATTTAATTCTGGAGCATCGCAATCAATCAAATGGGAAAATTTAATTCATCTAATGGTACATACTGTAAATAGAATGGCACTAATGTTCTAGATTAGACAAACTTTTTTTAACTGTGACCTAAGACTGTTCAATCAAATGAAATAAAACAATCTGCTTAGGGTGTTAGCTGTATTGATATGTTTAAAGATAATCTTGAATGTCTTTAATGGGCTAAATAAGAACAAACTGTTTTTGGTGACAAATGTATTAGTAAACAGAAAACAATTAACAAGTTGATTGCAAAAGGGGGAAAAGGAACATGGCTTCTGAAATCAGTGAGTTGTGCTGATGTGGAAAGCTCTGCTTGGAGGTGGGGGGGGTGAAAAGGAAGATTCTGTAGTAGCTTTCAAAAAAGAATTGGGTAAGGGTTGAAGGATTCTTTTTATAGGTCTATGGTGATAGGGACAGCCTGTGGGATAACTAAATGGCTCTTTCAAAGATGGTGGATAAATCCACTTTCAGTGCTGCATCATTACATAATGCTGTAATTCTACAGGTTTTTCATAGTAAACTTACTCAACGGTGATGCAACTTGAGCTGACAGAATGATGTGTAAATGAAACTGTTATGTTGCCCTTGATTTTGAAGAAGAAATGACAGTGAAACTAATGGTATTTGCCATCATTCCTTTGTGAATCTAGTAGCAATCTTGGGATATCAGAAGTATTACAGTGATTCACAAAGGCAACCTATAATCACCACTGCAATGTAGGCAGGGATCAATTATAAATGCTGTTCTTGACAGTGAATACAATATTACCAAGCAGACATGGTCAAATATAGAATTCCTGAAGTTCTTTTCAAGAACTGGTCATGATTGATGTTGAAATGATGAAAGAGAGTTGCTGCACAAGTAATTTGTTACTCCCAGAACAATTGTGCCTGACATTTTGGAGCAGGTCTCCAGTGACACAAGCAATGTGTCTATTTTAAACATGTATTATGAACAAAGTGGATGAGCTTAGAGCGTGAATCAGCACTTGGAGCTATGATGCTGTAGTCATTACAGAGACTTGAATGGTGTAGGGGCAGGAATGGCTACTTCAAGTGTCAGGCTTTAGATGTTTCAGAAGGGACAGGGAGGGAGGCAAAAGAGGTGGAGGTGTGGCACTGTTGATCAGAGATAGTGTCACAGCTGCAGAAAAGAAGAAAGTCATGGACAGGTTGTCTACGGAGTCTCTGTGGGTGGAAGTTAGGAATAGCAAGGGGTCAATAACTCTACTGGGTGTTTTTTATAGACCACCCAATAGTAACAGGGACATTGAGGAAAAGATAGGGAGACAGATTCTGCAAAGGTGTAACAATAATAGGGTTGTTGTAGTGGGAGATTTTAATTTCCCAAATATAGATTGGCATCTCCTTAGAATGAGGGGTTTAGATGGGGTGGAGTTTGTTAGGTGTGTGCAGGAAGGTTTCTTGACACAATATGTAGAAAAGTCTACAAGAGGAGAGGCTGTACTTGATCTGATATTGAGAAATGAACTTGGTCAGGTGTCAGATCTCTCAGTAGGAGAGCATTTTGGAGATAGTGATCATAATTCTATTTCCTTTACCATAGCATTGGAGAGAGATAGGAACAGACAAGTCAGAGAAATGTTTAATTGGAGTAAGGGGAAATATGAGGCTATCAGGCAGGAACTCGGAAGCATAAATTAGAAACAGGTGTTCTCAGGGAAATGTATGGAAGAAATGTAGCAAATGTTCAGGGGATATTTGCGTGAGGTTCTGCATAGGTACGTTCCAATGAGACAGGGAAAGGATGGTAGGGTACAGGAACCGTGGTGTACAAAGGCTGTTGTAAATTTAGTCAAGAAGAAAAGAAGAGCTTACGAATGGTTCCAAAAACCAGGGAATGATAAAGATCTAGAAGATTATAAAGCTAGCAGGAAGGAGCTTAAGAATGAAATTAGGAGAGCCAGAAGGGGCCATGAGAAGGCCTTGGCGGAAAGGATTAAGGAAAACCCCAAGGCATTCTACAAGTATGTGGAAAGCAAGAGGATAGGACATGAGAGAATAAGACCAATTAAGTGTGACAGTGGAAAAGAGTGTATGGAACCGGAGGAGATAGCTAAGGTACTTAATGAATACTTTACTTAAGTATTCACTACGGAAAAGGATCTTGGCGATTGTAGGGATGATTTGCAGCAGACTGAAAAGCTTGAGCATGTAGGTATTAAGGAAGAGAATGTGCTGAAGCTTTTGGAAAGCATCAAGTTGGAAAAGCCACCGGAACCAGATGGGATGTACCCCAGGCTACGGTGGGAAGCGAGGGAGGAGATTGCTGAGCCTCTAGCAATGATCTTTGTGTTATCAATGAGGACAGGAGAGGTTCCAGAGGATTGGAGCGTTGCAGATGTTGTTCCCTTATTTAAGAAAAGGAGGAGAGATAGCCCAGGAAATTATAGACCAGTGAGTCTTACTTCAGTGGTTGGTAAGCTGATGGAGAAGATCCTGAGAGACAGAATTTATGAACATTTGGAGAGGCATGATGTGATTAGGAATAGTCAGCATGGCTTTGTCAAAGGTAAGTCATGCCTTACAAGCCTGATTGAATTTTTTGAGTATGTGACTAAACACATTGATGAAGGTAGAGCAGTAGATGTAATGTATATGAATTTCAGCAAAGCATTTGATAAGGTACCCCATGCCAGGCTTATTGAGCAAGTAAGGAGGCATGGGATCCAAGAGGACATTGCTTTGTGGATCCAGAATTGGCTTGCCCACAGAAGGCAAAGAGTGGTTGTAGATGGGTCATATTCTGCATGGAGGTCAGTGACTAGTGGTGTGCCTCAGGGATCTGTTCTGGGACACCTACTGTTCATGATTTTTATAAAGGACCTGGATGAGGAAATGCAAGGATGGGTTAGTAAATCTGCTGATGACACAAAGGTTGGGATGTTGTGGATAGTGTGGAGGGCTGTCAAAGGTTACAGCGGGACATCGAAAGGATGCAAAACTGGGCTGAGAAGTGGCAGATGGAGTTCAACTCAGTTAAGTGTGAGGTGGTTCATTTTGGTTGGTTAAATATGATGGCAGAATATAACATTAATGGTAAGACTCTTTGCAGTGTGGAAGATCGGAGTCCACAGGACACTCAAAGCTGCTACGCAGGTTGACTCTGTGGTTAAGAAGGCATACAGCGCATTGGCCTTCATGAACTGTGGGATTGAGTTTAAGAGCCAAGAGGTAATGTTGCAGCTTTATAGGACCCTGGTCAGACCCCACTTGGAGTACTGTGCGCAGTTCTGGTTGCCTCACTATAGGAAGGATGTGAAAGCCATATAAAGGGTGCAGAGGAGACTTACAAGGATGTTGCCCGGATTGGGGCGCATGCCTTATGAAAATAGGTTCAGTGAATTTGGCCTTTTCTCCTTGGAGCGACAGAGGATGAGAGGTGACCTGATAGAGGTGTGCAAGATAATGAGAGGCATTGATCATGTAGATAGTCAGAGGCTTTTTCCCAGGGCCGAAATGGCTAGCACAAGAGGGTATAGTTTTAAGGTGCTTGGAAGTAGATACAGAGGAGATGTCAGGGGTAAATTTTTTACACAGGGAGTGGTGAGTGTGTGGAATGGGCTGCCGGCGGCGGTGGAGGAGGTGGAAACGATAGGGTTTTTTACGAGACTCCTGGATAGGTATATGGATCTTAGAAAAATAGAGGGCTATGGGTAAGCCTATGTAGTTCTAAGGTAAGGACATGTTTGGCACAGCTTTGTGGGCTGAAGGGCCTGTATTGTGCGGTAGGCTTTCTATGTTTCTATGTTTCTAGTGTTTCCCCACTGTCCTTCTGGACGGAGTTAGTCGACTGCCCCACTTTTGCACCTGCATGACACATTGTTGTCAAAAGCCGTGCTTCCAGAAAACAATCCTCTTGGCATTTTGTCCAGGTTTTCACTGGAAAGTTTGTTTAAAAAATATATATTTGTAGGTTTTAATCAAGGTCAGTACTGAGTGTTCACAAATTCCAAGACATTATTTCAAACTGGGCATAACAATTTTTAGGAGACACCAGACTGCTGAGATCTGGAGCAAAAGAACAAACTGCTAGGGGAACTTAACAGGTCAGGCAGCATCTGTAGAGACAGGGAGATATTCTCAACTATAATGGGCTGGGTTGATCAGACCCAACCTATTCAAAAGTCCAGGAGATGAAACTTAAACCTAATTTATTATCATAAAGCTGGAAAGCACAAATAATCCACACAAAACACTGCGTAGTAAGTCACAAAGGTTTCCGGGCTCATGGTTCTTAATCACCACTTGATTATTCCTACTGTCCGAGAAACTCTGTATTCCGACTCACCAGTGAAGCCACCCCTGGGTCCTAGGCACCAATAGCAATTCCCAGCTTAGGCAAAGTCCAAAGAACTGAGAGAAAGGCACACCAGTGAATATGACTTCCACAAGCATAGAGAGACAAGGACAGGCAAACATTTTGATCTTTTTGTTCTCATGCTATTAACTTAGCTTGGTTTTTTCCTTTCAAACAATTCCTGTCCTTTAACACTGTTCAGCATACCCTTATAAATCAATTAGACACTTTAACGGTCTCTCCTTATCCATCAGTCCACCAGTGTTTTGGACATAACATTCCTTTAGCTGTAAGAGAACATTAGTATTACATATAAGTGATAAGCCCAAATCCAAAAAATAATCCATCAAGCTGATTTGACAGACACTAAGAAAGAATCCATTAACCTAGCTCTCAAAGTGACTAATAGACATCCTCGTGTTAATGGTGCCTGAGACTAAGAAAGAAACCATGTGCTAAAAAGAAATATTATACATTAACAAACCTACAGTATTTACCTTGTACAGACATGTTGCATTCTGTGAGCTCACAAAGAGTTAAATTGTCGCTATGAACCGTTCAGATATCCATCCAACTTTTTACAAAGTTTAATACAACACATTGACCCAAAATATTGAATACTCCTGATGTAGATTCTTGAGGCCAAAATAGCAACCATCTCTTTGTCTCCACAGATGCCTGTCTGTTCTACTGAGTTCCTTCAGCTGTTTGTTTTAGCTAACAATCTTCCATAACGGCTAACACAGCGGTCTCCAACCACCGGGCCACAGACCGATACCGGGCCGCAAAGCATGTGCTACCGGGCCCTGAGGAAACGATATGAGTCAGCTGCACCTTTCCTCGTTCCCTGTCACGCCCACTGTTGAGCTTGAACGCACATGAGGTCATTACACACGTGTCATCCATGTCAGCGTGGGAAGAATATCAACTCAAGCTTGCAAATGACGGCGGGCTGAAAAGTATGTTTGACATAACATCTCTGCCAGCAGTCTGGATCAAAGTCAAGGCTAAGTATCCTGAGATAGCCACGAAAGCACCAAAAACGTTGCTTCCATTTCCAACATATCTCTGCAATGAATGCAACGAAAACTAAATTGCAGAATAGACTGGACATAAGGAACCCCGTTCGAGTATCGCTGTCTCCCATCACCCCTTGATAGGACCGTCTTGTTGCAGGGAAACAAGCCCAGGGCTCCCACTGATTCAGTGATATTGGTGTGTTGCAATGATTTTATATGTTCATACGGGGAAAATATGTGCTGTGTGTTTAATATCCAAACATTACTTAAAATATTATGATGCTATGGACTTATAAGTGACTTATAATTGACATATCACTATATTGACTTTAAACTAGAATGGTTGGGAGGTGGGAATCAAATTAAAGAGGCTAGGCGTGAGGAGGTTAGTTCACTACAGGGGGATGGGAACCAGTGCAGAGAGGCAGAGGGGTGTAAAGTGAGTGTAGAAACAAAAAGTACTATGGAGAAAAGTAAGAGTGGCAGGCCGACAAATCCAGGGCAAGCATTAAAAAGGGCCACTTTTCAGCATAATTGTATAAGGGCTAAGAGAGTTGTGAAAGAGCGCCTGAAGGTTTTGTGTGTCAGTGCAAGGAGCATTCGTAATAAGGTGGATGAATTGAAGTGCAGATTGTTATTAATGATTACGATATAGTTGGGATCACAGAGACATGGCCCCAGGGTGACCAGGGATGGGAGCTCAACGTTCAGGGATATTCAATAGTCAGGAGGGATAGACATGAAGGAAGGGGAGGTGGGGTGGCATTGCTGGTTAAAGAAGAGATTAACGCAATAGAAAGGAAGGACATAAGCCGGGAATTTGTGGAATCGATATGGGTAGAGCTGCGTAACACTAAGGGGCAGAAGACGCTGGTGGGAGTTGTGTACAGGCCACCTAACAGTAGTAGTGAGGTCGGAGATGGTATTAAACAGGAAATTAGAAATGTGTGCAATAAAGGAACAGCAGTTATAATGGGTGACTTCAATCTACATGTAGATTGGGTGAACCAAATTGGTAAAGGTGCTGAGGAAGAGGATTTCTTGGAATGTATGCGGGATGGTTTTTTGAACCAACATGTCAAGGAACCAACTAGAGAGCAGGCTATTCTGGACTGGGTTTTGAGCAATGAGGAAGGGTTAATTAGCAATCTTGTCATGAGAGGCCCCTTGGGTAAGAGTGACCATAATATGGTGGAATTCTTCATTAAGATGGAGAGTGACATAATTAATTCAGAAACAAAGATTCTGAACTTAAAGAGGGGTAACTTTGAAGGTATGAGACGTGAATTAGCTAAGATAGACTGGCAAATGACACTTAAAGGATTGACGGTAGATATGCAATGGCAAGCATTTAAAGGTTGCATGGATGAACTACAACAATTGTTCATCCCAGTTTGGCAAAAGAATAAATCAAGGAAGGTAGTGCACCCGTGGCTGACAAGAGAAATTAGGGATAGTATCAATTCCAAAGAAGAAGCATACAAATTAGCCAGAGAAAGTGGCTCACCTGAGGACTGGGAGAAATTCAGAGTTCAGCAGAGGAGGACAAAGGGCTTAATTAGGAAGGGGAAAAAAGATTATGAGAGAAAACTGGCAGGAAACATAAAAACGGACTGTAAAAGCTTTTATAGATATGTAAAAAGGAAAAGACTGGTAAAGACAAATGTAGGTCCCCTGCAGACAGAAACAGGTGAATTGATTATGGGGAGCAAGGACATGGCAGACCAATTGAATAATTACTTTGGTTCTGTCTTCACTAAGGAGGACATAAATAATCTTCCAGAAATAGTAGGGGACAGAGGGTGCAGTGAGATGGAGGAACTGAGCGAAATACATGTTAGTAGGGAAGTGGTGTTAGGTAAATTGAAGGGATTGAAGGCAGATAAATCCCCAGGGCCAGATGGTCTGCATCCCAGGGTGCTTAAGGAAGTAGCCCAAGAAATAGTGGATGCATTAGTGATAATTTTTCAAAACTCGTTAGATTCTGGACTAGTTCCTGAGGATTGGAGGGTGGCTAATGTAACCCCGCTTTTTAAAAAAGGAGGGAGAGAGAAACCGGGGAATTATTGACCGGTTAGCCTAACGTCGGTGGTGGGGAAACTGCTGGAGTCAGTTATCAAGGATGTGATAACAGCCCATTTGGAAAGCGGTGAAATGATCGGACAAAGTCAGCATGGATTTGTGAAAGGAAAATCATGTCTGACGAATCTCATAGAATTTTTTGAGGATGTAACTAGTAGAGTGGATAGGGGAGAACCAGTGGATGTGGTATATTTGGATTTTCAGAAGGCTTTTGACAAGGTCCCACACAGGAGATTAGTGTGCAAACTTAAAGCACACGGTATTGGGGTAAGGTATTGGTGTGGGTGGAGAGTTGGTTAGTAGACAGGAAGCAAAGAGTGGGAATAAACGGGACCTTTTCAGAATGGCAGGCGGTGACTAGTGGGGTACCGCAAGGCTCAGTGCTGGGACCCCAGTTGTTTACAATCTATATTAATGACTTGGATGAGGGAATTAAATGCAGCATCTCCAAGTTTGCAGATGACTCGAAGCTGGGTGGCACTGTTAGCTGTGAGGAGGATGCTAAGAGGATGCAGGGTGACTTGGATAGGTTGGGTGAGTGGGCAAATTCATGGCAGATGCAATTTAATGTGGATAAATGTGAAGTTATCCACTTTGGTGGCAAAAATAGGAAAACGGATTATTATCTGAATGGTGGCCGATTAGGAAAAGGGGAGGTGCAACGAGACCTGGGTGTCATTATACACCAGTCATTGAAAGTGGGCATGCAGGTACAGCAGGTGGTGAAAAAGGCGAATGGTATGCTGGCATTTATAGCGAGAGGATTCGAGTACAGGAGCAGGGAGGTACTACTGCAGTTGTACAAGGCCTTGGTGAGACCACACCTGGAGTATTGTGTGCAGTTTTGGTCCCCTAATCTGAGGAAAGACATCCTTGCCATAGAGGGAGTACAAAGAAGGTTCACCAGATTGATTCCTGGGATTGATTCATATGAAGAAAGACTGGATGAACTGGGCTTGTACTCGTTGGAATTTAGAAGATTGAGGGGGGATCTGATTGAAACGTATAAAATCCTAAAGGGATTGGACAGGCTAGATGCAGGAAGATTGTTCCCGATGTTGGGGAAGTCCAGAATGAGGGGTCACAGTTTGAGGATAAAGGGGAAGCCTTTTAGAACCGAGATTAGGAAAAACTTCTTCACACAGAGAGTGGTGAATCTGTGGAATTCCCTGCCACAGGAAACAGTTGAGGCCAGTTCATTGGCTATATTTAAGAGGGAGTTAGATATGGCCCTTGTGGCTACGGGGGTCAGGGGGTATGGAGGGAAGGCTGGGGCGGGGTTCTGAGTTGGATGATCAGCCATGATCATAATAAATGGCGGTGCAGGCTCGAAGGGCCAAATGGCCTACTCCTGCACCTATTTTCTATGTTTCTATGTTTCTATATTCATGCGAGGAAAATGTGTGTTTAATATTAAATTTGTTAGATAAACCCTTTTAGAAACGAAATTGAGTGTATTAGCCACTTACCACCTATATTCTGGTCATGATTAACAACCCCCCCCGAACAGAATCGCCAAAACGATTTGTAGAAAAAAATCGGCACGTACACGCATGTGCACTGGTGCCCGCGCAAGGCTTCATGGTCATGGTAGTCTTTCTCGGGGTAAATGCAACGTATTTGACTGCTACTCTTGTCCGTTGGCAACCCTACCCCTGACCCCCCACCCCCGGTCGGCTGGTCCACAAGAATATTGTCAGTAATAAACCGGTCCGCGGAACAAAAGAGGTTGGGGACCCCTGGGCTAACAGAAAGCAATGGATAACCTTTCAGTAGTCAGTATGTGAGTATTGAAGAGAAGGAAAATACCTCCAGTGGCTTCTGATGCAGTTTCTTTCTCCTGAGCTTGAAAGAACCCAGCCTCTTCACATTGCTACATGTAGCGCTTCTCTTTATTAAATAATGCTTTGCTACGACTGCATACTAACAAAATGCTTAAAATTTAGGTAAGAGACAAAACAACAAAGCGCTGGAAGCAATAAGCAGGTCAGACGGTATTTTTGGAATGAAAGGTCTCTTTCTACAAACACTGGCTGATCTGCTGAATGTTTCCAGAATTTTCTGTTTTATTTAGGGCTTTCCAATGTCTGTAGTTGGTTGATTTTTCAGTTTAGCATGGAGCATCTTGTTTAGATTAGAACTGTACTGTTCCGGAGGACTGAAATCCTAGGAAATTTGGCAAATTGGATCCAAAAATGACGTGGCAATAGGAGGTGAATTGTGATAGTAGAGAGATGTTCCAATGATTTGAAGCCTGTGGCTGGTGGTATACTACAGTGACTGGTACTGGTACTTGTATTTATGTGCTAGTATGAATGTAGGGCAAAAATTCAAAGATGACTCAAATATTTGTGGTTTTTACAATAAAGAAGTGAATAATCTTATGTCACAGGATCATATTAATTAGCAGTACAATGGCAGTGCAATGAAATGCAGCACAACACATTTTAAAGGACTGATAAGGGTAAGATATATATGTATATGATAAATGGGAGGTCCCCTAGGGAATATTGAGTAACAGAGAATCCTTGGTATGTAGATCTAAATATTGCTGAAGGTAGCAGCACAGGTAGATAAGATAGCAAAGAGAACATTTCAGATATATGTTCTCATTAACTAAATAGCAAACATAAGAGCAGGAAGATTATGGTGCACATTTATAAAGTATCAGTCAGGTCACAGTAGTAACATTGTGTGCAGTTTTGGTTGCCACACTGATAGGGAAGATGTAATTGCACTGTGGAGAGTTCAAAAGAGACTTGTCAGGATGTTGACTGGCACAGTGAGTTCAGTTTGTGGGGTTTGTTTTTCTTGGAGTGGAGAAGGCCAAGGAGGACCTGACAGTAATGCAAAATTATGAAAGGCAGAGATCGGACAGAAAGTTGAAAAAAATCCTCAAAATGATGTCTATTAAAAAGGGGTTGCATGTTTCTTTTAAAATGCATCAGAGATAAGTGATCATGACAAATGTAAAATAATCCAATGATAAATTTATTTAATAGTTATAAATTATCAGAAAAAACATATTTTAAAATTTGAATCTCCTTTCTATGTAAGCAGACATGGAGATTGCTTAATATATTATAACAATTATTCCTCAAAAATATAAATAATAAATAAATATTTAAATAAATAAATTGCTCCAAGTGGAGCATTCAGTAAATATCTGATATAAATAGTACAAAAGAAAAGTTAAGGGAACACAATGGTTCTACTGGATGGAAAATTTATATATTTTTTCGCAGCTACTCTTCAGTTTGATGCAGATAGTTCATCACTCTGTTGAATGTGATAGTACGCAATTTGAAGGCCTGTAGGATTTTGCACAAAGCCATCCTCTGGGGAAAATCAATGACATCTTTTTCTTCTTCATCTGTTGTTGAACCACCTTCAAGATAAACATCTTCGTAGGTGGAATCTGAATTAAGAGCCTATGGAAAAATATACTACAATTGGGAAACTGATTTTGTATCATAAGTAGTTAATTGATTAGGAGTAGATCAGCATATTTAAGTAAACAAAGTAAATCTGAAAAGAAAATTAGCTGAGTGTTTTGCTTTTAGCAAATCCAATAGTCAGAAAACAACAAAACTCAAGTTGTACTGTACATAATAATAAATTCATATTTATATCTTTAATTAAACTGAACTTGCCAAAACCCAATGATTAGTAAGTTCAGGTGTATTAGGAAATTAAATGACTAAACTCATATAAAATAAAATAGAAAATAGATACAGGATTAAAGAGGAGAATGAGATTGGACAGAAGTCTGAAAAGATGTGAACTGTAATGGATCAAAGGAATGAAGCAAACAATATTTTAGAAGTTATATGAACTCCACATACGAAAAACTTTCAAACTTTACTGATTAAAAAATAATTCTGAACACAAGAGATTCTACAGGTGCTGGAAATCTAGAGCAACACACACAAACTGCAAGTCAGCTAGAATGAATGAAACTTATGCTACGGAAATGAATAAAAAGTCACCATTTCAGGCCAAGATCCTTCCTCAGGACAACCCTAGGAACCCCTAGATCTGTGGAAAGAAAAACAGAGTTGGTATTTCAAGTAAAAGACCCTTTACTTGAACTGGGAAACAGATTTTCTCTCTTTTCCAGTTCAGACAAAGGGTATTTGGCCTGAAATGCTAACTCTGTTGCTCTTTCCACAGATGTTGCTTGACCTATTGAATATTTTCAGCGTTTTGTTTTTGCTTCAGATTTCTAGTATCTGCAGATTTTTTATAAATTTTCATAATCTTTCCTGGACCCTGTCAACCTCATGTGTCCAAATTATTGTAATTGTTTTAAAAATCTACATTTAGCATGTCCTTGTATATGCAATGGAACTATAGCATTCATCTGCTTGGCTAAATTTATTAGTCTTTGGAAGTTCTTGCGGCCTCCCTGGACAGACAATGACATCAGCAAATGCACAGACAAATGTGAAACAAAGAAAGGTAATGGCAGTAATAATCCATGCATATTGAACTTTGTAGAAAATTACATTTTTATGTGTACAAGCTTATGCAGCTTGAGTCTTGATATTATTCAGCTCTGTGACACCTTGTGTTCATGTTCAGACTCATGTAAGGGTTGTAAAATTACTTATAGAGTGGTGACTGAAATTATTCCAGAAGGCAGAACCTTAGATGGCTGATAGAAAGCCCAACAATTTTAATGAGAAGCACAAGGAAGATTGAATCGAAAGGGATGGTAGATTGCGGGGGAGAAGATATGGAACTGGGAGAGGTTATAGATGTTGCAAGGAGTGAATTTGATGAGGGATTTAAATTAATTTAAGATTTATATTTAAAGAAATTGGCAAACTAAATAATGCAGATCAGTAAAATGGGTAAACTAAATTAGTTTCAGAACACAATATGGACTGTATGATACTGTCTAAGTTGATGTTTAAGGGAAATGGAGAGTGCAACTCTGCTCAATATATGACTATGAAGCATTAGATAAAAATATAAGAAAAAGCATAACTTAGACATACAGCAGAGAGACAGCTGAGACAACTCATGTTATTGAAACAAAACCATGTGGTCTGTGCATTGGAGAGAACGGAAGCTTAAATCAGAATTAAACAGAACATAGAGCTTACAAATGGTCTCGTCAGACTGAAAAGTAGCAGATATCATATATCCTCCTTCATCTGAGGCCCGTCAGGTCACAACACTTCAAGTACAGGCAGAGTATTTAGAACTCCCATCAGCGCCAGATTTAAAAAAAAGTTTTTGTCTCTCCTATAATCATTCAGCCAATTATTTTAAATCTATGCTCCCTGATTCTTTTCAATGAAATAGATCCTTTTTATTTATTCTTTCCAGGCCCCTCATAATTTTATACATCTCAATTGTCTCTCCTTGGCCTCTACTTTCCCAACAAAATCAAGCCTGAATAATGTCATTTTTCCTTATAACCAATATTTTCTAGATTTGGCATGGTTTCCATAAATCATCCCTATGCCTCTTATAATGCAATCTTTTTTTCCTGTAATATGGTCGCTAATACTCTATACTTAATGTTTAAGTTGTAGCTTAACTTATCATGAGCCTTTGGGGTGTGGACCTGAATTTGTTAATTGGTGTCTTATCCAGAATCTTTAAATCCTGTGCTGTTTAATCTTTTCAGGATTATTTTGACTAGCACAGGTTTCCCCACGTACAGTGATTACTTAAAGTGGGCTCCTGATTCACGCTTATTGCAGGGTCCTTGTTTGAGAATGATACATCTCACAGTATCACCTAGTCAAGCCACCAATGTTCTGCTGGAATTTCTATGAATGAACTCTTGTTTTTTTCTCTACATGGGAGACTGCCATTCCTCTGCACTGAGTTCACTCATCTGTCAGCACACACTGTGACATAACTAGTATTGACTATAGTTCTAGTAGTCTGATATTGTGTTTAATGCCTTGACTAAAAGTGGATCATATAGCTTTTTAACCATATTAATGGTATGATGTATTATCTTTAATGATTAATGTACAAAAACTCCAGGGCTTCTTTATTTTCAACATTCAATATTCCTACATCTATTTATATTCATTTTTCTATGGTACTTTCTCATTACTTTATACTTTTCTGGATTAAATTCCCTTTCCCTTTGATCAAACCATGAAAGTCCCACTGCAATCAAAAGCTTTCCTCCTCATTGTCAACCACAGCCAATTTTGTACAATTAGCAAAATTTGATCCTGTCTCGTACCTTTCAAGCTTAATCATTGGAATATGTTAGAGAACACTGAGGATTGAGGACTATGGAATCCAACTGATAACAGATCTCTAGTCACATAAATTACCCTTTACTTTCTACCAACAATGAATTTTATTTTTCAGTTTAACTCCCTTTTTTGACTTTTTGAACTAGTCAGCCATGTGGGACCATATCAAAAACTAAACACCATGCAGATGACACAATGCACAACTCTACTGACCCCAAGCTTACCTCAAAAAAGAATCAATCATATATGTCAGATAATATCTTCCTATAAAATCATGTTAGTACATATTTCCATTGAAAATTAAGACATACTATTTCTTAGAATAGGCTCTAATAATTTTCCTCACTATTCAACTAACTGGCTTATTTATACCTTTCTCTCTGTTTAAACAACATTAAATGTTCGAGTACAATGTTACCAACCAATGTTTTCCAACCATTTGGAATCTCTCCTGTAGCTAAAGAGTTCTAGAAAATTGCTGTCAGAACCTCAGCAATAGTTTTTCATGCTTCTTTTAACAGTCTGGGGGAAAAATAACTCAAATGGACCTGCTGATAATTTCTACTTTCAGAGATGCTACACTTCCTACTTTCAACTTTATCATGTCTATCCCATCCAGTGTTTTCACTTACTATTATCATCCCATCCAGTATTTTAGTGAAAGTACAAACTTTGTGATGGATGAAGATGATGGTGTTGGTCATAATTTAGGTGGAAAATAGTACAACCATTCCAAGCCTAAATTCCTAACAATGGTTGGTAAGAGTGAGGGAATATGTTGTTGTGAGGAGATGTGATGCCTAGATGGAGCTGGTGTCAAGACTGTATGCGTGGAAGCCATTCACTGAATGTGATACCAAATTAACGAGAAAACGTGGACAATGGTAATTCCTAAAGCAATTCTGTACAGGATTGTTTGGGATGGAAAGGAAACCATTGCAAGCGATGTGCCAACAATAGTTCATTGAGTCAAAGCAGAGAAAAAAGTAGAACAGCATGTTGGAGAAGCTTATTACGAGAGATAAGGCACAATCACAATTAGAACACACGGGGAAGTGGTAGGGTCGGGCGCATACTTTTGAAGACAACGATTCTATTATTAGTCTTGAAGAGTGAAGCCGGAGAAGCGGTGGTCTTTAGATGAGTTCAGATGCTGAGGATTTGATTTTCTTGTTAAGACTGGAAAGACAGACTAACTAAAGCAAAGGGATTATTTACTGCGTCTTTTAGATTGACAACCGGGTGGCATTGCGAGTGGGCTGGACTCAGTAGTGACGGTCTGTGCCTTGAAACATACCAGCGTCTCGCAACATACTTTCATTTTAGCTTCATTCGAAAATGGAACCCTCTCCGTACTTTAAGAAATCTACTAAACGAAAGACTGGATTTTTTTGGGCATGTTGTCGACTTTCCAATATTTGCAGGGATTTTCTTGGAGTTTCGGAGTTCATACAATTCTTGTAAAGAAATAAACTTAAATTTGTGGATTTTTAAGTTTACCTTTAAGAGTGCGGCTATCTTCTTGCACACGTTATTGGTGACATGGGTGAAGTTCTGTAGTTTAGCCTGGTAAATCCGCAGGTCCGCGGAGATGTTTTGGTAGCACTGTGGGTAAAAATGTACGCGGCATTACATTGGACGCAATTTAAATCAGCGACTGAGATGAAAGTTAAAATTTGCATTCCTATACCTGGCTGGATCGGAGGCAGTTCAGGCGATTTCCACTTTCCTTGCATCGACTGGACTCCTGCAGATTTACAGAGACAACATGAGTTTGGGATGGTTTGACCATTAAACGATCTCGTGGCCAGATTATGCGGTACAGTACTTGCTCACCTGCTCCGGGGTACAAGCCCACAGAGTGCTGGTATGATTCGCCGTGATGTCTTCCAGTACAATCTCAGTGTCACTGCAGTTAAACCCTCCAGTCACATCGGGCTGATAGAGAACAACAGGTTTACATTTCCAAAAGTACAACAGAAGCCATTGAACGGAAAATTACGCATCTTTCTCCCTTGATTGAAGCTAACGAGCCACAAGTAAAACAGAACTCATTTCAGAACTCTGATAAAAGACGAATCACTTATGACCCAGCCCTGCCTGCGCTTCTCCGCAAATATTTATGAAAGATCGATTCTCTGCATTTCCCCGGACTCCCAGCTTGAACCGCGCACCGTGGAATTATGTAGTACTCACGTGCATTAGACTCTCCTTAACCTCTTCGAGTAACATTTTTGAAATATTCAGGCATACCCCAACATCTATTTTATGATATTTTTCAATCGGACTCCCAAAGGAGAAGCAGGAAAGCTGAATGTAAATCATCAGGATCGCAGCTTTTCGTACTCTGGGAGTTAAACCTGAAATTAAGAAGAATACAAAGATCTGTTGTGGTAATTGCCGAATCTGTTTAAATCAGACCTTTCACACTTTCAACGTATATTCCTTCAATGATATCGAGTATCTTTCATGCTAGATACAACAATGATATAATTCGTGCAATATTCAGACTAACCGATGGCTTCTAGAAACATCATCATTGTGTCGGCCGGCCAGAGAAAACTTGCGTTAAAGTTCAACTGCACTCTCTGCTTGCGTTCACAGACCCTGCTTTATACTCAGCACGCTCTACACACTTTATAGGCAGTGAGGGGATTTTCCCCCTCCCACCCAGTCCCGTCATTTTCAATATGGATTCGTGGATTGATCATGGAATGTGAACACAGCAAAAATTCCTTGAAGGCGCTTCATACCTTGTTTACTTTTACCTTTCGTTCTATGCATCGTTTTTCGCTTTCTCTTTATCTTAATTTTGTTTCTACTGATCTTCTCTTTGATCTCATTTCGCTACTTGTTGTGGTGTCTCTGTCATCAAAATGACTTGGTGTCATCCTTAATTTCGTTCCATTTTCCTCATCCTATTTCAGGGAAACACAGGAAAACTCCGCGGAGTTTCGTAAAGGAGGCGGGGAGAAGGCAGGGGTGCAGATGTCCACAGTGTGTCTAAAATGCCAAGTGGGTCGGAGTTTTCAAAGCCGCACTCCACCGAGTAGTACGCAGGAGAATCTACCACACTTTCTTAGAAAAAGTTCATAAATATCTGTTTCTAAGTTTCATTGATATTACAAATAAATCTCCCCAAATCAGGTTTCGTGGTAAAGTTACAACCGCTCACCAATGGGGAAACGGTCCTTAATTAAAGGTTTGCGTTTCCTTTTCATGATTTTCAAAGAAAAATACAGCAAAAGTAGATTCCCCAAACCAACCCGACTGTCAAGAAATCAGTAACTTTACAAGAACGCGTTTCTAACACAAAACGTCAATTCTAAACACGTCTATATTTTAATGAAAGTAATACTTCTCGTTCTTAAAATAAATGCTTAAGGATAAATTAGATTTTTGTTTTCTCTGTGATGTGAACATTTATAGTATGCTGTTATGTTAACGGATATCAAAATCATTTCTATTCTGTTCACTGCATGTAAGCAATTCTTGTCTTGCAGTAATACAGCAGAGAATCAGGCCCTTCAGCCCAACACATCCCTGCCAACCAAAATGCCCACCCAAATTACTATTTGCCCATATTTGATCCATTATCTTTCCAAGTAAGATACAAATAATCACAAAATGGTACACAATAGGAACAGTCACTCATTTATTGCTAGACAACTGTATTGGTCTATCAATTTTGGCAATAGTCATTTCTACTCTAAACAACAAGTTTAAAAAATTGCAGCCACTGGAAGTGAAGATAACATATGTTGGCACGTCAGGACAGAGGTAATTCTGAGAAGCAAAAACTTACCATGAAGTAATGTTGCCCATGACTGTTGACAAGAGTACTGTATCAGATGGTAATCACAAGGTGTACAGGAGTGAGATAGATCAGCTGGTTGAGTAGTGCCACAAAGCCTTTTCACTCAATATCAGAAAGACCAGTGAACTGATTGTGGACTTCAGGAAAGGGAAGCTAGGAGAACACACATCAGTCTTCACTGAGAGGTTAACGGTGGAAAGGGTGAGAGCTTCAAGTTCCTGGGTGTCAACAACCCACAGGATCTATCCTGGGCCCTCGAGATTGATGAATCATGAAGGTGGCATGCCAGTGACTCTACTCCTTCACACACTTGAGGAGATTTAGAAAGTCACCAATGACCCTAACAAGTTTCTGCAGAGGTATAGCGGAGAGCATTCTTATTGGTTTTATCTCTGCCTGGTATGAAGGCTCCAATATGCAGGATGGAAATGGGTTGCAGAAGGTTGTGGACTCAATCGGCTCCATCGTGGCGGCGAGCCTCCTCACCATCAAGGCCGTGCCTCAAGGTGACATCATCATCGAAGACCCTCGCCACCTAGCACATGCCCTTTTCTCATTACCCCCATCAGGCAGGAGATACAGGATTCTGAAGACCAACACTCACTTTTAGGGATATCTTCTTCTGCTCTGCTATCAGCTTTCTGTATAGTCCATGAACTCATTAACATAAACTCACTATTCCATGTTTGCATTATTTATTGATTGATTATAATTTAGTTATTTTTATATCTTGCACTGTACTGCTGTCACAAAACATGCCAGTGATAATAAATCTGATTCTATTTCTTGCCTGTGCATGCCTCGCTCGGTATTCAATAACATTTTGTGTTATTTCAGCACCTTCTATCCAATCATTCTAATAGGAAGGTTTTTCAAAATTACCATTGCATTTTCAAATGCACAAGAGATTCTGAAGATGCTGGAGATCTTGAGCAATGCACCCTAAATGCTGGAGGAACTCTTTAAGTCAGGCAGCATCTATGGATGGGAGTAAACAGTTGACGTTTTGGGCTAAGACCCTTCATCAGGACTGCAGAGGAGAGGAAGAAGGCAGAAGTCAGAATAAGAAAGTGGGGAGAGGGGAAGGAGTACAACATGGTGGGTGATACGTGAGACCAGGTGAAGAGGAAGGTAGGTGGGTAGGAGAGGAGGATGAAGTAGGAGGCTGGGAGGGGATAGGTGAAAGAGATAAAAGGCTGAAGAAGAAAGAAACTAATAGAAGACAGTGGATCATGGAAGAAAGGGGAAGTGGAGGGCAACCAGAGGGATGTGATGGCCAGGCGAGGAGGAGGGGGAATGGGGAATGGAAAAGGGAAGAAGGAAGGACGTGGGAGAAATTACCAGAAGTGAGAGGAATTCCTGTTCATGCTGTCAGATTGGAGACTAAGCAGACAGAATATGAGGTGCTGCTCCTCCAACCTGAGTTTAGCTTCAACCTGGTAGAAGAGGAGGCCATAGACAATCATGCCAGAATGGGAATGGGAAGTTGAATTGAATTGGGTAGCTAGTGGGAGATCCTGCCTTTTGCAATGGACAGAGCAATGGTGCTTGACAAAGCTGCATCCCTCCCTCCCATCAGTGTTGGGTCACATTTAGCTTCTTTTCAACATGACCACTTCTAACACTTTTTAATTTGTCAGTAATCAAATCTCTTTCTTTCTCTAAAAATACTCACTGTTATCTTGTTTTATCTTAAGGCCCTAGTTGGTTGCACTTTTATGTCTGAAAGTAGAACAAATATTGGTGAATTGTTGGAAGTTCCAGAAGAAATATTAAGGAGGTCAGTTCAGATGGTTACAAGATATTTCAAGGTGATTTTCTAGAGATCAAACTTGGTTTCTCAATTAATATTATCCTAAGTGAACTTGTAGATAAATTAAATCTTGTTTTATGCTGGAGCACAAAGTGACCTAGTTCTGCCCAGAATACAATTAGAGTATTATTGTATGATCTGAGAAATCTCATGATACAGACATCAAAAATAGCAGTTCAAACTAGTCATTGATAAATCCTGATTGTTACTTTATTCATGATATCATTGTTACACATCTATCAGTGGATAATCCACCTTATTTTTATTCTCTGATCAATCTTACTTTTGATGCACTGCAGTTCTCTATTCCATAGTTACAACAAACTGTCAGTAAATGGAGCATTAGTATGCTAACAGAAGAAAATAATCATTGGCAGTTATGGAGACATTAGCTAACTTACTCTCTCGCGTGTCATTTGTGAAAGGATTAATCATGAAAAAGTTGAAAAAATACCAGATAAAGTAACTAATTTTATATGGTAAGATTGTATATAAAGAGAAAAGTCATGGACTTTTAATGGTTAAGTGTGCTGATGGAGACAATTGAGCACAGAAATTTACCGTGCAAACAGTCTGTTAAATGCAATGTCTGATATTTACTACCATCATATACAAGAGAATGAAATATCAGGCACTAATTTTAACATATAGCTAAACCGATATTGTATGTTTTGTATCTTGTCTGAAACATACTTTTTTAATTCACTTTTTTAATTTGTGCACCACAGCAAAAACACGAGAAAGTCTATAGGTGCTGGAAATCCAAAGCAACACACATAAAGCACTGGGGGAACTCAGCAGCTCAGGCAGCACTATGGAGAAGGGTAAACAGTCGATGTTTTGGGCTATGTTGCTTCTTCAGCACTGAGTTGGAAGAGGGAAGATGCCAGAATAAAGGTGGGGCAGGGGAAAGAGGCTGGCTGGAAGATGATAGGTGAAGCCAGATGGGTGGGAAAGGTCAAGGGCTAGAGAGGAAAGAACCTGATAGATAGCAAAGGAGAGTGGACAATAGGAGAAAGGAAAGGAGAAGGCGAGCCAGGAAGAAGTAATAGGCAGGCGAGAAGTGATAGCTCAGCGTGGAGGATAGAGAAGGGGGGTGGGATTTGTTCACCTGAAGGAAAAATTGATATTCATGCCATCAGATTGTCCACTTGGCCCACCGCCTACCTTTTAATTTTGGCACCTTCCCCCTTCCTTCTCAGTCCTGAAGAAATGTCTTGGGCCGAAACACCAACTGCTTACTACTCTTTTCCATAGCTACTGTCTGACCTGCTGACTTCCTCCAGCATTTTGTGTGTTAACAAGCAAAACCAGTGTTTATTGTTCATCCCTAAATACCATTGAAGAGGTGGCAGTGTCCTGAAATATTACTTAGGGAATAGGGAGCAGGGAGTCCCAGGATGTACTCCAATGACAAAAAAGGAATGATGTTCTTCCTAAGTCAGGCGAGAATGTGAAGGGAAGTTCATGGTGAAGGTGTGGCTAACTGTGGTTAGCAAGAGAAGACAAAGCCAACATAAAAGCCAAAGAGAGGGCATATCATAGAACAAAAAATAGTGGGAAGTTAGAAAATTGGAAAACTTTTAAAAACCAATAGAAGGCAACTGAAAAAGTCATTTAGAAGGAAAAGATAGAATACAAAAGTAAGCTAGCCAATAATATTAAAGAGAATACCAAAAGTTTCTTCAGATACACGAAGTGTAAAAGAGAGGTGAGAATGGATATCAGACTATTGGAATGGTAGTAATGGGGAGCAAGGAAATGGTGGACAAACTGAATAAGTATTTTGCATTAGTCTTCACTGTGGAAGACACTAACAGTATGTTGGGAGTTCCAGAGTGTCAGGGATCAGGGGTGTGCAAAGTTGCCATTACTAGGGAGAAAGTTCTTGGGAAATTGAAAATTCTGAAGGTAGATAAATCACCATTACCAGATAGTGTACACCCCAGTGTTCCGAAAGAGGTGGCTAAAGAGATTGTGGAGGTATTAGTAATGATCTTTCAAGAATCTCTAGATTCTGAAATGGTTCCAAAAGACTGGAAAATTGCAAATGTCACTCCACTCTTCAAGAAGGGAGGAGAGGAGGAACAAAGGAAATTATAGGCCAGTTTGTCTGACCTCAGTGGTTGTGAAGATGTTGGAGTCAATTTTTAAGAATTTGGTTTTGGGATATTTGAGGGCACATGGCTTTGTGAAGGGCAGATCGTGTCTAACAAGCCTGATAGAGTTCTTTGAGGAAGTGACCAGGCATGTAGATGAGGGTAGTGCAGTGGATGTGATCTATATGGATTTTAATAAGGCATTTGACAAGGTTCCACATGGTAGGCTTATTCAGAAAGTTAGAAGGCATGGAATCCAGGGAAGTTTGGTCAGGTGGATTCAGAATTGGCTTGCCTGCAGAAGGCAGAGGGTGGTGGTGGAGGGAGTACATTCAGATTGGAGGATTGTGACTAGTGGTGTCCCACAAGGATCTGTTCTGGGACCTTTACTTTTCGTGATTTTTATTAACGACCTGGATGTGGGGGTAGAAGGGTGGGTTGGCAAGTTTGCAGATGACACAAAGGTTGGTGGTGTTGTAGATAGTGTAGAGGATTGTCAAAGATTGCAGCGAGACATTGATAGGATGCAGAAGTGGGCTGAGAAGTGGCAGATGGAGTTCAACCCGGAGAAGTGTGAGGTGGTACACTTTGGAAGGACAAACTCCAAGGCAGAGTACAAAGTATATGGCAGGATACTTGGTAGTGTGGAGGAGCAGAGGGATCTCGGGGTACATGTCCACAGATCCCTGAAAGTTGCCTCACAGGTGGATAGGGTAGTTAAGAAAGCTTATGGGGTGTTAGCTTTCATAAGTCGAGGGATAGAGTTTAAGAGTCGCGAGGTAATGATGCAGCTCTATAAAACTCTGGTTAGGCCACACTTGGAGTACTGTGTCCAGTTCTGGTCACCTCACTATAGGATGGATGTGGAAGCATTGGAAAGGGTACAGAGGAGATTTACCAGGATGCTGCCTGGTTTAGAAAGTATGCATTATGATCAGAGATTAAGGGAGCTAGGGCTTTACTCTTTGGAGAGAAGGAGGATGAGAGGAGACATGATAGAGGTCTACAAGATAATAAGAGGAATAGATAGAGTGGATACTCAGCGCCTCTTCCCCAGGGCACCACTGCTCAATACAAGAGGACATGGCTTTAAGGTTCGGGGTGGGAAGTTCAAGGGGGATATTAGAGGAAGGTTTTTTAATCAGAGAGTGTTTGGTGCGTGGAACGCACTGCCTGAGTCAGTGGTGGAGGCAGATACACTAGTGAAGTTTAAGAGACTACTAGACAGGTATATGGAGGAACTTAAGGTGGGGGCTTATATGGGAGGCAGGGTTTGAGGGTCGGCACAACATTGTGGGCCGAAGGGCCTGTACTGTGCTGTACTATTCTGTGTTCTATGTTCTATAAATAGGCTGTAGTCAGCATGGTTTCCTCAAGGGAAAATCTTGCCTGACAAATCTGTTGGAATTCTTTGAAGACATAATAAGCAAAATAGACAAAGGAGAATTGGTTGATGTTGTGTTCTTGGATTTTAAGAAGGTCTTTGTTAAGGTGCTGCCCATGAGGCTGCTTAACATTTAAGAGCCCACAGTACTACAGAAACATGCTAGCATGATTAAAACAGTGGCTAATTGACAAGAGGCAAAGAGTGGGAGTAAAGAGACTTTACTGGTTGGCTGCCGGAAACTAGTGGTATTCCACAGGGGTCTATGTTGGGACTGCTTCACTTTACACTGTATATGTCAACAACTTGGATAATGGAATTGATGGCTTTGTTGCAAAGTTTGTGGACAACACAAAGATAGGTGGAGGGTCAGGTAGTCTTGAGGAAGTAGAGCAGCTACAAATGGACTTAGACAGACTACGAGGATGGGCAAAGAAAAGGCAGTTCTTGTGCAGGACTCCCTAAAGGTTAATTTGCAGGTTGAATCTGGATGAGGAAGGCAAATGCAATATTAGCACTCATTTCAAGAGGACTTGAATGTAAAAGCTAGGATTTAATGTTGAGGCTTTATAAAGCACTGGTGAAAACTCACATGAAGTATTGTGAGCATTTTTGTGCCTCTTAGAAAGGATGTGCTGACACTGGAAAGGGTTAAAGGAGGTTCACAAAAATGATTTCAGGATTGAATGGCTTGCATATGAAGTGTTTGATGGCTCTCAACCTGTACTCACTAGAATTCAGAAGAATGAAGGATGATCTGATTGAAACCTATCGAATGGCAAAAGGTCTTGATAGAGTGGATGTGGAGAGGATGTTTCCTCTGTTGGGACAGTCTAGGACCAGAGAACACAGCCTCAGAATCGAGGCGTCCTTTTAGAATGGAGATCAGGAGGAATATTCTTTAGCCAGAGAATAGCGAATCTGTGGAATTCGTTGCCACAGACAGCTGTGGAGGCCAAGTCTTTATGTATATTTAATGCAGAGGTTGATAGATTCTTGATTGGTCAGGGAATGAAGTGATACAGGGAGAAGGCAGGAGGTTGGGACTGAGGGGAAAAATGCATCAGCCATGAAGAAATGGTGGAGCTGACTTGATGGGACAGATGATCTAATTCTGCTCCAACAACTTATGGTCTTATGGTGCTCACTAGCAACTTCCTCTCTGCATTAACACTTCTTGGTGGTAGAAGTTACATGTCTGGAATGAGCTGTTGGTGTGGCCAGGATTGACAACTGTGGTGAATTTTGCAGAAGGGATGCAATGCAGCCATTGTAATCTGTGTATGACAGAAATAGACATTCAGGATGCAAACTTGGTGCCAATCATCTTGTAGAATTCATCTGTAATTTATTTGGTTCTTGTAGGACTTAGGGAGCATGTTACACTATCTTTGCATATTCCTCTAGCTTAGACTTGCCTGTCCAAACAAAATATTCCGGTAAAGACATTGTATTATTGTTAGTCCATGGCTGGGGAATGATGGGATAACATTGGCCAATTCTGCAATAATATATATCCTATTGTATTATATATTTTAGTATACTTTGTATCATTTTCTAAAAAGGTGTAATATTAAAGTTGTATCATATATTTATCCACTTCTGTTTATCTATGCCCTGATTTTAAACATCTAATGATCTTGACCTATTTGTCATTCTGCTTTCTGAAATGAGCACAGTTGACATCATTCGTTTGCCAGTCTTTCTCTTCTAAGACATCTGAAGAGGTTTCCCCAGTGTTTCTATCCACCCTATTATTATGTACATCATTTTTTCTATGTGACAAATTACTATTTCATGCATAGAAAAGCTTTCAAAGTGTTGTACAGTTTCCATACATAAGGTGGCATTTCGTACATAGTGCACCAAAGGTTCCAGTATTAAACCTTGAAGTGCATCTCTTGCAGTACTGTTTCAACGTACACAGCTGTCAATTAGGTTTAATATGTAGTTGCTTGCCTACAGCAAATTTTCTATCCATGCTGCAATACTTGGCTTTATATCAGATTTTTTTTTTTGCAATGCCTCCTAATAAACCCCCTGCTGGTTATGTTCTGAACATCCATTACAATTCTTCTCTTCAAACAGAATGTCTTTTTAATCTGAAACAAAACAAAAGAGATGTCATGGTCAGTATGATGAGTTTGCAATGAAACAATTTAATCCCAAGGCATCAGGACGCAGCAGCAATAGTTTTCAAACAAATCAGTTTTGTCTATCTTCAGTCCTCTTGAATGTTGCTGAACAGAAACTACAGGGTAGAAGGATAGATTGTCAACCAAATCACTCCATGCCATACAATTACACTTCTTAGGATTAATTTTGGCAATATGTTTACATAGTGCATATGTGCTACAGAAGGACTCCATAGAGTAAAACAAATTATTTTTTAATATTGCAGCCAAGATGCTTTTATTTAACCTAAGGCCAAATGCTTATCACATATTTGTGCATCTAAAGTATCAGATCTGTTTTTGCTTTTGAACATCATTATTTATTGTTATCAACATAACTAATTTTGACAGGTGGGTTGAATTTTGATTAGAGTTTTGGGAGATTCTAGCTGGAGTTTTCCATTTCAAACAAACCTTGTAATCCATAATTTTAAGAACAAAATTTTACAGAACTGGCCCTTGCAGTGTGAACAGCAAGTATGTAATTATAGAACTGAGCCTGTTAGCTATTTTTCAATATACCAATTTACACAGTCACAAATGGATTGTTTACTTAACTTACATCTTTTTTTGCCAATGTTTTCAAAATGCTCATGTGCTGAGAAAGAAATAACTTGAAAACATCTGGCTTAATGCAGCTATAATCCGTATCATTGCATCAGGAGTCTGAGTATCGAAATCTGGGTATAACATTGATAGTAGTCAATGAAATAAAATACACTTGACCAATTCAAAGGAAACGAACAACTTTTCACTCATCAAGCAATGGGACTTAGAGTAAGCAGTATGAATGTTTAAAAGAGGTAAGTCATGGGATTTGCTAACAGTTAGCCTCAAATGGAGAGGCTAATTGTTGAAGTGGTCAGTGTTAGAATGGAAAGCCAAGGCTTCATGGTGGAAAGGCAGAGTTAGTGACTCGGGTGTGGAGAGTACTAGCAGCCTTTAAAAGAAAAGACAGAAGAGCAAGTAAAATTTTATTCTGTTGTCTCTATATCCTTAGTCCTTGAATTGGTGTAGGCAGGATGGTAGTTAAGGTAGTGGAACCTTCCTGCAAGACCTGGGAAGTCAGGGACCTCATGGTCTCCCTGATGATTGCATCTGTGGGAAGTGTAACAACTCAGTTCCTGAGAGACCTGGTTAAGGAAATGGATGTGCAGTTTGATGTACTCAAGATCATCTGGGTGGTTGAGGGCTTCATTGAATTTTACTGAAGGGGTCACACTCAAGGTACAGATAAATGGGTTATGTAAAGTTAGTAGGCAGTCAACATAAGTTCTCCTGGTATCATTCCCTTCAGCATAAGTATACCTTTTAGATACAGCTTGTGGGTGGGGTGTGGGTAAGGGAGAATACCCTATCAGGGCAAAACAGCAGCCAGGTCAGGGGCACTCTGGCAAGCAGAGCACTAATGATAGGAAATTTAACTGTTAGGAGACAGGCAGGAGATTGTATAACTTCAGAAAAGACACCAGGAGACTTTGCCTCTCAGGTGCCAGGATCAAGGATGTCCCTGAGTGGGTGCAGAAAATTCTCGAGGAGGAGGGCGAAGTGCAGAGGCCATTTTACACATTGGCACAAATGATGTAGGCAGAACAGGAGTGAGATCCTGCAGGAGTTGGGTAAGAAAGAAAATGCAGGGGCCTGAGAGTAGTTAATCCCAGTGCGATGTGTTAGTGATTCCAGGAGTAGAAAGATAGGCCAGTTGAATGCATATTAGTAAAATATGATTTCTCCTTTCTGAACCCATGCTGGCTGTGTGTCAACATGCCTGTTCTCATCAACTGCTTTGCCATCTCGTTCTTTATTATTATTTCCATTATCTTGCCTGTGATACACATTAAGCTTTCTGGTCTATAGTGAAGCAGGACCTCACTTTCTAAGATCTCCAAGTCACTTAAAACAACCTTATTGTTCTCTACACTTACTGGCATATTGCTAACATCTTCACAGGGGAATACTTTAGCAAAATATGAGTTAAGGGTATCGGCTATGTTCTTCTCTGCATAATTTAACACTGCACTATTATTCCTAATACACTTAACTTCTTCCATGACTTTTCTTTTACTACTAAAGAATTAAAAAAATTTCCTAGGGCATTATCAACAATATCCTCTCATCCTGTGTTTTGGCAATCTGAATTTCCCTCTTAACTCTCAGTTTCATATGCCCTACGGTTAACATCATTACTATTTTTTTGTATTCCTTATTTAGCTGTCTTTTCTTCAGTAACTTTTTATGTACATCTTTATTCATCCATGTAGCTAATCTATCATTTTATTGCTTCTCTCGATCTTGGGAATGAATATTTCCTGCACTGCATGTACTACCTTTTTAAACCAACCCCACGAAGCAGTTCCTTCCAGTTTACCTTCTGAAGTCTTTGCCGCATCTGCACAAACTGCCTTTCTGAAATTCAATTTAATGGCTCTGGTTTTATCTGATGTAACATAACAGCCCATTTCTTTTTTTAGTTTAGTTGATTAGTTTGATTTAGATTAGGGTTTTTTCCTCTTTCTTATTAAGGCATATATTTTTTTTCTTTTTCCATAATATTTTCGTATTTTTTTTCCATATACTATTATATTTGTACACTAAGATTTTGGGAGGTTAATATCTGTGTATTAACTGTTTATATATCCTAGTTATTAACAATGTAATCTACTGTAAAGATGAAGCCACACTCAGGTTGGAGGAACAACACCTTATATTCCGTCTGGGTAGCCTCCAACCTGATGGCATGAACATCGACTTCTCTAACTTCCGCTAAGGCCCCACCTCCCCCTCGTACCCCATCTGTTACTTATTTTTATGCACACATTCTTTCTCTCACTCTCCTTTTTCTCCCTCTGTCCCTCTGAATATACCTCTTGCCCATCCTCTGGGTCCCCCCCCCCCCCCCGTCTTTCTTCCCAGACCTCCTGTCCCATGATCCTCTCGTATCCCCTTTTGCCTATCACCTGTCCAGCTCTTGCCTCTATCCCTCCCCCTCCTGTCTTCTCCTATCATTTTGGATCTCCCCCTCCAACTTTCAAATCCCTTACTCACTCTTCCTTCAGTTAGTCCTGACGAAGGGTTTCGGCCTGAAACGTCGACTGCACCTCTTCCTACAGATGCTGCTTGGCCTGCTGCATTCACCAGCAACTTTGATGTGTGTTGCTTGTAATCCCAATAGCTTTGTATCAATTCTTTGTAATGTTTAAGAATTTGATATTAATAAAAAGATTAAAAAAGTTCGCCGATGACACAAAATTAAGTGGAGTGGGCCATAACATTCAGGCAGCAGAATCAATACAATTAGATCTAAACAAAATCCAGACTTGGGCAGATAAAATTTAATGTAAATAAGTATAAAGAATTACATATAGGAAGTAGAAATATTAGATACAAATATACAATGGTGAAGGAGAGTTTTGAGTTAAGAAGTGCACTATGAGAAAGATTGAGCATCCTGTTAGACTTGCCACTATCAACATCTAGACAATGCACGGAAGCCATTAGGAAGGCTAATTGAATGTTGGGCTATATAATGCATTAAGTGGAGTCCAAGTCAAGTGACATTCTCCTAAAGCTGTGCAATGCACTTGTGAGGCCACACCTCGAATACTGTATACAAGTTTGGTCTCCATATTGTGTGAGGGGTGTGAAGGCAGTGGATGGGCAACTAGACTCATTCTAGGTCTGCAGGGTATGAGCTATGAAGAAAGATTGAAAGAATTAAATCTTTTTAGCCTAAGTAGAAATAGAATAAGAGGAGACATGATAGAAGTGTTTAAAATCATTAACAATATAAGTGGATGCCAGCTGCTACTTCAAAATAAATCCATCGTTAAGGACATGGGGCCATACCTGAAAACTGGTTCAGGGGAGATTTCAGACTAACATCAGGAAGCATTCCTTTACACAGCAAGTTGTGGACACATGGAAGAAACTACCTAGCCATGTAGTAGAGAGTACCAACTTATGGACTTTCAAATCTAAACTCGACAGTTATTTCAACACATCATGTGAACAGGAATTTGGCACGATTTCTTCTGCCAAAAAACTCTAATATTCTAGTAGTGGACATTATCTTAAGGAATAGGGTGGCCAAGTAACTGAAGTGACATATAGGGAGCACTTTGAGTCCCGTCACCACAAATTCTATTCGATTTTAAATGGTTATAGAAAAAAAAAGATAGAACAGGTTCACAGGTTAAAGTCCTGAATTAGAGTAGAGCTAATGTTGAGGGGATTATGCAGGATGTAATAACCATATAACAATTACAGCATGGAAACAGGCCACCTCGGCCCTTCTAGTCCATGCTAAACTCATACTCTCATGTAGTTCCATTGACCTGCGCTCAGCCCATAACCCTCCATTCCTTTCCTGTCCATATATCTATCCAATTTATCTTTAAATGACAACATCAAACCTGCCTCAACCACTTCTGCTGGGAACTCATTCCACAGAGCTACTACTCTCTGAGTAAAGAAGTTCCCCCTCAGTTACCCCTAAACTTTTGCCCTTTAACTCTCAACTCATGTCCTCTTGTTTGAATCTCCCCCACTCTCAATGGAAAAAGCCTATCCACATCAACTCTATCTATCCCCCTCATAATTTTAAATACCTCTATCAAGTCCCCCCTCAACCTTCTACACTCCAAAGAATAAAGACCCAACTTGTTCAACCTTTCTCTGTAACTTAGATGAAACTCAGGCAACATTCTAGTAAATCTTCTCTGTACACTCAATTTTATGGATACCTTTCCTATAATTCAGTGACCAGAACTGTACACAATACTCCAAATTTGGCCTTACCAATGCCTTATACAATTTCAACATTACATCCCAACTCCTATACTCAATGCTCTGATTTATAAAGGCCAGCATACCAAAAGCCTTCTTCACCACACTATCCACATGAGATTCCATCTTCGGGGAATTATGCAACATTATTCCTAGATCCCTCTGTTCTACTGCATTCTTCAATGCCCTACCATTTTCCATGTATGTCCTATTTTGATTAGCCCTACCAAAATGTAGCACCTCACATTTATCAGCATTAAACTCCATCTGCCATCTTTCAGCCCACTCTTCTAACTGGCCAAAATCTCTCTTCAAGCTATGAAAACCTACTTCATTATCCATAACTCCACCTATCTTAGTATCATCTGCATACTTCCAAATCCAATTTACCACCCCATCATCCAGATCATTAATATCGTTGGGGTCAAATGGGTGACTAAAGGCAAAGTGGCAAGAGGGAAATTTTTAAAAAGGTCACATCAAGTGTCCAGGGGCATTACCTTTCTGGTAGGGTGAAGGGTAGGCATACCAAGATAGGAAACCCTGGCTGATGAGAGATATCAAGACTTTAGTCAGGAAAAAGGAGGAAGTGTATATTGTTTTAGGCAGTTGTGCATAAAATAAATCCCTTGTATACAGAAAGTCAAAAAGCAGGCTTAACAGAAAAATTCAGAAGGCAAATATAGTGCATAAGATGGATTTGACAAGCAGAGTTAAAGATAAGCCCTTCAGCTATATTAACAGTAAAAATGACTCAGGGGAGACTAGGTCATTTTCATGACCATGAGGGTTGCCTACAAGAGGAGCTGCAGGAGATGGCTGATACTTTAATGTCTCTCTCTTCTCTGTTTACAAAGGAGGAGATAATGACTGCCAAAGAAATGAGGGTAGTTGTCACAGTAGCAGCACTGGGAATGGACCCAAATGCAAGACACAGACATTGAAGTGCAAAGAACAGGACTTGACCAGAGTAGGGACATGACAGGATAAAACAGGGAGCAGGGACAAGAACGCAGAGTAGGGCTTGGACCCCAAGCCAGAGACTGGACAAGGACTCAGAACCTGGGTCTTGCCTCGGGCCCGGGCCCCAGAATCAGGCATGGACATGACATGACTGCAAGACTGGTTGGGGTCATGAGGCTAGGAGACAGGCTGGGGGTCTTGGCCTGGAGGCCTGGAGTCTGGGGTCTTGGTCCTAGGGGACTCCGAGGCTTGGGTATGGACTCCGAGCCAGAGACTGGGCAAGGATTCCAGAACCTGGGACTTGACTCAGGCTCGGACTCCAGAACTAGGTGAGGACAAGACAGGGCTACAGGACTGGACGTGGCTTGGGTGTGGAACTCCTGGGTAGGGCAAGACCCAAGGACAGGTAAAGGCACATGGACAGGACCCAGATAGGACTAGACTAGGCACGGACTGGACAAGGGCCTTCAGGAGCACAGAGCCTTGGACTAGAAGAGACAGGAGCACAGAACACAAAGCTGGGACCCCTCCTTGGGAATAGGACATAGGGCCGGGACTCATATACAGAACACTGAACATGAAGAGACAGATCCCAACACAACATGGCAGCAAACAGCCAGACCTACCTAGCAAAGGTGTGGACACAGAGAGACAATTCCACACAACAAAAGACAGTTCCTTATCTTGACCTAACAAGACTCCAGTCTAGCTCCAGCGATACAGGCAGGGTATCCAGGCTAGGTGAGCAGGCAGCAAGTCAAGCAAGGGGGAAAAAGGCAGGAAGGGGAACAGGATAGTCCAGTAGGAAATCTCTGGTTAGGCGAGGTATTTATGTCTCAGCCTCAAAACGAGAAACATGTGGCCACAACAGAAACTGGGGAAAACCAGAAACTCCGGAACAAGGAGCCATGGACCGGACCGTGAAGCGGAACATTTCACGGACCAGACTGTGACCGTAGTACTGTAACTAGTGTGGTATTGGATCATATGTATATCATAAGGAAGGAGGTATTTGCAGTCTTGAAGGATATTAAGGTTGGCAGATCCTTAGGGTCTGACCAAGCGCAGACCTGGATCTTATGGGAGGCCTGGGAAGAAATTGTGGTGATCCTTGTCCACTGGTGAAATTCAGGAGACTGGACATTGGCTAATATTCTTCCATCATTCAAGAAAGGTAGCAAGGACAGGCCAGGGATTTACAGATTGAAGTCAGGATCACCAGTTGTATGCAAGTAAATGAAGAGATCTAACATTACTGAATAGTCAAAACCAGATCAGGAATACTCAGAATGGATTTGTGTGTGAGAGATACTGTCTGACAAATCCAATTTTTTTTAAGAGGTAACCTGGGATTAATAAAGATGGATTTTGTCTGTATGGACTTTCTTACTAAAGATAACAAAGTCCTGCATGACAGGCTAATCTGGAAGGTTAGGTCACTTAGGATGTAGGAGAGCTAGTGAGTGAATTTAGAATTGGCTCAATGATATGAAGCAGAAGGTGATGGAGGCCTGTAACTAGTGGATGCCACAAGGCCACACTATTTGGCAGAGGACTATACAGTGAATGTCAGTGCATGGCAAACATTGTGGAACAGAGGAATTAGGAATACAAGTGGACCGTTTCCTGAAAATGGCCATACAAGTAGACAGGATGGCAAAAGGTCATTTAGCATGCTGGCTATCATCAGTCAGGGTACTGAGTTTAAGTGTTGGGACATTATTCTGTTATATAAGTTACTGGTGATGCAACACTTGGAGTATTGTGTAATTTTGGTTAGCATGTTATAGGAAAGATATTGTCAAGCTGAAGGGTGCAGAAGAGATCTGAGAGTGGTGTCTGGATTAGTGTGCTTGAGTTATAAGGCAAGGAGTGACCTCAGAAGTTCATTATCATAAGGGATATGAATAAGGAGGATGATCATAGCCATCTTCATAGGGTTGAGGAGTCCAAAACTAGAGAGCATAGATACAAGAGAGGAGAGCTTTAAGGTCTGAGAAGCAAATTCTTTAGAGGGCAATAATTGTCTGCAATGAGCTGACAGAGGAAGTGATTAGCTACAACTGCATTTAAAAAGCATTTAGGTCAGTACATCACTGTGCAGATTGGTGCAAGAACTGAAGGGAAGTAACTATTCTTGACCCTGGTAGTGTGGGACTTCAGGCTTTTGTCCTTCTGCTCAAGGTGGCATCTCTGATGTTGAGGCAGTGAGTCCTGTAGATACCTTTGATCTTGTGGTGGGATGAACCCATAATATTTTAGGCTGAGTCTACTTGTCTCTGTAAATCATTGCTTACAGCTGTTTATTAAAAGTTACAAGAGTGGAAAAATAATAAGAGAAACTGAAAGAAGAAAGGGAAAAGACAAAGAGAAAGCAGTCATGATCATCTTGTGCTCAGATTAGCGATAACGAAAATTTCAGTGTGAACAGTTAACCCATGAAATAGACAAATCCAATCAGTGTGATATCTGCTTTGGAAAACTAAGGAGTTTATAGAAAAATACAGAAGCAACTATATCATAACTACTGGAAATTTAACTGAACAATTACCTATATATACTGTAGGTGATTTAAATTCCTGCATGATAATATATTGGATGACCCATTTGGGGTCCAACACATAAATGCTATCAGAAGGAAGGCACATCTTTACTTCGTTGGAAGGTTAAGGAGGTTTACCACATCACCGAACACTAACAAATGCTGGATTGGGCTACAAGAAAAATAACAATTCTATACCCCAATCCAACATTTGTTAGTGTTCAGTGATGTGCCAAACCTCTTTAACCTTCTAATAACGTAAAGATGAGTCTTCCTTGCGATTGCATTTATGTGTAGGGCCCAAAACAGGTCGTCCAGTATGTTAACATGGAGGAATTTAAAGCTGCTGGTCCTCTCCACACTGATCTACCAATGTAGCCTGGTGCATGTCCACTCTCCTTCTCAACCTGAAGTCAACAATCAGAATTCAGCAAGAGATTGCTGTGGCATCACTCAATCAGCTGTCTTATCTAGCTCTTGTGTGCTGACTCATCCCAACTCAAAGTTCATTAAAATTTAAAAGCTAATATTAATAGTTGTGACTACAAAGTAGCAGATAGTTGTAAAAACCCACTTCTGACATTTGGGCAAGAAAATCTCCCATCTTCACCCAGTCAAATCTATGTATGACTCCTAAGCCACAGCAGTGTGGTTGATTAATAACTGACCAGAAGTGCTGGAGCGAGTTAGCAATTAAATGGCTAAGAAGAAAAATCTTACTGGGTATTTCAGTCCAAATACTGAGTCAGATCTGGCAACGGCATATCCAGTTGGTGTTGGGCCCCATGCTTTGTGACTGTTGTGGAAAATATGGGCGTGGTGAGGTTTGGGAATTTGCCCAGCAGGTGAGTGAATGCAAATGCAAATGTGGTGGTGCATGTGCTAGACAGAATCCTTGAAGGGAACCTACTGGGGCTACAGGGTAACAACCCAAAGTCCTTTGCGTCCACAACCTGACAGTTCTTAAGATCTACTAACAGCCCTTTGGCACACCAGAAATCTGCACCAAACAGAGGTCTAGCAACTCTAGCCAAGACAAAGTTCCATGACAAAGTCCACCGAAGCAGAGTGTCACCAGTCGTGTCCCATAAATCCTGCCTTTGGCAGCCTCCACCAAGGGTCTGTCGCTCTCTGCCTTATAATCAATGGGTGGTACTGGCAGCATACTCACTTCAGTGCCCATGTCACACAGGAAATTGACTATGATTAACAATAGAAGACCCTGGCAGCTGGAACCCACAGTATTCACAGAACTCCGATGTCCCGATGCACTGGCACCATTGAAACTGCAAGGTGGTGAGCACTTTTTGGCATTATGCCAAAGTGTGTGTGGTAACAGCATAGACCTGGCGTTGTCTGGTTCGGAGAAGCAGCATGACTCTGCTGGAGGCTCTCCCGACAGGGTTTACTGAGATGAAAAGGAGAAGGAATGATGCACCACTCCCTGGCTGAGTGTAGACTGCCAGCCATTTTAGCAAGCTCCCTATAGTCCTTCACGGGTATATTAGTGAGAGTGCAAACTTGATCAGGCATTTGTTGCATGGAGTTTTTTAAAAATAAAACAAATATGGTGGTTGCCAGGAAGAGATAGCATGTGGTCCATTAGAGATAGCAAGGAAAGCAACTGTTTCACGTGCTCAGACGTCTGTAATAGGTATGTTTTCAAAGTGACATATTTATCACATGGAGGCTGGTCTTCGAGTAGATACACCACTCTGGCTGCAGTGGAACTACTTAACGATGCTACAAGGTAGAAAATCTTGGTACTGTCCATGTTGATCTTTCGCAGTGGGAACTGGACTTACTCTTATGCAAACCACGTGGCAGTGTGCTGCTTCGAACTCCCCATCAGCTCCAAAGCGACTGTCTTTGTTGACATATCATTGAATAACTCTGGAGTCGCCGGAGAGCGCTGGGGTCACCAGTGTAGGATTTTGCGAATAAAACATGTGAGTCATTTTATGTGCTTAACAAAAGCTGCAGCCCTTTACTTCCATTACGAACAAACCAGAAGTAGTTGCTTTACACTGAAGTCATTATGTCAGACACAGTCTCTTAAAGTGGACACAACAACTCAGTAATGGTGTTTGTGAATTATGTAGGCCAGTTTCTATTATGAACAATATGTGTCATCTATCACCTATTACCTGACCCTACAGTTACATCCTCAATAAAATTAAGTTTCATTAACTTGTGCTGACTTCATGGGGTTCGGTTAATAGAACAAAGAACAGTACAGCACAGAAACAGGCCATTCAGCCCTCAATATTGTGCTGAACCAGCTAAAAAGCAAACCAGAAGCACCCAAGCATTAATCCCTTCTACCTACATCACGTCTGTATCCTCCTATCTTTCTTATATTCATTTGCCTAATCAAACGTGTCTTAAAAGCCTCTAATGTGTTTGCCATACCAGGTAGCACAAATCAGGCATCCAAGACTCTCTGAGTAAAAATATTACCCCACACATCCCCTTTGAACTTATGCGCTCTCACCTTTAATGTATACCCTCTGGTATTAGACAATTCAACCCGGGGATACAGATACTCTCTGACCACTCTATCTAATCTTCTCATAATTTTATATCCTCCATCAGATCTCCCCTCAGCCTCTTGCACTCCAGAGAAACAACCCCAAGTTTATGGAGCCTCTCGTGATAGCTCATGCCCTCTAAACCAGCCAGCATCCTGGTAAACCTCTTCTGCACCCTCCCCAAAGCCTCAGCACCCTTCCTATATAATACTGGACACTGAGATACCAAGAGCACTAAGAAGCAGATTGGGAGGCAGATTGTGGAAAAGTGCAAAATTACAGGATTGTTGCCATGGATGACTTCAGCTTCAAGGGTTTAGTTGGGACAAAATTTGTTAGCTCTGTCCAGAAAGGACTCCTGACAGAATATGTGGACAAAGGTCAAAGGAAATTTATTGTCGAAGTACATATATGTCACCATGTTCAACCCTGAGATTAATTTTTCTTACAGGCTTATTCACCAAATCTATTAAATAATAACTATAACAGGATCAATGAATGATCAACTAGAGCTCAGAAGACAACAAACTGCAAATGCAAGTATAAACAAATAGTAACAAATAATGAGAACATGAAATAACAAGATAAAGAGTCCATAAGGTGAGATCATTGGTTGTGGGAGCATCTCAATGGATGGGCAAGAGAGCATAGTTAACCCCTTTGTTCAAGAGCCTGATGATTGAGGGGTAGTAACTGTTCTTGAACCTGACGTTGTGAATCCTGAGACTCTTGCACCTTCTACCTGATGGCAGCAGCGAGAAAAGTGCATGGCCTGAGAGTTGAGGATCTCTGATAATGGATGCTGCTTTCCTATGGCAGAGTTTCATGCAGATGTGCTCAATTGTTGGGAGGGCTTTACCCGTGATGTACTAGGCCAAATCCATTACCTTTTGTAGGATTTCCCGCTCAAAGCATTGGTGTTTCTGTACCAGGCTATAATGCAGTCAGTCAATACACTATCTTCTACACATCTTTTGAAGTTAGTCAAACTTTTGATGTCATGCTGAATCTCCTCAGACGTCTAAGGAAGTAGAGGTGCTACTGTGATTTCTTCACAATTACACTTATATGCTGTATATTGAGGTTAAGGTCTTGGAGCTTATTGATTAGTTTTAAGTGAATGATGGTATTAAATGCTGAGCTGTAATCGATAAGGAGCATCCTGACGTATGCATCTTTGCTGTCCAGATGTTCCAGGGTTGAGTGAAGAGCCATCTGTGGACCTGTTGCTCAAATTAGAGCGGATCCAAGATGCCTCTCAGACATGTTTCATCACAAACCACTGTGGCTAAGAGTGCAACTGTGTGATAGTCATTGAGGCAGGACAACACACTCTTCTTGAGCACCGGTATAATTGAAGCCTGCTAGAAGCAGGTGGGTACCACACACTGCCAAGGCAAGAGGTTAAAGATCTCAGAGAACACACCAGCCAGTTGATCAGCATGGGTCTTTAGTACATGGCCAGGTACCCTGTCCGGTCTGGATGCTTTCATTGGATTCACCTTCCTGAAGGCAGCCTACAGGTCAGCTTCAGATACTGAGATCAAAGGATCATGTGGGGGTTCACGATGGCTCCCCCATGTTCTGATGGCCAAAGTGACTGGCCGACTAGAGGAAAACTATGCTGGATCCAGTACTAGGCAATGAACCTGATCAGGTGACAGATCTCTCAGGTGAGCATTTTGGAGACAGTGACCACATCTCTCTGACCTTGACTATAGCCCTTGGACAGGGATAGGAGCAGACGGTATGGAAAATGGTTAATTGGGGAAAATGGTTAATTATGATGCTATTGGGCAAGAACTTGGGAGTGCAAATTAGGAACAGATGTATTCAGGTAAATGCACAATGGAAATGTAGAGATAGTTCAAGGAGTATTTGCATGGGATTCTGGGTAGGTTTTTCCCACTGAGACAAGGAAAGGATGGTAAGGTGAAGGAACCAAAGTTGACAAGAGATGTGGAACACCTAGTCAAGAGGACAAACAGACATTTAAGATTCAGAAAGCAAGAATCAAACAGGGCTCTTGAGAGCTATAAGGTAGCTTGAGAAGGGACTTAGGAGAGCTAGAAGGGCCATGAGAAGGACTTGGCGAGCGGGATTAAGGAAAACCCCAAGGTGTTCAACACGTACGTGAAGAACAGGAGAATGACTAAAGTAAGAGCAATCAGGGATAGAAGAGGAAATATGTACCTGGAGTTGGAGGAGTAAGGGGTTCCTTAATAAATACTTTACTTTAGTATACACCAGTAAGAGGAACCTTGACGAATGGTATTGTGGCGACCCACTTTCTAGCACACACGAACCGGCTCACAACAGCACATGCAGGCAGAGGGCCGGCCCCAAAAAGTGCGCCAGGCCATCTTCACCAGCAGGGGGAAAATCCCGCGCGTGGAAAGGGTCTGGGAATATGCATTCCCCACAGTAGTCCTGCCCAGGGAGGGCGGGAACGGGAAGGCTTTAAAGCGGGCCGCGAAGTTTGAATAAATCTCTTTCATCGCACCTCCAACTCACCGACTCATGTGGTTATTCTAGCGCTGTGTGTAGCACACCGCTACAGTATGTTCATTTTGAATGTTACGAGACATTGGATCCAGGGCAACTTAGCTGTGTGGATTCAGAACCAGCTTGCCCAGAGAAGGTGAAAGGTGGTAGTAAGTGGAGCATGTTCTGCCTGGAGGTCAGCTCTTGATAGAGGTGTATAAGATAATAAGAGACATAAATAAAATAGAGAGCCAGTGCTTTTTTTCACAGGGCAGAAATGGCTAATACGAGGGCATAATTTTAAGGTGGTTGGAGAAATGTATTCATGGGAATTCAGAAGCAAGATTTTTTTTTTGTTTTTTTTACACAGTGATGGATAAATCACTAATTTCCTTGGTAAACCATAACTCTTTTTAAATTTATTTTTGCGCTGGATAGGAACAATTAATTGTAATTCATGTACACATAATTTACAAATTACCTGCTGCCTATCCTCTGTTAGACATTTCGGAGCTGTCCCACAATCTTTCATTGTCATCTTTTCACCTCAGTCTTTGTCTGTTCCCTCGTTCAGATTCAAAGCCATTGTTTCTAATTCTATCATTAATAAAACTCTGATAATTTGCCCAATCAGGATTCTGGTGATACTGGCTGCTTACTGGATTATTGAATATTATGCTATTATACCCAACATAATTTTATTTCACTTCTTTTTAACACGTTACGCTGTCGTATAATAAATTATTTAATCCAATGAGCTTAAAGGGAAGGAGAAAGTGAGTCTCAATGAGTTAAAAGGAGTGCAAGAAACAGAATGCACTTCAGTGCGTCAATTGTCAAAACAAGTTGAAACCATCAAGCTTTTGGAGCGTAGCTCATTCTCCAGACCCATTTCCAGCTTCCGATTCTAGCACAGGTCCACACTCCCAGTGGTACTAACCTTGTGAATATACATATACATACATAACGAGTAAGTTCATGGATAACAAGGACTTGGTTCAGCATACCACCCTTTACTGGCATTCTTAAACAATTGGATACTGGATTATTGGAGTTTTCTTATTTATTACTCTCTAAATTAATGAAGAATTCTATCACAAGACCATAAGACATAGGAACAGAATTAGGCCATTCAGCCCACATTTCATCATGGCTGATCCCAGATCCCACTGAACCCCATGCGCCTTCCTTCTCGCCATACCTCTTGATGCCCTGACCAATCATGAATCTATCAGCTACCACTCTAAATGTACACATGGACTCGACCTCCACTGCAGTCTGTGGCAGAGCACTCCACAAATTCACCGCTCTCTGGCTAAAAAAGTTCCTCCTTACTTCTGTTCTAAAAGGTCACCCCTCAACTTAGAGGATCTGCCACCTAGTTCTGGATACCCCCACCATAGGAAACATCCTCTCCATAGCTACCTTATCTAAACCTTTCAACATTCCATAGGTTTCAATGAGATCCCCACACATTCTTCTAAATTCCAGGAGCCCAAAGCTCCTCATATGTCAACCCCTTCATTCTCAGAATCATACTCGTGAACTTCCTCTGGACTGTCTCCAATGACAACACATCTTTTCTGAGACAAGGGGCCCTAAACTGTTGACAAAACTCCAAGTGCGGTCTAATTAGTGTCTTATAAAGTTTCAGCAATATCTCCTTGTTTTTATATTCTATTCCCCTTGAAATAAATGACAACATTGCACTTGCTTTCTATACCACAGACTCAACCTGTGAATTAGCCTTCTGGGAGCCTTGCATGAGGACTCCTCAGTTCCTATGCACCACTGATGTTTGAATCTTTGAATATTTAGATAAAATTCGTTACCAAAATGTATTATGTACATTTCCCAACACTGTATTCCATCTGCCACGTTTTTGCCCATTTATCCAATTTGTCTAAGTCCTGCTGCAATTGCATTGCTTGCTCAGCACTACTATGGTTGCTCTTCTCAAAAGCACTACAAACAACCATAGAACCATAGAACATTACAACACAGAAACAGGCCTTTTGGCCCTTCTTGGCTGTGCCAAACCATTTTTCTGCCTAGTCCCACTGACCTGCACCTGGACCATATCCTTCCATACACCTCTCATCCATGTACCTGTCCAAGTTTTTCTTAAATGTTAAAAGTGAGCCCGCATTTACCTCTTCATCTGGCAGCTCATTCCACACTCCCACCGCTCCCTGTGTGAAGAAGCCCCCCCAATGTTCCTTTTAAACTTTTCCCCCTTCACCCTTAACCCATGTCCTCTGGTTTTTTTTTCTCCCCTAGCCTCAGTGGAAAAAGCTTACTTGCATTCTCTCTAAAACAAGATAGTTAATTATTCATTTCACACTGCACGATTCCTAGTCTAAGTTAGCCTGCTTTCTAATTTTTCTGTGTGTTGATTTAATACCTCACAGCACTGATTTAAAAAAAATCAGGTACAGACTCTGAAAATCTTCCTCAGTCTTGTTGCTACTTTGGTTTGATCAATCAATAAATAGATTAAAATCACCCATAATTGCCCTTGTATTTATATTGTACTATATCTATTTCCTTTTTAATTCCATCCATCACCATCACTACTGACTTGGACAGGAAAACAGCCCCATCAACATCTTCTGTCCTCTCATTTTTTAACTCCACTCATACAGTTTTGGCAATATAATTTTTCCACCTCATCATTGCTTTGCTCATAGCATTCATCTCCTTTTCTTTTTCCCTTGTCCTTCCTAGACATAAAATATCAATTCTCGGTCACCTTGCAGTTCTATGAACACCTAAAATGTTGAATTTACTTTATTTTGTGTGAGGCTTCTTTCTGCTTGTCAGCATGAGCTAATAAAATCAGCGTGCAGTGTTAAGGAACTGTAATCTCACTACTTCCTCTTAGCTGGTACCTTGATTACATGCCAATATATATGATTTTATGCTTTAGAGCATGCATGACACAGTTGTGTGATCAAATAGGTCCCTTATTGACATGTAATCCAGGCACTTACTGATAGACAAAGAAGTCAAAATGAAAATACTTTATACACTGAAGCTTAATAATCAAAGTGTCATTGAGAATATGGAATTATTCAAGAATATAGTAATGAGTGAGGTTTGATTTTATCTGTATCGATTATTGAAATGGGATATATTTGCTCAAGAGTAAGCGTGTTTCAAAATGTCTAGTTGCGTTTCTGTTTATCCTGAGTTACACCGATAATTGAAACTAAGTCCTTGCATAAAAGCATTGGGTTGTTCTGTCTCTCACCTGCTTTTGTCCTTTATGTTGGCAAACATGAAATAATCATAATCACTTTCATCCTATAGTGTATATTCAATTTTTAAGGCTGAAATTAGAATCTGATTAAAGCTATATGAAGAAAGGAATGGCTGAGTTCTAGCACCATTTGATGGCATCAAGATGCCCTATTAAGTCTTTATGTAGACACAGCCATCTGTTTGCTAGAGTAGAGACTCAATTAACTAGAAACTAACAATTATCTGATTAAGTTGTGTTTTATTGCATTGAACAAAGAACTGCTATTTTTAACAACCATTTGCCATAGTTTATCAGCCTGCCTGATAATTGAGATCCCCAACAATAAAATATTCCTTTCCTCTTGCACTGTCCTGTCTTCACAGGTCCTGCCCCGAGTTGCTTTAAAAAGTGCAACTGAATCTCACAGCCATATCCTGGGTAACAATAATACAAACTAAGGCAAAATGGTTGTAGGAGGAAGGAGTTCTTCCGTGTTCTGTGCGTCATAACTCCAACACACATAACCCCAAAATGAAGTCACTCTGTATGTAATACTAAAACTATGATGAGTTTTCAGACACTGTGAACCAATATGATGTATAGAGTGCCTTACTAAGTTTTCTCTTTGGAAAAGAAGCAGGGCAAGTAACTGAAGTGGTAGTCAATGAGTGCTTTGGCTCTAGTGACCATAATCCTAATAGTTTTAAGATAGTGACAGAAAAGGATAGGACAAGCTCACAGGCTAGGCTCCAACACTGGGGGAATGATGGGAATTCTGGGGGAATGTGGCAGGATCTAGCAGAGGCTGATTGTGTGAGACTGTTTGAAGGGAAAGAAATGAATGACAAGTGGGAGCAAGCATGTTCCTGTGAGGGTGAAGGGCAAACCTGACAATTTAGGAAACTTTGGCTGTCAAGAGGTATTGAGAACATGGAACATAGAAAACCTACAGCACAATACAGGCCCTTCGGCACACAAAGTTGTGCCGAACATGTCTCTACCTTAGAAATTACTAGGCTTACCTATAGTCTATTTTACCAAGCTCCATGTACCTATCTAAATGTCTCTTAAAAGACCCTATCATATCCGCCTCCACCACCGTTGCCGGCAGCCCATTCCATGCACTCACGACTCTCTGAGTGAAAAACTTACCCCTGACATCTCCTCTGTACCTACTCCCCAGCACCTTAAACCTGTGCCCTCTTCTGTTAGCCATTTCAGCCCTGAGAAAAAGCCTCTGACTATCCACACGATCAATGCCTCTCATCATCTTATACACCTCTATCGGGTCACCTCTCATCCTCTGTCACTCCAAGGAGAAAAGGCTGAGTTCACCCAACCTAAGCCATGCTCCCCAATCCAGGCAACATCCTTGTAAATCTCCTCTGCACCCTTTCTATGGCTTCCATAGAAAGAACAAAGCATACATCGTGTTGAGCAAGCCAGCAAATGAGCAAATCCCTTGATGAATATAAAAAGGTTAAGAATACTCTTAAGAGGGAAATGATGAGGGCAATGAGAGAGTATGCAATGGATTTGGTAGAGTTAAGGAAAATACCAAGAGGTGCTGTAGATAAATTGAGTAAGAACACATCTAGGAAGAAAGTAGTTCCCCTTAAAGATCAGTGGGCCTGCTTACGTCTTGAGCTGCAGAAGATGGCTGGGATGCTTACTGGATATTTCTCCTTAGTGTTTATTGAGTAGAAAATTAATGGTTGCTCAGGAGATAAGGGGAACAAGTGGTGGTGATATTAGACCAGGTTAAAAGGTTGGCGCAACATTGTGAGCTGAAGGCCCTGTACTTTTCTGCAGTGTCTTCTATGTTTTAATGATATTCATATTGCCAGGGGAGAGATATTTGTTACTTTACAGCACTTTAAGGTGGATGCATCCCCAGGGCCTGAGCAAGTGCATCCACAGACTTTGGGGGGGGGGGTGCTAGAGAAGAAACTGCAAACATATTTCCTAATATAGTTAGTCACAGGTGAGGTTCCTAAAGATTGGAAGGTGCCTAGTATTGTTCCATTACTTAAGAAGGAAGGCAAGGACAAGCCTGGGGACTATAGGTCTGACATTAATAGTGGGAAAATTAGATGGAATTCTTAGGGATAGGATCCACCAGCATATGGATAGACAGAATCTGACAAAGAGGGAAATGGAAAGTCATGCTTGATGAATCTTCTAGAGTTTTTTTGAAGAAGTAGCCAGAAATATAGATGATGATAGGGCAGTTGATGTTGTGCATTTGGACTTTACAAGGCCTTCAGCAAGGTTCTATATGATAGGGTGGTCTGGATAATTAGGTCCCATGGAATCCAGGGAGGACTAATTAGGTGGATTTAAAATTGGCTCAGAGATAGAAAGCAGAGGCTGGTAACTAGTAACTCCTATACTCAATGCCATTACTAAACTAGTATAGTTACCACAGGTCGACCTTCACTAATCTGGCACCATTGGGACCTGAGGAGTGCCGGATTAGTGAAAAGGCCAAATTACAGAAGGATCACATTAAGCATAATCAGTGCCGGATTATCGAAGGAACCAGATTACAGGTAGTCGGATTAGTGAAGGTCGACCTGTAATACTTGTTACTAAACTGGTAACTCCTATACTCCACTAAGTAACTATCTAACTAACTCTAACTAACTAACTAAATAAATAAATAAATAAAAACAAGGGTCAATTTTATTGGTTTGGATGCAAATACACAAGGCTTGATCAGTAAGTCTGAAGATGACACAAAATTATGAGGCTTTGGTCATAGCAATGCAGGTTGTTGTAGATTAGAGGGGGATCTTGATTAGTTGGGGAAGTGTGCCAAGGAGTGGCAAATGGATTTCAATGTAAAGTGTGAGGTGATGCATTTTGGAAAGACAAACCGGTTTAGGAATTATACTAAGAATGTTAAGGCATAATGAAACAGAGGGGCCGAGGAGTACAAGTGCATAGCTCGTTGAAAGTGATGTCCCAGGTAGACAGGGTGATGAAGAGAGTGTTCAGCATGCTGACCTTCATTGAGTAAAGGAGTTGGGTCATGATGTTACAGTTTTATGAGTTGTTGATGAGGCCGCAGTTGGAATAAAGTGAAAGAGATATGGTTAAACTGGAGAGAGTTCAGAGAAGATATGAGGATGTAACCATGACTAGAGGGCCTGGGTTATAGGGAAAAGTTGGTGAGGCTAGGCCTTTATTCCTTGGAACATAAGAGAATGTGGTCAACCTCATAGAAATATTTAACACATGAGAGACATGGATAAGGAGGATAACAATCTTTTCCCCAGGGCAGTGGAGTCCAAATATGGGGACATAGATTTAGGATGAGAGTGAGAGATTTAAAGGACTGAAGGATGATGAGGAGAGGGCATCAACTGCCAAAGGAAGTGGTTGAATCAGGTACAATAGTATCATTTAAGAATCGCTTGGAAAAATATGTGGAGGCCGGGGCTTAGAGAGACGTGAGCATAATGCAGGAAGTTAGGCTAACTGGGTGGGCACCATGGTCAGTATGGACTTTGGGCTGAAAGGCCTGCATTCATGCTGTATTGCTCTATGACTCCATTTTCCCTCTATCAATCTGTATTCAAATTGTTGGGATATCGCCAGTTGTTATGAAAACAAAGTAGGCAAATTTGACAAGAATTTGCCAGTGAAAACTTGAACCACTTGTGGAAATCAAGGAGGTTAAGTCTATGTTTAACAAGGGATAATCTCCTCCTTAAGAGCAAAAACTGCAAGCAGCATGAACACATTATCTGGAAATTCACAGCTCAATTCAGCAGAGTTCACTGAACTGCCACATTGTTGTTTAAGGCGTAACAAAATTCAGTTGATTATGCATGTAATTCTATCATCAAATTTGGAAAATTTGAAGGCACTGTAGAGAAATAAATAGATTTTTCTTCCTAAACTGCTCAGTAATTACTACCTGTTTTTGAATTGATACATAATGCAGTGTCCGAGGCTCAACTACGTTCTGCTGTTTCATCAATGACGTCCGGTTTATCAGAAGGTTTGAAGTGGGGTCTGCCGCTGGTGAGTGCTCAGTATTCAATTTCAAACACCTCAGCAAATGAAGCAGACTACACCTTCATGCAGCAGGACCTAGACAACAGGCAGGTACGGGCTAATAAATGACAAGTAACATTTTGACCACAAAAGTAACAAGAAATGGCCATCTCCAACAAGAGAGAACATTCGATTGCATCACAATCATTAAATCCACCAGGAACTGAACTGAGTGGGCTGCATAAATACCGTGTCACCAATAAGCTAGGGATCCTTATAGCAAGTGATTTGTTCCAGCCACCCCACAATCTTTCTACCATCTAATAGACATAAGTTAGGCCCATGATGGAACTGTCTCCAATTGCTTGGATCAGTATAGTACTAACATAACTTAAGAAGCTCGAGGGGCCAAGATAAAAAAGCCTATTTGGTTGTCACCCCATTCACTACTCAAAACATTCATTCCCACATGTCCGCTGTGGCTGTCATGTGTAAAAGGCATTACAATTAGATATTCCCACAGCATCATCCAACCCCATGACAGTAATTACCGAAAAGAAAGTCTTCAGGCACATTCAAACACAACCACCTACAGGTTTCCTTCTCAGTCATATATCATCTTGATCTGAAAATGTTACTCCATGATGTCCATCGTCACAAGATCTAAATCCAACGTCCTACATAACAGCTCTGAGCAAATACTAACTCTGGAGGAATATGAGTGATTCAAGAAGGAGGCTCTCCAGCACAGTCTGAGGGTCCTCAGGGTTGGGCAATAAAAGGTTGGGCTTGCCAGCAATATCCAAATTCCAGAATATGAATACTAAAGTGTTAGGGGTTTTTGGCTATGACCAATACAAGCACATGATTACTATGCTGGATTTTACGTTTCAGAGATATTATTGTTCCACACTGCTTGGAGAGCAAAACAAAAATTCTTGTATAAATACTGAACTGTCTATTTGGACAGGTAAGTAATATCAAGAGAGTGTTATTAATGCATGTATTAAAATGAATCGATTCTACAAAGCTGTGATATCAGTTTCAAAGTAAATATGTATATAGCCATGTTACACTTTAGTCAGTGGTATGGTTATAATCCAATTCCTACTCCGAACCAAGATCAGTTTTACTTAGTGTCCTTGTGTACTTTATGCAAGAAGCAAAGTGTATTCATGTGTGCTTCAACCCTCCAGAGACTAGATTTTCAGATTGTAAAAGCATCCTGTTGATGTTACTGAATTGAAACTTCATCTGAGATCTGTTGCCTTAAGCACCATGTAAATATAGAGAATACTTCCTTTTTTTATTTGCTTTTCTATTTCACACTTCTCTTTGACATAACTGCAGTGATGACAAACAAAGCTAAGTCATTAAGCAGATTTTGCCGTGAAACGATGTGTTCAGTTTTTCCGGCCGTTTCCTTTCCTTCCCCTACCATGCCTGCACAAACCCCAACCAAGGCCTCCTCTCCTATAGCCTGCAACTTCTATCTTTCACTGGTTTCTCTCCCATGTCCTATCATGTTTCTCTAAGATGGTCTTGCTGGTGAGACCCATCTACTTGTTCCATCCTGGTTCCAGCAAGTAACTGGTCGTTAATTTTTCCTGCCATAGCCCTTTCTTACTTTCCATTCAAAAATCCCATCCATGATAGTTTGTCTTTTTATGATCCGTCACACTTCCTCTTCAAATCTGCCATTATTACTAGAACATAGAACAGTACAGCACAAGAAAAGGCTGTTCAGCCCACAATGTTGTGTTGAGCCAGCTTAGAAAAGTATTTTAAAAAACCCAAAATCGAATCCCTTCTGCCTCTCCAATGTCCATATCCCTTCATTTCCTCACATCCATGTGCCTATCTAAACGTCTCTTAAAAACTTCTGATGTACTTGCACCGGCCACCATACCAGGCAGCGTGTTCCAGACATCCAGCACTCTCTGAGTAAAAACTTTACTCCTCACATCCCCTTTGAACCTGTGCCCTCTCACCTTAAATGCATACTCTCTGGTATTAGAGATTTCTACCCTGGGGAAAAGATATTCCTTGTTTACTCTATCTGTGCCTCTCATAATCGTAGAAACTTCTATCAGATCTCCCCTCAAACTCTGCCACTCCTGAGAAGACAACTCAGGTTTGTCCAGGCTCTCATGATAGCACATGCCCTCTAAACCAGGCAGCATCCTGGTGAGCCTCTTCTGCACCCTCTCCAAAGGCTCAACATCCTTCCTATAGTGGGGTGGCCAGAACTGTCCACAATACTCCAGATGTGGCTGAACTAGAGTTCTATAAAGTTGCAACATAACCTCTTGAGTTTTTAACTCAATGCCTTGACTAATGAAAGAAAGTATTCCATAAGCTTTCTTAACCACCATATTGACCTGTTTAGCCACTTACAGGGTACTATGAATTTGGAGCCCAAGGTCTCTCTGCTCAGCAACACTAAAGTTTGGTGTCCTTACTTGGTCAGGGGCTAACCTCTCCCCTTCATGCTGTCCTCCAGTGTTCCATCGGAGACAGACTGGATTGCTGGAAACTGTATCATTGATTTGCAGCACTTGTCATTCAGGGTCTTGGACTATATATGCGTTTTCTTGTGTGACTTTTTTTTCCTCGCTATTTTGAATGTGATGTGTACGTTTTGCACCTTGATCCCAGAGGAACACTGTCCGGTTCAGCTGTATCCATGTATGGTTGAATGATAGTAAAACTTAATTTGATTTGATTTTGACTGCTCAGGGTCTTGCCCTTAAGTCATAGTCATAGTCATAGTCATACTTTATTAATCCTGGGGGAAATTAGTTTTCGTTAGTTGCTCCATAAATAATAAATAGTAATAGAACTATAAATAGTTAAATAGTAATATGTAAATTATGCGAGTAAATTATGAAATAAGTCCAGGACCAGCCTATTGACTCAGGGTGTCTGACCCCTAAAAGGGAGGAGTTGTAAAGTTTGATGGCCACAGGCAGGAATGACTTCCTATGACGCTCTGTGCTGCATCTCAGTGGAATGAGTCTCTGGCTGGATGTACTCCTGTGCCCACCCAGTACATTATGTAGTGGATGGGAGACATTGACCAAGATGGCATGCAACTTAGACAGTATCCTCTTTTCAGACACCACCGTTAGAGAGTCCAGTTCCATCCCCACAACATTACTGGCCTTACGAACGAGTTTGTTGATTCTATTGGTGTCTGCTACCCTCAGCCTGCTGCCCCAGCATGCAACAGCAAACATGATAGCACTGGCCACCACAGACTCATAGAACATCCTCAGCATCGTCCGGCAGATGTTAAAGGACCTCAGTCTCCTCAGGAAATAGAGACGGCTCTGACCCTTCTTGTAGACAGCCTCAGTGTCCTTTGACCAGTCCAGTTTATTATCAATTCGTATCCCCAGGTATTTGTAATCCTCACCATGTCCACACTGACCCCCTGGATGGAAACAGGGATCACCAGTACCTTAGCTCTCCTCAGGTCTACCACCAGCTCCGTAGTCTTTTTCACATTAAGCTGCAGATAATTCTGCTCACACCATGTGACAAAGTTTCCTACTGTAGCCCTGTACTCAGCCTCATCTCCCTTGCTGATGCATCCAACTATGGCAGAGTCATCCGAAAACTTCTGAAGATGACAAGACTCTGTGCAGTAGTTGAAGTCCGAGGTGTAAATGGTGAAGAGAAAGGGAGACAAGACAGTCCCCTGTGGAGCCCCAGTGCTGCTGATCACTCGGTCGGACACACAGTGTTGCAAGCACACGTACTGTGGTCTGCCAGTCAGGTAGTCAAGAATCCATGATACCAGGGAAGCATCCACCTGCATCACTGTCAGCTTCTCCCCCAGCAGAGCAGGGCGGATGGTGTTGAACGCTCTGGAGAAGTCAAAAAACATGACCCTCACAGTGCTCGCTGGCTTGTCCAGGTGGGCGTAGACACGGTTCAGCAGGAAGACAGTGGCATCCTCAACTCCTAGTCGTGGCTGGTAGGCGAACTGGAGGGGATCTAAGTATGGGGTGACCATAGTTCGGAGCAGCTCCAGAACAAGTCTCTCCAGGGTCTTCATGATGTGGGAGGTCAATGCCACTGGTCTGTAGTCATTGAGGCCGCTGGGGCGCGGTGTCTTCAGCACAGGGACGAGGCAGGACGTCTTCCACAGTACAGGAACCCTCTGGATCCTCAGGCTCAGGTTGAATACATGGCGAAATACCTCACATAGCTGAGGGGCACAGGCTTTGAGCACCTTGGTACTGACACCATCTGGTCCTGCAGCCTTGCTTGGGTTGAGACGTTTCAGCTGTCTTCTCACCTGTTCAGCTGTGAAGCCCACCGTGGTGGTTTCGTGTGGGGAAGGGGTATAGTCATTAACAGTGTACTGCCTCCTTGCATTTACCCCACCAAGGTGCAACACCTCACACTTATCTGGGTTAAACTCCATCTGCCATTTGTCTGACCAAATCTGCAACTGATTTATATCGTGCTGTATTCTTTGCCACTATCATAACTCCACCAATCTTGGTATAATCCGCAAATTTACTAACCCACACATCTACATTTTCATCTGGGTCATTAGAATACTTCACAAACAGCAGAGGGCCCAGCACAGATCCCTGCGGAACTCCACCACAGACCTCCAGACTGAAGAAGTCCCTTTCACCACTACTCTCTATCTTCTCTGTGCAAGCCAGTTCTGAACCCAGACAGCCAATTCACCGCTGACCCCATGCATCCTAATCTTCTGGATTAGCCTCCCATGATGGATTTTGTCAAGCACTTACTAAAATCCATGTAGACAACATCGACTGCCCTACCTTCATTGATCTTTCATGTCACCTTGTCAAAAAACTCAGTCAAATTGGTAAGACACAACTTGCCCTGCGCAAAGTCATGCTGGATCTCCCTCAAAGGCCACGGGTTTCCAAATGCCTATATATCCTATCCCTAAGAATTTTCTCCAGCAATTTCCCTACAACAGATGTGAGCCTCATTGGTCTATAGTTTCCAGGATATTCCCTTGTTCCCTTCTTAAATAGAGATACAGTATTAGCCACTCACCAGTCCTCTGGGACATCACTTGTGCCTAGAGAGGACACAAAAATACTGGTCAAGGCCCCAGCAATCTCATATGTTGCCTCCCTCTATAACTTATGGTAAATCCCATCAGACCCAGGGGACTTATCCACTTAATACTCATTAGGAGACCCAACACTTCCTCCTCCTTGACCTCTAAACGCCCTCACATACTTATTTTCTCAGCACTGATCTCCTGGTCCTCTGTGCCCTTTTCTTTGGTAAATACTGAAGCAAAGTTCTCATGAAGCACCTCACTCATGTTCTCTGCATCCAAGAAAATGTTCCCCTTGAGTGGCCCTACCCTCTCCCTAGTTATCCTCTTGGCCTTGATGTAGGTATAGAATGCCTTGGGAATCACCTTAACCCTACTTGCCAAGGACTGTTCATGTCCTTCCTGGCTTTCCTAATTCCCTTCTTAAGTTCTTTTCTGACTTCTTCATAATCCACATTTGCTCTGTTTTATCCAAACTTCTGAAGTCTTACAAGCTTCCTTTTTCTTCTTCACTAAATTCATCACCTCTCTGGACATGCAAGGTTCTCTTAACTTTCCATCCCTGTCCTTCCTTCTAACAGGAGCAGACCTTTCCTGTACTCTGTGCAATTCATCTGTAAACACCCTCCACATGTCTGATGTGGACTTGCCAGAAAAAAGGTATTCCGAGTGAACTCCTCTTAGTTCCTGCCTTAGCTTGCCCTACTCCAATTTAAGTCTGTCCTGCAAGAACCATGCCTACCTTTATTTGTAGCTATTCTGAAAGTTGTGAGGTTGTGGTCACTGTTCCCTAACTGCTCATCTACTGAAAAGTTAGTCATGTGGCCAGGCTCGTTACCCATCACCAGGTTCAATACAGCTCCTCCTTTCATTGGACCATCTACATACTCTCCTGGATACACTTAAAAATCCACCCCTTCTAAACCCTTTGCACTATGAAGGTTTCAGTTTATATTAAGAAATGTGACATCCCCATAACAAAAACAACATTAACACATTTCCTGAATCTGTTTACATAATTGATCCTCAATGACCTAGTGGCTATTGAAGGATGTGTGGCACAATCCCATCGGTGTGATTGCACCCTTCGTATTCTTGAGTTCTACCCAAATGGACTCGATGTCTGAATCCTCCATTACGTTTCCCCTGAGTGCAGCTGTGATATTGTCTTTGATTAGTAGCGTAACTACACCCCCTCCCTCACCTCTTTTATCTCTTTCTCTATCTTTTCTAAACCTTCAAAAACTTGGTACGTTAATCACCCATTCCTGCCCATCTCTCTCTCTCTTTCTTCCTTCCTATAATCCCACTTTGACTTTTCTATCCTTCCAAGATAATTTTTCTTTCCAATTCCTTAAAATATGTAGTAAATTTCCAAAATTGTACTCGCATTCCTAATATACCATGGTTGAATACATAAAATCAGGTTTCCAAAGCTGCCACATACAGAAATGATTCTGATCAAGTTTAAAAATTACATTGCATATAACAGACGTGATGCTAGCTCCCACTCCACTCTACTCTCAACATTTCTTTTCAGGCTGGCTTTGACATCGCCCTCCACTTTGTCACCCAACTGACTGCCTTCCAGTTTTCCCTCACTACTTCTCTTGACTTTTCCATTTATGATCATCTTAGGCACCTGTTAGTCTCGTGAGACCATGGATTTGCACCTAGGAAGGCCAGGGCACAGGCCTGCGCAAGGGGTTGTATGGAAGACCAGCAGTTGCCCAGGCTGCAAGTCTCCCCTCTCCACGACACTGACATTGTCCAAGGGAAGGGCATTAGGACCCATACAGCTTGGTGCCAGTGTCATCACAGAGCAATGTGTGGTTAAGTACCTTGCTCAAGGACACAACACGCTGCCCCAGCCAAGGCTCGAACTAGTGACCTTCAGATCACTAGATGAACGCCTTAACCACTTGGCCACAAACCAATGCATGAATTGTGGTGTCCATACAAGTACATACATGTTTTTATAAGGATAAATACGAAGACAACTGAAGCCTTGTTATTCAGTCTGACTTGTAGCTAGTGAAGCTATCAACCCTGGAACTTTCTGAAACTGTTCATCCACAACCTTGCCCCTAACAGAGCTTTTGACCCAATGTCTAGTTCGTTACTGTGATTGTCTATTCCAAGCTGAAAACATTGCATATCTCTGCCCTATCTCAGCTTTTCTGTTAAAAGAAATCTTCTGGGATTCAGACGGGGCTTGGCTGATAGCCTGCAAAAGGCTGCCATGGTATTCCAGAGGCAAGACCTCAAATATATATTGTTTCTGTGCAAGCCTAGCTCTGTCTTGTTTCCTATGTGGAGAAGGTTAGGTCATTTGGCCCTCTGCGTTCAAATTACATGAGGCCAAGGTGGCGGGGACTGTAATTTAAAATCCAATTGACTGATTTAGCTCATAGATTACTCAGGGATCAATTCATAGCCTTTAGTTGGTTATTACTTCGTATCAACGAATGGGAGGAGAATAAGATACGTGATACCAAATTGAAGGAAGGGTGTGTCATGTTGAAGATATTGTGACGGCAATATAGAATGATTCAGCCAAAACTTAGCAAATGGAATTTATGTGGTAAAATGTGAGGTCATGGACTTCGGTAGAAAAGAATAAAAGGGTAGAATATTATCTATAAGGAGAGGGCATGCAAGTGTGTGAGGTGCCAGGGCATGTCAGTGATTTGATACATGAATCATAAAAATTAAAAGGCAGGTCATTTTAAATGAATGTCATTTTGGCCTTTATTGCATCTGGTTTGAAGTTTAAAAATAAAATAGTTTTACGATTGTATAGGGTTTTGGTGAGGCCACCCTAAAGGGACAGCACAGAATTTTGTTCTCTTACCTAAAAGTTCAAAGTTGGAAGTAAAATTTATTATCAGAGTACATACATGTCACCACATCCAGCCCTGAGATTCTTTTTTCCTGTGGATATATTCAGCAAATCTATAGAATCGTAACTGTAAACAGGATCAACAAAAGACCAAATGCATAGAAGACAACAAAATGTGCAAATACAAAAATAAATAAATAGTAAAAATGATGAGAGCATGAAATAACAAAATAATGAGTCCTTAACATGAGATAATTGTTTGTGGGGAAATCTCAATAGCTGAGTGTATTTATCTTCTTTTGTTCAAGAGCCTGAAGGTTGAAAGGTAGTAACTGTTCTTGAACCTGGTGGTGTCTGCTACCTGATGGCAGCAGTGAGAAAAAGCATAGCCTGGGTGGTGAGGATCTTTGATGATGGGCCTCTGGTTTGACTCTCTTGAAGTCTACAGTCTGTTCCTGGTCTTTCTGAGAGGTTGTTGTTAAGACACCATTCAGCCAAATTTTCAATCTCCCTCCTGCGTATTGACTTATCACCACCTTTGATACAGCCTATAACAGTGGTGTCATCAGCAAACATGAATACGGTGTTGGAGCTGTACCTAGCCACACAGTCATAGGTGTAAAGCGAGTCGAGCAGGTTGCTAAGTACACACCCTTGTGAAGCTCCTGTGCTGATGTCGATCATGGAGGAGATGTGTTTTGCTAGTCCGAACTGACTGAGTCTGCAAGTGAGGAAACCCAGGATCCACTTGCACAAGGGGGTATTAAGGCCCAGGTCTTGGAGTTTATTGATTAGTTTTGAGGGTCTGATGGTATTAAATGCTGAGTTGTAATCGATAAGGAGCACCCTGATGTATGCATCTTTGCTGTCCAGATGTTTCAGGGTGTGTGAAGAGCCAATTAGATGGCATCTGCTGTGGACCTGAGGTTATATTAGTAACGCAGGTACTCCAAAGGAGATACATTGAGCTAATTCTTGACATGACAGGGTTGCATTATCAAAAGAAATTTGGATCAGTATTCTTTGGAGTTTAGCAGAATGAAAGATGGTTTTTATTGAGACATAAGATTCTGAAGGGCTTGGTTGATTAAAGAGTTGGGATTGTTAAGTGCCTACTTGATTCAATTTATTGAAGGGAATAATTTATTCAGCTACCTGATGTTGCAGATGTACTGGTCTTTGCCCCACTGACCCCAGTGGCCTAGGGTGAATAGCCGTTGACCCCGCCAGACAGTGCAATTGCTTTGGTGTGGATAAAGTGTGAGTCGCCCAATAATCAGCCACGACACAAATATGAAACAATATACAAAGTGCTACACTAAAATCACTACAAAATTTGTGGTGATGGGTTAGTAGAAACAACTACAGGAAAAGGCGCCACATAAGTAACTTATCAGTCTTGTGCACATAATATTTTAATATGTTGGAGCCCACACCTCCGATTCCATCCACAATGTCCCGCCGAGACTCCGGCCACCATCCGATCCCCCGAGGTCCGGTATCTGCCGCACTGGACCTGCTGTCCATTCCTCATACTTCCATCCTCTCTGCTCGCCTCCCGAAAAAGCCCGTGCTCCTCAACTCAGCGCACATATACAAGATAACAGAACATGACTTCCATTGGCTAGCAAATAAATACAATTTCCAGTATCACACTGTATAACCCAAACATTGCAGTTACAGAGAACCCCTTGCTCAGCAGTTAACATTACGAGAAGCCATTTTAATATAACACTTTAGAGAAGCCATTTTGGTTCAAGCGATCAACAGTTAACAGTCCATCCAGTATACTGATGCCCTACACAAACAATATATGATATAGCACAGAATAATAGGAAACACCTTTTGTATAAGATTAAAATTGAATATTGCTGGTTGTTAAAATATAGGCCGGATTTTTCGGAGTGTTTTATTATTGGTGAAAGAACTTGTCAGAATAAATAAGTTAAGCACTCATAGAAAATCATATTCCAGCAATTTGTTTAGCTTTGCACTAAAAATCACCTGTCCTTTTCTTGTTTGATTTTGCTATTGGGCTGATATTTTTCTTTCCTACATGATATCACAGGGTATATTTCTTTATTTGCAATACTTGCATTGTATCACTGCTAAATTTGTCAGTAGATTATTTCTTCTATGCCCTTCCTCATTCATGCTGTAAATAGGATAGTGAACAGTAAGATTTCTTACTGGCTGCTCCCTTTCAAGGACCACATTAGGAAAAAAAATAATGATTTAAATTATGAACAAGAAATGGAGGTGGCGCAAAATAGGTGGAACAGTTAAGTGAGAGGACGAGAGATAATCTTCTAGCTTGAGGGCATGTTTAATTAAAATGTTCAGAAAGCTCTTCACCTGAACCCCATCAAAGAATTGTGAAGTACCTACGGCCTAATACAACCACTTTTATGAGATGCAGGCTAGCTTTGTCTGGTCCTCAACGTCAGGGCATTTGGCCACTCAACGATGTTGCCTACAGTGATCACATTAATTCTCAGGCAGTACCAATTTATCAGAATCAGAAGAGGAGGAGGTTATTTTTCCAGTATAATTTTAGTGCCTGTTATTGGAGTATTCAATCTATTCTCCCAGAAAGTTTTAATAACTTATCTTAAGTAAAGGAGATTACTTGTTGACTGAATTTTCCATTTCCCCTCATATCCTTATGTAATTTTAGACCATAAGATAGAGGAGCAGAATTAGGGCATTTGGCTCATCGAGTCTCCTCTAACATTTCATCATGGCTGATCCATTTTTGCTCTCAGCTCCAATCTCCTGCCTTCTCCCTGAATCCCTTCATGCCCTGACCAGTCAAGAATCTACCAACCTCTGCTTTATATATACATAAAGACTTGGCCTTCATTGTTGCCTGTGGCAATGAATTCCGCAGATTCACCACTCTCTGGCTAAAGAAATTCTTCCTCATCTCCGTTCTAAAAGGACGTCCCTCTATTCTGAACAATATTCCAACTGAGGACTCGTCGGTGCTTTATAAAGTCTCGACATCATCTTGAAATCAATGCTAACATCACATTTGCCTTCCTCACCACAGACTCAACCTGCAAATTAACCTTTAGGGAATCCCGCACAAGGGCACCCAAATCCCTTTACCCATCTGATTTTTGTATTTTCTCTCCATTTAGAAAGTAGTCAACCCTTTCATTTCTTCTATCAAAATACATGACCATACGGCTCCCGACACTGTATTTCATCTGCCAGTTCTTTGCCCGTTCTCCTAAACTGTCTAAGTCCTTCTGTAGCCTCTCTCCTTCCTCAAAACTACCTGCCCCTCCACATATCTTTGTATCGTCTACAAACTTTGCAACAAAGCCATCAATTCCATCATCCAAGTCATTGATATATAATGTAAAAGAATCGGTCCCAACACAGACCCCTTTGGAACACCACTAGTCACTGGCAGCCAACCGGAAAAGGCTTCCTTTATTCCCACTCTTTACCTCCTGCCAATCAGCCATTGCTCTATCCATACAAGAATCTTTCCTGGAATACCATGGGCTCGTAGCTTGTTAAGCAAACTCATGTCTGGTACCTTGTCAAAAGCCTTCTGAAAATCCAAGTACACACCATCCACCAAGCCTCTTTGGTCTATCCTGCTTGTTATTTATATTAAAACACATATAATACTTGCTTCATCTGCTCCAGGTCTTGGTGCATTCCACATACTTAACATTTTTTGTAAAGTTTTTCCTGAATTCCCCGCTGGATTCAATAATAGCTTAAATTCATAATGATTTCCAACTTAGGGACATTCCCATAAGTCCAAACATTTTCCCTGTGTCTACCCTATCAGTGTTTTAGAAACTATCTTAAAATTTAATATGTAGTCATCTCTTAGGTTTCTTCCTAGAATGAACGGTTCCTTGTTCTTTTCCTTTCCTGATGAGTATCCTAATTTGGTCTTGTCATTGTCTCTGAGAAATCTTTTTGCATCTTCTTCAGAGCCAATGGGCTGAATTGCACCAGTCGCAAATGGCAATTTGTAGAGAACTGCCAATTACTTGCAGTGTATGTGAGTATGTTTTGGATTTCAGCTCATCTGCACTGTAGTGTATAGATAAATAGTGTGCTGGACATCAAGTTCTGGCTCAGCTGAACTCTCTCAATCTTACAGAGGCTGGTCTGCAATATTCTGATCTGAGGGACAAATACAATTTTTATCTGTTGCATTTTGCACAGCTACATTCACTTGGGTTGTTGACCTTTATTAAATTTAGCTAACATTTTTGTTAATTTTTCTTTTTCATTGTACATTTGTACTGTATTTTAACCAAGTTTCAGTCAAATGTGTTTCAAAAAAATCAAGCTTTATTTTTTAAATAAATTTTATATTTTAACCATTTAAATCAATTTTAACATAATTATAATATTGTTAATATCAAAGAAATTTTAAAAAGATACTTGACAAATGCCATAATGCTGTGTGGAACCTCAGGACTTGATACACCAAGGCCTGGTTGTTGGTTGTGAGGAGACTGAGAAAAAGAAAGCCTTGAAAATATTAGATTAGATTCAACTTTATTGTCATTGGGCCGAGTACAGATACAAAGCCAATTAGCATTTAGCATCTGACCAGAAATGCAAAGAATAGTGTTATTTACAAAATAACTGCGAATAAAAAAAGTGCTACAGCACACAAATATAAAAGTACTGAGACAGTACAATATGGATGCAATACTACTTAGCGCTGTGATGTGGGGTTTAGCAGGGTCACAGCCTTAGGTAAGAAGCTCTTCCTGAGCCTGCTGGTGGGGGAGCGGAGGCTTCTGTAGCGCCTACCAGATGGGAGGAGAGTAAAAAGTCCATGGTTAGGGTGAGATGCATCCCTGATAATGCTTTTCGCCCTGCCCAGGCAGCATTTATGGTAGGTATTCTCAATGGTGGGCAATTGGGTGCGGATAATCTGCTGGGCAGTTTTGGGAGTTGCATAACTGAAAAAGGCAAATACGGTCTAGCATGGTGTCGGCATGCATGAAATGGAACATAATCAAAATTTCAGTATAAAATCAGGATTGCTTTTCAACATTCAAATAATTCCATCTAGAATCAATTCAAGTAGTTAGATTGCATTCGTTTCCTAAGATCTTAATAACCTATTGCCAGTGTTCACGATTTATTTGCTTTATTCCCTCCTCCAATTAGTTTCATTTTTATCCAAAGGGTTTTTGCCATCCTAAACTTCTAATAAACTTGTAAACTTCTGACAAATGGAGTATAATGTGAGAGAATGCGAAAATCTCCTATTTTGGTTTGCAAAATGGGAAAAATACTTAAATACTGAGGTTGCAGAGCTTGGGATGCAAAGGATCTGCGTGTCCAACTCCATGAGTTGTAAAAGGCATGCAGGTATAGCAAGCAATTGGCCAAGCTACAAAGTAATTAGACAATGTTATTGCTGGGGAAATTGATACAAAAAGTGGAAAATTATGGAAAAGGGAGTTTGTATTTGCCAATAACTCACTGTCTGTATTTATTTACCTATATAGCCATATAACAATTACAGCACGGAATCAGGCCATCTTGGCCCTTCTAGTCCGCACCGAACGCTTACTCTCACCTAGTCCTATCCACCTGCACTCAGCCCATAATCCTCCATTCCTTTCCTGTCTATATACCTACCCAATTTTTAAATGATAAAATCGAACCTACCTCTACCACTTTACTGGAAGCTCGTTCCACACAGCTACCACTCTCTGAGTAAAGAAGTTCCCCCTTGTGTTATCCCTAAACTTTTGCCCCTTAACTCTCAACTCATGTCCTCTTGTTTGAATCTCCCCCACTCTCAATGGAAAAAGCCTATCCACGTCAACTCTATCTATCCCCCTCATAATTTTAAATACCTCTATCAAGTCCACCCCTCAACCTTCTACACTCCAAAGAATAAAGACCTAACTTGTTCAACCTTTCTCTGTAACTTAGGTGCTGAAAACAGGTAATATTCTAGTAAATCTCCTCTGTACTCTCTCTATTTTGCTGACATCTTTCCTATAATTCGGTGACCAGAATTGTGCACAATCTACCTGTATTTACCTGTATTTTTTCATTTTTCCTTTATTAACTGTATTTCCATTTAACAATATCAGCAAGTCTTGAAATTATAATTCTTAGTTTCAAATTCTTAATCTAAATTGTGAATGACAGTTGTCCTTGGATCAGTCCCTAAGGAACATAAATTCCCATCTCCTGCCAGTCCGAATGGGTGCTATTAATTACATTCAAATGTTTACTGGTCAGTTTGCAATGCATTCTGCTATCTACTCCTCATTCTGCATCTTCTGACGGCAGTCATGAAATTTCCATATGCTGCTTTATCAAAGGGTTTTTGAAATTCCAAAAATACCATTTTGGAAGCCAAACTGACCAAAAGTTACTTTTGTGTTGCATAGTTTGAATAAAAATTACATTACTCAGGTTTGCTAGAGCTGTTGGGGAGGGTTTAAACTAGTTTGGCAGGGGGGTGGGAATCAGAATGTGAGTGCAGAGATTAGGGTAGAAGGACTAGGGCATGATGCTATGTGTTCTGAGTTGGTGAGGAAGGACAGGCAGGGGACAAAACATAAATGTAGCCAGTTAGAGGGGTTGAAATGTGTCTATTTCAATGCTAGGAGTGTTAGGAATAAAGGGGATGAATTTAGAGCATGGATCAGTAGGCGGAACTACGAAGTTGTGGCCATTACTGAAACTTCGCTGGAGGAAGGGCAGGATTGGCTGATGCAGGTACCGGGGTTTAGGTGTTTTAAAAGGAATAGGATGGGAGGTAGAAAAGGGGGTGGGGGAGTAGCATTACTGGTCAGGGATAGTATCACGGCTATTGGAAAGGGAGGACGCTTCAGAGGGAGTGTCCACTGAGTCGGTGTGGGTGGAAGTCAGAAATAGGAAGGAATCAATCACTGTGCTGGGAGTACTCTATAGGCCCCCATACAGCCCTCGGGACACCGAGGAGCAGATAATCAGGCAGATTTTAGAATGGTTCAGGAAATACAGGGTTGTAGTTATGGGTGATTTCAACTTCCCTCATATTGACTGGCATCTCCTGACTGCAAGGGGGATAGATGGGGCTGAATTTGTCAGGTGTGTTCAGGCAGGATTCCTAACACAGTATGTGGACTGGCCAACAAGAGGAGAGGCCATACTGGATCTAGTTCTGGGTAATGAACCTGGTCAGGTGGCAGACCTCTTGGTGGGGGAGCATTTTGGTGAAAGTGACCACAACTCCCTTAGCTTCAGCATAGCTATGGAAAAGGATAAAAACAGACAAAATGGGAAAGTGCTTAACTGGGGAAGGGCTAGCTATGAAGAGATGAGGCAGGAACTAGCGAAAGTAAATTGGAAACAGATGTTCAAGGGTGAAAGCACAGAAGTAATGTGGAGGAAGTGTAGGGACCACTTGTGCTGGGTTCAGGATAGGTTTGTCCCACTGAGACAAGGAAAAAATGGTGGGAAAAGGGAACCGTGGCTGACAAAACATGTGTGGGAACTCCTCAAGAGGAAGAACGAAGCATATGTTAGATATAAGAAGCAGGAAGGAGGAGGGGCTCATGAGAAATATAGGGTAGCCAGGAAGGAGCTTAAGAAAGGACTTAGGAGAGCTCGAAGGGGGCATGAGAAGGCCTTGGCATGTAGGATTAAGGAGAACCACAAGGCATTCTATGCGTATGTGAAGAACAGAAGGATAACAAGAATGAAGGTGGGGCAGCTAAAGAAAAAAGAAGGTAACATGAGAGGCAGAGAAGGTTGGGGAGGTCCTAATTGAAAACTTTGCTTCAGTATTCACAAGTGAGAAGGACCTTGATCAGGGTGAGGTTGAAATAGAACAGGCCTGTGTGCTGGACAATGTTGGGGTTAAGGAAGAAGAAGTGTTGGATCTTCTTCAAAACATCAAGATTGATAAGTCTCCAGTGCCGGATGCGATATACCCCAGGCTGCTGTGGGAAGTGAGAGAAGAGATCGCTGGAGCAGTAGCTACAATCTTTGAATCCTCTTTGGCTGCAGGGGAGGTGCCGGAGGATTGGAGAATGTAGTTCCCTTGTTTAATAGGGAGAATCCTGGGAACTATAGATCGGTGAGTCTTACGTCGGTGGTCTGCAAACTATTGGAAAGGATTCTTAAGGATAGGATCTATGAGCATTTGGAGAAGTACAGTCTACTCAAGGATAGTCAACTTGGCTTTGTGAAGGGAAGGTCATGCCTCATGAGCCTAATTGAGTATTTTGAAGATGTAACAAAAGAAATTGATGAGGGTAGGGCAGTAGATGTGTTCTATATGGATTTTAGCAAGGCATTTGACAAGGTTCCCCACGAGAGACTCATCCAGAGAGTCATGAGGCATGGAATCAGTGGAACCTTGGCTGTTTGGATAAAAAATTGGCTCACAGGAAGAAAGCAGAGGGTAGTAGTGGAAGGAAAGTATTCTGCCTGGAGGTCGGTGACTAGTGGAGTGCCGCAAGGATCGGTCCTGGGACCTCTGCTCTTTGTGATTTTCATAAATGACCCGGATGAAGAGGCGGAAGGATGGGTGAGTCAGTTTGCAGATAACACGAAGATTGGAGGAGTTGTGGATGGAGCTGTAGGTTGTCAAGGGTTACAAAAGGATATAGACAGGATGCAGAGTTGGGCAGAAAAGTGGCAGATGAAGTTCAATCTGGATAAGTGTGAGGTGATGCATTTTGGAAGGACAAACCAGAAGGCTGAGTACAGGGTTAGTGGTCGGTTACTTAAGAGTGTGGATGAACAGAGGGACCTTGGGGTTCAAATCCTTTCTTCTTTTTAAATCTTTTTATTAATTATTATTGAAAATCAACAACAGAAAAAAATACATCAAAATCCATACATCCCTCAAGGTCGCTGCACAGGTTAATAGGATAGTTAAGAAGGCCTATGGGATGCTAGGCTTCATTAATAGGGGGATTGAGTCCAAGAGTAGAGAGGTCTTGTTGCAACTCTACAAATCTCTGGTGAGACCACACTTTGAGTATTGTGTTCAGTTCTGGTCACCTCATTATAGGAAGGATGTGGAAGCTATGGAGAGGGTGCAGAGGAGATTTACCAGGATGTTGCCTGGATTGGAAAACAAGTCTTATGAGGCAAGGTTAGCAGAGCTGGGACTTTTCTCTTTGGAGCATAGAAGGATAAGAGGGTACTTGGTAGAGGTCTACAAGATTATGAGAGGCATAGATAGGGTGGATAGCCAGTACCTGTTTCCCAGGGCATGAATAGAAAACACCAGAGGGCATATGTACGAAATTAAGGGAGGGAAGTTTAAGGGAGACATCAGGGGTAAGTTTTTTACGCAGAGGGTTGTCGGTGCCTGGAATGACTTGCCAGGGATGGTGGTGGAGGCTAAAACATTAGGGGTACTTAAGAGCCTCTCGGACAGGCACATGGATGAAAGAAAAATAGAGGGTTACTGGGTAGTGTGGGTTTAGTACCTTTTTTTAAGGAATATATGGGTCGGCACAACATCGGGGGCCGAAGGGCCTGTACTGTGCTGCAGTATTCTAGTGTCTAGTGTCTAATTACATTCCCAGCCATCATATAAACTGACTGAGCTGCATATCCTATGCCTAAATAAAAGACATGAAACTCCATTATCTATTTCCTAATCTAATCAATTTTTAAAATACTTATGTTAAATACCATCTTACTTTAAATTAATTTTGTTATTTTTAAATGCTAGATTTAATCCAGAATGAGTTCTAATCTCCCAAAGTTTGATTAGATATTTACTTTATTTTGTTGTAAATTTTTAAAAAGTCATTTTTGATTTCTAAAAGTGTGTTCATCTGATCATTCTCCATTCTGGATGATGCCATTCTGTCATTGTTATCTGTTAGTTTATCTTGTTTATTTCTTACTGGATCCATACTGAATTTCCTTCAGTTATTCTTGACTTGGTAAGTTTTAAAACAACATATTGCTAAACAAATTAGTTTCATAAGTTTTTTTTCTGAATAGATTTTAAATTCTTCCCTTCATATTCTCTTTTCTACAAATATAATTTATATTTTTTGGCAGGTGGGGCTTGTCAACCTTGGAGCACAGCCCGCCTAGGAGGAGGAAAACTCCTATTGTAAACCTCCGCTGCCTTGTGGCCATACCCACCCATTGGAAAGACTTTGAGAGTAAACCCCGAGGAAGAAATCTGGAGCCAGGGTCCAGCAGGCAGTTTAATGTTGTCTACAACTTCAGTCTGGCAACCTCTGCGACGACACTGATGCCAAGCTGTATCAGCACTTGCCCTTCCCTTGGACTTCATCAGTGACGTGGAGAGGGGGAACCCGCTGCATGGGCAACAGCCGGTTCTTCAAATCTTCCCGACCAGGCTTGTGCCCTGGAGAGGACACAGTCCACCAGAGGCACAAACCCAATATCCCCTGGGATCGACAGCTGCCTACTAATTTATATTTATACATATGTCAAATTATTTAGTTAGTATTTTAATGGTAATTTTAATCATGAATAATTATGCTTAGTTTCTTCTTGCTTTATGGAGAACTCTTCTGATCTTTCTTTAGAACTTTAAATATTTTTCCATTCCGGTCCATCTCTTAATTCTGTTTGTTGTCTTCTCTGCTTTGACTTACCATGGTTCCATTATTTTAAACAGTGTTATGTTATAACTGCTATTGCCTGTACAAAATAAAAGGAACATAAAGAGGCCCTTTCAGCTCATCTTGTCCATGGCATTCATGATGCTTATCTATGCCATTTGCCGTCATTAGACCTGTATCTCTCTACGCCTTTCCTATCTAAGTACCTATCCAAATGCCTTTTAAATACTGTAATTGTATTTGTTCCACTCTGTCTACTTGGCTTCATCGTCCATTGCTAATTCCACTTCGAGAACAGTGCTCAATTCCGGTCGCCTCACAACAGGAAGGACGTGGAAACCATAGAAAGGGTGCAGAGGAGATTTACAAGGATGTTGCCTGGATTGGGGAGCATGCCTTACGAGGATAGATTGAGTAGGTTGAGTGAACTTGGCCTTTTCTCCTTGGAGCGATGGAGGATGAGAGGTGACTTGATAGAGGTGTACCAGGTAATGAGAGGCATTGATCGTGTGGATAGTCAGAGGCTTTTTCCCAGGGCTGAAATGGCTTGCATGAGAGGGCATAGGTTTGAGGTGTTTGGAAGTAGGTATAGAGGAGATGTCGGGGTAAGTTTTTTACGCAAAGAGTGGTGAGTACGTGGAATGGGCTGCTGGCGGCAGTGGTGGAGGCGAAAATGATAGGGTGTTTTAAGAGACTCCTGGATAGGTACATGGAGCTTAGAAAAATAGAGGGCTATGGGTAAGTCTAGGTAGTTCTAAGTTAAGGACATGTTCGGCGCAGCTTTGTGGGCCGAAGGGCCTGTATTATGCTGTAGGTTTTCTATGTCTCTATATTTCTATTTATTGGAAATATTGCAGGCTGAATAAGAAAGGAAACCTGAATATGTTATTAAAATCCATTAATAAAACAAAATATATACTAGAGGAGACATCATGTCAGACGACACCTGTGAAGAGAGAGTGTTAACATTTCAGGGTGATGACCATTGAAATCTCCATTCCATCTCCATTCCCTTTTCCCTGTTGTCAGTCGGGTTGATATTTCTCATGACTATCCTTGTTAAAGTTTTTCTCAGTCTCTGTGGTTTGAATTCATTCATCTGCTTCCATTTGCTCACACATCCACACCACTTGCATCCCAACTGGTTACTGCCAATTTTATTCATTATGTAGGCATGTTTTTGTTTTTTTTTGTTCTACATTTGGAATCTTGTAAAAGTAAGTCCTCATCGGTATGTAAAAGGGAAAGGAGTGTGGGAGATATTAAGATGTCGTACTGCAATTATATAAAGATCTGGTGAGACCTGTGAGACTGCACCTGAAACATTCGGAGTAATGCACACGAAGCGCTGGAGGAACCGAGCAGGTCAGGCAGCATCTGTGGAAAGGAATAAAGAGCTGACATATTGGGCTGAGACCCTTCATTAGGACTGGAAAGGAAAGAGGAAAGGGGTGGGAAGGGGAATCTCGAATATTTTGTTCAGATTTGTTCTCCCTACCTAAAGACATAATATTCTTCCCAATCAGCCCAACTACATTCTCTCCTTATCATTTATATAAATCACAAACAGCAGAGGTTTCAACACCCCTTCACCAGAACCCTCTGTCTTCTATAGTAAAGCTAAATGTCAATCTAAAACCTACAAAGTCTTCTTGAAGTTCAAGTTCAAGTTGGATGGAGCCAAATAAAATAACATTCTTCTGGGGCCAAGGTGCAACATATATTATCAATAATCATGCACAGCACAGCGCATATAGCACATATAATTATGATAATACAAAGCTATACAGTTACAAAAAATATATTGTCCAAGTCCCTGAGCGTCATGGCCTGTGGATTAATGGTGCGTGGATGATGTCCAGGAGCCATGTTTCTGCAAGAAGAAGCCATAGCAGTTCCTTATTTTGCACAAGTGCAGTCACAGATGAATGCAGTCCGGCTTGTTTTGCTGGGAGCAAACACTGGAGGGCAGCACTGATGGAGAGGCCAGCCCCAACTCAATACAGAATCCAGCAGTACACATCTCTTTTGCAGGCAGACACAGCAGACAACACTGCAGCATGAGGGCCTAATCCACACAACAATGGGGGCACTGCAGCTCCTCTGTCATTGGTCTCAACTCTGAACCAGTGAAGAGATTTGCAGTAGTCTACATGATCAATGTCCAAGAGTGTCTTGCGATCACAAGGAAAATGTCCACGCCAATCATTTCCACCACTTGTTGAATCATGGCTGAAGCAGGCTACAAGTCTAGCTACACTAATGGGTTGGGCCTGCTGTACTTGATGTTCTTCATATCTAGCAGTGCCTTGCGATTGTAAAAGAGACATAAATGATAAACAATAATTGCACTTTTATTTGGATCCAGAGGGGCTGCTGTGTCTGAGCATGCCGTCGTCTTACTGAATATTTCAAGAGACCCAACACTACCACCGCCTTCATATTAACTTCTCAGAACAGCAGCATACTCCTCTCTGATCTCACCATCATCTACTTCTCTTTAGTTAACAGAATTGTGAGGTATTCCTTCAGTACCTCACACATTTGTTACGAATATCTCCTCAGACTGTACTTCTCACCTACACACTACTGACCAACCTACAACATGGTCACTGCCAACTCCACTAAGATGACACTGGAAGTCTGATTGACCCATGTCACAGGAGCTGTAAGACAGTAGCTCTGCCAGCTACACAACTGTGCTTCAATTTATGTTATGTTGAAAGCGTTAATAAGCATAACAATAGGTTTATTGAAAGAAATATTGAATATGAAGTCTACTGAGGGAGAAGTATCAGCTTTATAAGACCTGTTCAGAAGGCAGCACTCCAAAGCTTAAAACAATTGTTTAATCTTTTATTTGAACAGTAAGGTGGATGCCATTCATGCTATGTGGACCAGGGTGATGATTGTTCGAACTATAACGCTCAGCAACAAATAAATAAAATATATTTCAAAGGTGAACAGAATATTTAAGTAACTCTATCACCAAAATTTAGATGAATTCTTTTGTGTAATACATTGTAATTGCTTCTGTTCTAAATCAACATGCAGTCACACGTTTTGTATTTACAACAATAAATATAGGCATCATGGAGTAAATGAGGTGCTCGAGGAATATAAAGAATGTAAAAAGACTCTTAAGAAAGAAATTAGAAAAGCTAAAAGAAGATACGAGGTTGCTTTGGCAAAGAAGGTGAAAATAAATCCAAAGGGTTTCTACAGTTATATTAATAGCAAAAGGATAGTGAGGGATAAAATTGGTCCCTTAGAGAATCAGTTCTTTTCTTTGGTATTCACTAAGGAGAAGGATATTGAATTGTGTAAGGTAAGGGAAACAGGTAGGGAAGTTATGGAAACCAAGATGATTAAAGAAGAGGAAGTACTGGTGCTTTTAAGGAATATAAAAGTGGATAAGTCACTGGGTCCTGACAGGATATTCCCTAGGACCTTGAGGGAAGTTAGTGTAGAAATAGCAGGGGCTCTAACAGAAATATTTCAAATGTCATTAGAAACGGGGATGGTGCTGGAGGATTGGCGTCTTGCTCATGTTGTTCCATTGTTTAAAAAGTGTTCTAAGAGTAAACCTAGCAATTATCAGCCTGTCAGTGTGGGTAAATTGATGGAGAGTATTATTAGAGATGGTATATATGATTATCTGGATAGACAGGATCTGATTAGGAACAGTCAACATGGATTTGTACGTGGAAGGTCATGTTTGACAAATCATATTGAATTTTTTGAAGAGGTTATGAGGAAAGTTGACAAGGGTAAAGCGGTAGATGTTGTCTATGTGGACTTCAGTAAGGCCTTTGACAAGGTTCCACATGGAAGGTTAGTGAGGAAGGTTTAATTGTTAGGTATTAATATTGACATAGTAAAATGGATTCAGCAGTGGCTGGATGGGAGACGCCAGAGAGTAGTGGTGGATAACTTTTTGTCAGATTGGAGGCTGGTGACTAGTGGTGTGCCTCAGGGATCTGTACTGGGTCCAATGTTGTTTGTCATATACATTAATGATCTGGATGATGGGGTGGTATATTGGATTAGTAAGTATGCTGATGATACTAAGATAGGTGGTGTTGTGGATAATGAAGTAGGTCTTCAAAGCTTGCAGAGAGATTTAGGGCAGTTAGAAAAGTGGACTGAAAGATGGCAGATGAAGTTTAATGCTGATAAATGTGAGGTGCTACATTTTGGTAGGTCTAATCAAAATAGAACATACAGGGTAAATGGTAGGCCATTGAAGAATGCAGTAGAATAGAGGGATCTAGGAATAATGGTGCATAGTTCCCCGAAGGTGGAATCTCATGTGGATTGGGTGGTGAAGAAAGCTTTTGGTATGCTGGCCTTTATAAATCAGAGCATTCAGTATAGGAGTTGGGATGTAATGTTAAAATTGTACAAGGCATTGGTGAGGCCAAATTTGGAGTATTGTGTACAGTTCTGGTCACCGAATTATAGGAAAGATGTCAATAAAATTGAGAGAGTATAGAGAAGATTTACTAGAATGTTGCCTGGGTTTCAGCACCTAAGTTCCAGAGAAAGGTTGAACAAGTTGGGTCTTTATTCTTTGGAGTGTAGAAGGTTGAGGGGGGGACTTGATAGAGGTCTTTAAAATTATGAGGGGGATAGATAGAGTTGACGTGGATAGGCTTTTTCCATTGAGAGTAGGGGAGATTCAAACAAGAGAGCATGAGTTGAGAGTTGGAAGCAAAAGTTTAGGGGTAACATGAGGAGGAATGTCTTTACTCAGAGAGTGGTAGCTGTGTGGAACGAGCTTCCAGCAGAAGTGGTAGAGGCAGGTTTGATATTGTCATTTAAAGTAAAATTGGATAGGTATATGGACAGGAAAGGAATGGAGGGTTATGGGCTGGGTGCAGGTCGGTGGGACTAAGTGAGAATAAGCATTTGGCATGGACTAGAAGGGCTGAGATGGCCTGTTTCCATGCTGTAATTGTTATATGGTTATATGGTTATAACATGTACACGTCAGGAGCAGAACTCCAAATCTTCCAGAACTTTCATTGGTCTGACAAAAGCTTTTGATGGAGTCAACTAAGTTTTCATTGGAAGAATTTTATACCATTTTGATGACTAGATAAATATAAACCAAATGTTTTGCAATTCGGTGATGATGGCTTATGCTCTTGAATAGTAGGAACTCCAAGCCACCAGTCAAGAAAGACCCTGTGTTGGCCTCAAGTCTCTTCAGCTTGATGTTCTTTGCCATGCAGATGAATGTATTTCATAATTATCAAAGTGGGTTTTCAGTATGGAGCTACAAGTTTAAGGAAGTAAATCTTCTTGACCTAAATGAGGAAGTGTAGGGATGTGTTTGTAAATTTGCTGATGACACAAAGGTTGGGGTTGTTGTGGATAATGTGGAGGTCTGTCAGAGGTTACAGTGGGACATTGATAGGAAGCAAAACTGGGCTGAGAAGTGGCAGATGGAGTTTAACCCATATAAGTGTGAGGTGGTAGGTCAAGTATGATGGCAGGATATGGTATTAATGGTAAGACTCTTGGCAGTGTGGAGGATCAGAGGGATCTTAGGGTCCGAGTCCATAGGATGCTCAAAGCTGCTGCTCAGGTTGACTCAGTGGTTAAGAAGGCATACGATGTATTGGCCTTCATCAATCATGCAGTTGAGTTTAGGAGCTGAGAGGTAATGTTGCAGCTATATAGGACCCTGGTCAGACCCCACTTGGAGTACTGTGCTCAGTTCTGGTCATCTCACTATAGGAAGGATGTGGAAACCATAGAAAGGGTGCAGAGGAGATTTACAAGGATGTTGCCTGGATTGGGGAGCATGCCTTATGAGAATAGGTTGAGTGAACTCGGCCTTTTCTCCTTGGAGTGACGAAGGATGGGAGGTGACCTGATAGAGTGTATAAGATGATGAGAGGCATTGATCAAGTGGATAGTCAGAGGCTTTTTCCCAGGTCTGAAGTGACTAGCACGAGAGGGCACAGTTTTAAGGTGTTTGGAAGTAGGGTCAGAGGAGCTGTCAGGGGTAAGTTTTTTACGCAGAGAGTGGTGAGTGCACGGAATGGGCTGCCAGCGACAATGGTGGAGGTGGATATGATAGGGTCTTTTAAGAGACTCCTGGATTGGTACATGGAGCTTAGAAAAATACAGGGCTATGGGTAACCCAAGGTAATTTATAAGGTAAGGAAATTTCCTCTGTTCATCTGCAGCTTCTAATCAACTTCGTTCCAAATCAGCTTTTAATTGTTTTTGTTTTATCTCAGCTTCTACTCTAAGCTTCTCTAATGCTATCTGTTCCAGGTGTAACTGGATCGTTTCTTTACTTACAGGGAAGCTATCTAACTCCGCTTCATCAAAAACTCCCGAATTTGTATAGTGTTCCATGATTTTTCTCTGAATTACTGGCGTTGTTGTAACTGTCGATATTCCTTTAAGGTCCAACCTTCTAGCAATCTCTAATACATCACCCTTTTTCGCCTTCGCTAATACTGCCGGGGCTGGTTTCGCAAGAAAGCCATCAATGTCCATTGCTGCTGATTACCACACACAAGCCAATTAAACAAAAGGAATCGATTATTTTCCCTTTTTCAATCAGATCATTAATTAAACAACCAATTAAACTCTATATTGGTTCAAATCCCGACATGCCCCTACACGTTATGAATCAGCAGCAATAGAGATGAATTTGAGTCGAGTTTTTATAAAATAAACAACGACTTTTATTGACCTCTACTCAAATAAACATGGAACAGTAAACAAACGATTAACTTGAACAGATGTTAACAGCGTTATGCTTCTATAGTTATCAAACGATCGAACTTAAAGAAAATTCTCAACTGATCTCATTTAAGCACAGTCTTAAGGTGGTAGTTTAAATAAGTCCATATGATTTATGAAATAACCGAGAGGAGAGACTCCCCGAACCTTGCGATGAAGAAAAGTTGAAACTGCTGACGCCAGTTCCAGCCGAGAAATACCTTTTCCAAAGGTATGATGCAGAATACGAGTTCTCAAAGTAACTGACCTTTCTGATGGAAGTGGTCATCACATGATACCCAAACCGTGTAAGGGTTAACAAAACATGCGTGCCACGTACAGACGGTTCCAAATGTCAGTCACACCCGCAATGCGCCGAATGCCACTGGTTAACCCCAATCTCTCTGGGGTTCATTCGGATTCTTCACTCTCACTCTCTCTTCTCCGATGGCATAACTACCAATGGTGAGTTCCCACCAAAATGAACTACACAACAACTGAGCTCTCCCCTAATACACCAGTTAGAACATGCCATCACGTGACATCACATCACCCCCCACTATCACAAGACAATTACATCATTCTAATGGCACAAGACCATTGCATCATTCCAATAGCATAAGAAAATGACATCATATTCACGAGATACTCATGGGACAGGTAACAATGAGTAGTTGTATAGCTCTACCTAATGAAGTGACCACTGAGTGTACGTGTGTAGGAGCGCGGAGGCATCACTGAAAAAATAATTGAAATCCTACAGAATCATTCTGATGTCTAGTCTCCTCTGCATGAAGGTCTGGATGTCAAACCAAGATAATGCTTTCACATAGGAGGCCTGAGGAAACTAAAATGGCAAGTTGAGGTTTCTCCGAAGGCAGACATTCCAAGCATCAATTGATAAGGTGTGTAGAGCATGTTGCCAATATGTCAAAAGAACAACTGTTAGAGATTTGCTGCGAACTCGGTGGAGAGACCAGAAGATAGGTTCAAGTACTTGGTCATGTGATCTTCAAAGTTTTACAACACAATCCTTGGAGGATTTTGATCAATTCACTTGGCAAAGGCCTCATCCATATTGGAGCTCGTCTGTGAGCAGGGGACAGCTGCTAAGGCAAAGCAGAAGCATAAGGGGAGTGCATATCAAGAGCTACTGTTAATGCAACCTGATCATCCACTTGCTCATAGAAACCAAACCAAGCCAATCTGCAGAGATGGATTGGTCAATTCAAATTCAAAGTTCAAAGAAACTCGGCATAAAGTTAGGACTCTTGATGACAAGAATGGTAAGTATCTGGCTCATTTCAGAAATCTTCTGTGAGGTCTATCCTAGAATTGGCAAATGCGCACCTGAGGAAATCATGTACGATAAAAGCTAAAACTCTCCTAGGTAGAAAGACAGCCATGATTGCAGATAAACGTAGGTGCATGTCTTCATGCACATGTAGTAAGGATGCCTTATTCCCTCAGAAATATATTTTGTGTAAGTCACAGTTGGATCTTTATTTAACATGTGCTGCCTGTACATTCCACTAGGAGGTTTTGAGCAGAGAATGGTTAACATCTTGGAGGTTCAATTCTCCTTAAATGCTATCTAGAACTTCTCCCTTCACATGTCCTTTTTCCATCACAATTCTTCCACAGGAATGCCACACCTCTCTGTGAGAAGTACCCTCAGACTGGGTTAGAACTTTTGTATGTAGATAGAAAGGCTAAGAAAATATCACTCCAATTTACTAATATTATTAATTAAAATTTCCACTCTATTTCAGTTCTCCAGTCCTCACTTTGCTGTGGAAGTTGTAGCAAGGCAAGGATTATCACAACGTCCAAGCAGAGATAAAGTGCAGACAGCTCAAGCAAAACAGGTCTTAGAAGAACATGGCTTCACTTTTTACAGCAACAAAGTGGAGATGTTTGGCTTACTGAGATAAGGATGTTATTGAAGGATGTAAGTGGCACACATGCACACCAATAAAGGGACAATTACTTTACTAACTTCAAAATATCAGTGGTTGTTAGCCTGAAGTTTCCATTGACCCCAAACACTTGCACTGAGAATGGTGATTAATCTTGCAAAAAGGAGTCTGAACATACAAATGGTCAATATCGATAAATACTAGTCAATTCTGTATAGAAATAGCATTTCTCTGTACAGACTTGAGAACAGTATGATTGTAAACAAAGTGCAATTGAGGAATGAGTGAGCTTTCAGTCCAATTAAATGGCGATGACACCAGCAGATGGCTGCTGTAGTAATTGTGCCACATAAATCTCACCATGATTTATCCAGAGGCATTGTGAGTACAAAAATAGAAAACCTGGGAGAACAGTGTGTATGTATAACCATATAATATAACCATATAACAATTACAGCACAGAAACAGGCCATCTCGGCCCTTCTAGTCCGTGCCGAAATCTTACTCTCACCTAGTCCCACCGATCTGCACTCAGCCCATAACCCGCCATTCCTTTCCTGTCCATATACCTATCCAATTTTACTTTAAATAACAACATCGAACCTGCCTCAACCACTTCTGCTGGAAGCTCGTTCCACACAGCCACCACTGCCTGAGTAAAGAAGTTCCCCCTCATGTTACCCCTAAACTTTTGCTTCCAAATCTCAACTCATGTCCTCTTGTTTGAATCTTCCCTACTCTCAATGGAAAAAAGCCTATCCACGTCAACTTTATCTATTCCTCTCATAATTTTAAATACCTCTATCAAGTCCCCCCTCAACCTTCTACGCTCCAAAGAATAAAGACCCAACTTGTTCAACCTTTCTCTTTAACGTAGGAGATGAAACCCAGGTAACATTCTAGTAAATCTTCTCTATACTCTCTCAATTTTGTTGACATCTTTCCTATAATTCGGTGACCAGAACTGTACACAATACTTCAAATTTGGCCTTACCAATGCCTTGTACAATTTCAACATTACATCCCAACTCCTGTACTCAATGCTCTGATTTATAAAGGCCAGCATACCAAAAGCTTTCTTCACCACCCTATCCACATGAGATTCCACCTTCAGGGAACTATGCACCATTATTCCTAGAGATCCCTCTGTTCTACTGCATTCTTCAATGCCCTACCATTTACCATGTATGTCCTATTTTGATTAGTCCTACCAAAATGTAGCACCTCACATTTATCAGCATTAAACTCTATCTGCCATCTTTCAGCCCACTCTTCTAACTGCCCTAAATCTCTCTGCAAGCTTTGAAAACCTACTTCATTATCCACAACACCACCTATCTTAGTATCATCTGCATACTTACTAATCCAATTTACCACCCCATCATCCAGATCATTAATGTATATGACAAACAACATTGGACCCAGTACAGATCCCTGAGGCACACCACTAGTCACCGGCCTCCAATCTGATAAACAGTTATCCACCACTACTCTCTGGCGTCTCCCATCCAGCCACTGCTGAATCCATTTTACTACTTCAATATTAATACCTAATGATTGAACCTTCCTAACCAATCTTCCATGTGGAACCTTGTCGAAGACCTTACTGAAGTCCATATGGACAACATTCACCGCTTTACCCTTGTCAACTTTCCTAGTAACCTCTTCAAAAATTTCAATAAGATTTGTCAAACATGAACTTTCACGTACAAATCCATGTTGACTGTTCCTAATCAGACCCTATCTATCCAGATAATTATATATACTATCTCTAAGAATACTTTCCATCAATTTACCCACCACTGACGTCAAACTCACAGGCCGATAATTGCTAGGTTTACTCTTAGAACCCTTTTTAAACAATGGAACAACATGAGCAATACGCCAATCCTCCGGCACCATCCCCGTTTCTAATGACATTTGAAATATTTCTGTCAGAGCCCCTGCTATTTCCACACTAATTTCCCTCAAGGTCCTAGGGAATACCTTGTCCGGACCCAGAGACTTATCCACTTTTATATTCCTTAAAAGCGCCAGTACTTCCTCTTCTTTAATCGTCATACTTTCCATAATTACCCTACTTGTTTCCCTTACCTTACACAATTCAATATCCTTCTCCTTAGTGAATACCAAAGATAAGAACTTGTTCAGAATCTCCCTCATCTCTTCTGGCTCCGCACATAGCCATCCACTCTGATTCTCTAAGGGACCAATTATATCCCTCACTAGCCCTTTGCTATTAATATAACTGAAGAAACCCTTTGGATTTATTTTCACCTTACTTTCCAAAGCAACCTCATATCTTCTTTTAGCTTTTCTAATTTCTTTCTTAAGATTCCTTTTACATTCTTTATATTGCTCGAGCACCTCATTTACTCCAAGCTGTCTATATTTATTGTAGATCTCTCTCTTTTTCCGAACCAAGTTTCCAATATCCCTTGAAAACCATGGCTCTCTCAAACTTTTAACCTTTCCTTTCAACCTAACAGGAACATAAAGATGCAAACAACAGGAATTCTGCAGATGCTGGAAATTCAAGCAACACACATCAAAGTTGCTGGTGAACGCAGCAGGCCAGGCAGCATCTCTAGGAAGAGGTACAGTCGTCTGTACCTCTTCCTAGAGATGCTGCCTGGCCTGCTGCGTTCACCAGCAACTTTGATGTGTGTTGCAGGAACATAAAGATTCTGTACCCTCAAAATTTCACCTTTAAATTACCTCCATTTTTCTATTACATCCTTCCCATAAAACAAATTGTCCCAATCCACTCCATCTAAATCCTTTCGCATCTCCTCAAAGTTAGCCTTTCTCCAATCAAAGATCTTAACCCTGGGTCCAGTCCTAGCCTTCTCCATAATTAAATTGAAACTAATGGCATTGTGATCACTGGACCCAAAGTGCTCCCCAACACATACCTCCGTCACCTGACCTATCTCATTCCCTAACAGGAGATCCAACACTGCCAATTCTCTAGTTGGTACCTCTATGTATTGCTGCAAAAAAACTATCTTGAACACATTTTACAAACTCCAAACCATCCAGCTCTTTTACAGAATGGGTTTCCCAGTCTATGTGTGGAACATCAAAATCTCCCACAATCACAACCTTGTGCTTACCACAAATATCTGCTATCTCCTTACAAATTTGCTCCTCCTATTCTCACTCCCCATTAGGTGGTCTATAATACATCCCTATTAGTGTTACTACACCTTCCCATTCCTCAATTCCACCCAAATAGCCTCCCTAAACGAGCCCTCTAATCTATCCTGCCAAAGCACCACTGTAATATTTTCTCTGACAAGTCAATGCAACACATCTCCCTCTTGCCCCTCCGATTCTATCACACCTGAAGCAAAAAATCCAGGAATATTTAGTTGCCAATCACACCCCTCCTGCAACCATGTTTCACTAATAGCTACAACATCATACTTGCAGGTATCAATCCATACTCCAAGCTCATCTACCTTTCTTACAATGCTCCTAGCAGTAAAATAGATGCATTTAAGAAACTGTCCGCCTCTTACTCTCTGTTTATCCTAATGGTGCAAACAACTGTGTTATCTTTTTCTTCCTTCTCCCCTACATCTTCAGTCTGAGCGCTCCCGTTCTCTGTCCCCTGCCTATCCTCCTTCACACACTGTCTACTAGCTTTCTCTATTTGTGAACTAACCTCCTCTCTTCTAGTCTCTTCAATTTGATTCCCACCCCCCCAACCATTCTAGTTTAAAGTCTCCCTAGCAGCCTTCGCAAATCTTTGCAAATAAATGTATATATTACAATATATGAATAATTGAGCTTATTCAGAATGTCACAACTCTGTTACGTGAAGAACCTAAAGGCACTGTTATTTTATGGAGCCTGAGTGGTTGATCTTGTGGAAAATGACTGGAAATTATGTTTTTGTTGCAGGGCACAACTATGAGAAGTATTAACATGATCTGATATTCTGCTGCAGTATTAAGTGAGGACTGCATTGTCAGAAATGCATTCTTCCAGATGAGAGGTTAAGTTCCTTAAAAATGATTCAACAGTAGAAGAATTATTCCTAATATGCAGGCCAATACCTAGCCCGGATCAATGCCTAAAATCAGATTATCTGGTCATTCATGCTCCTGTTTGCTGACTCTTCGTTTGTGGAATTGGCTCCAGTGTTCTTTTCATTGTGGAGATTGCCCAAAACGTTGACTGTACTCTTTTCCATAGATGCTGCCTTGCCTGCTGAGTTCCTCCAGCATTTTGTGTGTGTTGCTCAGATTTCCAGCATCTGCAGATCTTCTCTTGTTTGTGCTTGTTAGTGTTTCGGAATATCATGCAAAGATCTACAGAAATGCAAATATTTCCTACTTCTATCTACATTCTCTGCTATATGAAGAATGGTGTTTTGTAAGGGCATTAATTTACAAGTGATAGCAACTGACCAGTGACTATAAGCCTGTTGGTTCATCTTGGTCAGCTGATATGCACAGGCTGAGTGGATTACTGCGTCATTGTAAAACAGAAAATATGAAGTACTTCTTGCAGAGGAAACGGGCTTTACTGTAATCATCTCTACTTCTTTAAATAGGAGAAATCAAAAGAAACCCAACCCAAATATAGAAGCAGCAAATGGTTCACTTATCATGAAAGCTTTCAAATGTAACCATGGGAAACAGAGGGAAAAAATTCCAAATAAAAAGGAATTCCCTCAGCAGGATTTGAACCAGCTATATATATTGTTAAGGTCCAAAACCGAAGAATTCAAGAAAGAGTAGACTATATGGTCTCCAAGCATATGAATTCCTTCAAACAGTAGGAATATGACCATCAGGATAAATAATCTTTCAGGAAAATTAACTTTATAAAACATGGTCAACTTTAAAAGATCTAGAAGAACTGACACATGATCCATATGCAATGAAAATAACTATCATGAATGAATTTGATATGATTCAATATGAAAAAAACCTATGCCTGCTTAGACAGAACTGTGTACATGCACATGAAGGGCGCAGCAGGAATATTATTCCTTTCACAGAGACTCTTTTTGGTAATCGTAGATAATCATTTAATAAACTTAGATTTTCTACTTCATGTTTGCTAACTCTACAGGGAGCATAATTCAGCTGCACAGGATATCCTGACAGTGAGAAGGGTTGTTGTCGGCTACAGGATGTTATTCATTGATGGCTGAGGCAGGTGCAATAAAAGACCATTTAAGAGACTGTTGGACAGGTACACGGACAGGAAAGGTTTAGAGGGTTTTGGGTCAAACACTGGCAAATGGGATTAGCTTGAGTGGGGCAGCCTGGTTACCATGAGCCGGTTGGGCCTAATGACCTGTTTCCATGCTGTCTAATTCTATAACTGAAATGGACAGAGCATTGGAAAATAATGCTGGTAAGTGTGGTGTGCTTTATTCTGGGAGGACTGATAAAGATAGGACACACATAATGAATGGTAAGGCCTGATGAGTCCCGAAGAATTGAAAAACCTCATTGCACTTAGTTCCAGGATCTCTAAAACATGGCAGCACAGAAGTATAAGGTGGTGAAAAAAGCATACAGGATACTTAAACAACAGGAATTCTGCAGATGCTGGAAATTCAAGCAACACACATCAAAGTTGCTGGTGAACGCAGCAGGCCAGGCAGCATCTCTAGGAAGAGGTACAGTCGACATTTCAGGCTGAGACCCTTCGTCAGGACTAACTGAAGGAAGAGTTAGGAAGAGATTTGAAAGTGGGAGGGGGAGGGGAGATCCAAAATGATAGGAGAAGACAGGAGGGGGAGGGATGGAGCCAAGAGCTGGACAGGTGATTGGCAAAGGGGATACGAGAGGATCATGGGACAGGAGGTCCGGGAAGAAAGACAAGGGGGTGGGAAACCAGAGGATGGGCAAGGGGTATAGTCAGAGGGAGAAAAAAGAGAGTGAGAGAAAGAATGTGTGTATAAAAATAAATAACAGATGGGGTACAAGGGGGAGGTGGGGCATTAGCGGAAGTTAGAGAAGTTGATGTTCATGCCATCAGGTTGGAGGCTACTCAGACGGAATATAAGGTGTTGTTCCTCCAACCTGAGTGTGGCTTCATCTTTACAGTTGAGGTACCACCTCCCCCTCGTACCCCATCTGTTATTTATTTTTATACACACATTCTTTCTCTCACTCTCCTTTTTCTCCCTCTGTCCCTCTGACTATACCCCTTGCCCATCCTCTGGTTCCCCCCCCACCCCTTCTCTTTCTTCCCGGACCTCCTGTCCCATGATCCTCTCGTATCCCCTTTGCCAATCACCTGTCCAGCTCTTGGCTCTATCCCTCCCCCTCCTGTCTTCTCCTATCATTTTGGATCTCCCCCTCCCCCTCCAACTTTCAAATCCCTTACTCACTCTTCCTTCAGTTAGTCCTGATGAAGGGTCTTGGCCTGAAACATCGACTGTACCTCTTCCTAGAGATGTTGCCTGGCCTGCTGCGTTCACCAACAACTTTGATGTATGATACAGGATACTTGTCTTTGTTGTCTGAGGCATAGAATAAGAGAAGTGGGATTATGATATAACTTTATAAACCACTGCTGGAGTACTGCTTGCCGTGTTTTAGGAAGGATGTTATTGCACTACACAGGGTGCAGAGAAAGATCACCAGGATATTGCGTAAAATGGAACATCTGAGTTATGAAGAGAGATTAAATAAACTGGTTTGTTTTCCATGAGGTGGAGGAGGATGTGGGTATGGGTTGAATGAAACATACAAAATCATGACAGCATCAATAAGATCGATAATAACTTTTTATTCCATGATGGCAACATCCAAAGCCAGAAGACATAGGTTTAAGGAAAAGGGCAGACAATTCAGAGGGGATCTGTGGAAGACGGTGAATGAAATCTGGAATGCATTGCCTCAGGAAAAGGTAGAAACGGTGACCCGAACAACATATCTAGATGAGCCAATGTATTGAATACTAGGAACAAGTGCTATAAAATAGGATTAGTCTAGATAGGAGGGGTGGCAGGGTGGAGATTCCCTTCTACAGAAGGAGGTGTAAGATGCTCCTTCCCTCCGCTAGCCTACAAGTCATCCTAGGGCAAGGTACAATATCTGCTTAGCCCCTCAGTTAGGGTCATATAAAGCCATGGGAGCAGATGGTGCATATCACAAGTCCTGGTTATGTGACCACTGATGCCAGGCCATTTCCAAATAGTATTGATAATGGCTGGGATCATCTGTCTTGTAAAGGCACTACCCAGAAGATGATAATGGCAAGCGACTTCTGCAGAAAAATTTGCTGAGAATAATCATGGTCATGGAAAGACCACGATTCCCCCAGGTTATACAACATGGCATTGTCATGGTCTGGTCCGTGAAGTCTGCATTCCGGTTCATGGTCCAGTCCGTTCACTCAGAACTCTGGGTCTTCCAGCTGTCCCTTGTTTCAGTTGCATTAATCATAGACACCTGATTCTCATCTTGAGGCTTGGAATATAAACACGAGGAAATCTGCAGATGCTGGGATTTCAAACAACACACATAAAAGTAGCTGGTGAACGCAGCAGGCCAGGCAGCATCTCTAGGAAGAGGTACAGTCAACGATTTGGGCTGAGACCCTTCCTGACAAAGGGTCTCGGCCCGAAACACCAACTGTACCTCTTCCTAGAGATGCTGCCTGGCCTGCTGCGTTCACCAGCTACTTTTATGTGTGTTGCTTGGAATATAAGTAGCCTTGGGGTTGAATGTGGGCTGCTGGTTCATCTTGTCAAGATTCCCTTGGAGCAACCTGCCGGGGGAAGGCTAGAGTGGTCACTTGCCATCTTTAGGCCATGTTGGAGAACCATCGCTTCATGGAGTCTTGCTGTTGGTAGTCGGAGCTGTCTTTGTGGTATGGATTTGGCCGTTTCTTGGGCCAGCTGAGTGGCTGTTAGCCACTCTGAGCTAGGTAGGGATCCGGCTGTTTCCGTAGCCAGCCGAGGTGGCTGGCCGTAACTGCGACTCAGAGCAACCCCGATGCAGAGATGGAACTGTCTGTTGTTCTTCAGTGTTTTTCTCTTCTTGTCCTTGCCTCTGTGGGGTAAGTCAGGCCGTTCTGCCGTTGCGCTGCGGGGGGATCTGTTCTGTCTCGTCTTTGCCTCTGTTGGGTAAGTCAGGCCGTTCTGCCGTTACCCGACGGATGGACCTGTCCCACCTTGGTGTGGAGATAAAGTTGAGTCCCGGCTTGTCTAAGGATAAGCCCTGGCTCTACGTATATGTACTGTCCAGTCTCATGTTAGTGTCATGTTAAAGATGAGTCCTGGCTTTTCGAAGGATAAGTCCTAGCTCTATGTTGATGTACAGTTCCTAGTCTGTCTCCGAGCTCCAGCCTCCGAGTTGTCAGCCTCCACATTCCAAGACCCCAGCCTCGAGCCTCAAGCCTCAAGACCCCAGCCACGTCCAGTTCTGTAGCCATGTCATGTTCTTGTCTAGTTCTGGGGTCTGAGACCGAGGCAATACCTAGGTTCTGGGTCCTTGTCCAGTCTCTGGTTCGGAGTCTGAACCCAGGCTCCTAGTTCATTGTTCCTTGTCTGGGTTCCCTGTTTCCTGTCTATGTCCTTGCCCAGGTCCTGCATCCTAGTCCTGTTCCTAGTACTTCAGTGTCTGTGTCTTGTATTTGGGTCCGTTCCCAGCACCCCCCACTGCGGCAGGCATATACCTAATGAACTAAGTTTAGATAGGTGCTTGAAACTTGCCATTGTCATGGTGGGAAAGGAGCCTTTTCTTATGCTTTATAACTCGATGATAATGAGATTGAATTTGAGTGATGCTCTGTGCAATACTCCTTACATAATAGTCTGTGCAATATTGCTCTCCAGGATGCAAGTAGGGTGCTAAAGTTCTGGAAATAATATAGCATTAATTCCCTTGAAAACAGCCCATTTCAAGTTGATGCAGATTTTGAGTTGGGCATGGATCAACACCAGGAATTATGACATTGTAGCCATTAATGAGACTTGGTAGTGGGGGGGGGGCAGGACTGGCAGCTTAATATCCCAAACTTCCATTGTTTTAGACATGACAGAGTGGCAGGGATTAAAGGAGGAGGGATGGCGTTACTAGTCAATGAAAATGTCAAAGCAGTGCTCAGTCTGGACAGACCGGAGAACTCGTCTAGTGACGCATTATGGATGGAACTGAGAGGTAAGAATGTTATGACCACGTCAATGGGGCTATATTATAGACTGCCCAACAGTCCAAGGGATGTAGAGGAACAAATCTGCAGAGAGATTGCAGACTGTTGCAAGAAACATAAGATTGTTATAGTAAGTGATTTTAACTTTCCACATGTTGACTGGGACTCTCATAATGTAAAAGGACTAGATGGGATAGAGTTTGTCAAATGTGAACAGGAAAGTTTCCTTAATCAGTACGTAGAAATCCCAATGAGAAAGTGTGCGATACTTGATCTGCTATTAGGGAATAAGATAGGCAGGTGACAGAAGTTTGTGTAAGGGAACACTTTGCACCTAGTGCTCACAATGCCCTTAGTTTCAAAGTAAATAATGCAAAAGATAGGACTGATTCACAGGTTGAGAATTTAAATTGGAGAAAGGCCAATTTGGATGGTATCAAAAAGGATCTGGAAAGTGTGAATTGGGACAGGCTGTTTTCTGATAAAAGTGTACTTGATAAGAGGGGGACCTTCAAAAGTGAAAATTTGAGATTACAAAGCTTGTATGTGCCTGTCAGAATAAAAGGTAAAGATAACAACTGTTGGGAACCTTGGTTTTCAAGAGATATTGAGGCCCTGGTTCAGCATTAGGAACAAATAGGTGTTTATGGAGTATAAAAGTGTAAGAGAACACTTAAGAAAGAAATTAGGAGGGCTAAAAGAAGGCATGAGGTTGCCCTAGCAGACAAGGTGGAGGAGAATCCCAAGGGTTTCTACAGATACTGTATGTTAAGAGCAAAAGAATTACAAAGGACAAAATTGGTCCTCTGGAAGATCAGAATGGTAATTCATGTGGGGAAAAAAGAGAGGGGAATGATCTTAAATAAATTCTTTGCATCTGTATTTCCTCTGGAGATGGACGCAGAGTTTATAGAAATGAGGTAAAACAGCATAAACTGCATGGACTCTATACAGACTACAGAGGAAGTGGTGTACACAGTCCTGAGGCAAATTAGGTGGATAAGTGCCCAGAGCCTAACAAGGTGTTCACTTGGATCTGGCAGGAGGCATGCAGAACTTACTGAGGCCCTAGCAGAGATACTCAAATCATCCTTAGGGATAGGTGAGGTACCAGAAAACTGGAGGATAGCCAATGTTGTTCTGCTGTTCAAGAAAGGCTCTAAAAATAAACCAGGAAATTATAGGCTGGTGGGCCTGACATCAGCTATGGGGAAGTTATTGGAACGTATTCTAAAGGAGCACAAATATGAGTATTTGGATAGACATGGACTGATAAAGGATGGTCAGCATGGCTTTATGCATGGGTAGGTCATGTCTCACCAACCTTTTAGAGTTTTTCCAGGAAGTTACCAGGAAAGTTGATGAAGGCAAAGCAGTGGATGTTGTCTACATGGACTTCAGTAAAGCATTTGCCAAGATCCCGTATGGGAGGTAGGTCAAGAAGATTCAGTTGCTCAGCATTCAAAATGAGAGAGTAAATTGGATTAGATGTTAGCTTTGTGAGAGAAGCCAGAGAGTGGTAATAGATGGTAGCCTCTCTGACTTGAGGCCTGTGACTAGTTGAGTGCCACAGGGATTGGTGCTGGGTCTCTTATTGTTTGTCATCTATATCAATGATTTGGATGATAACGTGGTTAACTGGTTCCGCAAATTTGCGGCTGACACCAAGATTCAGGGTGTAGGACAGGACCCAGGCTGTAAAAATAGGGGACAAGCTCTCCTCTACAATCAGTCTGAGCATCAGTGCCCCACAAGGCTGTGTACTCAGCCCCCTGCTGTACTCACTGGACACTTGTGATTGTGTAGCCAAGTTTCCATCAAACTCAATATATAAGTTTGCTGATGACACAACAATTGTAGGCTGTATCTCAGGTAATGATGAGTTTGAGTACAGAGAGGAAATTAAGAACCTGGTGGCATGGTGCAAAGACAATATCTTACCCCTCAATGTCAACAAGACGAAGGAATTGGTTGTTGACTTCAGAAGGAGTAGCGGACCACACGACCCTACTTACATTGGTGGTGCGCAAGTTGAACAGGTCAAAAGCTTTAAGTTCCTCGGGGTCAATATCACAAATGACCTGACTTGGTCCAACCAAGCAGAGTTCACTGCCAAGAAGGCCCAACAGCGCCTTTACTTCCTGAGAAAACTAAAGAAATTTGGCCTGTCCCCTAAAACCCTCACTCATTTTTATAGATGCACTGTAGAAAGCATTCTTCTAGGGTGCACCACAACCTGGTGTGGAAGTTGTGCTGTCCAAGACCAAAAGAAGCTGCAGAAGATCGTGAACATGGCGCAGCACATCACACAAACCAATCTTCTGTCCGTGGACTCACTTCACACCGCACGCTGTCGGAGCAGTGCTGCCAGGATAATCAAGGACATGACCCACCCAGCCAACACACTTTTCGTCCCTCTTCCCTCTGGGAGAAGGCTCGGGAGCTCGAAGACTCGTACGGCCATATTTGGGAACAGCTTCTTTCCAACTGTGATAAGACTGCTGAGCGGATCCTGACCCGGATCTGGGCCGTACCCTCCAAATATCCGGACCTGCCTCTCAGTTTTTTTGCACTACCTTACTTTCCATTTTTCTATTTTCTAATTATGATTTATAATTTAAGTTTTTAATATTTACTAATTTTTACTATTTTTAATATTTAATATTTGTAATCGAGGGAGTGGGAAGCGCAGAATCAAATATCACTGTGATGATTGTACGTTCTAGTATCAATTGTTTGGTGACAATAAAGTATAAAGTATATAGAGTATAAGTAGTGGACAGTGAGGAAGGCTATCATGGCTTGTAGTGGGATGTGGACTATCGGGAAAAATGACAGAAGGAATTTAATGCAGAAAAGTGCAAGCAGATGCAGTTTGGTCGGACCAACCAGTGAACAGTACGGCACTGAGGAGTGCGGTAAAGCAAAAGGATCTGGGAATACAGGTCAATATTCTATTCAAAGTAGCTTCACAGATAGATAGAGTTGTAAAGAAAGCTTTTGGCACATTGGTCTTCATAAATCAAAGTAATAAGTACAGGAGATGGGATATTATATTGAAATTTTATAAGACAGTGGCGAGGCCTAATTTGGAGTATTGGTCACCTACCTACAAAAAAGATTAAATAAGTTTTGAAAGAGTACAGAGAAAATTTACAAGGATGTTGCTGGGACTGGAAGACCCGGGTCATAAGGAAAGATTGAATAGGTTAGAACTTTATTCCTTGAAATGTAGAAGATTAAGAGGAGATTTGATAGAGGTATACAAAATTCTTAGAGGTATAGATAGGGCAAATACAAACAGGCTTTTTCCACTGAGGTTGGGTGGGGCTACATCCAGTTGTCATGGGTTAAGGATGAAAGGTGAAAAGTTTAAGGGGAACATGAGGGGAAATTTCTTCATTCAGAGGGCCTTAAGAAGGTGGAACAAGCTGCCACCACAAGTGGTACATGCAAGCTTGATTTCAACGTCTAAGAGAAGTTTGGATAGATGCATGGATGGCAAGGATATGGAGGGCTATGGTACCGGTGCAGATTGATGGGAGTAGGCAGTTTAAATAATTCAGCACCAACTAGATGGGCCAAAGAGCCTGTTTCTGTGCTATACCTTTCTATGACTCTATGACCCTATAGATATTTATATAAATAATTTATATAAAAAATTCGGAATTTTTCATATTATAAACTGCTGTGGAACACATAGTCTCCAAGGTCCATAATGGAAAACACAATTTCCAAGGCCCAATATGGTCCACGCACTCTCCAAGGCCCATTATAGAACACACACTCTCCAAAATCCATCCTAGCTGCCTGGATATACAAACCAGGGCAGTACAATACAGAGAGCAAGCTGTTGCCTGTGTGGCAAACTTTCCCTCTCCATGCATCTGATCAATCCAAAGGAATGGCAGAGACCGATACAGTTTGGTACCAGCAGTGTCACAGGAGTTCCCAGTTAATGTCAAACTCAACATAGGACTGCCTTAAGGTTTCCAGCTCTAGACCTTTCCCTCAGGGTTTACCCATGAATTTTCCTTCTCCTAGATCAGCTGCCAATCATGGCTGATGAGCCCTATCTGCCGGAAGCGACTGGTTTTAAGGGACCTATAATCCGTCTTTGCCCCCTCTCCTGTCAGTAGAAATGGTTCCAATAGACTTAGTAGGTAAGCCACATGTGAAGGAGCTGGACTTGTTTGTCAGAGGCTGTTTGAGGCATATGCCATTGGGAGTATTTAATAGGTGGTGGGAGCCTATGTTCATTACTATCCTCAGCTATAATAACCATAGCAGCCATTACAAGTTAGCAGGTGGATAAAAGATATCACATGTTCCTGGGCCCATGGAAGTGGTGAACACATGACAGGCGAAATGAAGAGCAAATTACAAAGTGGTGGACTTTTGAAATAAGGATGAGAACAGACAACATAAACTGAATGGTGCAAGAAGAAAGAGTCGTAGGGTTAGGGTTCCTTTTTGGGTGCACTGGAATTTCTGAGCTGCATGATCTTAAAAGCTGGAAGAAGTATGTTCAGTTGTAACTTCCTAAATTGAATTGGGTGGCATGCATGACAGAAAAATTGCAAGACTCTGGTAGGCACTTGTTCCAGTAATTGTGGTTACTTTAATACATAAGAAATTTAGAACTGAAAGTGCAATATGTTCTTAATATAGAAGACTGTAAGGCTGGGGAACTCTCAAAGTTGAGCTGCTAAGGCAAAAACTAAGTTGGTAAAGTGGATGAAGGAAAAGTGAAATAAGGAATATGAGAAATGTGATTAGAATTATTTGCTGTCATGTGAGATTGTTTTTCAAAGACTGTCAAAGATGCAGTGTTTTTGTGTTCCAGATAAAAAGCTGAAAACTGTGCAATAAGAAAGTGTGAATGTAAATAATAAGCTTCAAAACTGAGCTGCAGATGCAAATTAGAAATAGGCATCTGATATGCAGCAGTATAAATCAAATTTCAACAGTGTACACATTTTTATTGGTGTTTTGAGAACTGGATTCTCCAAGTGATTATTTTTGTATATTTAGTACATTGGAATTGATAAATTCAAATTCCATTTTTATGAAGAAGGATGAAGAGAATTTTCAAGCTTTATTACCAATATTTTGGGACCCAAAACTTCTCTGTCAGAAACCAAGTATCAGCTGTCTTGAATTTAGGGCTGAAATTAACATCTTAAAATATTAAAATATTGGTTATAAAGTTTTGAAGGTAGAGTTGGCTAGAATGAACTGCAAAAAAAGTAAAAGACAATGTAGTGGCAAAACTAATCCAAAATCAAAACAAAAGAATTGCTGTTAACTGCTATGGGGATTTAGACTTTTATGACACACCCTAAGCTCCAATGAAATGATTGTTCAGAAGAGTCAAATCATTTATTTCAATCCTTTATTAGCAGTTAGCAAACATACAATTAAGCATTATTGAGCATTATCTCAGCAATATTAAGTGGTCAGCAAAGATATGATTTCTGCTGGTCCCAAGTTACAAAGCGCCATGAAATAAGCAAGAATATGCAACTTATTGTCTTTGCTTTTACCACATCCCTACTCATGTGACTAGTTACCATAATAAACATAGTAAACGCACAACACGGAATATCAAGCAAATAGAGAACAGATATATGGCTCCTACAGCTAGGACAATAAATCACAGTCACAGACTTTTTCTAGAAATAATTAATAATTATATTGAGAAACGTAACTGAAAGAAGAATTATCAGTCTGTGTCTAACAAAGGAAATTAAGAATGGCATCAGATTGAAAGGCAAGCTTTACAATGTTTTGAAGATAATTGGTAGAATGGAAGACCGGACGCACTTTAGAAACCAGCAAAGAATATTCAAAAACTAACAGAGAAATAACATTAACTATGAAAGCAAGCTGGCAAAAAAAGATCAATATTGACAACAGGAGATTCTACAAGCACATACAAAGGAAGAGTTTAAAAACGTAAACACGAGGAATTCTGCAGATGAATTCTTTCAAATCTCTTACTAGCTCTTCCTTCAGTTAGTCCTGATGAAGAGTCTTGGCCTGAAACGGCGACTGTACCTCTTCCTAGAGATGCTGCCTGGCCTGCTGCGTTCACCAGCAACTTTGATGTGTGTTGCTACAAAGGAAGAGAATGGCTTAAGCAATCATTAATTCCTTAAAGATTGAGATTTGTAACAAACCTTTTGCATCTGATTTCAACACAAGAGTGTCACACTAATGTTAGAAACTCTGGGGTATAAGAGATAGTTTAAACAATCATTTTTGTAAAATAAAGAGAATAAAGAGCAAACCAAAAGCCGTGGATGAACCAGGAGGTATGTCATCTGCTGAAGGCTAGACCTGTGGCATTCAAGTCTGACGACGCGGGCCTGTATGATTTGCGGAAGACTATTTCAAGGGCAAAGAGACAATTTCAAACAAGGTTGGAGATGACATCGGATGCGCAGCAACTCTGGCAGGGCTTGCAAGATATTACTTCCTACAAAGCGAAATCCAATAGCATGAATGACAGCAATGAACTCAATGCCTTCTATGCCCACTTTGAAAGGGAGAACACAACTACAGCTGTGAAAATCCCTGCTACACCTGATGACCCTGTGATTTCTGTCTCAGAGGCCGATGTCAGACTGTCTTTAAAGAGAGTGAACCCTCGCAAGGCAGTAGGTCCCGATTGAGTACCTGGTATGGCTTTGAAAACCTGTGCCAACCAACTAGCGGGAGTATTCAAGGACATTTTCAACCTCTCACTGCTATGGGCAGAAGTTCCCACTTGTTTTAAAAAGGCAACAATTATACGACTGCCAAAGAAAAATAATGTGGGCTGCCTTAATGACTTTCACCTGGTAGCACTCACATCAACAGTGATGAAATGCTTTGAGAGGTTGGTCATGACTAGGTTGAACTGTTGTTTCAGCAAGGACTTGGACCCATTGCAATTTGCTTATCGCCACAATAGGTCAACGGCAGACACAATCTCAATGGCTCTCTACACAGTTTTAGACCATCTGGACAATACAAACACCTATGTCAAGATGCTGTTCATCGACTATCACTCAGCATTTAATACCATCATTTCCACAATCTTGATTGAGAAGTTGCAGAACATGGGCCTCTGTACCTCCCTCTGCAATCTGTGCGAATTGGTGATAACATATCCTCCTCGCTGACAATCAACACTGGTGCACCTCAGGGATGTGTGCTTAGCCCACTGCTCTATTCTCAACATGCACATGACTGTGTGGATAGGCATAGCTCAAATGCCATCTATAAATTTGCTGACGATACAACCATTGTTGGTAGAATCTCAGGTGGTAACGAAGAGGGCGTACAGGAGTGAGATAAGCCAACTAGTGGAATGGTGCCACAGCAACAACCTGGCACCCAACATCAGTAAGACAAAAGAGCTGATTGTGGATTTCAGGAAGGGTAAGATGAAGGGACACATACCAATCCTCATAGAGGGATTAGAAATGGAGGGAGTAAGCAGCTTCAAGTTCCTGGGTGTCAAAATCTCTGAGGATTTAATCTGGTCCGAACATATCAATGTTAGTTATAAAGAAGGAAAGACAGCGGCTATACTTTATTAGGAGTTTGAAGAGATTTGGCATATCAACAAATACACTCAAAAACTTCTATAGGTGTACTGTGGAGAACATTCTGACAGGCTGCATCACTGTCTGGTGTGGGGGGTGGGGTGCTACTGCACAGGACCGAAAAAAGCTGTAGAGGGTTGTAAATTTAGTTGGCTCCATCTTGGGTACTAGCCTACAAAGTACCCAGGACGTCTTCAGAGAGCGGTGTGTCAGAAAGGCAGCATTCATTATTAAGGACCTACAGCACCCAGGTATGCCCTTTTCTCACTGTTACCATCAGGTAGGAGGTTCAGAAGCCTGAAGGCACACACTCAGCGATTCAGGAACAGCTTCTTCCTCTCTGCCATCCAATTCCTAAATGGACATTGAACCCTTGGACACTACCTCACTTTTCTTAATATACAGTACTTCTGTTTTTTTGCACATTTTTAAATCTATTCAATACACATATACTGTTATTTATTTATTATTTTTTAGATTTTTTCTCTCTTCTATATTATGTATTACGGCCTACATTGATGAGGTCCAGCACCTGGCTGTGTGGTGTGCCGACAACAATCTGGTCCATAACACCCAGAAGACCAAAGAGATTATTGTGGACTTCAGGCATGCCAGAAACTGTAGTGGAGCGTGTATCAAGCTTCAAATTCCTTGGTGTCCACATTTCTGAGGATCTCACCTGGTCCCTTGAACTCCTCCATCCTGATCAAAAAGGTGCAACAACGCCTCTATTTCCTGCGGAGCATGAAGAAAGCTCACCTCTGTCGCAGGATACTGACGGACTTTTACCGCTGTACCATTGAGAGCTTACTCACCAACTGCATCTCAGTGTGGTATGGCAATTGTCCCGTATCGGATCGCAAAGCACTCCAGCGTGTGGTGAAAACTGCCCAGCAGATTATCGGCACCCAATTGCCCACCATTGAGAACATCTACCATAAACTCTGCCTGGGCAGGGTGAAAAGCATTATCAGGGATGCATCTCACCCTAACCATGGACTTTTTACTCTCCTCCCATCTGGTAGGTGCTACAGGAGCCTCCGCCCCCACACCAGCAGGCACAGGAAGAGTTTCTTCCCTGAGGCTGTGACACTGCTGAACCTCACATCACAGCGCTAAGCAGTATTGCATCCATATTGTACTGTCTCAGTACTTCTATATTTGTGTGCTGTAGCACTTTTTTTATTCGCAGTTATTTTATAAATAACACTATTCTTTGTACTTCTGGTCAGATTATATAGTATATAGAACAGTACAGCACAGTACAGGCCCTTCGGCCCACAATGTTGTGCCGACCCTCAAACCCTGCCTCCCATGCAAGCCCCCACCTTAAATTCCTCCATATACCTGTCTAGTAGTCTCTTAAACTTCACTAGTGTATCTGCCTCCACCACTGACTCAGGCAGTGCATTCCACGCACCAACCACTCTCTGAGTAAAAAACCTTCCTCTAATATCCCCCTTGAACTTCCCACCCCGAACCTTAAAGCCATGTCCTCTTGTATTGAGCAGTGGTGCCCTGGGGAAGAGGCGCTGGCTATCTACTCTATCTATTCCTCTTATTATCTTGTACACCTCTATAAAAATGCTAAATGCATTTCATTGGCTTTGTATCTGTGCTCGGCACAATGACAATAAAGTTGAATCTAATCTAATCAAATCTAATCTAATGTAATGCATTGAACTGCTGCTGCTAAGTTAACAAATTTCACGTCTCGTGCTGGTGATAATAAACCTGATTCTACACTCTGACTTTAGCAGGTGAATGAAGACAAGGGCGGCAATTCCACTGGAGCTAATAACACTGGACAACAAAGATATTGCTTCCTGAATACCTTTGGGTGCTTCTTGTGGATCTTGGGCTGCTGCTCATGAAAATGTTTCGTAAATGTTGCAACAGCTGTGAGACTTTCTGTTATATTTGTGGTGAGTACACACTTAAATCTCAAAGACAGAGCATGACTCCTCTGATTACGAAAGCCTATGAGTTCTACTTTGGGTGTAAAATTAAGCCTGGTCTCCTCAGATTTCTTGTGCAACATGCACTGTTGGTCTTAGGGCTTGGCTCAGAGCTCATTGGGAGGTCAATGCCGTTCACTGTCCCGATGATATGGTGAGAGCAGAAGGATCATGTGACAGACTCCTACTTTTGTTATAATTGTATTATAGAATCTTAAGTGGTTGCAGAGATGGAGTTTGCATTGCTTGTGACCTCCAGAAGCTCCCACTACACTGGAAAGGTCCCAGCAGTTCAGAAAACTATAAATCTTTCGGCATTATTCACAAAAGAAGGGTGATGAAAAGCAGGAAAATATAGGATTGTTAGACTAAAATCTATCACTGGGAAATGCTGGAAATTAGTATTAATTAAATAGCAGCAGAACCTTTGGAAAACCACAATACAATTAAGCCAATGGTTATGATAAGGAAAAGTCATTCATGGTTGTCAAATTTATTAGGAATTTTAGTGGATGAAAGCGAACTTGCTGGACAAAGGGAAAAGAGTAGATGTAGTGCATTTAGACTTCCAGGGAGATAATGTGCCACTAAAAGCTAAAACTCCAGATGCTAGATATTTGAAATATAAAAAGGAAATGTTGACCTTCAAAATTGAGAAAGCTCAGATACTAAGCATGCTTCAAACTGCAGCAAAAGTGGAGAGAACAATGTGAATGTCACCTAGAGAGACTGAATGACACAAGTGCTGGTGCTGGCCTCGTGGGTGTGATGAAGGCATATTAAGCCCAGTTGATTAGCCTGGAGGCAAGAGTCTGATAGAGGGAGATGAATGAAAACAAAGCTGGAGTAAGAAAGAAAAAGGAAAACAAAATAATTGCTAGAACTGTTCGAGACAGCAAAACAAGAAGCAAGACCAAAAGGACTACACCCCAGGGTTCTGAAAGAGGTGGCTGAAGAGATTGTGGAGGCATTAATCATGATCTTTCAGAACATAGAACATAAAAGAGTACAGTGCAGGAGCAGGCCATTCAGCCCACGATGTTGCGCTGAACCATCTAAAAAGCACATCAAAAACACCCAAACATTATGTTCTATGTCCTACCTACACCATGTTCATATCGCTCCATCTTCCATGCAGCCATGTGCCCATCCAGATGTCTCTTAAAAGCCTCCAATATATTCCAGGCAGCATGTTCCAGGCATCCACGACTCTCTGAGTAAAAAAAAACTTACCCCTCACATCCCCTTTGGACCTACCCCCTTACACCCTCAATGCATGCCCTCTGGTATTAGACACTTCAACCGTGGAAAACAGATACACTATGCCTCTCAGAATCTTGTGAACCTCTATCAGATCTCCCCTCCGTCTCTGGTGCTCCCGGGAAAACAAACCAAGTTTATCAAGCCTCTCGTGATAGCACATGCCCTCTAAACCAGGCAGCATCCTGTTAAATCTCTTCTACACCCTCTCCAAAGCCTCAACATTCTTCCTACGGTGATATTTGTTGATAATGCATATATACAGAGCCATGAAATTTAGAGATTCTGTGGGTATACATTTCTGCTACTGCTGCTGCAAATGGTCCACAGCATCTTATGGTCCATTATTAATGGCACTCATCACCCAAGACATGCCTTCTTCTCATTGCTACCATCAGGGATCAGGTACAGGTGCCTGAAGACACACATTCAATGTTTTAGAGACAGTTTCTTCTCTTCCACCATCAAAGTTCTGAACCAACAATGAACCAACCCATGAATACTCTATCACTACTTTTGGTACTCTTTCTGCACTATTTATTTAATTTATACTTTTAAAAGCACATTTCTTGTTGTAATTTATAGTTTGAACTGTACTGCTGCTGCAAAACAACAAATTTTATGACTTAAGCTGGTGATATTAGATCTGATTCAGGATACTTTGTTTTGAGCTGCCTGATCCATTCTGAGTCAAGCCCATTTCACAACAGGAGAATGTAAATCAAGTTATGCAACTGTTTTATTGAGAAGTGGCCCTTTCAGCTCATCTTGCAGACTTCACTGATGATACCCAATCAGCAGCTTCTTCCCCTCCACTATTAGGTTTCTGAATAGTCCATGTACTCGTAATTCCTTATTTTTGTTCCATTTACTTCATAATTTATATTACTTACAGCAATAATTGATGACTATTGAATTGGTAGAAAACTGAATTTGGATGGTGCCAATCTCAGGGTGCACTCATGGTCTAGATCTCCACTGATGAATATGACAGTGATTTTGGATGTATTTTCACATGGAGTTTGCTATGATATAATTAATTGACTAAAATTTCAATCTGCTTTAAGTGTATTTACCTTTGTCATGGTTTTTGCATTTTTTCCATTACTTTTTCTTTTTCCCCTTGCAGAATACAATGCATTAGTGAAAAGCTCACTAACAGACTTGGATGTTCAAGATTTAGAATAGATATATTGGACCTTATCATACTTGACTGACACAGGGTCTCTACACTAGTATCAGCTTTAATCTTTGTGGCCACATGACTCCCATGACCACAAGGCTTCAGATCAATGTGAGTGGAGCCAGCATGAGTGGCTCATGCTGAGAAAGGCCAGTTAAACACTATTTAAAGAACACTGATAACTAGAGAGTTTTTACCTTCAGTTAAAATTAAAATAATTTTAAAATAGCAAAGTCACGCAATACAAACTTAATTATAAACATGAATATATTGTGAAATAAAATATTACAACTTCAAATAAATAAACATTAAACTTGCAATTGATTAAAACCACATTCATAAGATCTGCTTCAAATTAATGTGCTGTGCGGTATGGCCGGTGTAAAACTAAAGAGACAGATATGAAGAATAAAATTATCTGCTGGAAGAACTCAGTGGACCAAGGAGCATCTGTGGAAGAGAAGAACTTAGCAATGTTTTGTGTTGAATATTCAGCAAATTCCAGTATATGCAGTATCTTGTATCTCCGATTTAAAGAATATCCGGCTTCTTAACTCAGTGAGTTATGGAATGCTCTTTAACTCACTAATGAGTGCAGGGTGGAATAGGATTTCTGTGTCTACAACTGACCCCCAGCATTCCAACCTTCTGTGCTGGCATATACACTGAACACTGTAACAGGCTAACATGTAGGTATTAGCAACCATTACAATGTTACTATTTCTTTTGAAGGGAAGGAGTAGGAAGGTTATGCATCAGTTGTATAATGCATGTGTGAGACCATATTAGAGTGTTTTCCATAGTGTTGTTCTGTTATTTAAGGCTATTGTTGGAGCGGCTGTTTCTGGAGTGGGTCAATGTTAGAGTGGTCCAGCTTTGTCTCAACATCCTTGAGTGAGAAAAAGCACAGGCTCTACGTAAGTTTCTAGTATGTTATTTTTTTCTGCTGGTATGTAGTTAGAGTGTCGAAAATGGATCCAGAGGTAGTGGTATGTTCTTTAAATGAGCTGTGGGTACTCTGGGAGACCTCCTGTCTCCCTGATAACAACAGTTCTCAGCCAAGTATTACAATGGGAGATAAAGATACCATGTAAATGGGGAAATGTAATAATCATGGGGGATTTCAGTATGCAGGCAGACTGGGAAAATCAGGCCAGGCGGCATCTCTAGGAAGAGGTACAGTCGACATTTTGGGCCGAGACCCTTCGTCAGGACGAAGGGTCTTGGCCCAAAATGTTGACTGTACCTCTTCCTAGAGATGCTGCCTGGCCTGCTGCGTTTACCAGCAACTTTGATGTGTGTTGCTTGAATTTCCAGCATCTGCAGATTTCCTTGTGTTTGCGTTGGGAAAATCAGGTCGGTGCTGGATCCCAAGAGAAAAAAAATTGGTAGAATGCCTAGGAGATGTTTCTTTAGAGCTGCTAGTTGTTGAGCTCACTATAGGAATGGCAATTCTGAATTGGGTGTAATGTAATGACCAAGATTTTATGATGAAGCTTAAGATAAAGGAATCTTTAGGAGGCAGTGATCATAATATGATGGAATTCACCCTGCAGTTTGAGAAGGAAAAGCTAAAATCAATATATCAGTATAACAGTGGAGTAAGAGGAATTATGGATGCATGAGGGAGGAGCTGGCCAAAGCTGATTGGAAGGGGATACTGGCAGGAATGATGGCAGAACATCAATGGCTGGTGTTGATAGAGTAAATCTGGAAGGCCCATACATAGATCCCAAAGATGATGAAGTATTTTAAAGGATGCAGCAACCATGGTTGATAAGGGAAATCAAAGACAGCATTAAAACAGAAGAGAGGGAATATAATATAGCAAAAATTAGTGGGAAGGTAGAGGATTGGGAAGCTTTTAAAAACCAACAAAAGGCAACTAAAGGAGCAATAAAGAGAGAGAAGCTGAACTATTAGCCAACAATATAGAAGAGGATACAAGATAATTTTTCAAATATGTAAAGAGTGAAAGAGAGATGAGAGTGGATACTGGATGGCTGGAAAGTAATGCTAGAGCAATAGTAGTGGGGGAGGGTGACATAGAAATGATGGATTTACTTAATAAGTATTTTGCATCAGTCTTCACTGTGGTAGCCATGAGCTATTACTAAAGAGAAAGTGCTTGTGAAGCTGAAAAGTCTGAAGTCACCTAGACCAGATAGACCTTACCCCAAGGTTCTGAAAGATGTAGATGAAGCTATGTGGAGGCATTAGTAAAGGTCTTTCAAGAATCTTTAGATTCTGGAATGGTTCCAGAGAACTGGAAAATTGCAAATGTCACTCCATTCTTTAACAAGGGAGGGAGGCTGGAGAAACGAGTTTATCAGCCAATTAACCACTTCAATGATGGACTATCAAATTCAGAATCAGGGTTATTATCACTGGCATGTGACGTGAAATTTGTTAACTTAGCCGCAGCAGTTCAATACGATACATAATATAGAAGGAAAAAACCAAAATAAAATAATAATTATAATAAATAAATCAATTACTGTATACATATATTGAATAGATTAAAAATTGTGCAAAAAACATATATTAAAAAAGTGACAAACAACAAACAACAGGAATTCTGCAGATGCTGGAAATTCAAGCAACACACATCAAAGTTGCTGGTGAATGCAGCAGGCCAGGCAGCATCTCTAGGAAGAGGTACAGTCGACGTTTCAGGCCAAGACCCTTTGTCAGGACTAACTGAAGGAAGAGTTAGTAAGAGGTTTGAAAGTGGAAGGGGGAGGGGGAGATCCAAAATGATAGGAGAAGACAAGAGGGGGAGGAATGGAGCCAAGAGCTGGACAGGTGATTGGTAAAGGGGATATGAGAGGATCATGGGACAGGAGGTCCGGAGAGAAAGACAAGGGGGGGGATAAACCATAGGATGGGCAAGGGGTATAGTGAGGGGGACAGAGGGAGAAAAAGGAGAGAGAGAGAAAGAATATGTGTATATAAATAAATAACGGATGGGTTACGAGGGGGAGGTGGGGCATTAGCGGAAGTTAGAGAAGTCGATGTTCATGCCATCAGGTTGGAGGCTACCCAGACGGAATATAAGGTGTTGCTCCTCCAACCTGAGTGTGGTTTCATCTTTACAGTAGAGGAGGCCGTGGATAGACATGTCAGAATGGGAATGGGATGTGGAATTAAAATGTGTGGCCACTGGGAGATCCTGCTTTCTCTGGCGGACAGAGGGATCTCCCAGTCTATGTCGGGTCTCGCCAATATACAGAAGGCCACATTGGGAGCACCGGACGCAGTATATCACCGCAGCCGACTCACAGGTGAAGTGTCACCTCACTTGGAAGGACTGTTTGGGGCCCTGAATGGTGGTAAGGGAGGAAGTGTAAGGGCATATGTAGCACTTGTTCCGCTTACAAGGATAAGTGCCAGGAGGGAGATCAGTGGGGCAGGATGGGGGGTACGAATGGACAAGGGAGTTGTGTAGGGAGCAATCCCTTCAGAAAGCAGAGAGAGGGGGGGAGGGAAAGATGTGCTTAGTGGTGGGATCCCGTTGGAGGTGGCGGAAGTTACGGAGAATAATATGTTGGACCCGGAGGCTGGTGGGGTGGTAGGTGAGGACCAGGGGAACCCTATTCCTAGTGGGGTGACGGGAGGATGGAGTGAGAGCAGATGTGTGTGAATTGGGGGAGATGCGTTTGAGAGCAGAGTTGATGGTGGAGGAAGGGAAGCCCCTTTCTTTAAAAAATGAAGACATCTCCCTCGTCCTGGAATAAAAAGCCTCATCCTGAGAGCAGATGTGGCGGAGACAGAGGAATTGCGAGAAGGGGGCGGCAGTTTTGCAAGAGACAGGGTGAGAAGAGGAATAGTCCAGATAGCTGTGAGAGTCAGTAGGCTTATAGTAGACACCACCTCCCCCTCGTACCCTATCCGTTATTTATTTATATACACACATTCTTTCTCTCTCTCTCCTTTTTCTCCCTCTGTCCCTCTGACTATACCCCTTGCCCATCCTCTGGTTTATCCCCCCTCCCCCTTTTCCTTCTCCCTGGGCCTCCTGTCCCATGATCCTCTTGTATCCCTTTTGCCAATCATCTGTCCAGCTCTTGGCTCCATCCTTCCCCCTCCTGTCTTCTCCTATCATTTTGGATCTCCTCCTCCCCCTCCCACTTTCAAATCTCTTACTAGCTCTTCCTTCAGTTAGTCCTGACGAAGGGTCTCGGCCCGAAACGTCGACTGTACCTCTTCCTAGAGATGCTGCCTGGCCTGCTGTGTTCACCAGCAACTTTGATGTGTGTTGCTCAATCTGTTGGGACCAGGTTAGATCCTCAGAGATCTTGACAGCCAGGAACTTGAAACTGCTCACTCTCTCTATTATTAAAGGTGAGGCTTCAGGGTACTTAGAGGCACATGATAAAGTATTCAACATGATTTTTGGAAGAGGAAACCTTGCCTGACAAATCTGTTGCAATGTTTTGAGGAAATAATAGGCAGAACAGACAAAGAAGAGTTAGTGGATGTTGTTTCATTTGGATTTTCAGGAAGCCTTTGACAAGGTGTCACACATAAGACCATAAAACCATAAGATATAGGAGCAGAATTAGACCATTTGGCCCATTGCACCTTCTCTGCCATCTCGTCATGGCCGATCCAATTTTCCTCTCAGCCCCAATCTCTTGCCTTCTCTGCACATCCCTTCATGCCCTGACCAATCAAGAATCTATCAACCTCTGCTTTAAATATACATAAAGACTTGACCTCCACAGCTGCCTGTGACAAAGAATTCCACAGATTCACCACTCTCTGGCTAAAGAAACTCCTCCTCATCTCCATTCTAAAAGGACATCCTTCTATACTGAGGCTGTGTCCTCTGGTCTTTGGCTCTCCCATCATAGTAAACATCCTCTCTACATCCATTCTATCAAGGCCTCTCACCATTCGATAGGTTTCACTGGGTTCACCTCTATTTCTTCTGAATTCTAGTGTATACAGGCCATCAAACATTCTTCATATGACAAGCCATTCAACCCTGGAATCATTTTTGTGAACCTCCTCTGAACACCCTCCAGTCTCAGCACATCCTTCCCAGGATAAGTTGGCCCAAAACTGACCACAATACTCCGAGAGGGGCCTCACCAGTGCTTTATAAAGTCTCAGCATTACCAACTTGCTTTTATATACCAGTCCTCTTGAAAAAAATGCTAACATTGCATTTGCTTTCCTCACCACAGGCTCAACCTGCAAATTAACCTTTAGGGGATTCTGCACAAGGGTCCCAGGTCCCTTTGTATCTCAGTTTTTTGAATTTTCTCCCAATTTAGAAAATACTGAACCCTTCATTTCTACAAAAGTGCATAGCCATACACTTCCTGACACTATATTCCATCTACCATTTCTTTGCCCATTCTCCTAATCTGTCTGTCCTTCTGTAGCCTCTCTACTTCCTCCAAACTACCTGTCCCTCCACCTATCTTAATATTGTCTGCAAACTTTGAAACAAAGTTATCAATTCCATCATCCAAATCATCAATGTATAATGTAAAAAGAATCAGTCCCAAAAGGCTCCCTTTATTCCCACTCTTTGTCTCCTGCCGATCAGCCACTGCTGTATCCGTGCTAGAATCTTTCCTTTAATACTATGGGCTCGCAGCTTGTTAAGCAGTCTCATGTGTCGCACCTTGTCAAAGGTTTTCTGAAAATCCAAATATGCAACATCAACCAACTCTCCTTTGAAGAAATATCAAGCAGGATAGACAAAGAATTCCAACAGATTTGTCAGGCAAGATTTCCACTTGAGGAAACCATGCTGACTATGGCCTATTTTATCATGTTCCTCCAAGTACCCTGAGACCTCATCCTGAGTAATTGACTCCAACATCTTCCCAACTTCTGGGGTCAGACTAACTGGCCTATAGTTACCTACTTCTGCCTCTCTCCTTTCTTGAAGAGTGGAATGACACTTGCAATTTTCCAGTCTTTTGGAAGCATTCCAGAATCTAGTGATTACCAATGCCTCCTCGATCTCTGCTTTCAGAACTCTAGGGCATACACCATTTGGTCCAGGGGACTTATCTACCTTCAGACCTTTCAGTTTCTCAAGAACCTTCGTCAAGTTATGGTAACTTCACACACCTCACACAATTCATGCCCCCGACACCTGTAATTTCCACCATACTGCTAGTGTCTTCCACAGTGAAGACTGATGCAAAATACTTATTCCGTTCATCCTCCTTTGATTGTCCCCATTACTACCTCTCCAATGTTGTTTTCCAGCAGTCTGATTTCCACTCTCTCCTCTCTTTTACACTTTATGTATCTGAACAAACTTCTGGTATCCTCTTTAATAGTATTGGCTAACTTACTTTCGTATTCCATCTTTACCTTCTTAATGCCTTCTTTTGGTTTTTAAGAGGTTCCCAATCTTTTAACTTCCGAATAATTTTTGCTCTATTACATGATCTGTCTTTGGCTTTTATGTTGGCTTTGACTTCTCTTGTTAGGCACAGTTGTGTCACCTTGCCTTTAGAATACTTCTTCCTCTTTGCAATGTATATATCCTGTGCCTTCCAAGTTGCTGCCAGAAATTCCAGCAATTAATGCTCTGCTGTCATTCTTGCCAGTTTTTTTTCCAATCAGTTCTGGCCAACTCCTCTCTCCTGCTTCTTTAATTCCCTTTAATCCACTGTAATACTGATACACCTGACTTTAACTTCTCATTCTCAAATTTCAGAGTGAATTTGATCATATTATCACTTTCTCCTAAGGGCTCTTTTACCTTAAACTCTCTAATCAATTCATTGAACAACACCCAATCCAGAATAGCTGATCCTCTAGTAGGCTCAACCATGAGCTGCTCTAAAAAGCTATCTTGTAGTCACTCTAGAAATTCCCCCTCCTGGAATTCAACACCAGCCTGAATTTCCCAATCCACCTGCATATTGAAGTCCCCCATGGCGATGTAACATTGCCCTTTTCTATCACCTGTTGTAATTTGTAGGCTACGTCCTTACTACTGTTTGGGGGTCTGTATACAACTCCCATCAGGGTCTATTTACCTTTGCAGTTCCTTAGATCTACCCACAATGAGTCAACACCCTTTAACCCCATAGCACCTCTTTCTAATGATTTCATTTCATGAAGTTACTTTACAAGATAGGGGCCCATGGTATTACAGGACAGGTACTAGCATAGAAGGAAGATTGGCTGATGAGCAGGAGGGAGAGTGTGGGAATAAAAGAGGCCTTTACTGGTTGGCAATTGGTGATTAGTGGTGTGCTACTGGGGTTGGTGTTCGAATCGCCCCTTTTCACGTTATAAGTCAATGATTTGAATGGCAAATGACACAAAGATTGGTGGAGGGCAGATAGTGTTTTGAGGAAGCCAAAGAACTTTGACAAATTAGGGGAATGGGCAAAGAAGTGGGAGATGGAACAAAATGTAGGGAAATTCAAGGTCATGTACTTTGACAGGAGGAATAAACGCACGGACTGTTTTCTAAATGGGGAGAAAATTCAAGGTAAAGGGACTTGAGAGTCCTCATGCAGAACTCCCTAAAGGTTAATTTGCAGTTTGAGTTGATGGCAAATGCAATGCTAACATTCATTTCGAGAGAACTAAAACTTTAAAAAAAAAGGATGTAATGCTGAGGTTTGTAAGGCATTGGTCAGACCATATTTGAAGTATTGTGAGCAGTTCTGGGCACCCTTCCTAGGAAAGGATATGCTGACATTGGAGACGGTCCAGAGAAGGTTCACGAGAATGATCGAAGGAATGAAAGGGTTAGCATACGAGTAGGGATTGATGGCTCTGGGCCTGTGATTATTACAGTATAGAAATATGATAGGGGGGAATCTCATTGAAACCTATTGACTATTGAAAGGCCTAGAAAGGGTTGATGTAGAGATGATATTTCCTGTAGTGGGGAATGTAGGACCAGATGGCACGGAGTCAGAATTGAGAGATGTCCATTTAGAACAAAGATGAGGAAAACTTTCTTTAGCCTAAGTTTGGTGAATCGGAGGAAATTATTGCCACAGATGGCTGTGCAGGACAAGTCATTGGTTATATTTAAGACGGCTGATAGGTTCTTGATTAATCAGGACATCAAAGGTTACAGGGAGAAGGCAGGAGAATGGGGTTGAGAGGGAAAATAAATCAGCCATGATGGATTGGTGGAGCAGACAGGACATGCCAATATCTTATTCTGCTCCTGTCTCTTATGGTCTTATAGAAAAGTGTAAAGTGTTGCAAGCCATTCTAGGAAATTTTTATAGGTTAAATTTGATATGAGGAAAGAATGGGCTGGATGGGACTTAGAAATGTGAATTATAACTCTGACAGGTTGAATGTGAAGAGAGTATTTTGTCTTGGAATAAAACCCAGAGCAAGCTGGGTTTTAAAAATAAGGGGTCTCCTAGTTGAGAGAGGGATGAGGTTTTGCTATTCTTTGGAGAGGTGTGGTCCTTGGAAATCCCCTCCTGAAAGGGAAGTGCTTGTTGATGATTTACAAGTACAAGTAGGTAGATACATGTTAAACAGTGGGGTGAAAGGAGATGGGAGTGTAAAGTTAAGGCAAAAGTAAGCTGAGCCATGAACTTTGGGATCTTCCTCATTCTTGATGATGGGCCCACTGCCTCGCCTTGCCATGGTTCTGCTGCATCGTATCGCCTCCAAGCCCAAGGAGAAGTTATGGGTTGATTGTTTACCAGAAAAAGTGTGATTAACAACGTACTTAGTTGTTTCCTTTGTTTCATTGGCCACCTGCAGGTAGTGGCTGAGCTTCACCAGCAGCATCTTAAACCAGAAGCACCTCTCAGGTTTGTATATGGTGACCTAAATGTACTCTGATAACAAATTTACTTTGAAGTGTGAACTTTAAAATGTAAGTTTTGATCCATCTAAGTGCCACGCCAATTTGGAAAGGTCGAGTACGAGCCTGAGGTGGCACAGAGTGTATTGGTGCGGCGAAGCCGGGGCTCTGGCCTGAGATCGGGGGATGACCCAGTGCTTGGACACTTTAAACGCCGGGCCAGGTGGACTGAAAAGGCAAGATATCGGGACCAGAGGTGAGGGTTGTGCCAGTTCTGCTCTGCAATACTCTGCTGGGGCTGAGGCTATGCTGTGCCCTGCCTGCTGCGGGTTTAGTGAAATGGTAAATTCAACAAAGTAATTTTTTTCTGAAATTCCTGACAGTATTTTAATAAAGGATTGACCAAATGTGTTTTAACTGGTTTAAGAAACGCTTCATTATAGAAGTACTTGGATGAGTGTTTTGTCACAACAAAACATTCTCAGTTCCAGCTTGGTAAGGCAGAAAGCCAAGTTCAGAAGATCTGTGAGGAAACACTAAACTTCGTTTATTAGGACAGAACAGAGGAAGCATTAAAATACTTATCCAGTTAGGCGCAGGCCGCTCTCACTGCGGCACACCACCCGTTCTACGTTCTGCGACACCATTCACGACCAGCCCATTGGTGAAGCCCCAAGAAACTACCCCGAGACCCTCAATCCTCCACTTCCATATTTCCTCACTGATATGAAATGCTGTATAAGTGGACCAATTCATTAGCACCAGATCAAACCACTGCACCAGAACTAGTCTTCACGAGGCCCACCTCTGCGTTCACCAAACTTTCATATTCCCACGGCTGTACTGTCACCACTCCCGACACTGTATCCCACAGTATATTGCATTCTCATACTGTATTGCAGTCCTACGGTACCCTCAAGCCCACGGTGGTGAGACACTCAACAACCACAAAGATTAACCTTTCACGATACATTCCACCCCTTGTATGTCGCAACTCCATTACATCTGACCCACAGGATACAACCACCCAGACGCGCCACCATATTGCAAGTAAAAACTACTACTAAGCTTAAAAGGAAAATATCTATAGTAGCACCAGAGAGTACTATGGTAGATCCTGCCCTAGCTCCCAACCTCCTGGAATTCTAGAAGGCCACGAACTCCTTCCTGGGGTAAAATCGATATGGAACTGATATCCTCCAAAATATTTCTTATCCACCAACTGTTGGATATGGTCAGCCACATCTGATATATTTTCTGACTCCTCAGGGATGTATGTACAACACTCCTGGCCTATTAAGGTGCTGGTGCCTCCTTCCTTTCTCAGGCAAAACCCATGTCAGCACATACTTTGCTTGCTCCAAAGGCAGGCAGATTCATTGGCTAACAACTCCATGGCTGAGTCCATCAGGAAGATCTTCCTTGATAACCAGGCACTACCATATGTGGGAAAAGCTATCAGCCAGAACCGATCAGCCTCTGTGATGCTCCTTTTCTGACATTTTGACTTGTGGGTCGAGTGGTCAGTCAGATTAACAATGCGATATACACAAGATACCTCAACAGCAGCAACCAGACTAGCCCATGGGGAGCCACGGGTAGGCCCGGGAACTGCAGACCCAGTACGTGCAATGCAATGTGGGAAACAAGCCCACCCCAAAACAGTACATCCCGACCACAGTAGTGCTGCACAACTCTGTACCATTAAGGTACACAAGCAGTTCCTCATCGGAACCTGATCACCATAACAACAATAGCAATTATTCCCAGACCGTGGTATTACAATTGACATTGTACTCCAGTGTTGTGTTGGTGCGTGGCCAAGTGGTTAAGGCGTTGGACTAATGATCTGAAGGTCGCAGGTTTGAGCCTCAGCTGAGGCAGCGTGTTGTGTTCTTGAGCAAGGCACTTAACCACACATTGCTCCTGCACGTTTATAGCCCAGAGGCAGCGGTTGGTGCAGTATGGACAAGACAAGACAGTCTTATTTTAATCATAGCATCTCTTAAATGGACCCTCTTTTATAGTCCTGTGAATGGATCATAGCTGATAAGTTCATAACGGATTCACCCTATGTCCAGTACTTGGTGTCATTCAGAGGGACAGGGATTAGTGCTCCCAAGCCTGTGTGCATTAGAATCTGGAAGCATGCCCAACACCTTGATATGTTCAGATGATAAGCATATTCGTACGACATTCAAAGAAAGCTGTTGGTCATTATTGTGGTGAGAAGCAGCAGCAATGTCGTGGCCATTTCTATGATGTAAAGGAAGCACACTAACACTTCCTTTTAGTTAATTGTTGGGCGTTCAGACACAGTGTTCGCTGTTCTCCCGGGAGTGCCAGCCACCCTGCATTGCCTGGGCTCGGTGCAATAATCTCTCACCTCTCCAGCGGCCTGGTCGGTTGCTGTACCCATACCTTCCCCAGCTCCCTTTCCAGTTCCACTTCCTCCACTTTTGGGGGGAGTGGTCGGACACTGCCAAGTGTTGGGACATCAGGGACCCTCCCTGCCCTGCAGTTCTGGAGCTCAAGTTATCCACTACCTGCTGTAGGACACCCAACAACCCTGCCGGGTGTGTGTCAGTGTTCACAATTTAATCTGCTGTTTGAGCAGCCCATTCTTCCGCTTGATCAATCCTGCAGTCGCCAGATAATAGGGAATGTGGAATATCCACAGTATCCCGACTCTGCAGCCCACTCTTGGACCTTGGCTCCTGCAAAATGCAAGTCATTGTCCGATTGAATTTCCCAGGGGATTTCACACATGGAGGATAAAATTGCAGACCCTTAATTGTATGCTCCTATTCTGTATGGCCGCAGGGCACTCCCACCAGTACCCCAAGGTTAGTGCTCACCATAGTCAACATATATTGCTTCATATGGAAAGTTCCAATATAGTCCACTTACCAAATCTGACCTGTGCCCGTATCTCTCCGGATTCCTCCCCTTGGCTTCCCCTGCTGGCATGTTGGACAATTCACCGCCGTTGTTTTGGTGTCATCACGTGTCAGCGCCATTCCTCGGGCCTCTGCCCATTTCGTTACTCCTTCCACCCCGGATGGCCAATCTTCCGATGTGACTACACAGCCAAACAACCCCGATCTTCCTCTTCTGCAGTCGCTGTGGCTGCCATTATCTGGGCAGCTCTAACAAAAGGCAGTGTTTGTGTGCCTCCTCCTCTGTTTCATGAGAAGTGTGAGCATCTACATAGATCCGCCGACACTGGGCGTTGTCCCATATGTTTTCCCAATAGAATCACCCCCAAAGGGGGGCATCCACGTATCTCCCAATCTTGCCCATGCCAATGGGGCATCTGTATGGCCATCCCATATGTCATGGCCCAGGAGTTGGTGTGTATTCACACCAGCCCTGTCACTTTGCTTAGGGGAAGGGTTTCGGCCACCAGTACTGCCAACTGGCCGGACTCTCCCTCTCCCTTAGCTGTTACATTTCCCCAGTTGCAGGGCGGATAGAAGCAGCCCTCCACCACAGTTTGCCACTCTACCTGGAGTTGTCGGTGAACCACACTTGCTGTTATTACTCTGGGGTAAGGTCATCACACGTTTGTCCCATTCTATAGACGAGGAATCAAGGACTGTAATCTGATTGGCGGATAGGGCCATAACGTGCTCAGGAAGGTGGCTCACCACACTGGGGCCTTTGTCTAGTCGATTTGAGATGTACCATTTCAATTTGACCAATATTCTCGTGGGCAGGTTGTTGGAGCTGTTGGGGAGGGTTTAAACTAATTTGGCAGGGGGGTGGGAACCAAAGTGAAGGGACTCAGGATAGGACAGATGGTAAAAAAAGCAAAGAAAGCATGCAGTCAGACTGTCAGGAAGGGCAGGCAGATGATTAGACATAATTGCAGCCAGCAGGGTGAACATGAGTGCATTAGGCATGCAGATTCAAAAAGGGTAGCAAATACAGAACTTTAAGTGTTATATCTCAATGCACAGAGTATAAGAGATAAGGTGGATGATCTTGTTGCACTATTACAGATTGTCAGGTATGATGTTGTGGCCATCACTGAATCATGGCTGAAGGATGGTTGTAGTTGGGAGCTGAATGTCCAGGTTACATATTGTTTTGGAGGGATAGGAAGGTAGGCAGAGGGGGTGGCATGGCTCTGCTGGTAAAGAATTACATCAAATCAGTAGAAAGATGTGACATAGGATCAGAAGATGTTGAATCCTTGCGGGTTGAGTTAAGAAACAGCAAGGGTCAAAGAACCTGATGGCAATATATACAGGCCTCCAAACAGTAGCTGGGATGTGGACCACAGATTACAGCAGGAAATATAAATGGTGTGTCAACATAGAAACATAGAGACCTACAGCATAATACAGGCCCTTCGGCTCACAATGCTGTGCCAAACATGGACTTACTTTAGAAATTACCTAGGGTTACCCATAGCCCTCCCCTCTGTTTTTCTAATCTCCATGTACCTATCCGGGAGTCTCTTAAAAGACCCTGTTGTATCCGCCTCCACCACAGTCACCAGCAGCCCATTCCATGCACTCACCACTCTCTGCGTAAAAAACTTACCCCTGATATCCCCTCTGTACCTACTTCTAAGAACCTTAAAACTATGCCTCTCATGTCAGCCATTTCAGACCTGGGAAAAAGCCTCTGACTATCCACACGATCAATGCCTTTCATCATCTTATACACCTCTATCAGGTCACCTCTCATCCTCCATCACTCCAAGGAGAAAAGGCCGAGTTCACTCAACCTCTTCTTGTAAGGCATGCTCCCCAATCCAGTCAACATCCTTGTAAACCTCCTCTGTACCCTTTCTATAGTTTCTATATCCTTCCTGCAGTGAGGTGACCAGAACTGAGCACAGTACTTCAAGTGGGGTCTGACCAGGGTTCTATATAGCTGTAACATTACCATTTGGCTCTTGAACTCAATCCCATGATTGATGAAGGCCAATGCATGGTATGCCTTCTTAATCACAGAGTCAACCTGCGCAGCAGCTTTGAGTGTCCTATGGGCTCAGACCCCAAGATCCTTCTGATCCTCCACACTGCTGAATCTTACCATTAATAATATTCTGCCATCATATTTGACCTACCAAAATGAACCACCTCGCACTTATCTGGGTTGAATTCCATCTGCCACTTCTTAGCTCAGTTTTGCATCCTATCAATGTCCCACTGTAACCTCTGACAGCCCTCCACACTATCCACAACACCCCCAACCTTTGTGTCATCAGCGAATTTACTAACCCATCCCTCCATTTCCTCATCCAGGTCATTTATAAAAATCACGAAGAGAAGGAGCCCCAGAACAGATCCCTGAGGCACACCACTGGTCACCGACCTCCATGCAGAATATGACCCGTTTACAACCACTCTTTGCCTTCTACGGGCAAGCCAGTTGTGGATCCACAAAGCAATGTCCCCTTGGATCCCATGCCTCCTTACTTTCTCAATAAGCCTTGCATGGGGTACCTTATCAAATGTCTTTCTGAAATCCATATACACTACATCTAATGCTCTACCTTCATCAATGTGTTTAGTCACATCCTCAAAAAATTCAATCAGGCTCATAAGCACGACCTGCCTTTCACAAAGCCATGCTGACTATTCCACGCGGCCTCTCCGGTGAATGATATCTGTAATCTGTCAAGTAGGGGACCGTGCACAAGTCTGATTTGATGGAGATGGACGTGAGAGTACAGAGGAACATCTGGAAAACTTCTGAAATGCCCGCTTTGCTGCCGCTGCTACTGTGTGGTAATCGGAATGTCCGGAGTAGAGCCCCGAATATTCGGTTTTGCTTGTTTCAGTGGCCAGGGCTAGGTCGAAGGCGCTCGGCAGAGGAGGCTGTATCGGAGGGGCTGATCGGAGGCCCGAAGCTTTCGGACGGACGGACTCAGTGTCGGCTACTTCCAAGGCATTGGCAAGTTGACAGTGCCTGGAGATTTATGGCAGGAAGTTTCTCCCTTTTGTCGCCTGCTATTGGGGACTCGGGAGTCGATCGACTCGGGGAGTTCGAGACTTTTTTTTACCGTGCCCATGGTTTGTTCTTCATCAAATTATGGTATTGCTTTGCACTACTGTAACTATATATTATAATTATGTGGTTCTGTCAGTGTTAGTCTTTGGTTTGTCCTGTTTTCTGTGATATCACTCCGGAGAAACATTGTATCATTTCTTAATGCATGTATGCATTTCAAAATGACAATAAAGGAGGACTGAGTGTTCTCATAATCTCATATTATGTCTCTCCAAATGTTCATAAATCCTGCCTCTTAAGATCTTCTCCATCAACTTACCAACTACTGAAGTAAGACTCACCGATCTATAACTTCCTGGGCTCTCTCTACTCCATTTCTTGAATAAGGGAACAACATCCGCAACCTTCCAATCCTCTGCAACCTCTCCCATCCCCATTGATGATGCAAGGATCATTGCCAGAGGCTCAGCAATCCTCTCCTTCACCTCCCACAGTAGCCTGGGGTACATCTTGTCTGGTCTCAGTGACTTAGCCAACTTGATGCTTTCCAAAAGCTCCAGTACATCCTCTTTCTTAATGTCTACATGCTCAAGCATTTCAGTACACTGTAAGTCATCCCTACAATCACCAAGTCTTTTTCCGTAGTGAATACTGAAGCAAGGTATTCATTAAGTACCTCCGTTATCTCCTCTGGTTCCATGCACACTTTTCCACTATCACACTTGATAGGTCCTATTCTCTGACATCTTATCCTCTTGCTCTTCACATACTTGTAGAGTGCCTTGGGGTTTTCCTTAATCCTGTCCACCAAGGCCTTCTCATGGCCCCTTCTGGCTCTTCAAATTTCATTCTTAAACTCCTTCCTGCTAGCCTTATAATTTTCTTGATCTCTATCATTACCTAGCTTTTTGAACCTTTCATAAGCTTTCTTTTCTTCTTGACTAGATTTTCAGCAGCCTTTGTACACCATGGTTCCTGTACCCTACTATCCTTTTCCTGTCTCATCAGAACGTACCCATGCAGAACACCACACAAATATCTGCTGAACATTTGCCACATTTCTGCTGCACATTTCCCTGAGAACATCTGTTCCCAATTTATGTTTCCAAGTTCCTACTTGATAGCTTCATATTTCTCCTTACTCCAATTAAATGCTTTCTTAACTTGTCTGTTCCTATCCCTCTCCAATACTATGGTAAAGGAGAAAGAATTGAGATCACTATCTCCAAAATGCTCTCCCACTGAGAGACCTGACACCTGACCCCTGACCAGGTTCATTTCCAATATTAGACCAAGTACAGCCTCTCCTCTTGTAGGCTTATCTACGTATTGTGTCAGGAAACCTTCCTGAACACACCTAACAAACTCTACCCCATGTAAACCTCTTGCTCTTGGGAGATGCCAATCAATATTGGGGAAATTAAAATCTCCCACCACGATAACCCTGTTATTATTGCATCTTTCCAGGATCTGTGCCCCTATCTGCTGCTCAATGTCCCTGTTACTATTGGTCTAATGATATGATATGTCATGGGAGATTTCAACATGCAGGTCAATTGGGAAAATCAGGTTGGTAATGGATCTCAAGAGAGTGAGTTTGTTGAATGCCTATGAAATGGATTTTTAGAGCAATTTGTCGTTGAGCCTGCTAGGGGATCAGCTATACTGGGCTGGGTGTTATGTAATGAACCGGAAGTGATTAGGAAGCTTAAGGTAAAAGAGCCCTTAGGCGACAGTGTTCACAATATGATTGAATTCAATTTGAAAATTGATAGGGATAAAGAAAAGTCCAACATTGCAGTATTTCAGTAGAGGAAAGGAAATTACAGTGGTTGAGAGAGGAATTGGCCAAAGTAAGATGAAGGAGATACTAGCAGGGATGTCAGCAGAGCAGCAATGGCGTGAGTTTCTGTGAAAAATAAGGAAGGTGCAGGATAGATGTATTCCAAAAATGAATAAATACTCAAATGGCAACATAGTACAACTGTGGCTGACAAAGGAAGTCTAACCTAATGTAAAAGTAAAAGAGAAGGCATACAACAAAGCAAAAATTAGTGGGAAGTCAGAGGATTGGGACAACTATGTCAGTACCTCCAGTTGAACCCTGTCTTTTTGTGTGTTTCCCCCTAGCATTCAGTCTGTGGTTTTGTATTGCCATGTGCTCCTGTCCCCACTCCTGCTCAACTCCGGCCCCTGTATTACTGAGTACTCAGCCTCTCATCTGATTCTCATTATTACCTGTTTTGCTGCTACCTGTGTCTCATTGTGCTCCACCTATCATCTGCCTCTCTGTTTATTGCTCAGTGTATTTCAGTCCTGTGTTTTCACCTGTTTGTTGCCAGATTGTGCTAGTGATTTTTTCTGAGCCTTTCCAGTATGTTTGTCTGTTGACTTTGCCTGTTTCCTGATTCTAGTTTTTGGATTTCTCTGGATGTTTTGATTTCTACCTGAACTTTCATGCTGACTTTGTTTGCACCTTGGGATTTGTTACTCTATTAATATCACTGTGTGCACAGTACTGGGTCTGTGATTGGATCCTTGCTCCAGTGCCCTGACAGTACAATCTGGCCAGAATGGATCCAGTGGACCCCGGTTGCCTGAGAGCTGCCCTGGAACAACAGGGAGTGATGCTGGGGAGACACCAGAACCAGCTGGACTCTGTGTTCAGGGCAGCAGAGTCGCTTTCTGCCGATGTAGCTGATCTTGTGGCCCAGACTCAGTCACTCCAGCTGTTGCAGAGCGCCCATCAACGTTCTGCGACCGCATCTTCGGCCCCACCATCTGTGTCCTCGCATGCTTCTCCCATCCAAAAGTCCTATCTATCTCCTCCAGAAAAGTACTTGAGTGAGCCCGGTACCTACTGCTCTTTTCTTTCCCTGTGCACCCTCATTTTTGAATTACATTCAACAACATTTCTAACTGATCAAGCCAAGGTAGCCTATGTCATCACTCAACTGTCTAGTCAGGTGAGAGAATGGGGAACAGCTGTCTGGGAGGCAGGCTCACCTTTCTGCAGTAGTTTTCAGTTATTTTCTGAGGAGATGAGGAAAGTGTTTGATTGCTCCAAACATGGGAGAGAGGCTGCCTGTAAAATGCTGCACATGCAACAGGGATGCAGATCTGTGTCAGATTACACCATAGAAGTTCTGGACCCTAGCCACCTCCAGCGGCTCAACTTGGAGGCACAGTCTGACATCCTCCTGAACGGCCTCTCCGAAGACATTAAAGATGAGCTGATCACCCAGGACCTTCCTGTCACCTTTGAAGCCCTGGTGGATTTGGCCATCAGCATTGATGTTTGCCTTCAGCAGCACCGCAGAGAAGGGGTTTCAGAGAGTCCCTGGGGGCACTGGATGAGTTCCAAGCTCCTCGTCAGTCTACCTTGCCCTGCCATTTGCTACCCCCCCCCCCGTTTACAATTCCCACTCCAGAGCCCGAGGCTGTGCATGTTGACCGTACCTGCCTGACGCTGACTGAAAGACAAAGGAGAATCAGCACCTGTTCCTGTCTGTACTGCGGCCAACCAGGCCACTTCATCTCCACCTGCCCAGTAAAAGCCAAGCACTCACCAGTAGGACAAGGAGTACTGGTGAGCGTGACCCCTGTCTGGCCCTCCTCACAGCCACTCACTGTCATACCTGCTTCTCTAGAGTGGGGTGTCCAATGGCGAGCAGTCTCCGTCTTGGTTGATTCCGGCATGGAGGGGTGTTTTAACGATTCTGGCTTGGCTGCCCAGTGGGGATTACCCATGTCTGCCCTCCAGTCACCATTGGTGGCCAACGCCTTGAACGGTCAGAGACTGGCTAATATCACCCATGTCACGCCCCTGGTGAGTCTCAGTTTATCTGGTAACCATCATGAACAGTTAACCTTTCATGTTATTGACACTCACGCTCCCATTGTCCTGGGCCATCCCTGGTTAGTTAAACACAACCCCCACATTGACTGGCTCAGTCGCAAGATTGTAGGCTGGAGCCCATTGGGTCACTCCCACTGCCTCCGCCATGCTCAGATCCCCTGGTCTCCAAGCTGAGATCCCCCCAACGAATTTCTGGACCTTTGTGCCATCCCTCCTGAATACATGGACCTCAGGGCTGTGTTTATCAAGTCCCGGGCCACTTCCCTGCTGCCTCGTCGTCCATATGATTGTGCCATTGACCTCTTGCCTGGCACATCTCCCCCAAGGGGCTGCCTGTATTCCCTGTTTGTACCTTAAACAGAAACAGAAACCATGAATAATATCACAAATGACCTGACTTGGTCCAACCAAGCAGAGTTCACTGCCAAGAAGGCCCACCAGTGCCTTTACTTCCTGAGAAAGCTAGAGAAATTTGGCCTGTCCCCTAAAACCCTCACTAATTTTTATAGATGCACCATAGAAAGCATTCTTCTAGGGTGCATAACAACCTGGTACAGAAGTTGTCCTGTCCAAGACCGGAAGAAGCTGCAGAAGATCGTGAACACAGCCCAGCACATCACACAAACCAATCTTCTGTCCTTGGACTCACTTTACACCGCATGCTGTCGGACCAGTGCTGCCAGGATAATCAAGGACACAGCCCACCTAGCCAACACACTTCGTTCCCCCTTCCCTCTGGGACAAGGCTCAGGAGCTTGAAGACTCGTACGGCCAGATTTGGGAACAGCTTCTTTCCAACTGTGATAAGACTGCTGAACGGATCCTGACCCGCATCTGGGCCGTACCCTCCAAATATCCGAACCTGCCTCTCGGTTTTTTTTTTTGCACTACTTTACTTTGCCTTTTCTATTTTCTATTTATGATTTATAATTCAAATTTTTAATATTTACTATTGGTTTGTACTCCAGGGAGCGCGAAGCGCAGAATCAAATATCGCTGTGATGATTACAGATTGTTTGGCAACAATAAAGTATAAGTACATTCAAGAGTCTCTGGCTGCAGGCATCATCCGGCCGTCTTCCTCCCCTGCTGGTGCCAGTTTTTTTCTTTGAAAGGGATGGCTCCTTGCATCCATGCATTGATCACCAGGGACTGAATGAGGTTACTGTTAAGAACCGTTACCGTCTTCCATTCATGACCATGGCATTTGAACTACTACAAGGAGCCTCAGTTTTCACCAAGCTTGATCTCCGTAACGCCTACCATCTTGTCTACACCTGCGAGGGGGATGAGTGGAAGACGGCCTTCAACAACTCCTCGGGCCACTATGAGTATCTGGTCATGCCATTCGGTCTCACCAAGCCCTGGTAAATGACGTTCTCAGGGACATGCTGAACCAATTTGTTTTTGTGTAGCTTGACAACATGCTGATTTTTTTTCCTCTAAGTCCCTTGCTGAACACACAGGTCACATCCGCAGAGTTCTCCAGCACCTTCAGGAAAACCAGCTCTTTATGAAGGCTGAGAAATGAGTTTCATCACAATATAGTCTCATTCCTGGGGTATGTAATTTCAGGCGGTTTCATTCAGATGGACCAACAGAAGGTCAAGGCTGTGGTCAAATGGTCCCAACCCTTGACTCATCAGGAGTTACAATGCTTCTTGGGCTTTACTAACTTCTATCGCCACTTCATCAGAGATTACAGTACACTGGCTGCACCACTTACTGCTCTTACCTCACCTGCTGTCAGATTCTCCTAGTCCCCTGCTGCTGAAAAAGCACTCTCTGACCTGAAGAAACGTTTCACCTCTGCACCCATCCTGATTCAACCTGATGCTGACCAGTAGTTTGTTGTGGAGGTGGATGTGTCTGACATTAGTGTAGGAGCTGTTCTCTCTCAGCGCTCGGCCAAGGATGAGAAGGTACACCCCTGTGCTGCCTTCTCTCATCACCTCACTCCCACAGAGCGAATTACAATGTCAGAAACCAGGAGCTGCTGGCTGTGATGCTAGCTGTGGAGGAGTGGAGGCATTGGCGGAGGGAGCAAAGGTGCCATTCTTAGTCTGGACTGATCACAAGGATCTGGAATATACCCGTACGGCCAAGCATCTCAACTCCTGTCAAGCTCGTTGGTCCCTGTTTTTCTCAAGATTTAATTTTATTCTGTCCTTCTGCTCCGGTTCCAAGAATAGAAAACCTGATGCCCTCCCCCGAAGATTTCCCTTCTCTGAGACCGCTGAAGTACCCGATGTCATCCTCCCTGCTCGCTGTCTCATGGGTGCAACCAATATTACATTGAAGCCAGGGTGCAAGCTGCTCAGAGCGAGGCAGCCCCTAGTCAATGCCCCACTGACCGTGTTTATGTTCCCAGCTCTGTCCACTCACAGGTACTGCAGTGGGGTCATTCTTCCTGGTTATCCTGTCACCCAGGAACCAAGCGTACTCAGGCCTTCATCAGTCAGCGGTTCTGGTGGTCCTCCATGGGAGATGACATCCACAACTTCGTCTCAGCCTGCTCGGTCTATGCTCAAGGTAAGAACTCTAACCACTCACCTGCTGGTCTTTTACAACCCCTGTCTATCCCCAAGAAACCCTGGTCCCACATTGCCCTGGATTTCGTCACTGGTCTTCCCCCATCAGATGGTAACACCACCATTCACACAGTAATTGATCGTTTCTCCAAGTCTGTACACGTCATTCCTTTACCTAAACTCCCCTTTGCCAAAGAAACAGCCAAACTAGTACTGCATGTTTTTAAATTACATGGTTTACCTGTCGGTGTTGTGTCAGACAGGGGCTCTCAATTCACATCCAACTTCTGGAGGGCATTCTGTAATCTTCTGGGTGCCTCTGAGTCTGTCTTCAGGATTCCACCCACAGACCAATGGCCAGACTGATCGGGCCAACCAACAGCTGGAGATAGTATCACGGTGTCTGGTCTCTCAGAACCCCTCTGTGTGGAGTCAGCAGCTACCCCGGGGCAAGTACCCCATAAACTCTCACCATCCTCATCCACTGGTCTGTCCCCCTTCGAGTACTGTCTTGGCTACCAACCTCCACTGTTTCCTGCCCAGGAGGAGGAAGTTGGCGTCCATCTGCCGAGGCATTCATCCGCCGTTGTCAGCGGACGTGGAGGCACACTTGCTCTGCCCTTCTCCGTGGCTCCGGTAGGATCAACCGCCATCACTCCAAGGCCCCATGTTACCGCCAGGGACAGCGTGTGTGGATTTCAACCTGAGACCTGCCCCTCAAAGTGGATTCCTGCAAGCTCCCCCCCAACATTCATTAGCCCCTTTCCCATTGCTAAAGTCATCAGCCCTGCTGCCAGACATCTCAAGCTCCCCTCCAGTCTCTGCCACATTCATCCCACCTTTCATGTGTCCCGCATCAAGCCTTTCATGAGCCACCCCCCGTGTCCTCTCCCCAAACCCCAACTCCCCTATGGCTCATCCATGGGTCAGAGGCCTTCACGGTGCGTCAACTGCTGGACGTTTGTCGCTGGGGCCTTGGCCTTCAGTACTTTGTGGACTGGGAGGGCTACGGTCCTGAGGACAGGTGCTGGGTCCCCGCCTGTAACATCCTGAACCCCTCTCTCATCAGGGACTTTCATCGCCAGCACCCAGCTCTACCTGCCGTGATGACAAGAGGCTTCTGTGGCGGCGGGGGTGGGGTTACTGTCAGTACTTCCAGTTGAACTCTGTTGTGTGTTTCCCACAAGCATTCAGTCTGTGGTTTTGCATTGCCATGTGCTCCTGTTCTACTCCGGCCTCTGTATTACCGAGTACTCCGTCTCTCACCTGTTTCCCATTATTACCTGTACTGCTGCCACCTGTGTCTCATTGTGCTCCACCTATCATCTGCCTCTCTGTTTATTGCTCAGTGTATTTCAGTCCTGTGTTTTCACCTATTTGTTGCCACATTTTGCTGGTGAGTTTTCCTGAGCCTTTCCAGCGTTCATATCTGTATTCTGTCTGTCTGAATATCGACTCTGCCTGTTCCCCAATTCTGTGTTTTTTGGATTTCTCTGGAGGTTTTGATCTCTGTTTGAACTTTGATGCTGCCTTTGTTTGCACCTCGGGATTTGTTACTTGATTAATATCACTGTGTGCACAGTACTAGGTCTGCGATTGGATCCCTGCTCAAGTGTCCTGACAAACTAAAAGAATCAATATGAGGAAAAAAAATGAAATATGAAAACAAGCTAGAAAACAATATCAAAGTGGATAGTAAAACTTTTTCAAGTATGTAATAAAAATAAATAATGAGATGAGAGTGGATATAGGACCACTAGAAAATGAGGCCAGAAAAATAATGATGGGGGCCAAGGAGATGGCAGATGAACTAAATGAATATTTTGTATCAGTCTTCACTGTGGAAGACACTAGCAGTGTGCCAGATGTTGAAGGGTGCAAGGGAAGAGAAGTGAGTGCAGTTATTATTACAAGGGAGAAGTTGCTCAAAAAGCTGAAGGCACATAAGTCACCTGGACTAGATGGATTTCACCCTCAGGTTCTGAAAGGGGTAGCAGTAGAGATTGTGGAGGCATTAGTAATGATCTTTCAAAAATCATTGGCCCCTGCCATGGTGCTAGAGGACTGGAAAATTGCAAATGTCACTCCTCTCTTTAAGAGAGGAGGAAGGCAGTAGAAAGGAAATTTTAGACCATTTAGCTTGACCTCAGTGGTTGGGAAGATGTTAGATTCAATTGTTAAGGATGAGGTTGTGGAGTACTTGGTGACACAAGACAAGACAGGACAAAGTCAGCATGGTTTCCTTAAGGGAAAATCTTGCCTGATGAACCTGTTAGAATTCTTTGAGGAGATTATACATAGGATAGATAAAGGGGATGCAGTGAATGTTGTATATTTGGACTTGCAGAAGGCCTTTGACAAGGTACCACACATGAGGCTGCTTACCAAGTTAAGAGCCCATGATATTACAGGAAAGTTACTAGCATGGTTAGAGCATTGGCTGATTGGTAGGAGGCAGTGAGTGGGAATAAAAAGGATCCTTGCCTGGTTGGCTGCGATGACTAGTGGTGTTCCGCAGGGGATGATGTTGGGACTGCTTTTTATGATGTATATCACTGATATAGATGATGGAATAGATGGCTTTGTTCCCAAGTTTGCAGATGATATGAAGATTGGTGGAGGGGCAGAGAGTGGTGAGGGAACAGGTAGGATGCAGAAGCACTTAAGACAGATTAGGAGAATGGGCAAGAAACTGGCAAATGAAATGCAACGTTGTAAAATGCATGACTATCTACTTTAGTAGAAGAAATAAATGTGCAGACTATTTTCTAAATGGGGAGAAAATCCAAAATTCTACGATGCAAAAGGACTTGTGCAGAACACTCTAAAGGTTAACTTGCAGGTACAGCCAGTGGTGAGGAAGGCAAATGCAATGTTAGCATTTATTTCAAGAGGCCTAGAATACAGAGCAGGGATGTGATTCTGAGGCCTCACCTTGAGTACGCTGAACAGTTTTGGGCTCCTCGTCCAAGAAAAGATATGCTAGCATTGGAGATGGTTCAGAGGAGGTTCATAAGGATGATTCCAGGAATGAAGGGGTTATCATATGATGAATGTTTGATAGCTCAGGGGTTGTACTCACTGGAATTTAGAAACCTTTTGAATACTGAAAGGCCTAGACAGAGTAGATGTTTGCCATGATAAGGGAGGCTAGGACAAGAGGGCCCAGCCTCAGGCTAGAGGGGCTTACATTTAAAACAGATGTGGACAAATTTCTTAACCAGAAAGTGGTGAATTTATGGAATTAATTACCACAAGCAGCTGTGGAGGCTAGGTCATTGGGTGTATTTAAGGCAGAACTTGATAGGTTCTTGATTGGACATGGCATCAAAGGTTACAGGGAGAAGGCCGGGGAGTGGGGCTAAGGAAGGGAGAAAAGGATCAGCCATGATTAAATGGCAGAGCAGACTCAATGGGCCACGTGGCCTAATTCTTTCCTATGTCTTGCAGTCTTATAAATGAAACTGCTCTTGGGACTTGGGAGTCAGAGGAACGGAAAAGAGTGCATTGGCCAAATTCACTGCAGCATATCAGTTCTTCCCTTCCCTATCCCTAAGTCACCTACAATGGTTGTTACATCTGGGACAGCCATTGTGTGGGTGGGGTTTGCTTATTCAGTTGCTTAAAGTCTATAATAATTCACCATGATCTATCTTTCTTCCTTCCCCACCAGCCACGTCGAGTTATTATAGGAGGATGAGCTAGCTGGATAACACCTCCCACCCCCCCCCCCCACCCCCTTCAACAGGGCTTCTGCTGTTTTCCTGATCTCCTTGATGCCTACCAGGATGCAGTACTGCTTGATGTTCACCACCTTGGTCAGAGGAAGGACACTGAGAGGCTTCCACTTGGCCAATCCCCAAGCAGTACCGTTGCTCGAAGTAAAACGTTCCCTATTGGTCTACAGGATCCTATCTTTCAGCACATTTATACCCAAAATGCATTTGGGGGATGCTGTGACCAGCACTGACATAGGTCCTGGTTGCTCTGAGCTGATAGCTGCCCTTAATGTAACCTCCCAGGCTGGGATGAATGACCTTCCTAGTCTTTCTATCATCATGCAGGGGCAACACCCCCTCTATTTTTTTTTATATAGATGTGTGGACCAACCATTGCTCTGGGGAGGTGATTTTTACGAGGCCTGACAACTGCGCAGCACTTTAAGTGTTAATATTAACATTATGTAAAAGGAAATTCCAGCTGAGGAGCAGCAAAGGTTATGTGCGTGAAAACACTTCAGTTGCTACGCCGCCACACCCACTTAGAGGGAATAGCGTCCAGGGAGCTCTCTGCTATTTGGCATCGCCTGGTATAATGGTGTGCTCAGCAACAGTATCAGCTAGTGCCATTTGTCATTGTACATTTCCCTTTCCCCAATGTACACAATAGGTCTGTAAGGCCTCAGACCTCCTGACTGCGAAATTGTTGCAGAACACATGCGCCAGGAATGTTGGCAATGCCCCTGCTAGATCACGGTGGGAGCATGCCTTCTGCTGCTGGAGTTCTACTGCTGATCCTTCCCCCTCCCCACCCCTCACTCCCATTGGTTGGGGAGTTAACAGGGGCCCTTCCCTCCCCACACAACCCTGGAAATCCTTTCCCTTGATTTATTATGGTCTTTCCATAAAGCAACAAGGCAGTAGTAGTTATTCCTTCCACCCATTCCTTCAAGATGCCTGCCTTGAGCATAGCCAAAAAGATCTCCTTACGGGTCAGGTGGTGCCCCCCCCACCCTCTATTCTGCTTCTCTGTCATTTTCACTTGGTCCTGATAGCTGATCAGGCTGATAGCTGCCCTTAATGTAACCTCCCAGGCTGGGATGAATGACCTTCCCAGTCTTTCTGTCATCACGCAGCTAAACCCTGATCCAACCTCTCCAACCCTACTGTCCTCCCTTCTGCCAGCTCTATTCCCTTCAGATGGGAGGTGGGGGGGGAGCTGCCACATTTACCAGGTACCCTACCATGGTCGAGATGAACTCTCGATCCTCCAGTGGGCCATCCCCACCCTCATAAATCCCAATCAGGCCCATAGGCAGAGAGACTTGGTCTCCTCCTTCACTGTCTTCACTCTTCTCGAGATTTGAAATCCCAGTGTAACAGGCAGGGGTGCTTAACCTTTACCACGGCTGTTACTCTCTCCCACAAAGTCCTTTTCTCCCCAACCATCTCCCATAGGACATGGTTTACCATGGTTTGATGACAATCCTCTCAGTATGCCCACTTCCTGGCCAGGCAAGATCACCCCACCTTCCTCCATGTCCCATATCATTAAAGAAGCACCCCGCTAATGGTTCCCATGATTTCTGTCTATACCAATTCCCAATCTCTGCCAATTCTTTGGAGGAGTAGTCTGTAGACACCTCCAAGGTGGTCACCATTTCAGGTCTCCACTCTTGATCTTCCTTTAGCTGAATGACACATTGTCCTGTGGTGTGGAATTGTCCAGGACTGCTGGGAGACCCTGCAGGCCAAGGGGTACTCGGAGAGGGACAGTGGTCAGACCATGTTTCTGTGGATGTAGTATCCCTAATTGTTTATGCTTTCAAGGGTTGGGGACATAGGGAGGAGGACGACTTTCCACCCTTTCCTCAGAATCCTTATCATCAGGCCGGCTGGTAGTGCAGTGACATCAGCGCTGGGCTCCGGAACAGAGGTTCCAGGGTTCAAATGCGGTCGGTCCGTTCCTGAGTATGCTTTCCATCTGTGCCTGGCTGAGTGTTGAGTTCACAATTCAATCTCGTAAAATAAAGAAAATACTGTACTGCGAAATGTCTGTGTGAGGAGTAGCGCACCACACAGTCTCTTGTTCCGTGCCTTGTAAGGCATGAAAATACCCGATGCTGGCCTCTCGGGCCTGAGTTGACATCAACAACATCATCATCATCCTTACCATCAAACCAAATACCCCATCCTAGGTATCTGGGTCATTGCCTCGTAAAATAAGAATGCTGATCTTCACAAGGCCCTGTTGCCAATGAGCCCGTCAAGCTGCTTCCAGCTGCTGAACCTTGGCCAGGCAGCAGACAATGTCAACACCCTTTTCCTCCATCTCCTCAGTCAAGGTCTGTGCTTCTCTAGCTCTTCCTGTTATCTGGGAGCTCTCACCCCTTTAGTGTGGACATGAGATGGTGTGCTAATCCACTGGCAAGCCATGGTTCGCCAGCAAATTGGCCAGGCTCCCAAAACCTGCCGAGATATTGGTCCAACCTGAAGCTTGCTATTCTTTGTATAGGGGGTCTTTCTTACACTTAGTTGTAAGCATCTGCCAGATTCTTTGCTGACTATGCTGAAGTGTTTTGTTACAAAAAAGGTTTTCTGATTGGCTTGGTAAGGCAAAGACCCAAACTCCAATTATATGCCTTGAATGACAAAACTTTGATTATTAGGACAGAACAGAGCAAGTATTAAAATACTTGCCTGCCTGGCTCCCTCTTACTGCAGCACATTTCCCATTCTGTCGATCCGTGGTGCCATTTGCGACCAGCTCTTCGGTGAATCCCAAGAAACTACCCCAAGCCTCCCAACTGCACTACTTACATACCTTCCCCACTGATATGAAATGCTGCAGTAAGTGGACCAATACATTAGCACCAGCTCAAACCACCGAAAGAGACCAATTCGTCACTTGTCACCTTTCTTCACGACTTTCAACCCCTGCTTGCCTAACTTTCATGTTCCCACAGCTGTATTCTAACTGGTACATTGTATTCCCACAGTATATTGCATTTGCATGCGGTATGCTCAAAGCCACGGTGGTGAAACATTTGACAAGCATAAAGATGAAGCCTTTACAATGTACTTGTGGTAATAATCTGGTCCTATCCTTCTGCATTAGATAGTTTTGTTTCCTGTTTCAGTTCAATGGATGATATTTATAACTGCAAATAAAATGTTTGATTTTTGTAGAATATTTGTAGGCATTCCATCCAAGAACTTGAGTTTTTCATCCAAATGTTATCTTTCTGCAGATAATTCCATGTCAAATAATCTGGTTGAAAATTAAGGCATGTAGAGATAGGATAATGTGGATGGTGGGAAATGAGCAGGAGTTCAGGCAATCTAATACTGAAAGTATGTGGCGGATATGTACACATGCCTGTGTTTTTAAAGTGTCTTATCAGAAACAGTTGTTTCTGCATAAATCCCTGTTGCATGTTAACAGAATCAGCCAATGGCTTAATTTCAAAGGTTTATTATCAAAACATGATAAGGAACCAAAATAATCTTGGTCACTGCAGAGAATTCTGCGGGTTGTCCAGCAACTGAAAAGTAGCCGTTAACACCCAAAGTAGCCAAGTTTCATATCATTTTCAGTAAATTATCATTTACGTGGTCGTAAGGATTGGCCTATTTTGTCTATTTTCCCCCTTTGACTTATAAAAGCAACAGTATCATACTCATTCAGATGTCTTTAGATTAAATCAGGAAGATTCACATGGTTAATTTTAGCCATAAACCCATCTAGTATATATTTCTTCATTAGCTTCAGCAGTTTAGTGCTGCAACTAATTCATTGCCTTAATTTATCATTTGCAACTAAGAATCATAATTGTCTTCTCTTTCCTGTTTTTGTGCATTAAGTTAGATTGTTACAAAGGAAGTCAAAATCCAAGACACTCTTCTGCAAAGTTACGTGCGTTTTATCAAACATTTGTTAAGTGAGCTTATATACGTGATGCATGTTTATAGTATATCTAAACAAGTTCTCTGTAATTCAATTCCATTTAACTTAATATAATTCTAAAATTATAAAAATTAGACACATTTGAGGTTGTGCATCTTTAGTAAAGCAAGATAAAATTGGGATGATATTGTCCTTTAAGTAATTGAGTAGTGAACACAATATAAGAGATGCAGTTGAGTCACAATTTTACATGGGTGTTTAGGGCCCTAGAAAGCAGAGAGGAGGTAAAATAGCAAATGTTGCAGTTGCATGGAAAGAGGCGATGACAGAGCGAGTAGATGTCGTGGGCAAAGGAAGATCAAAGTTGAATACAATGGGAATTCTGAAAGGGGTGACAGTTAGTACAGCAGCTGCTTGCAGTTTCAGCAACCTAGGTATATTCCTGAACTCCGATGCATTCTGAATGGAGCATGCACATTCTCCCTTTGACCACGTGGATACTCCAATTTCCTCTTCCACATCTCAAAAACAAGCAGGGTGGCAGGTGAATGGGCCACTGTAAAGTCCTCCTTATGTATAGATGAATGGTAGAACCTGGGGGTGGCAGGGAAGTGATGGAATGTGAAGGTGATAATGCTGGCATGATTGTTGGCATAGACTTGATGGGCTGAAGAGCTGTATCTCCATGTGAGGGACACTGGTGGCGCCAGAGATTTTTTTTCCTTGCTGGTGCTACAGTGGGGCTGAATTGTTCAGTGATGGTGCTGAGGGATGTATGTATTCACAGGCCAGACGCGTGGTGTTCAAAAGTCAGTTTCAAGCATATGTGCGTAATATAGATGCCTCTGTTTATTCACAAGCAACAGCAATTGATAGATCTAATATAGAAGTGAACTGTGACAGTGTCAACAGCATCGGAGACAACCCGGGCTACACAGAGCATAAACAAACAAACCAACAGAGCATCCGACCCACAGCGCACAACGTGAATCACACACCAATCCCGCAATCAGTGTCAGATGTGTGCTTTTCAACTGAAAAACACAACACTAACCCACAATGTCCACTGCTATTTGCATTACATGGACAGACAATACCAAAAAATACACCGTTATTAAGGTCAAATAAGGCAAACAACAGATGCAAGGCTTTACCAGGAATTGGACAAATCGTACTCCGACCATGCAATACCTCAATTAGTTCGGCTACTGAATTTAAAACAAAAATCAACAGAATCACCGCTTGGAAGTCTAAGCAAAACCAGTAGTCTTAATAGTAAATGTAATATTTTAGGATTTGCAGGAAACATAAGCACTATGGGGTATCCACCACAAAATAATAATAATAATCAGCATTAGTCTGGGCACAAATGTTTAAAAAATCAGTTGCACTCACCATTGATGTTTTCAGAGAAGCACAATCCGTCTGTTGTGATTGATGACGAAATTATCAATGATTTTCTGGATGTCAAGTGCTTTGGTCCTCCGGCTGTTTACGGCCAACAGGGCCAAGTTGCTGTTCCAAGCATTGCTGCTGCTATTCCTTAGGTAGTTTTTGAGGTGTCTGAGGCAAGAGAAACTCTGTTTGCATGAAGCAGATGTCACAGGTAGAGTCAGTGATATGCAGATTAGTTTGTATAAATCTATAAATGCGTCATGGTAGGGTCTCATTACAGCTAGAAATTCCACTGTGTCATTCGCTGTCTGTCCTTGCTTTTGTTTTGTTTCCAGCAGATGCCGAACCTGATGTAGCTCTGCAGTCAGGTTCACTTCAGCCACTCCATGGTATTGGGCCATTGGCCAAAGACAATTCTTGTCTAGGAAGAGCTTGTGTTTGGGACTCAATGCTGAGACTCCAGTCAGAACACTCCCAGTCTCAATTGAGAACTGTCTTTTCATTTCAGTCAGAAGTCTGGATATAACCGGGTAGAAACAGTGCTTGTGGAGGTCATCAGAGGATGTGACAGGTGTGCATTTGGTTTGGGCCTCAATAACAAAATCACGTAGGTGGCGGGGTGGCTGGGCCTGTCTCCTTTCATGTGGTCTGCTCTGTATACCGGCCTTGACGCACAGGTCCCTAGCTCTTGCCTGAATTTCACTCCATGATTCCTCTCCCTGTTTTGCTGAGAGTGCATCGATAACAGACTGAGCCAAGTCCACAGCGGATGAAAGCTCCAAACTGGGAGATTGTAGCTGGTCTGACATGAACTTGGTGACTCGGAATAAATCCTCAAACAGAGTGAGAAGTAAACCAAACTGCTCGTCAATCAGTCCATTTACAGCTCTGGCCTCCGTTTTCCTCTGTGCAGTTGGTTGACCCATAATATCCTTTAGTGTAGCTAGAATGGCAGGGAGTGATTTCCTTATAGCGCACAAAGCTGTATACTGCCATGCCCAGCATGTATCTGACAATTTCTTTAACTCCATGGGCTGTGCAGTTGATTCCAGTTCTCTCCGTTTCTTCATGAAAAAATCGTGGGCAACAGAGTTTGAACTGAAGTTGTAAAGCAGCTGCACAGTTTCAAAAAACTCACCCACTTGTACATTGCTCAGAACATCCACTAAAACAAAGGTAAGTCTGTGAGCATGGCAGTGTATATATAATGCCTGCGGGACCTCTTTCCCGAACCTCTCTTGTACCCCGTTATTGCACCCGGAGATCACTGCTGCCCCATCATAACACTGACCTATACATGTGTTCTTATCAGTAACACACTGGGTGAGTGTCTGTTCAATGCTTTTAAGAAGCAACTCTGCGTCCAACCCTTCTGCTGGAGTGAAGTGCAAGAATTCTTCAAGCACTGTTTCGTTATTCAAATATTACACCACCACTGATATTTGTTCCTTTTTACTCAAGTCTTTACTTCCACCATGATGGCAAAATGTCCAGCCTCCTCGATTTCTGCACGCACTTGACGTCTGACCATATCTGCCATAATACCCATAATTTCATTTTTGATATTGTGATGGGTGTTTTGGCATTTCCAGGATTGTCCTCTATTTCTTTTAGCTAGTCTTATCAAACTGCCCAATTACACTGAGCAACTCAACAAAATTTCCCCTATTGCCAGATCCATCATCCTCCCGGTGTCCTTGCTGGGCAATGCCTTGGCACACAGTATAGTGTAGAGACTCAACCACTGCTCTCATATACTCACAATTTTCTTGGACAATCTTTGCATGTCCTTTATCAAGCATATTTCCCAATCTTGAACCGCCTTGTTTACTCAACCTGAATTCAGCCCATGCCTCCATAGCAAACTTATGAGCTGCATTTACATGGTGGGTTTTGAAAGCTGTCGTTGCTTTCCACCAGTTGTGGTAACCAGTGACAGTGAAGGTAGACTCAGAATGGAACCCATGTCCTCCACGCAGGAAATGCCTGCATGCGAAGCAGAACGTCGTATCTTTCGTGATTGAATATTCCAGCCAAACAGGTCAAACCAGCCACGCATAAAACTCCTTTGCCGATTGCCAAACCGTTGTGAAGGGTACTTTTTCAATGCTGGTTGACATCACTAACAGTATTCCCACTAGCACTAAGAGCAGCTTCATCCACGTTCTCTTCCCAATCCTGCTCCATTTCTTGTTCCTCTAATTCACCCTCACACTCCTTCGATGAACTGCTGTCGTCCTCATCCCCACTTACTACTTTCTGCATGTCACTTTCAATTAAGACGGACTCAGGCTGAGACACCACTGATTCCTCTGGATGAGGTCATTTTCTTCACTAAAAATTGATCCATTTTTCATGCCAGCCAAAGTAATGCATGTGCCAGACCCACGCTACTTGTAAAAGCCCAATGTGTGTATGTGGCATCCGTTAGTCTTGCGAGACCATAGATCTGCGCCTGGATCCTGCACAATGTATGTATACGATCAATCTATCACCATCTTAAGTGATCTTAGATCAGCTTAACTGATCCGAGGACAGCAACAGCGAGACATTGACAACGAACGAATAAGTAGAATTGTAAAGTGGATCTGACCTTGGACCAGCACAGAGTTTATAACTTTATTGCTGCGTGGAAGCTATGGTAATTGGGGACGCTGTTTCACTACATCAACTGGAGAAACAAGCTGTATTCAAAACTATACAGAGAAAGCAGCTGCAATTTGTATGTCAAATTTCAGTTAATTTCTTGGTAGTGCTATTGTAATTTCTGCTGGTGCTATAGCACCAGCAAGCACCACCTCAGTGCCGCCACTGGCGGAGGGATGGAAAGTCTAGAACGTAGAGCAGAACATAGAACATCACAGTGCAGTACTGGCCCTTTGGCCTATGATGCTGTGTCGATACTTTAACCTCGCCGAAGGTCAATCTAACCCTTTACTTCTAACTCTTCCATTTTTATTTCATCCACGTGCTATTTAAGATTCTCTTAAATGCCCTAATGTATCTGTCTCGACTACCACTCCTTACATGCACATGGCCTGTGTTTTTTTTTAAAAAAAACTACCTATGACGCTTCCATATACTTTCCTCCCAGCACCTTAAAGTAATGGCCCACTTGTATTAGCTGTTCCTGCCCAGGGAAGATGTTTGTCTCTATCCATTTGATCCATGCCTCGTATCACCTTGTACATCTCCAATGAGTCAACTCTTGTCCTCCTCCTTACCAAATAGAAAAGCGCTGTCAAATTGCACTGCAACTCAGAAATCTTGGGGTTCACATCTATAGATCCCTATATTCCTTCATATTGTTAAGAATCCTGTCATTAACCCAGTATTGTCTTCCAGTTCAACCTTCCCAAGTGAGTCTCTTCACACTTTTCCAGACTGAACTCCATACACCACTTCTCAGCTCAGCTTTGCATCCTATCAATGTCCTGTTGTAACCTATGACAACCTTTTACATTATTCTCAACAACAACAAACTTTGTGCAGTCTGCAAACTTACTAACCCACCCTTCCACTTTCTCATCCTTGTTATTTGTAAAACTCACAAAGAACAGGGGTCCCAGCTTATAACCCTGCCAAACACCACTGGTTATCAACCTTCAGGCAGAACATGCTCCACCTGCTACACCCACTACTTTTGGTGTGCAAGCCAATTCTGGATCTACACAGCAAGGTTTCTCTGGATCTCATGCCTTCTGACTTTCTGAGTGAGCCTACCATGTGGAACATTGTCAAATGCCTTACTAAAATCCATATTCACCATTTCCACAGCTCTGCCTTTATCAAAGTTTTGCTGCTTTCTCAAATAATTCAATCTGGTTCATGAAGCGTGACCTACCCTTCACAAAGCCATGTTGACTATCGCTAATCAGACTATGCTTCTCCAAATCCTTGTAAATACTCTAAGAATCTTCTCCAATAGTATGCCCACCACTAACATAAGTCTCACAGGTTAATAATTCCCAAAATTATCCCTATTATCTTTCTTGAACACAGGAATAATACCTGCCACCCTCCCCCCAGCACTACTCCAGTGGTCAGAAAGGATGCAAAGATCATCACCAGAGGTGCAGAAATCACTTGCCTTGCTTCCGGTAACAACCTGGGTTATACCCCATCCAGCCTTGTGGACCTATTTATCCTAATGTTTTTTAAAAGTTCCAGCACACCCTCTTTCTTAATGGCGACATGTTCCAGCAAGCTGTCCCTAAGCAACCTTCACATTTCCATTTTGCATTTCTTTAGCTACACCCATTCCCAAGTTCCTGCCTAATAGCATCATATACGCCCTCCCCCAACTATAAATTTCCCCATAGCTTCTGCTGCTATCCCTCCCCAAAGCTATGGTAAATATTAGGGAGCTGTTGTCACTGTCTCTGAAATGCTGACCCGTCGTGAGATCTCTCACCTGACCAGGTTCATTGTCTAGAATCAGATTCAGAGGAGTTATTAGGGGAGTTGAAGTCACCCATGACAACAACCCTGTTAGTTTTGCATTTCTCCAAAACCTACCTCCTGATCTGAACTTGTGTCTTTTGGTGGGTCTATAGAACACTCCCAATACAGTGAGTGCTCCCTTCTTGCTTCTGAATCTCACCCACAGACTCAGATGATCTGCCCAGCATGTTCTCCCTTTCTGTGGCTGTGGTTCTGTGCCTGATTAGCAATGTCACTCCCCCATCTCCCTCCTTGTCCCTTTTGAAACATCTAAACCCCAGAACATCCAGCAGTCATTCCTGTGCTTGTCTCTGTATTTCCCACGGTATTCTATTTCCATGTACTGATTCATGCTCTCAGTTCATCACCCTTGTTCCCGATACTTCTTGCATTAAAATGCACATTTCAGTCCATCCACTGACTGCAGTTATGCCCTATCAACTGCCTAGCTTTCCTCTCAGTCTCTCTGCAGGCTGTATCTACTTTAGCAACAACTGGCTCAGTTGCTGACAAATCACTCACCTGCAAAACTATTTTAAAACCTCACCAACAGATCTAACAAACCTGCCTATAAGGAGATTGGTCCCCCCTCGAGTTCAGGTGTAACTCACCCCTTTTGTTCCGGTCATACCTTCTTCAGAAGAGATCCCAATGATCTCCAAATCTGAAACCCTGCTCCCTAAACCAATATTCCAGCCACACATTCATCTGCCAAATCAATTTATTCTTACCCTCACCGACACAGGCAGCAATCCAGAGATGACCACTCTTGAAATACTGCTTTACAGATTCCTACCTATGTCCTTAACAAAGTTAAAAATACATTTACTGTCAAAGTATGTATATCGCATACAACCATAAGATTCATCGTCTAGCAGGCATCCACAAAACAAAGAAACACAATAGAGCCCATTAAAAGAAAACCCACACAACAAAGACTGTCAAACATCCAATATGTAACAAAAAAGGAACAATTCATGCAAACAATAAAAAAGTAAACAAATAACACATGGAACATAAACTACAGAGTCCCCAAAAGTAAGTCCACAGCCATAGAGCCAGTTCAGTGCTGAATCCAGTGAAGTTGGTCCAGAAGCCCAATGGCTGCAGGCCACGGCCATGGAGACAGTTCAACACTGAGGCAATAAAACCTCGCGGAGTAGTGAGCTGAACATTGGTTTGTCATTTGCCCTCTGTCGTGGCATTTTAAAATCTGGCTTGATGCTGAAATCAACCAAACATGGGTTCATTTTTGCTCTTGGGTCTGCACCCCACTCCTGCCACTTTGATCCAGCTCCAGATCCACTCCAGCAATGGCTGCCACAGCCTTGAGAGTTCAGTTTGCTGAATCCTTCAGGATATTGCAAATGTGCCAGGTCGCACAGATGGGTCAAATGGGCAACTTCCAAATGGAAATTATGGGCTGTGGATTGCAGTGATCAGAGCCCAGAAAAGGTGTAATTAATAGAATAGTTAATTTTGTTTGCTGCCTGTAAAGCCTCACTGTGACTCACCAGTGCCACCTTCACGTTTGCTCTTCAGGACCTCATGCCTTTTCCTAGCTATGTCACTAGCATGTCTTCTGACTGCTCCCCCTCCCCCTTAAGAATTCTGTGGATTAAATCTGATATGTCCCTGATTGTGGCACCTGGGAGGCAACAAACCATTTGGGAGTCTCTGTGTCCACAAAATCTTTTCTCTGTTCCCCTATTGAATTTCTATCACCACTGGTCTCCTCTTTTTCCCCTTCCCTTCTGAGCCACAGAACCACTCAGTGCCAGAGAACTGGTCACTGCAGCCTTTCTCTGGTAGGTTATCCTGCCCAACGATATCAGAAGCATTATACTTGTTACTGAGGGGAACAGCCATCGAGGTACCCTGCACTGGGTGCCTATCCCCATTCACCCTCCCGATGGTCACCCAGTTGTCAGGAAGGTGCAGGTACCTCCCTGTATCTCTTAACAGTCAACCCATCAGCTTTCCAAACCTTCTGGAGCTCATCCAGCTCCTGTCCCCTAAGATGATTTGGAAGAAGCTGAAGATGGATACACTTTCTGCCAGTGTAGCTGTCAGGGACATTGTAGGTCTCCCTTTCTTCCCACCTCCCACAAGAGGAGCACTTGCCTATCTTGACTGGCATTTCCACGGCTCTAACTGTGCAATAATAAAGAAACTTGTCTTGGCCTCCACCTCTCCTCCTCGAAGCTTCTTCACCCAAAGCCTCAAACTCCCTACTCTAACCTTGGCCCACTTCAAAAAAAACACACTGCATTGCTTAAAACTAACATGGTCTTTGCAAATTGCCAAATGATCCACTTGACATGTTGGATATAGGAGAGGAAGAACTGCTTGTAAGGTTGGTAGGATGGAATTTGAGTTAAGGATAGTCTTTAAAAAGAGGAACAGCCACAGATATTGGAAATCTGATAGATAAATATCAGACTTATATATCCGCACGGCTGCTCTGAAATGATATTGTATTTGTTAAGTAGGTACCATGCACAATCCTGATTTGATGGAGACAGACATGAGAAGCACAGAGGAACATCTGCAGAAACTTCTGAAATGCCTGCTTCGCTGCCGCTGCTACTGTGCGATCAAGAATCTCCAGAGGGGAAGGCCCCAAATCCTTGGCTTTGCCTATTGCCGGGGCCACGGTTGAAGCGCTCAGCAGAGATGGCGCTCGGTGCTGGTCAGAGGCTATAAGTTTTCAGACGAACTCAAGAGTCAGCTGTGTTGGGTGCTTCCAGGGTGCTGCATCGGCAAGTTTGCGGCGTTGGTGGTTCATGGCAGGGAGAGGTTTTTTTTTTCTTCCTTCTACTGTCTGCATGAGATGATGGGAGTTTCGAGAGACTTTGAGACTTTTTTTTACCGTGCCCATGGTCTGTTCTTTATCAAATTACAGTATTGCTTTGTACTGTTGTAACTATATGTTATAATTATGTAGTTTTTATCAGTTTTTCAGTCCTAATTTGTCTTGGGTTTCTGTGCTATCATTCTGGAGGAACACTATCATTTCTTAATGCATTACTAAATGACAAAAGAGGACTGCGTGTCCTCATAATCTAAAAAAAATTCTGTGTATCAGGCAACAGTGTGAGGAGCTGAAAACTATTTACATTTCTGACCTATGATGTTTCTTTATAACTGATGCAAACATTGTCTATCCAAAATATTAACATTATGCCCATGTCATTAAGGATGAAGGAAAATAACTTGTGTTCCTGAACCCCAAAAGTTACTAAGTGTGCCTCTGTACATAAAACTTGGTAATGTACTCTAACTTGAATAGTTCCCTGATCACTGTTGAAGACAGTGATGTAGAATGTCCTTCCTGACATGGTAATTAGTAACTGGGGTAGGGCAATTATTCCAAGTAGTGCACTTAGGAAAATAGGAATGAGGTTAAAATAAAGTTAACGCATGATATTGTGGGGGAAAAAACAGATCTGACAATTACTTCACGCCCTGCTGAGGCAGCAGGTTTACTAAGTGTATGTAATATTCACCAAAATGTCACTAATCTACACTACAACTTTTCAGAAGCCACTACTAGAATAATTATAGTTTGACATTCAGCTTGGCTCTTTGGTGACACAAAATTATTGATTCAGTTCTCTGTGCATCTCAAACTTTGACATTTCAGCCGGTATCACTATAAATTGCACTTAATTCACATCCAAGAGCAGTCAATTTGCTGGATCACAGAGTAAAATCATTCCTTTCTTTTGTAATTCATTCATTCCAGTGGAGCAGAACCTTTCATTATAAAAACTATAAATAATGAAGACGAAGAGGAAAGATTAAAATTAAAGAGACTCAATGTCTGGAGGTATTTGGGACAGAAATGATTTGAGATGAAATGTAGTAAATGGTACGCAGGAGCATGAATGGTATGGAGAATAGGTGTTGTAATGGTACACAGGACTGTGACTGGTATGAGGGTAGGGTGGTAAATAGTATACAGGACTTGGAGGAGAAGCTGTTCTCATTCACAGGCCAGAGGACAGAGGTTTAAAGCAGAAGGCAAAAAAATACAACTTCGTATGCACAATGTGGTCACTAACTGGAACTCACAGTGTCTGTAAGGGTGATGGAAACAGAGTCAGAGCTTTTGAAAGAAAACACCACAGACTTCTTAAGTAAAGTGCAGGTCACTGGTGAAAGCAGGGGACTGGGATTGACAGGCTGAATAGCTGCTTTTTGAGTAGAATACATAATTAAAATTCTGATGTTCAAGTGTTTCCTGAACTATTTTTAAAGAATTGTATAATATATAATATTGTGCTGTTTCCAAATGTGTGTGTTGAATGATCAATGTACAGGCTATGGTAAGATTTCATTCCTATGATCTGCTTGTAACTCCAACAATTCGCAAGTTGGAAATGTGGCTGTAAACTGAGTTCCTGGGAGGCAGAAGATTCCTGCAGCTTTGAAACAGCCAGCAAATCCATATCCACTTGTCCCCTAAATGTTTGCTTGTATTTCTGGTCACTTTATTATGTACCTCCTATACCGAATAATGTGGCCACTGAGTGTATGTTCATGTTCTTCTGCTGCTAAAGCCCATCTATTTCAAGGTTCTAAGTGTTGTGCAATCAGAGATGTTCTTCTGCAGACAGTGACAAATAATGCGTGGTTATCTAGGTTACTGTCGCCTTTTTTGTCAGCTTAAACCAGTCTGGCCATTTTCCCCCGACTTATCTCATTTACACAGCATTTTCACCCACAGAACTGGACAGTTTTTATTTTGCTCACCATTCTCTGTAAACTCTACAGACCGCTCTGCATGAAATTCCCAGCAGACTAGCAGTTTCTAAGATACTCAAGCCACCCTGTCTGGCGCTAACAATCATTCCATGGTCAAAGCCACTTAGATCACATTTCTTTCCCTATTCTGATGCTTTCTCTGAGCATCAACTGAACCTCTTGACCATGCCTGCATGCTTTTCTGCAATAAGTGACTGCCACATGATTGGCCAATTTGATATTTTCATTAACACGCAGCTATAATTAATAAAATGACCACTGGGTGCAAGTCAGGTTTTCGTGACCTGGGGTGAATCTGTAGCCTGTTTTCAGTATAATGATCATAGTTGACTGTTACTGATCAAAATTGCTTGAGATAAGCCTTAATATTTTCAATCCTATTTTAACAACTTGAACATAATATTATATTATGAAGACACGTAGTCCTCTTTTATTGTCATTTAGTAATTCATGCATTAAGAAATAATGCAGTATTTCCTCCGGTGTGGTATCACAAAACACAGGACAGACCAAGGCTGAAAAAAACTGACAAAACCACATAATTATAACATATGGTTACAACAGTGCAACAATACCATAACTTGATGAAGAAGTCCATGAGCACAGTAAAAGTTCAAAGTCTCTGAAATGTCCCACATCTCACGCAGATGGGAGAAGGAAGAAAAACTCTCCCTGCCATGCCGACCACAGTCCGACTCTGAGTCATCCGAAAACTTCGAGCTCTGATCAGCTCTCCGACACCCAGTACTGAGCGCCATGTCTGTCTGAACGATTCGACCTCAACCTTGGTCGCCAACAGCAGGCAAAGCCAGGGATTTTGAGGCCTACCCTCCGAAAGATTCCCGACCACGCAGTAACGACAGCAGCAAACCAGCATTTCAGAAATTTCTCCAGATGTTCCTCTGCTTTCACGTCCATTCTTCATCAAATCAGAATTGTCCACGGCCCCTATTTAACAGATACGATATCACTTTTCACCGGAGGGCTGCGCAGATGCGCTGCTCTCTCTCCTCCCGCCTCTATGTATAGAATATGGAGCAAGATAAATGTTAAGTATATCATAGGAAACAAATTTTATTTTTTTATTTTACATATTTGTACATAACATTTCCAGATAACATTTCTGAATCCAGTTGACTGAAATTATATTAACACACTTTAAAATGGTCATCAGTTCATCAACATTTACAAAATGTTGAAAACCTGTTGTGATCTAATCACCAATAGCTACAACTTCACTACAAGGCAGGCATGTATTCTTTGACTTTAATAGCACCTTTAAATAAAGTTTATTTGTTTAAAACTACCATCTGTGAAGAATAAAAAGAGGCCCATGGTAAAATACTGTTTAACTAAAATCCAAGGAGTCAGAAGTCAGCTGCTCTTAACTACATTATAATCTTCCAATCCTGCTGTTTTACTATTTTGCATATCAGTTACCAACATTTTACTGAAATGCTTGGTACAACTCAGTGACAAATGTAATCATATTAAAATAAATTATACAGGAAGCATAGGCCAATCACTGGACATAAAGCTTCAAACAGTACCAATGACTAACACTGATTTTCTTCAAGTGCACCATCTTGAGCGTCAGCATTTTACAACCACAGAAGCAAAGTAAAATCTAGCTTTTTTTTCCTCCAGCTTCGTTGCTTATTGGAGGGTTTCCCAGTTTCACTTGGTTGTTGTTTTCTCTGCCATGTGCTTTTGCTGACTTTCAGCATGTCTGGAGAACAGAAAAGAGAAGTCAAAGGTTTCACCAATGTAATGTCACATTTTAGTAATATGGTGCACTTTTAAATGTCTTTTAATGAAAGCTTGATTAATAAAACTCATAAAATCAATTTTAGTTCAGACTTGAGTGATGGATGCCAAAGGCGATTAGCAACCTATTGCTGGTGGTCAGCATTCCGGTCAGATGACAAATAATCTTTCAGCCTCACCGCATCTGATTCAAAAACAGGAAGTTAATTTTAGGAGTCCCAGAAACTGGCTTAATTAATTGTTCTCCTTGCAGATGCCTGGACACGATGAAGACCAGTTAAATTACCAAAATTACTAAATTATCAGTTACATTTCTTCGCTACTTGCAGGAAAAAAAATTGGAAGTGCACAGTTGTAACATCTGGGCCAAAATGGCTTTTGAGAACGAAGGTGGGCAAAGTTAGTGAGACTGTTATTCATTACAGGTCCATAAAGCACAGAAACAGACACTACAGCCCACCAACAGGTATGATTGAGATATCTAAGAGGTTCTTGAGCATATAAATATGCAGAGAATGAAGAGGTATATGGACCATGTTCAGGTAGAATATTTAATTTGGTGCAATTAACTTAATTAGATTAGCACATCATAGGTCTGTTCCTTTGTTGTACTGTTCTATGTTCACGCCAATCATTAAGTACCCATCCACAACCAATTCCAGTTTCCACTGCTTAGCCCACAACCTTCTATATCTTGGTGATTTAAGTGCTTGTCTTTTTCTTAAAACACAAGTTTATGGAGTATCTACTGCCACCATCTCTTCAGGCAGTGCCCTCCAGATTCCAAGCATTCGCTGTGTGAAAATGGCCTAACAAGTCCACTACTATTTACATTAAACTCACAGCCCTCTTGAATAAATGAACCACAGTCATGTGGCATTTCTCCTGTGGTGAGCAGAGGTGTCTGTCAGAGACCCAGAAACTGCCTCTTGCCTCTCAAAGCAACCTGGAGTAGAATAATGGCATTTTCACAAAGCCACAGGTGCAGCAGCATATGAACACATTACATTTTACATAAGATTTATCATTTACACATAAGTAACAACATGTAGAGCAAATAACTTTATATGGAAGTTTTTAATCAAGCTGTAATGATAGCATGCCACACTGTACAGTAAAGATAATCTATGTCCAAGGCACAGGAGATGTGACCCCAGTGACCAGATATTGGACCATTCTGCTTTTTGAATGATCAGATAGTGTGTTTTGGAGTTCTGCAAATTCAAACTGACAGACTGTCCAAGATATAATTTGACTGGTCATCTTGTGATCATATGATAGACTTCTCAGTATTCTGTGCAAAGCGAAGAGAATGCTGATTCTTTTTAATAACCGCACAACATAGTCCTCACTTGGAAATTGTAAGTGACCACAGGCATACACTACTGGCTCGAATGCTTCATCCTTTGAGGTGTATTTGTCTTTCCACTTATCTGATTTGAAATTTCCATCACAAGTCGCATAGATATGAAAAGAGTTTATAGCAAGGTAGGGAAGAAGAGATGAGATTTGATATGAGGTATCGGCCCTGTCAGCATAGCAAAGTCAGATGCTCAAATGAATGACATGGAGGTTCTCTCTTAAGAAATGTGTGACAGATTGGATCTGAGAACAGTCAGGGTATTTAGTCTTGGATTTTAATAAGTTGTGCTCAACACATGTGTTGTTGATCCTCTGACCTTGAACCAGTGTAGGCAGGGTGGTAGGTGAGAGTAGTGGAATGCTTCTCTGCAAGATGTGTTAAGTCAGGGAACCTTTGGTCTCCTTGATGACTCTGCCTGTGGGAAGTGCACCCAGGGGCACCTCCTAACAGACTCCGTCAAAGAAATGAAAGTGCAGGTACTGACAGGACTAGTGAGGGCTTGATAGACGAGAGCTTTGGTGAGGTGGTCACACCCCCAGTGCAGCTTCGGGTAGGTGGTGGCCACGAGGAGGAGTGACTGCAGCAGGCAGTCAGTGCAAGGTTTCTCAGTGGCTGTTCCCCTCACAAACAGGTACAGCTCTGGATACTGTTCTTTCAGAGGCTAGCAGAAGCCAGGTCTCTGCAACTGTGACTGGCTCTGACGCTCAGCAGGAAAGTGTATACAGTCATTCAGGGTGATAGTGGTAGCAGAATCTCTGGAAAGGACAGAAAGGCAGGGGTCTGTGGCCACAGAAGAGATGCCAGGATGGGAGTGTTGGCTCCTGGGTGCCATGGTCAAAGTATGTCTCCGAGTAGCTGCTGAAAATTCTCGAAATGGAGAGTGAACAGATAGAGGTCGTTGACCACATTGGTACAAACAACATAGGCAGACCAAGGAATGTGGTCTTGCAGAATGAGTCTAGGTAAGAAACTAAAATCAGGACCTCCTGGCTGGTGATCTCCAGATTACTCCCAGTGCCTCGTGCTGGTGAAAGACAGGGAAATTAATGTGTGATTAAAGAGCTGGTGCAGGGAGCAGAGATTCAGGCATCTCTTCTGGGGAAGAGGCAACCTGCACAAGTGCGGCAGGTTTCGTTTGAACCAGAGGGGGACCAATATCCGAGCAGAAAAATCTGCTTTGGCTACCAGGGAGGGTTAAACTTGATTGGCAGGGTGGTGGGACTCGAGAGAGGGAGGTCAGAGAGAAGACAGGGGTACATGCAGCATCCGAAGTGTGTAAGCCTAGTAATCGGGATACCTTAATTACAATAAAAGGGTAGATAGGCCCACTGCTTTAAATTGCATCTGTAAGTATTGGATGCTGTTTCTTTTATATCATTTCCTGCATGGGTTATTGTATGTTTTTTTATATATCATTTCTTGCATGGGTTAATTTCAATTTGAAGCACATTGTGGAAAGACATCCATCTCCATCCTCACTTTATATGCCCTTGAAACAGCAATATCTGTGAGTCTGAAGTTTTTGTTCATATAGGTAAACATTTAGTAGATACAAAAGTACGTATGCCCAAGACATCTGCTGTGGCTTTGTGCATGGGACGTAATGTCGGAACAATCTTCTGGACCTTTTCAAAGAGGCAACCAAGGGGACAGATGAAGGTAAGACAGTGGATCTTTATCTATTGGGCATTAGAAAGGCTATTAACAGGGTCCTGCATGGCAGACTGATCTAGAAGATTAGACTGTATGGGATTCAGGGGGATTCAGAATTGGCTTGACGATGTGGAGCACAGAGGGTGGTGGTCAAGTGTCAATTCTATGAGTGAAGATGTGTTACTGGCGGGTTACCCCAGGGATCAGTGCTGGGAACTTAAGTTATTCATTATGTATGCAAATGATTTGGAAATGAACGTACAAGGCACGATTAGCAAGTTTGCTGATGATACTAAATTAGGGGTTCTTATTGATAGTGAAGCAGATTACAATGAATTACAAAGAGAAGTTAGGGAGATGGAGTCACAATAGGTGTCAATATGGTGCACAGTCATACTCCTCCTCCACTGGGCTGGAGGAGTGCCAACTCAAGAGCACAGGTATAAATAAAGAGGTAAGAAATTTAAGAGACTTGTGAAGCAGATTCTTTATAGATTCTGCTCTGTATTACCTGAACTATAGAAACTGAGGTGGATGTAGTTAAATTAGTTAGATACGCCTCAGATCACCCAAAAACTGGCAATTCATCAGTCAAAATCTAATAAGAATGTATGGTTAGGGGACAACCCTGGAATAAGATACTGGGTTCAGCTGCAGGCAAGTGAGGATGAAAAAAAACGCATGTATGCATTCACAGCCTCATAATACCTGAAATCAATATTGCCCAGCAGAGCTCAGGCACCTTCCTACAAATCTCAACTCCAGCAATCAAGCAGACGTGTGGCACAAAAGTCATTTTCCAGAAATACATCAGCAAATTTTAAAAGTGTTCCATTTCACAAAGAAAGAACACTCTAAACTCACCACATAATTTTTGTTTTCGTTTCAGTATAAACAAGCTAGCCATGAATGTTCAGCAGGGGACTTCTTTGCATGACAGATTTCTAACAATTACGGTCAACCAAAATATGGTAGTTTTTTTTTTAAAAACAGGATGAAATTGTTTCAGGGAAAATACAAACCAATTCAGTGTGAAAATATGTCAGAAACGCTGTATGGTCCATGGGGAAGTACACAACTGTATAGTTGCAACCGTTGCAAGGAAAAGGAAACCAGTTATTCATTCATCTTTACACCTAGTACTAACCTGGTAAGATCTTCTATATCCACCAGCATGGCATCCTGTTCCATGTGTAACTCATCCCTAATGAGTAGAAGCTGGACCAACTCTTCATTTAAACCTGATAAATAAATGGAAGAGCCAATTTTCAGTATCAGTGTCACAGTTTTTCCACAAAACTGCTCTTTCGTAGCTGCGTGCAAACGTGCTACTAAAGAAACACACGGAGGCAGAGACAGCTCAACTCAGAATGCCTTTACTGATTCAAAATCGCGCACTTAGATCTCCCCTCCCATGGGCCCCTGTGACCCGCGGGGCGGACGTGACGTCAGACTGTCCCCGGAAGGTCCGTCCCGAGCGGTTAGTTCCAAACGCACTACCGCGTGTCTGCCCATGGCTCCCGAGTCCCACGTGTGCGGGCTGCCGCACCCCCTCCCCCCGAAATGTCCATCGGGGAGTGTAGCCCCTGGTCTGTGTGGCTTGCCTGGGTGGCCGGACTTGCCAGCGCGGTGCGGGTACCCTCACTGATTGCTCAATGTCCAAGTGCGCCAGTTTGAAGCGGTCCACTGTAAAAGTCTCTTCCGGCCACCCACCTCCACAACACACGCGGTTCTGCTGTGCCAGATCACCTTGAAGGGTCCCTCGTACGGCCGCTGTAGAGGTGAACTGTGCATGTCCCGCGAATAAAAACATACTCACAGTCTCGGGGGTCTTTAGGGGTGAAGGATGGCGTGGGACCATGCCTGGAGGTCGGGACCGGTGCCAGGGTCCCTACCTTGTCCCGCAGCCTCGTTAGCACCACTGCTGGAGTTTCTTCCGAACCTCGGGCCTCTGGTACAAACTCGCCTGGGACCTTCAGGGGGCACCGTAGACCAATTCCGCTGAGGTGTCCAGGTCCTCCTTGGGGGCTGTGCGGATGCCCAGTAGGACAAAGGGAAGCTCATCTGTCCAGTTGGGGCCCCTGAGACGTGCCATCAGGGCCGACTTGAGATGCCGGTGGAATCACTCTACCAAACCGTTGGACTGGAGATGGTACGCTGTGGTGTGATGCAGCTGGGTGCCCAGGAGCTGCGCCAGTGCTATCCACAAACCAGACGTGAACTGCGCCCCTCTGTCGGAGGTGATGTCCGTTGGGAGGCCAAACCTGGCGATCCAGTTTGCAATGAGCGTCCTGGCACAGGACTCAGTGGACGTGTCTGCGAGCGGTACGGCTTCCGGCCATCTGGTGAACCTGTCTACCATGGTAAAGGTATACCTGGTGCCCCGGGAGACTGGCAGGGGGCCGACGATGTCCACGTGGATGTGTTGGAACCTCCTGTGCGTTGGCTAGAACTGCTGGAGGGGAGCCTTTGCGTGCCGCTGGACTTTGGCAGTCTGGCGGCGTACGCAGGTCCTGACCCAGTGTTCGACCTGTTTCCGCAAACCGTGCCAGACGAATCTGTCCACTACCAGCTTGATGGACGCCGGGATGGACGGGTGGGCCAGGTCGTGCAGCGTGTCGAACACCCGGCTCCTCCATGCTGCTGGTACCCAGGGTCGGGGTTTGCCGGTAGACACGTCGCACAGGAGTCGATCCGCTGCCGGACCGATGGAGACGTCCTCCAACTGGAGCCCCAAAACGGTGGTGCAGTATGCCAGGATCTCAGTGTCTGACCGTTGCGCTTCCGCCAGTGCTGCGCAGTCTATTCCTGAAGACAATACGCCTACTGAGTGGAGGCAGGGGCGAGACAGTGTGTCAGCGACGACGTTGTTCTTCCCTGCGATGTGGTGGACGTCCGTGGTGAATTCTGAGATAAAGGACAGGTGCCTCTGCTGCCGAGCCGACCATGGGTCCGATACCTTGGCCAGTGCGAAGGTGAGGGGCTTATGGTCCGTATATACGGTGAACTCCCTTCCCTTGAGGAAGTACTGGAAATGCCGGACAGCCAGCTGGAGCGCTAGCAACTCTCTGTCGAAAGTGCTGTACTTCACCTCTGGTGGCCGTAGGTGCCTGCTGAAGAAAGTGAGTGGTCGCCTCTGGTCCTCGATGAGCTGCTCCAGGACTCCGCCGACTGCCGTGTCGGAAGCGTCAACTGTCAGTGCCTGGGTACATCGACTCTCGGGTGCACTAGGAGGGCCACCTTTGCCAGCGCCTCCTTGGCCTGCTCGAACGCCTCTGTGGACTCCATGCCCCATGCCACTTCTTTGGCCTTGCCAGCCGTCAGGCTGAACAAGGGTCTCATGATGCGTGCCACCGCCGACACGAACCGGTGATAAAAGTTGACCATCCCTACGAAGTCCTGCAGGCCCTTAACTGTGCTGGGCTTGGGGAACTGGTGGGTGGTCTGGACCTTGTCCGGTAGGGGAACTGCGCCATGTCGGTTGACTCTATGGCCGAAGAAGTCGATCTCCGTCAGCCCAAACTGGCACTTTGCCAGATTGATTGCCAGTACATGGTCGCTCAGGCATTGGCAGAGCTGGCGCAAATGTGCCACGTGCTCTTGGTGCGAACTGCTGGCCACCAGGATATCGTCCAAGTAAATGAAAACAAAATCCAGGCCGCATCCCACTGAGTCCATGAGCCTTTGGAAAGTTTGGGCTGCATTCTAAGACCAAAAGGCATCTTTAGGAATTCGAACAAGCTGAACGGGGTGATGAGGGCTGTCTTGGGCACTTCGTCGGGGTGCACTGGGATTTGATGGTCTCCCCTGACCAGGTCGATTTTTGAGAAGATGTTCGCTTCCTGCAGGTTCACCGTGAAGTTCTGGATGTGGGGTACCGGGTAGCTGTCAGCGGTTGTGGTGTCATTGAGCCTTCTGTCGTCTCCGCAGGGCCTCCATCCTCCTGCGGACTTGGGCACCATGTGCAGCGGGGATGCCCACGGACTGTCTGAGCGGTGTACGATTCCCATCTCTTCCATCTTATGGAACTCCCCCTTGGCGAGGTGGAGCTTGTCGGGTGGGAGCCTGTGAGCTTGGGTGTGCAGCCGCAGTCCTTGCGTGGGGATGTGGTGCTGCACGTCGTGCTTGGGGTTTCCCGTGGAGAACTGCGGGGTGACTATGGAGGGGAATTCCGCCAACACCCTGGTGAATTCGTGAATTCACGGAACCCAGGTGGAGGGCCGGTAGCTTGGCTTCTCCGAGCTGTAAAGTCTGAATCATCTCAGTGTGGACCAAACGCCGGCCTTTTAGGTCGACCAGGAGTCAGTTGGCTCGCAGGAAATCTGCCCCTAGTAGAGGCTATGTCACCGCTGCCAACGTGAAAGTCCAAGTGAAATGGCTGGACCCGAAATACAGTGAGATAGTTCGCAGGCCATACATCCGAACACTGGTGCCATTTGCAGCAGTGAGTTCGGGGCCCAGAACTGCGTTACGAGTGTCCATGTTTGAGCGGGGGGAGTACGCTGACTTCGGCCCCAGTGTCTACCAGGAAGCACTGCCCGGAGTGTTGGTCCCAGAGGTACAGGAGGCTGTCTCGGTGGCCAGCCAGCGCAACCATTAGCAACGGCTGGCCCCGGCGTTTCCCAGAAAAGCACATGGTGGACGGCAGAGGCGCACACCTGAGCCCCATCTTTGGTAATAGAAACACCATTATTCTGAACTTTCGCCTTTCTCCCCCATGGGTCTCGACGGCTTCAGTTGCGGGGCCTGGGCTTTGGGGCACACGATTGTGGCTAGGCCAGTGGAGGCTGATCCACGTTGCTTGCTCTGCCAAAGGACGTCTGCTTTAGCCGCGACCCTGCGTGGGTTGCTGAAATCCTCACTCGCGAGGAGGAGGTGAATGTCCTCTGGCATTTGCTCGAGGAACAACTGTTCAAACAAAAGGCAGGGCTTATGGCCGTCCATGAGCGCCAGCATATCATTCACGAGCTCGGATGGCGTGCGGTCGCCCAGGCCGTCCATGTGTAGGAGCCGCACGGCCCGTTCGCGGCGGGAGAGTCCGAAGGTACGGATCAGGAGAGCCTTAAGCTCAGTGTACCTGTCCTCCGCTGGTGGCTGGCGTAGGAAGTCGATGATCCGGCCTGCTGTCTCCTGATCGAGCGTGTTGACCATGTAGTAGTACCACGTGGCGTCAGATGTAATGTCTCTGATATTGAACTGGGCCTCAACCTGCTAGAACCAAACGTGGGGCTGAGTGGCTCAGAAAGTCAGGCGCTTCAGAGAGACCGCGCTGTGCGAGTTGCTCGAACTCATGGCTGGTCGCTGAGTCGCCGGCTCCAGATGCCGTCTGGAACGTTGGGGGTCACCAATGTAGTCGTGTGCAAACGCGTTACTAAAGAAACACACGGAGGCAGAGAGAGCTCAACTCAGAATGCCTTTACTGATTCAAAATCGCACGCTTAAATCTCCCCTTCCATGGGCCCCTGCGACCCGCGGGGCGGACGTGATGTCAGACTGTCCCTGGAAGGTCCGCCCCGAGCGGGTAGTTCCAAACGCGCTACCGCGTGTCTGCCCACACCTCCCGAGGCGGTTCGAGTCCCACATGTGCCGGCCGCCACACTTTCATGTTAATAGAACTGAAAATAAGGCTTTAATAGCAATAGTCTTGTATTTATTTTGCAAATGCATTTTCTCAGTTTGACAAGTTGTAGGTGACTTAACCAGTTATTCTAGTGAAATTTAACACACAAACATACCACAAAATTAAAATGCTATAAGTCCTCTATCTAAACATTAAAATTGCTACTGATTACCTAATATTACAACTGCCCTCCAAACTAACTTATACAGAGAAAAAAAAACATAGAAACAGGGCACTTTCTTTGCATCACTGACCATAGAAGGATTGGGATTCTGATTCTGTCACTGCATTTTTAAGAATAAATCTAAATTATTGAGAGAGCAAAGGGGGCATCTACTTACATCTTCACAGAATATGAATGTGCACACAGATCATTAAAATGACAAATATCGCAGGATTGATGTCTATGAGATGCTACCACATAAGGCAAAGACCTGTTGTTTGCATACTGTACATTACTGTTTACTGTTTTCGTTTCAAACCTCCAAAACATCTGGCTTCTTGTCTTCAAACATTCCATCTCTATAGATTGTGCTGTCAGTTATCAAGGTCCCAAATTCTTCTTCAATTATAGGAACATGAGGGGCAACTTTTTTTTAAAAATAGACAAAGGGTCATATCAGCTGCCAGAGGAAATAGTTGAGCTAGATAGAAAAAATATGTAAGAAAGATAATAAAACAGTGGTCATGGGGGACTTCAACAAGGAGGCAGATGGGAAAAATCAGTTTGGTGATGGATCCTGAGAAAAGGAATTTGTAAAATGTCTTTGAGATGGCTTTTTAGAGCAGTGTGTGATTGGACTCACAAGGGAAGAGACAATTATGAATTTGGGATTATGCAATGAACCAGATTTGATTAGGGAACAAGATAAAGGAATCCTTAAGAGGCAATGATCATCATATGATAGAATTCACCCTGCAGTTTGAGAGGGAGAAGCAAAAATTGGATGTATGTTACAGTTGAACATAGAATAGTACAGCACAGTACAGGCCCTTCGGCCCACAATGCTGTGCCGACCCTCAAACCCTGCCCTCCATATAACCCCCCACTTTAAATTGAGTGGCGCTAACAACAGTGGTACAAGAGAGGAGCTGACCAAAGCTGATTAGAAGGGAAATCTAGCAGGGATGATGGTACAGCAGCAATGACAGGAGTTTCCTGCAGTATTTCGGAACAGACAGGATCATTTAATCCCTATGTTGCAAGATGCAGCAACATAGAAGCAACCGTGATTGACAATGGAAGTCAAAGACAGCATAAAAACAATGAGTACAGTACAGTACTTCAAAAACTAATGGGAAGCTAGAGGATTGGGAAGCTCTTAAAAACCACAGAGGGCAATTAAAAAAGCAATAAGGATAGAAAAGATGAAATATGAAGGTAAACTAACAAATAAAAGAGAGTACCAAAAATTTTCCCAGATATATAAAAAGAAAGGCAAAAGTGAACATTAGATTGCTGGAAAAAGTAGACGCTGGAGAAGCAGTAATGGGGAATAGAGAAATGGCAGTCAAACTGAGTACTTTGGGATAGTCTTCAGTGTGGAAGATACTAGTAGCATGCCAGAAGTTGAAGTTGGGGGGTGGGGTGCAGAATTGAGTGTAATTCCCATAACTAAGGAGCAAGTGCATGAAAGTTGAAAGGTCTGGAGGTAGACAAATCAGCAACACCTGAAGGAGGTAGCTGAGGAAACTCTGGAGACATTAGTAATGATCTTTTGAAGAATCACTAGAGTCAGGAATGGTCCTAGAGGACTGGAAAATTGAAAATTTCACTCAACTCTTCAAGAACAGAGGGAGGCAAAAGACAAAAAAAAAATCATAGGCCAGTTAGCTTGACTTCAGCGGTTGGTAAGATTTGAGAGTCCATTACTAAGGATGAAGGTTTGGAGTACTTGGAAGCACGTGATATTATAAACTGCTATCAGTTTGGTTTCCTTAATGGAAAATCTTGTTTGACAAATCTATTCAGCAAACAAGGTAGAAGTCCATGGTATTACAGGAAAAGTACTGGCATGGACAGAAGATTGGGTGACTGGTAGAAGGCAAGGAGTGAGGATAAAGGATGCCTTTTCTGGTTCGCTGTTAGTGATTAGTGGTGTTCCCTAGGAGTTGGTGTTGGGTCTGTTATTTTTCACATTATATATAAATGATATGGATGACAGAATTGATGGCTTTGTTGCCAAATTTATGGATGATGGAAACATAAGAGGAGGGACAGGTAGTGTTAAGGAAGCAGGGAGTCTGCAGAAGGACTTGGACAACTTGGGAGAATGGGTAAAGAGGTCCTTAATGGATTACAACATAGGGAAGTGTCTGGGCATAGACTTTGGTAGAAGGAATGAGAGTGCCACCTAAATTGGGAGAGAATTCAAAAACTGGACATGTAAAGGGATTTGGAAGTTCTAGTGCAGAATTCCATAAAGGTTAACTTCTCAGTTCAGTCAGTAGAAAGGAGGGCAAATGCAATGTTAGCATTCATTTCTAGAGGACTGGAATAGAAAAGCAAGGATGAATCATTATGAGGCATTGGCCAGACCGTATTTGGAGCATTGTAAACAGATTTGGGTCCTATATCTTAGGAAAGATCTACTGGCATTGGAGGAGGTCCAGAGGAGGCTTATGAGAATGATGTCAGGGATTAAAGAGTTAAAGTGGGAGGACCATTTGACGGCTCTGGACCAATACTCGCTGGAGTTTAGCAGGTTGAGGGGGATCTCACTGAAACCTACCAAATATTGAAATACCTACCTAGAATGGGCATAGGAGAGGCTAAGACCAGAGGGCACAGCCTCAGAATAAAATTACCTCCCTTTAGAACAGAGAAGAGAAGGAAGTTGTTTTGCCAAGAGGTTGGTGAATCTGTGGGGCTCAATGCCACAGATGGCTGTGAAGACCAAGTTATTGAGATAGGTTTATAGGTCCTTGATTAGTAAGTGTCAAAAGTTACGAGGAAAAGGCAGGAGAATGGAGTTGAAAGGGAATAATAAATCAGTCATGGTCAAATGGCAGAGCAGACTGAATGGGCCAAATGACCTACTTCTGCCCCTATGTCTTATGGCTTCAAACTATTTGATTTTTTTTTGGCATAGGTATTCTATTGCATTTTGGCATTACAGGCAACAATGGTTGATGAAGCAAATTGCACTTTTACTGTAACACCATACCTAAAAGCTATTTGCAGGCATCTACCAATTCAGGAATATTCTGTTCAAGAAGAGGTAGATTATGTCATTTCAAAACCTTTAACAAAATAGATAATTGGCATTTCTCTGTGAGCTCTCGCCTAATTATTTCGAAGGAGTAGATTTGGGATCTAATCCTGTCTGGGTCAGAGATGACCTCATGTAAGCTGTTGTTGAACCAGAGATCAGGGCTGATGTACTGTATTCTCCAAAGGTACATAGGAAGAACATAATAATTAACATGAGTTAGGAGCAGGAATAGCCCACTCAACTGCTTCACTATTCAATAAAAAGTCACATCACAAATAGACCTTATATTTTCCCCAATTTTGTTTCTTATTCTACTTCCATTTCAGTGCTTTTAACCTTCATGACTTTTCTCCTGAGTACTAACTCCCAGATCTGAAAAAAAAACAGCAGAAGAATGACCCATTCCCGGTCAACATTTATCCATCATCTAGCAGTTACTTGGAGATGTATTTTTGCCATGTTTTAAGTCTCACTCTTTGCAGATTGAACTTGACATTGACTTTGTTAGTTTACACTGCAGCAATAAGGGCTCTGCACTATGTCATTATGAAGGTAGCCCAGAATCCAGTTTTAAGGTGTATTGTAATAAACTTGGGATTTTAGTGCATTTGGTGAAGAGACACAGTTCTGGTGCAGTGAGTACTTGCAAGAGGGGCAGGAAACAGTGACAGGTCAAACCTGGAGTATATGAGTGTGATTTTAAAAAAAGGGAAATGAAGAATGAGAACTGAAAAAATGAAATGTGATGTCACAGAAAGGCAAGGCAGTGCGTGGCTTGCTGGCGTCAGTACAAGGGAAAATGCTGAATGTTGAGCCGCTTTTAAGTTCCATTTACTTTTATTGTGCAAATGAATTTAACAGTTAAAAGTATGACAGAGCACATCAGACCCATAGGGTTTCTGTCCTGTATCAAATTTGGAAGATGATTTCACTGTGCTGAAGATAAAGCTTGAATCTGCACATACTGGGCCTGGTCTGGAGGTATCCAATAAAACAGTGCAGTAGAAACTTCACTATGGTGTAAAAAGGTTCTGGACCATAAGTGATAAGACAGTGAAGAGGTGGCATCACTCTGCACATCAGAGAGTTTTGTCCCAAGTCTGGAGGTGCTGTGGAGGGGAAGCGAGGTTAAATGTTTCAACCAATATTCCTGAATCGAAGGGAGCGTAATTCCTCTGCAGAGTGCAGCCGATGTCAAGTCCACAGTACTATGGTTGTCTTAATTGGAGAGGGTAGGAGGAGAATGATTGACGGTGATAGTTATAGAGAATCCAAAAGCCAACGAGCAGAGGTGTGTTTCTGATGAGGTGTCATTCCATACAAAGTCCATTTTCCTTATGAATACCGATGGGAACTATACATTGAGGACCTTCCGTATACCTTGTGGCTCCACTAGATTGCTCCCTTTGTACCTAATAGGCCCAGTTCATTCCCTGCTTATGCTTTTGGCCATAATACAAATACCAAATCCTGTCTATCAATGATATTTCATGACCTCTCCTTGTCTTCCAAATTTTCTTTTTTTTAAAAAAAGCATTACTCTACACTTCTAATACAGGTGTGCCCCGCTTTTCAACGTTCGCTTTACGAAACCTCACTGTTACGAAAGACCTACATTAGTACCCTGTTTTCGCTTTCCAAAGGTGTTTTCACTGTTACAAAAAAAATTCAGCGCGCGAAAAAAAGCAGCGCACGATAAAAGCAGCTGCTCTCCCCGGATTCGGAACGGCATTCTCGCCAGCATTGCTTTTAACACGAGCCTGTGAGCAGTCGTTTGCAAGATGAGTTCTATGGTGTCGGAAAAGTCTGAAAGAGCTCGTAAGGGTGTTACACTTAGTGTAAAACTAGACATAATTAAGCGTTTCGATCATGGTGAACGAAGCAAGGACAAAGTGGGTTTGGCTTGTAGAAGCTGACGAAGATGATGTTGAAGAGGTTTTGGCATCCCATGACCAAGAACTGATAGATGAAGAGCTGATGCAATTGGAAGAGGAAAGGATAACAATCGAAACGGAATGAGTAATGATAAAGTACGACTTTAATTTTGAAAGGGTACATAGGTTTAGCGGATATTTGCAAGATTCTTTGAGTCCTTACAAAGAACTGTATTACAGAAAAATGCGCGAGGCTCAGCAGTCAAGCAAGCCTTCCACATCAGCCACACCAGACGACGAACCTTGACCTTCAACATTGAGGCCGGCAGTCACAGGAGAAGATGAGCTGCCTGCTCTAATGGAAATAGACGACAGGATGACACCCCAGTGTCCCACCACCCCAACACCCAGGCCGCGGACAGATACTGTACCAATTCGCGGAGAATGCAGCAGTAGCCGGGAGGCACACAGCACATCTTTAAGGAAAAAGCCAAAATAAACGTGCTAATTAATTAGGTGCCGCCCCACACGTAATTAACGGCCCAGATCAGAGGCGACGCAATCGGCACTGATCTGGGCCGAAAATTACGTGTCGGACAGCATGTAATTAATTAGCATGTTTATTTCGGCTTTTTGCTTAAAGATGTGCTGGGTGGGTCCAGGCTACCGCTGGACCCCTGCGTGCTTCGCGGCAATGTGTGGGTTGGCGACCCAGAGGTTGGGGGCCACTGCACCACCCAGCCTGCGACGATTCAGTCTAACACACCATCAACAGTGTGCTCGGTGCTGTTTTCCCAATTCTGGTAAGTGATACTACACTGTACATATATTAATTCTACTTTATATTGGCTGTGTATTTTTATGTGTTATCTGGTATGATTTGGCAACTTCATAGTTTAAAGATTAATGGAGAGTGCTTGCTCCGTGTTTTTGCCAACAGTGCTTGCGTGATATTTTCTGCTGATGGCGCTTGCGTGAGATTTTCACTACGGAGATCTGCGCTGGCAATGATTGTGGAAAAGTATTTCTACTTTATATAGGCTGTGTATTTATCATATCATTCCTGCTTTTACTATATGTTACTGTTATTTTAGGTTTTATGTGTTATTTGGCATGATTTGCTAGGTTATTTTTGGGTCTGCGAACGCTCACAAAATTTTCCCATATAAATAAATGGTAATTGCTTCTCGCTTTACGACATTTCGGCTTACGAACCGTTTCATAGGAACGCTCCACCTTCGGATGGCGGGGGAAACCTGTAGTCTAGATGGGTTTTCTGCCTTAGCTGTTCCACAGCTGCTTTATGCTTCTTTTTTCCCCTTTATCCGACTCTCTATGTCCCTCAACATCCAGGGTTCCTAACACTTACTGCCCTCGACTTTCACTGTTACAGGAGCATACTGACGCTGAACTCTCAATGCTTCTTTAAATGTTCCCCTCTGTGTAGATTTAGTCCCATGCAAGCCGATGCTCCCAGTGGACATTAGCCAGATTCAGTCTTATTATAATGAAATTCAACTCCACACTCACCACCCCCTCCCCCTCAATTTAAGGCCATTATTCATGATCTCTCCCTTTCTTTTTCCATGACTACTTTGAAATATTTGGAGTTATCTCCAAAATGGTTTCAGACTGGCACTCTCTCTAGTTGACTAGCCACTTTGTCCAACTCAAGATGGAGTGTGAGTTTTGAAAAAGTGAGCAGGGTCAGTCAGGACATTTGTCAGGCTTGAGAATGTTGGGTAATTAGGTACTGGGCAAGGGCCAATAAAAAGAAAGTTTTAAGCAGAGTAGCCGGTGTTGAGAGAGTAGAGAGTGAGGCTTTGGTGAAGAGAGGCAAGGGCTAAAGCAGGTTGCTGCTAAGTTTCTTTCTTTTTATTGTGCAAATAGATTAGTGGGAACGCCAGACAGGATAGCGGAATGCTCCTCTTGCAGGATGAGGGAAGACAGGGAGACCCCCAGCATCCCAGACAAATACACCTACAAGAATGCATACAGCGGCAGATTCTTACAGACCGCTTTAGGGAACAGGAACTGGAGCTGATGAACTCTGGATCGCTTGTGAGGCTGCGGTGCTGATTGACAAGACAGACAGGGAGGTCAATACACCGAAGGTGCAAGGCACAGGTAGCTGTGTGACTGTCAGGGGAGGAAAAAGGGATGGACAGTCAACCACAGTGGGCAAGTCTCTGAAATTAAATCTGGTTCAGAATCAGAATCAGGTTTATTATCACCGGCAGGTGACGTGAAATTTGTTAACTTAGCAGCAGCAGTTCAATGCAATCTACAAGATAGAAAAGAATAAAAAGTATAATGAAAAAATAATGAATAACTAAATCAATTACAGTATATGTATATTGAATAAATTTAAAAACGTGCAAAAAACAGAAATATTGTATATTTAAAGGAAGTGAGATAGTGTCCAAAGCTTCAATGTCCATTTAGGAATCGGATGGCAGAAGGGAAGAAGCTGTTCCTGAATCGCTGAGTGTGTGCCTTCAAGCTTCTGTATCTCATACCCAATGTTAACAGTGAGAAAAGGGCATGCACTGGGTACTGGAGGCCTTCAATAATGGATGCTACGTTTCTGAGACACTGCTTCCTAAAGATGTCCTGGGTACTTTGTAGGCTAGTGCCCAAGATGGAACTGACTAGATTTACAACCTTCTGCAGCTACTTTTGGTCCTGTGCAGCAGCCCCTCCATACTAGACAGTGATGCAGCCTGTCACAATGCACTCCATGGTACAACTATAGAAGTTTTTGAGTGTATTTGTTGACATACCAAATCTCTTCAAACTCATATAGCCGCTGTCTTGCTTTCTTTATAACTACACTGATATGTTGGGACCAGGTTAGATCCTCAGAGATCTTGACACCCAGGAACTTGAAGCTGTTCACTCTCTCCACTTCTGATCCCTCTATGAGGATTGATATGCGTTCCTTCATCTACCCTTCCTGAAGCCCACAATCAGCTCTTACTGACGTTGAATGCCAGGTTGTTGCTGCGGCACTATTTCACTAGTTGGCATGCCTCACTTCTGTATGCCCTCTCGTCACCACCTGAGATTCTTCCAACAATGGTTGTATCGTCAGCAAGTTTATAGATGATATTTGAGCTATGCCTAGCCACACAGTCATGTGCATATTGAGAGTAGAGCAGTGGGCTAAGCACACACCCCTGAGGTGCGCCAGTGTTGATAGTCAGCGAGGAGGATATGTTATCATCAATCTGCACAGACTGCGGTCTTCCGGTTAGGAAGTCGAGGATCCATTTGCAGAGGGAGGTACAGAGGCCCAGGTTCTGCAACTTCTCAATCAGGATTGTGGGAATGATGGTATTAAATGCTGAGCTACAGTCGATGAACAGCATCCTGACACAGGTGTTTCTGCTGTCCAGATGGTCTACAGCTGCGTGGAGAGCCATTGAGATTGCGTCTGTCGTTGACCTATTGTGGCGATAGGCAAACTGCATTCGGTCCAGGTCCTTGTTGACGCAGTTCAGTCTAGTCATTTCATCACTGTCAACGTGAGTGCTACTGGGTGATAGTCATTAAGGAAGCCCACATTATTCTTTCTTGGCACTGAATAATTGTTACCTTTTTGAAGCAAGTGGGATCTTCTGCCCATAGGAGTGAGAGGTTGAAACTGTCCTTAAATACTCCCGCTGGTTGATTGGCACAAGTATTCAGAGCTTTACCAGGTACTCCATCGGCCCCTTCTGCTTTGCGAGGATTCACTCTCTTTGAAGACAGTCTAACATTGGCTTCTGAGACAAGGTTACAGGGTCATCAGGCGCAGTAGGAATCTTCACAGCTGTAGTTGTGTTCTCCTTTTCAAAGCGTGCATAGAAGGCACTGGGTTCATCTGGTAGTGAAGCATTGCTGCCATTCATACTATTGGGTTTCGCTTTGTAGGAAGTAATGTCTTGCAGACCCTACCAGAGTTGCTGTGCATCTGATGTTACCTCCAACCTCATTCGAATTTGTCTCTTCGCCCTTGAAATAGCACTGTTACTCAGAGGGAAGATGGTGGGGAGAAAAGGAGGGTCTAACAATATTTTCGAGTTTTTTTGGGGAGGTTACCAGTAAAGTTAATGAAGGAAACTCTGTGGATGATGCCTGCATAAACTTTAGCAAGGCCTTTGACAAGATCCCACAGGGGAATCTCAAGAAGGTTCAGTTGCTTGGCTTTCAAGATGAGATAGTAAATTGTATTTGACATCGGCTTAACGCAAGAAGCCAAAGAGTGGTGCTGGGTCTGTTGTTGTTTGCCATCTCTATCAACCTTATCAACAATCTGGACGATATCTGGTTGTAGGGACCTGAATTATAGGGAAAGGAGATTAGCATAGGAAAATGGGGGGAAATTTGGTTGCACTATGCAAAAGTATGAGGGGCACAGATAGGGTAAATGTGAGCAAGGTTTTTCCACTGAGGTTGGGTACTTGAGTGAAACTAGAACTAGAAGTCATAGGTTAAGGATGAAAGGTGAAATATTAAGGGGAACCTGAGGGGATCTTCTTCACTCATAGGGTAAGTGTGAGTGTGGAACAAGCTGCCAGCGGAAGTGGTGGGTGTGGGTTTGATTTCAACATTCGAGGAAAGTTTGGTTAAGATGGAAGGGATATGAAGAGCTAAGGACCAGGTGTGGGTTGATGGACCAGGCAGAGTAATAGTTCACCACAGACTAGATGGGCCAAAGGGCCCACAAGTTTCCCCCGCCATCCGAAGGTAGAGCGTTCCTATGAAATGGTTCATAAGCCAAAATGTCGTAAAGCGAAGAAGCAATTACCATTTATTTATATTGGAAGCATTTGTGAGCGTTCCCAGACCCAAAAATAACCTACCAAATCATGCCAAATAACACATAAAACCTAAAATAACAGTAACATATAGTAAAAGCAGGAATGATATGATAAATACACAGCCTATATAAAGTAGAAATACTTTTCCACAGTCATTGCCGGCACAGATCTCCATAGCGAAAATCTCATGCAAGCGTATTGGCAGAAAATCTCACGCAAGCGCTGTTGGCAAAAACACGGAGCAAGCACTCTCCAGTAATTTTTAAACTATGAAGCTGCCAAATCTACCAACTAACTCGTAAAAATACACAGCCTATATAAAGTAGAAATAATGTATGTACAATGTAATATCACTTACCGGAATTGGGAAAACAGCTCCCAGCACACTCATGATGGTGTGTTAAGACTGAGTCGTCACAGGCTGGGTGATGCAGTGGCCCCCACCCTCCAGCCCGCTGACCCGATACATTGCTGCGAAGAACGCAGCAGTAGCCGGGAGGCACACACACATCGTTAAGAAAAAAGCCGAAATAAACATGCTAATTAATTAGATGCTGCCTGGCACGTAAATGTCAGCACAGATCAGAGGCGATTGCCGACTGCATCGCCTCTGATCTGGGCTGACAATTACGTGCTAGGTGGCACCTAATTAATTAGCATGTTTATTTCGACTTTTTTCTTAAAGATGTGCTGTGTGCCTCCCGGCTACTGCTGCGGTCTTCGCGAATTGGTAGAGTATCTGTCCGGGGCCCGGGTGTTGGGGTGGTGGAACACAGGGGTGTCATCTCATCGTCGATCAGGGCAGGCAGCTCATCTTCTCCTATGACTGCCCGCCTCGATGTCGAAGGTCGAGGTTCGTCGTCTACTGTGGCTGATGTGGAAGGCTTGCTTGACTGCTGAGCCTCGCGCATTTTTCTATCACACAGTTGTTTGTAAGCACTCAAACCATCCTGCAAGTATCCCCAAAGCCTACGTACCCTTTCAAAATTAAAGTCGTACTTTATCATTGCAGTGAAAATCTCACACAGTTGCTTCACTTTCTGCATTCGGTTTCGATTGTTATCCTTTCCCCTTCCAATTACATCGCTCTTCATCTATCAGTTCTTGGTCATGGGATGCCAAAACCTCTTCAACATCATCTTCATCAACTTCCACAAGCCAAACTCACTTTGTCCTTGCTTCGTTCACCATGATCGAAACGCTTAATTATGTCTAGTTTTATGCTAAGTGTAACACCCTTACTCTTTCAGGCTTTTCCGACTCCTTAGAACTCATCTTGCTAACAGCTGCTCAATGCAACGTGTTTCGGCAGTGCCGTTCCGAATCCGGGGCAGAGCGGCTGCTCGGGGCGCACTGCCTTTTATCGCGCGCTGCCTTTTATCACGCGCTGCCTTCCTTCGTAACAGTGAAAACATCTTCTGAAAGTGAAAACAGGGTACTAATGTAGGTCTTTCATAACAGTGAGGTTTCATAAAGCGAACGTTCGAAAAGCGGGGCCACCTGTATTTCTGCGCTGTAGTGCTCTTATGACATGAAGATCCAGTAATTCTCTCTCAGTGGTCTATCTACATATTATGTCAAAATCTCTTCAAGAACTCCCCCACCCCCCCAATTATTTCTCGTCATCTAAGCCTTGTACACTAAGGAAACCCCAGTCAAGATTCAGGAAAATTGAAATCCCCTGTTACAATAAACATACTTTTTAAATCACATTTCTGCTAGTTGCCTAAAGTTTCTTTGTTAGATTTGTTCCTTTATCGCCTGTTCACTGTATTTCTAAAGTATACACCTCAGGAAAGTAATGATACTGCTTTGGTCCCAATCTCTACCATTTTGGCTCATTTAAAGAGCATTGTAGGATATTCTCCTCCAATACTGAAATAATGTATTTCTTGATTAAAACATCGTAAATGTAATGGCGCCTCCTCCTTTACACGTCTTACCTGCAAACTCTATACCTCAGGATTTTGAGTTGCTAGTACTGACATTCTATAAGCACCCAAGACCATATGAAAGAGAAGAATTTGGGCATTTGGCCCTTTTTTTATAATGCTGATTTATTATCTCTCTCAACACTGTTCTCCCACCTTTTTCCTTCTGACGTTTGACACCCTGACTAATCAAGAGTCTATCAACCTGTGTTTTAAATATACTCAATTACTTGGCCTTCAGAGCCATCCGTGCAATGGATTCTACAAATTCAACACCCTCTGGCTGAAGAATTTCTCCTGATCTCTGTTCTAGATGGATGTCCCTCTACCGAGGTTGTGTCCTCTGGTCCTAGACTCCCCCATTAAAGGAAATATCCTCAGACATCCCACCTCTCCCAAAGTTCCAGGAGTCTCCCGCATATTAATAGTGGCTCCCTGATGCCCGCAAATTATATACAATGTCCTGGAAGTCAATTTTTTTTGAGACCGAGTGAGCAAGAGAGCGTGAGAGAGAGAGCGAGCACGAGAGAGCGAGAGCGAGAGAGAGAGCGCACGCGCACCATGGGAGAATGTTCCAAAAAAAGAAAATATAAAACATACGTCACCCCAGACTACACTGAAGTGTACCCCTACCGAATAGGGGTAAAAAATAATGACAGTGTTGCTTGCTGCACTGTTTGCAACAGTGACTTTTCTATTGCCCATGGTGGGTTAAGACTGTAAAAGGCATGTTGAGGTGAGTTTAACAGGTGCCATTCGTTCATTAGCATAGCTAACGTTATTTAAACTAGCTGGCTAGCTGCTAAGGAGCTACACTACTGTAGACATCCCACCTCTCCCGGTAGTTCCGGGAGTCTCCCGCAAATTGATGGTGCTACCTCCCTGAAATGAGTTTTTGCAGGGTGGGATGTCTGTATCCTCTCCAAACTGACTCTATCTAGGCCTTTCACTATTCAACAGGTTTCAATGAGATACCCTTCATTTTTCTAAACTCCAGTGAGTAGAGGCTCAGAGCCATCAAATGCTCCTTCTATGTTAACTCTTTCATTGCCAGAATCATTCTCGTGAACTTCCTCTCGACCCTCTCCAATGCCAGCATATCCTTTCTTAGATAGGTCTAAAACTGCTCATGATACTCCAAGTGCAGTCTTGACTAATGCCTTTTAAAGCCTCAGCATTACTGTACATCCTTCATCATATATTTCAGTCCTCTCAAAATGAATGCTAACATTACATTTCCCTGCCTTACCACCAACTCAACCTACAAGTTAACCTTTCGGGAATCCTGCATAAGGACTCCCGAGTCCTTTTGCACCTCTGATTTTTGAATTTTTGAAGTTAGAAAATAGAGCACGCCTATATTCCTTCTACCGAAGTGCATGGCCGTACACCTCTCTACGCAATATTCCATCCGCCACTTGTTGCCCATTCTCCAAATCCGTTAATTCCCTTTACATTCACCCTGCTTCTTCAGCATTCCCTGTCCCTTCACCTATCTTTGTAATGTGAAAAGAAGCAGTCCCAATACAGACCCCTGGAGAACACCATTAGTCACCAGCAGCCAACCAGAAAAATCGCCCTTTATTCTCACTTTTTGCCTTCTACCAGTCAGCCAATCTTCTGTTCATGCTAGTAACTTTCCTATAATACAATGGGCTCTTATCTTGTTAAGCAGCCTCATGTGCAGTACCTTGAAAATCGAATAAAACAATGTCCACAGACTCTCCTTTGTTTATCCTGCCTGTTATTTCCTTAAAGAATTCCAACAGATTTGTCAGACAAGATTTCCCATTGAGAAAACTATGCTGACTTTGGCCTACTTCATCATGCATTTCCAAGTACCCCAAAACCTCACCCTTAAGAATGGACTCCAATATCTTCCCAGCTACTGGGTCAGGTTAACAGCCTTATAATTCCTGATAAGGGTCTCAGTCTGAAACGTTGACTGTTTATTCTTTTCCATAGATGCTGCCTGGCCTGCTAAGTTCCTTCAGAATTTCCTGTGCATTACTTTGGATAGTCATAGTCATACTTTATTGACCCCGGGGGAAATTGGTTTTCGTTACAGTTGCACCATAAATAATAAATAGTAATAGAAATAGTAATAGTAATATTAGTAAATAGTAATAGTCATAGAAATAATAAATAGTAATAGAATAGTAATAGAAAATAGTAATAAATAGTTAAATAGTAATATGTAAATTATACCAGTAAATTATGAAATAAGTCCAGGGCCAGCCTATTGGCTCAGGGTGTCTGACCCTCCAAGGGAGGAGTTGTAAAGTTTGATGGCCACAGGCAGGAATGACTTCCTATGACGCTCTGTGCTGCATCTCGGAGGAATGAGTCTCTGGCTGAATGCACTCCTGTGCCTAACCAGTCCATTATGTAGTGGATGGGAGACATTGACCAAGATGGCATGCAACTTAAGACAGCATCCTCTTTTCAGACACCACCGTGAGAGAGTCCAGTTCCATCCCCACAACATCACTGGTCTTACGAATGAGTTTGTTGATTCTGTTGGTGTCTGCTACCCTCAGCCTGCTGCCCCAGCACACAACAGCAAACATGATAGCACTGGCCACCACAGACTCATAGAACATCCTCAGCATCGTCCGGCAGATGTTAAAGGACCTCAGTCTCCTCAGGAAATAGAGACGGCTCTGACCCTTCTTGTAGATAGCCTCAGTGTTCGTAGACCAGTCCAGTTTATTGTCAATTCGTATCCCCAGGTACTTGTAATCCTCCACCATGTCCACACTGACCCCCTGGATGGAAACAGGGGTCACTGGTACCTTAGCTCTCCTCAGGTCTACCACCAGCTCCTTAGTCTTTTTCACATTAAGCTGCAGATAATTCTGCTCACACCATGTGACAAAGTTTCCTACTGTAGCCCTGTACTCAGCCTCATCTCCCTTGCTGATGCATCCAACTATGGCAGAGTCATCCAGCATCTGCAGATTTTCTCATGTTTGAATCTTATTATTCTCTTTTTCTGTTTCCCTCTGTTTTTAAAGAATGGAGTGTCATTTGCAAATTTCCAACCCTCCGGAACCATTCCAGACTCTAGTGATTCTTCAAAGATCATTACTAATGCCACCACAAGCACTTCAGCTACCTCTTTCAGAACCCTAGTGTGTAGCCCATCTGGTCCAGGTGACTTATCTACCTTTCAACTTCCCAAGCACCTTCTCTTTAGTACTAGCAATTCCACTCATGTCTGCTCCCTGACACTCTGACTTTCTGGCATACAGCGAAGACCAGACAAAATAAGTTTGTCTGCAATTTTTTGTCTCCCATTACTATGTCTCCAGCATAGTTTTCCAGTGCTCCGATATCTACTCTTGCCCCTCTTTTATTCTTTATATATCTGAAAAATCTTTTCATTTAAAAAAAAACCTTTAAAAAAGCAGCAAGAGTATAAAACAAATAACTTTGTTGTTTTTGATTTCCAGGTAGATTAAAATTAATTCTAAGAAAATAAAAATCATATCTTGTTCATTTGGAAGAGGGATATTTCTATTACATTGAAGATAACATATCACTTTTATATTATTGGCTAGCTTATCTTCATATTTCATCTTTTCTGTCCTTATGGATTTTTTTTAGATGTCTTTTGTTGGCTTTTAAAAGCTTCCCGATCCTCTCCCTTCCCACTAATTTTTGCTATATTACATGCCCTCTCTGTCTTTTACTTCCTTGTCAGCCACAGTTGCCTCATGTTCCCTTTAAAATACCTTTTTGTCTTTGAAATGCATCTATCCTGCACCTTCTGAATTGCCGTCAGAAACTCCAGCCATTGCTCTTCTACTGTCAACCCTAACTATGATTTTCTTACAGCCACAAAGTCATACCTGCCTATTTCTAACTGCACTACAAGATCATCCATCTTACTCTGGATAAACCCTGCAATCAAATATAACATCTTCAGTCCTATATTCATCACCCTTTGCAATCTGCCCCCATGTTACACTTCCATTCATCCCACTGATTGCCATTTTGCCCCTTCATCTGCCTGTCTATCCTCACAGCATCACCACACAATGCATCAACTTGTATATTGTCCCATTCTCAGTCAGTTCCCACCCCCTGCCAAATTAGTTTAAACCCTCCCCAACAGCTCCGGCAAACCTGCGCACAAGGGTTTAGGTGACCTTTTTTGTGCAGGTCATACCATCCCTCCAAAAGAAATCCCAAAGATCCTGAAATCTGAAACCCTGTCCCCTGCATCACATCCTCAGCCATTCATTCACCCGTACTATCATCCTATTCCTCCCCTGACCAGCATGTGGTACTGGGAGAAATCCAAAGGTTACTACCGTGGACGTCCTGCTCTTCAGCCTCTTCCCTATCTCACCATACACACTGCGCAGGACCTATTCCCCCTTTCTACCTATGTCACTGGTGACAGTCTGCAACGTGACCTTTGGCTGTTCACCGTCCCTCCTGAGACTGCTCTGGGACATCCTTAACCCTTGAACCTGGGAGGCAACACCATCCTGCTGTCTCTTTCACAGTCATAGAATCTTCTTTCCGTCCCCCTCACTATCGAGCCTCCTACCACTATTGCTCTGCGTGACTTCACCCTTCCCTGCTGAGCCTCAGAACCGGCCACAGTGCCATTGGCCTTGAGATATAGAATATTTGAGCTGGAAATTTATTTTCAAAGTAAATACTGTATTTGTCATTGTAACCTACCCTGAGATTAATTTCCTTGCAAGTGCTCACAATAGGAAAAACAACCAATGTGCAAAAGACAACATGTAGTGCAAATGCAAAAAGAGAAATAAAATAATAATTCTTCAAAAACTATAATAATTAAATAAGCTATATTGAAAATATGAGTTCCAGAATCCTAGACAGTGAGTCCATAGGTTGCGGAATTGGTTCAGTGTTGGAGTGAGTGATGTTATCCACATTGGTTGATGAGCCTGATAATTGAATGGTAAAAACTCTTCCTAAACTGGTGGTGTGGGACCCAAAGCTCCTGTACCTCCTTCCTGATGGCATCAGTGAGAAGAGAGCATGGCCTGAATGTGTGTGGTCCTTGATGATGGATGCTGCTTTCCTGCGACAGGGCTCCCTGTAGATGTGCTCAATGACGGGGAGGGCTTTACCTGTGATGGACTGGGCTGTATCCACTACTTTTGGTGGGCTTTTTCCATTCGGGGCATTGGTGTGTTCATAAAATGCTAGGTGAAACCCATGGACTGATTACTGCTTACAGTTCTAATCGCTGCAACAAGTGATTTCAATGGAGAGAATGCAGTCAATTATGAGAATGGTAGAAATAATTTAATATTTTATCCTATGGGGAGGAGTGATTAGGCTGGGATTTTTTCTTTGGAATTGTGGAGGTTGAGAAGAGGCTTGGCTATTATGTGTAAAATTACGATTAAAAGGGATGTTTTTCATTAGCGGATGATCAATAAACAAGGGACATGTAATTGAAGTAATTGGTAGAAGGATTAGAGGGAAGACATTAAGGAAAGTGCCCATCCCACAGGCATTGGAGGGGGTGTCTGGAATTCACCACATGAAAATATTCCAAATGCAGAACCCCTTACTATATTGAAAGGGCAGCAGAGCTACGATCTGCAAGGCGGAAGGTGGGTTTATGCTAGTTAACCATTTTTTAAACTAACATTGACAAAGAAGCTGAATGGCTGCCTTTTAGGTCAAACATCTTTCATGATTCTATAAATAAAAGATCTTCCCATCTAATGTAATTCTCCTACAGCCTTGAGACATTCTGTCATCTAAACCATGGTTCTTTGGGTCATCCCTTCATCAAATTGACAAGTGTTAGTAAAAGCAGAGCATCCATAGAGCTTGACTTGTTTTGCATTTCCACTCAGTGTCTCTTCCATCTTCTACCAAATAAACGTGTCAGGACCAAGCACATTCATGAAATAATTCATTCTGCTTGACCAATAATTCCCATCATTTGCTGGTCTTCATTGCATTGGAGCATGTGCTGAAATTTTGGACTACATTTAATTTATGTTGCCTTAAAGGTGATGGTTATTAATCACTTACTGATTTTAAAAAGAAATATAATGAGCCTGTGAAGGATCACAAAATGTTTTTGACATGTTTGTCTCAAAGAATGATATCTGTAGGTACGGTGGATTAAGTTGGAACTATTCCAGTAAAGCTTGTGCTATCACTCCCATTTTAAACTCTTTTACTTCTGGTAAAATATCTAACTTGCTTCAAGCCTCACTTAACTGCAATTCATTGCAATTGGCCTCAATTATATCCACAATTATTGTCTTATACTGCTACTATTTTGAGAATCTCAATTAGATAGGTAGGAGGCAGATGAAATGAAAGCTGGCAATGTTGTAGATGGTGAACAAGGTTGTCTAAGGTGAAAGTTTGATGTAGATCAGCAGGGAAGTTGGATAAATGGGGCAAAAGGAATTTAATGCTGAAGTGTAATGGGAAGGAGATTAATGTCATAATCTTGTAACTCCAAGGAAATAATGCCACCTTACATGCAAGATGCTGATGATGCAGGAATCTGGGGGGGCGGGGGGGTAGGTTAGGGAGAACAAACTGCTGTAGGAACTCAGTGGGTTGAGCACCTGTGGCAGAAAAAATATTGACGTTTTTGTGTCAACACCTTGCAGTCCAGCAGCTGTCAGCATCTCAACATGAAATACAATTCCTTCCTCCCCATTTGTGCTGCCAACCCACTGCTCTTCCAGCAGCTTGTTTACTTCCATAATTTTGGATCCAAAAGGAACTTTATGGAATCTTTACCTCATTAAAGATTTCTAAATTATTTTACAGGATTTATGGAGATCAGGAAGGAAGCACTGATCATTTGTCCATGATATCATAGTTGGAAACTGAGTTGTAACAAGTCTTTTATTCTGCTCCAATTATAAGTGTCATTGAAATGAGTTTTACACTTCTCATTTGAATAACTTGTGGTATCATCTATCGGATAAACTTACCCTTTTGTGATCATCCTACAAGATGGACATGATAGTGGCAATTCCACACCAAAAGGTGACTAGTTTGGAAAGTAAAAAGTCCCTTTCCATATATGGGCGTTAGTCATACCACAATGAAGGATACCATTGACCACATTAATAAGCTTCCTGAAAGATGATTAAAACTTGATCATCTTTATCTCACATACTTACAGGGCAATGTAATAGGAACCAGAGAAAAATGATTGAGTGTTCTCTTGAAGAAAATTTGTTACTAAATAATACTGTTTAAATTCTACAACAGATTTCCTTACTTCTTCTTTCAGCAAGGACTTGTGCAATGATTCTGTTCTGCAAAAAGCTAGGATCATAATTTTGGAGAAGAAAACTGTCATTGGGGGTATAAAGAAAGTGCTGCAATCTAATGAAGGATGTAACAACTCAATGGCTTAAAAAGAGTAATTGGATTGGCCAGATTCAGCGCATAATTGTGAAGGAAATAAATTTTGATTTATCTACTACTTCTTTAAGGATGAAACTGGTACAACTGGAGTAATTAGTGGATGAGGCATATTTAGATTTTAAGGAAGTTTTTGATCCCAACAAGGTTAGAGCTCGTGGGGTTGGAGTAATGCACAGGCATGGCTGGAGAATTCATTGTCAGACAGAAAGTGGGAAAAAGCAAGTGTGTCTTGGGTTGACAGAGTGATTAGTAGGGTGCTACAGAGATCAGTCTCTATCAATGATTAGGCTGAGAGAACCAAATGCTATATTTTCAAGTTTGCTAATAATATAAAACCAAGTGTGATTGTGAGTATAGAGGAGAATACAGAGAAACTGAGTGGGATTGAATACACCAAGCTCAATAGAACTAAATTATAGTGATATTTTCCACTTTGCCTTTCAGCTTTGTGCACCTAATTATTGTGAGGGGAGGGATAATTGTATTGCGTAGGGGGGCCTAAAGTTCTTGTATGAAACTCACTAAACCTAATATGCAGGTACAGCAAGCAATTAGGATTTCAAAAATATTTCAAGTTTTATGATGAGAAAATTTAAATGCAGGCATAAAGATGTCTTAATACAAATACGTGGGGATTTTCTGAAACTGAGGCTACAATAATCCTCGCCTGAAAATGGATACATTTATCATAAAGGGAGTGCAGAAATGATTTCACCTGGCTCCTAGGATGGGAGATTTACTATTTAAGGAGAAATGAACAGACTGGGCCCGTGTTCTTAAGAGTGGAGTGAATGCAGGTGTCTTGGAAACTCAACAGGATGGATGCAGGAAGATATATCTCAAGGTTGAGGAGTTGCCATTTAAGATTGATAGGAGAAGAAACATCTTGCAGAACATAGTGAATACCATCATTTTCTACCTCAGAAAGCAGTGGAATTTCAGTTACCAAGTTCATTCAAAACTAAGGTCAATAGATTTCCGGAAACTAATGGAATCAAGATAAATAGAAATAGTACAGGAAAATTGTACTAAGGCAGAAGATCAGGTGAGATATTGATAAGCTTGAAGGATCAATGACTGAACTGTGGTCCCATTCCTTAGGCTTTTATGTAGAAGGTGAAGAATGAGAGGAAGGCTGATCATAAAGTTATGTAACACTGAAGTCTGGACTGCAGGACAAATAAATTTATAAAAATCAAACCTGTGGTTTCATGATGTATTTATGGTGGGTCATTTCTGAATTTGCTTCTGAATGTCACCATTATAAAATAAGGTAGACAATATAGCAAAAAAAAACGTCTTAATAGAAAATAACAATTTTGAAGAGAATATAACATTAATTTAATCAGCTGGATTCTTTAGACATTCTGCATACCACCTTAGAATACTTCATTATTTGGTTCTAAAAGCATTGTTTTTCAGCCTTTTGCCATGTCAATACAACTAGCAAATTACTTTGATATGTGTTCTATGAATATACTGTAAATGCCACATTACCATTATAACACACTGTAAGGTTTCACTGCTAACGTAATGGCCTCTCTGTAATGTTTCACTGCTAAGGCTAAGGTAATGGTTCCACTGCAGCAGCAATGTTTGGGTTATGACTAGAGATAACATAGAGACTTTGCAATGTATGTTAGCCTATGAGAGGGGTGCTGTTCTTGCTTGTGGGTTTGGAAGAGGGATTTTCGCAGTCTTTTATCGGGGAGCGATGAAAAGAGAGGATGCGAATGGAGAGAGATGGCAGACCACCAGATGAAGTGGACTAAGGAGTGAGGGTCCGAGGGTCAGCAACGCTCAAAGGACAACGACGGGAATAAATGGACGACACTGTGAGCTCCAATGTTTGTGCATTAGACAGTTTCATGAGAATGGGCCTTTTTCTTTTTTTCTGTTTCTTTACTAACCATATAGTCAAATTAACAATTGTAAAGCTCAATCGTTTAATCACATAATGTGCACTGTTTGTTATTTTGTGTTACTGATTTGTAACAGGGGACACATCGTGCAGCATCCACCCAAATAAGTAAGTTTGGCCAGGCTGGGGGCTATCATCCCCTAGATCAAGCCGCTAGCCGAACCGAGGGTTACCTATGTAGTTTCTAGACTTATTATGTGTCATATTTCAGATAATTTAATCAAAATGCTGCTCATAATTGATAAAATTTTGCTAGATGCACAAGGAAATAAATTGTACTGCAAATGGTTTAGTTCTTTACTTCTTACAATGTAAATAAAAGGCATAGTTAAAATGGGTCATGCAAAGAACTGATTTCATTGATTAATTGAAATTTTGAAAGATAATGGACATGAACTCCATTGAAAGTTATTGTTTTCTCGGTAATCGTGTGGCTGAAAAGAGTTAACAGAATTTTCAACAATTAGATTTTAATCTATATATCTGCTTGACTTTCAAGCTCAACTTATATTTTGTCCCCAGACTACAAGACTTAGTTTTTTTTTAACTTGTTTAAAGAAATACAGAAGTCTGGACAGTCTGTGTCCTTTTTGTTCCACTTTAATATTCAAGAGTGAGATTCCTACCCAAGAGCCTTTTGCATTAAATCATCTCAAGTATGACACACAAGTGTAGAAACTATACAGTAGTAATTTTGGCCCATTACTCATACCACACATACCAAGACAGTTCATAAACGCACTGATAAGATAAGAGACTTCCTTACTCTTAGACTGAAATGCTTTTGGAATCAATGGATGAAGAGATTCTGACAGTTTTTCAAAGTAGTATACAAGTTGCCATGAGAATCTAATTGCTAGTTAACGTTATGGCCTCCATGGGGTGATAAAACAGTTGTTTTATCACCACATAGGGGAGCTTGATCTTCGTCTTGGTTGGTAGTTGAATCAACTGTAAGGTATGCTCCAGAGTGGCTTTAATGTAAATACAGGTTTGGTTTGAATAGGAAGCTGTTCCAGAGATCCAAGATTCCTGGAAAATTTGCACCTGTCTGGAATGTAGATTTTCCAGCGAGTTTCCAAGGGAAGCCTGCTCGAAACTGTTTACAGTAGAATCTGCAGGTTGCGTACAAATTTTGGAAGCAGCAAATATAATTTTATAGAATGGCTTTCATGTAACAGGAAGAGAAGCACTTCTTGTACATAAAATTGATTATTTTCATAAAAGAATCCTGTCATTTCTTAAGCAACACACATAAAATGCTAGAGGAATTCATCAGGGTAAGCAGCATCTATGGAAAAGAGTTAACAGTCGTCATTTCATGCTAAGACCCTTCATCAGCACTCATTTCTATCATTTCTTTCTGCATTACCTGTCCTCATAATGCCACCTAGTGGTCAAAAATTCATAATACTTTATTGTCAACTAATAAACAAGTTCCTAGAATGATCGAGTTAATGGAAGGAGGCCTCTGGCCCCTTCAAGAATAATTTGGAAGGGTAATCCAGTTAGCCTATTGCACTATGCTTCCTACACAACTCTGTACAAGTAAACCCCACATTGTGGAGGTGGGGAAAGGGTCGTGATTTGAGAAAACGGCCTGCATCTCAAAGTTGCATCTTCAGCACATGCATTGAGAAATGAGAGTTGAATAAAAAACTACTGTGCTTATTTACTGCTTTCTCCACATAAATTATGAGTGAATTCTGCATCTTAAACTTCTGCGTTATGATTTATGAATTTTACATGGGTGAATCTCTGCTACGTAACACAGGGAATGCTTACATCATCATTTTCGTTCACACAGGTGCCTTTTAATTGCTAAAAATGAATTTGTCAAAGACTTCATACAATTTTTAGTTTTTTTTTGCCCATTAAGCTCATTCTAATTTCCCAGCACTCTCACCAATGGGAATATTGTCTCTGTTCTCTTTTCATTATTTATATATCACTCCTTGCAGGGAGGACAACAATAACTCCTAAATTCTTTCTATCACACAATGAAAATCCTATTGTTGGAATCATTTTGATTAATCTCCTTCTGTATTTCCTGAATCATGTTGCCCACAACTGGGTGGTTCTGGTAGCCCTTAGTTCACACTGTCTATCCTCATTCCTCCTGTCAAAACACAAGTCTTCACATTTTCTACCTACCACCTTTTTGCCCATATTTCCATCCTTGAAAATCCTGGTTAAAACTGTTACTATTATCCATGTTTTGTGTCATATTCAGAACTGGGACATTCTTCCATGTATAGTCAAGTCCAAATAATAGGGAGAGCAGTTGTTCCAGCATCTTCACTGGGTGCTTCTCTCCAGCTCAAAAGAAACTACCTCTCACTATCGTCTATTCCTAATTACTGCATATTTTCTATCCAATCTGGTACAACAACCTTTATTCCATAGCCTTCAGTCTTGATATCAAGCATATCATGTGTCATCTTATAAAATACCTTTGGAAATCCATCTATTCAAAGGAGTCAAGTACAATTATTATCAAAGAATGTATAAATTATACAACCTTGAGATTCATCTGCTTACAGGCAGCCACAAAGCAAGAAACCTGAAAGAACCCAATTTTTAAAAAGACCAACAGTCAATACGCAGAGAAAAGAGAACAAAGTTAACTCTAATCATGCAAACAGTAAAAGCGAGCAACAGCATTCTGAGCCAAATTAAGTCCATAGAGCTGGAGCAGGCGGAGTCGGCTCATAGCCTCAGTCCGTCACACAGCAGGGCCAATCGCCGCAAAGCGCTGAGCAGTCTCACAGCCACAGCGGCACAGAGAGAAGAGTAAACTGTGTGGAAGAGCAAGCAGAACCGACCCGACCCTTGCCTCCAGTCCCAACACCCTGCATTTTCAGTCTAACTAGGCCGGGGTTTAAATCATCCAAACACCAGATGGTGCTCTGCACTAGGACCTGAGTCTTGCCACAGAAACATGCTCTGTGCCTGTATCCTGCTGCCCAGCCTGCGGCCGTACTCAACCTTTCCAAATCAGCTCACCTCCCTCACTCCCAGTTTAGGTGGGTGGGCTCCTCCAAAACTCCTCTCTGATTCACTTGCTCCAACTCCATCTCCCCAACTGTCTCAAACATGTCTTGTCCTCGCTCTGACCACTGCTCCTCGAACATGCCACATTCCAACTTTGCATTGCACCGACATGGCACAAGCCTCACGTCAGCTTTGTCTCTTCATTGCTTGCAGTGATAGTTTACCACAATTTACCACAGCAGAAGTGTTATTCATGAAGTATTTAGTCGTACTTCTTGCCTTATTAACCACCAGTAAGCTGTTGTTCAACCTCAGTAGTAGCATCTTATACCGGAAATCAGAAGCAGGATTAGGTTTAATATCACCAGCATGTGTCATGAAATTTTTTAACTTTGCAGTTGCAGTACAATGCAACACATGGTAACAGAGAGAAAAAAAGAATTTACAGTGAATATATATTTGCAATATATATAATAGTTATATTAAACAAGTAGTGCAAAAATAGAAATAAAAATGTAGTGAAATAGTGTTCATGTGTTCAAGATCCATTTAGGAATCAGAGGAAAAGCTGTCCCTGAATCGTTGAGTGTGTGCCTTCAGGCTTCTGTACCTCCTTCCTGATGGTAGCAATGAGAAGAGGGCACAGACACACGTTTTTCACCAGTCAATGCTGACCTTCTCTAAATGAATCCACAGTTGCCAAGTGACTGCTAATTCTGTCACTAGTCCTTAGTTCTAGATCTTTCCCTGCCAGCAAATTTACACAAACAGGTCTGTGGTGCATTGTCACCCTTTATTTTAAGAAAAATCAAGTGTATTTAGAGACGCAATTTACCAGTCCACATAATACTACACCAGAATCTACAGTTCTTTAGAAGATCACTGTCATTTGAGTTAATTGATAGATTTTCTCCACTATCTAACTGTAAATTTACCAGTATTTTTTTTTTCTTGCTGGCGATTTGGTGTTTATCTTTAGAAGCTTTTTGGATGACGCATGGCTCTGGGGTCGTACACCTAATGGGGTTTCCCCCCCACTTTTTTGCTTAGATTTTTGTTATTATCACAAAGATTTTTCGATCTTTAAAATAATGTTTTTTTTTCCTTGAGACATTGTAAGTGTTGCTTACTTTGATGTACTCGTGTTATTTTTTGAATAATAACAACAATAAAAAGATTTGAAAAGAAAGACGATCATGGTTAGAGAAGGCCTCTGCAATTCACTATCTTAATTCCTTCAGCAACTGGAATGTATCACACTTGGACCTGGTGAATTTAAGCAAAGCTGTCCTTACTAGTAAATCCTGTTATCAATGAAACAGAGGGTATGGGTGAGGTGCTAAATGAATACTCTACATCTATCTCCACCAATGAACTTGACATTCCTGGAATCACAGTTTGAAAGACAGAAAAATTGCCATCTGAATTTTTAGGCAACACTGCACTGATGGCTGCAGCACAGCACTTTTAGTGTGCATGCGCCGGTCGTGCATGCAGCCTGCTACAGCCGTTCCGATCTATTCTTTTACTTTCTTCTTCTTAATTTTAATTTACGTTATTTTTTGGTATTTTTTTCTCACGGTAACACGTTGAAGCTGCACCCTCTCTAATATGCTGGTAGAGGGAGTTTTATTTGGGTTTTCTTTAGCGCTGGAAATGGTTACATCCCGGCACGTGGGACAGAAGCAAGGACGCATTGTGTATTCCACAGGGCAGCAAATTCTGGCCGGCTTAACGAACAGAGCAGCAGACACCCCTGCTGAAATCCGGAGGAAAACACACAGAGGATGCAGAGGGGGATCACAAAGCCAAGGAAAGAGGACCGGGTCCAGACAACAGAGACTTTTGGAGAAGAGGAGTTCAGTGGGTAATACCGTTCTGGCTGACCGGAAGTGCACTGAGAGCGGTAAGCGTAAAGGAATTGGGTGCTTACTGATCTGGTTAACAACGGATGGTGCAATCCAGGGTATATTACGATCGAAGAACGTGTTTGCAGACTGGATATTGAACTTTTTACTGTTGGACTTCAGTTACATTCCACCGAGATACAACACTGGGCGGCACGGGAGGTCGTTCCTGCCTGTGGCCATCGAACGTGCAGCTCCTCCCGTGGAGGGTCAGGCACCCTGAGCCAATAGACTGGTCCTGGACTTATTTTCCATCTGGCATAGTTTTGCATTTTGTTGTTTGATTGTTGGAGTTTTTTGTATTGCTATATTTACGCTGTATTCTTGGTTGGTGCGGCTGTAACGATACCAAATTTCCCTTGGGATTAATAAAGTATATCAATCTATCTATCTTTTATTGAAACAGATCCTTTTCAAGGCATTGCAGCAGGTATATAATTGGTATAAGCAGGTATAAGCCTATCTGCCATAATAAATGGGGTCTATACTTCATCCTTCAATACATAACAAGGCATTCCTGGACACCTCTAATTACTTGGCATAAATTTCACTTTTACCCCACCCCTCAAAGCAAAGCATATATTCATTTGAGGACTTCTAAATTTCTGTCGTTTCATTCTACGTTTTCAGAGCTTTGTTAAAATTTATGATGTGTAAAATCATAAATGATGTAAGTAACTAAAATAGCTAGTAATTCACTACCAAACCTTTCGATCCTCTACACACATTATCCCTAAAGAGTAATCTGTAACTTGCTTAACATAAATTCAGTCCCAAGAATGAAAATCTTTGTTCACTTACTGGTTTATCCATTTGTTTGCACACTACAGCTATGATGGATCAGCTTATACTGTAGTGTTAAAAAACCTGAAGTCATTTCTTCAATACATAGGATTCTGATTAATTGGGTCACATTAGGACATTTTTGCCCAATTGAGTGGCTGCCCAAGTAGCCAAAGTTTAATGAAAGTAGTTAAAAAGGTATAAAAGACAAATAATGTATTTGTGAAATACAGAATAAGTTGAAAACAACCAATACTATCATATTACTATAAAACTGTGTATTACTTCCTAATAGTTACTGATGGAGGAATTCATCCATGTCACGTTATTTTGACTGTAAATGAATAAAATCAGCATAGACACCTTGTGCAGATGATGGACCTTATTAATGCATCCTCCAAATCTTCATTTTGTGTCATTCAAGATGATTGTCAATACCTTCAAATTCTTTGTAGTTCCTAACATGTTGAAGTAGTGAAATCATTTCATTTTTACTCCAGGTCGTTCTGATATCTCCAAGCCTGAATGAATACTCGAAACTGCAGAAAGCACAACAGTTCTGAATTGTCTTTCTGCCTATTTCTCAGCAATTATCAGTGACAAAAATCACTGCTATTGGAACACAAAGACACGCAACTGACACTATTTAAAAACTTTGCTTGATTCACGATGTAGTGTCCAACTATCACTCAAGTGCATGCAACTGATGCTAGATAGAAACTGTTCAGCAACTGTCTCCTATTCCAATTAAGAGGCACAGTGTCCTAAATAAACAAAGGGAATCGCCACTATTTTCTCAATTAGTTTTTGTTCTTTAGGAGTTGTCCCAAATAAGAAGTTGTCCTGATTAACCAATGGCCCAGTTAATTGGAATCCACTGTATCTCCAAGATTAGAGCATCTATAGCTCAATTTACATGTTCACCATTTTACCAGATGGTGCAGACAAGCTTCAAGTTTTTTATGCATATTACACAATTAAATGACATGGTTAAAAAAAACAATCATGCATCTGAGTAAACTGCATAAAATTGGTGCATTGATTACATCAAAAGCAACAAGTATTTGTTCAACTCAAGAGATTCTGTAGATGCTAGAAATCCAGAGCAACAAACACAAAAATGCTGGACGAACACAGCAGGTCTGGCAGCATCCATAGAGAGGAATAAAGAATCAACGTTTTGGGCTGAGATCCTTCATTAAGAGTCAAAAGGACTTGGGAAGAAGCCAGAATAAGAAGATAGGGGGAAGGGAAGGAGTACAAAATGGCAGATACATGGTGGAACTGGGGAGGGGATGAAGTGACAAGCTGGGAGGTGAGAGGCAGAAAAGGTAAATTATTGAGGAAGGCAGAATCTGCTAAGAGAGGAAAGTGGACCATGGGAGAAAGGTAAGGAGGAGATACACAGAAGAGAGGTGATGGGCAGGTGAAAAGAGAAGGGATAAGAGGGGAGGCAGAATGGGAAAAAAATGAGAAAGGGGAGGCGGTGAAAGTACTAGAAGCTAGAGAAATCAATGTTCAAGCTGACAGAATATAAGATGCTGCTTCTCCAACCTGAGTGGGGCCTTATCATGGCAGCAGATGAGGCCATGGACCAAAATGCAGGAATGGGAATGGGAAGTAGATTCAAAATGAGTGGGCACCAGAAAATCCCAAATGTTGTTACATGTGGAACAAAAGTGCTCAATGAAGCAATCCTCCAATCTATGATGGATCTCACCAACATAGATAAGGCCATACATGAAGCACCAAATATAGTGTTTATTAACACTCCACTCTGACTCCTCAGAGCTTGAAGGAATTGAAAACTGTCTCCTTAACACTAGATGTGAGTCAGAAATACTGTTTAGTAAATTACAGAAGGGTATTGAGAAGCTGTATAGAAACCAGACTTCTGAGAGATAGTGGTAAACCCTGAAGGAATGAATATGCCAAAATTAATTTCATGTGTTTCATACTGTAGCATAAATGAAAGTTAAAGAAAATATTTTATTGATTGCTTTTGTTTGGGTAACTGGTGATTCTTCCATATTGTCTCTAAACCTAACTTCAGTATAGATTGTCTGAAATGTCCTCTTAACTAAAGTTTTAAAAATTCTGCGAAGTTTTCATTTTAGCGTCATCTCTTCCAAGAATGTCAGGGCATGTCTGTTCCTCCTTAAGTAGTTGATTGAGTAAACCCTTACACTTTTTTCTGCTATCTTTGGATGGGTTTTGTTCCATAGAAATGTTGCAGAGGCAAGATTTAATGTTACTGATTAATCACAGGGAAATAGCGCTGACTCATCCTAATGGAGAAAAGAACGCAAACTGAAATGGAACTCGAGATAACACAATTCACCACTAATAGGCATTAAGTTGCAAGTGTCATTTCAAATCTGCACCAGTGTTTCTCTCAACGTGAAACCACTTAATCGCCTCTTCTATTATCTCTGAAAACTGATTAGATTTTTTACAATTACGTGCAGCATCATAGTGTTCCATCTGATGAAGAAAGCCAAATTCACATGAAGACAAAAGGCAGTGTATAAAATCTGTCATGCAACTGGAAATTTGAGAACTTCCTAGTTGTCAATAATAATTTAGTAAAGCTACCTGAATCCTTAACTTAAGGTAAGTATAATCATTCCAACCTTTACCTTTCTGAGGAAGATTTGTTAAAAAATTGTTTTTTTAAAAAATTTTTGGCCTCACAAATTCTAAAGGATGAATATTATAATTTGTATTGAGCAGTGTCAAAGAAAATTTACTTACATTTCTCCAATAGATCCCATTTCTCTACTCTGTAACCACACACACTCCAATCAGTATCAAAAATACTGTATGCCTCCATACTGTTCCAAGAAATTTAAGTCGTTCCTTTCAGAGATTTCACACGCTGGGCACGTACTGTCTTACAGAGACACCAGATCACTTATGCCAATTCATTTCAAAATTAGCAGAAATATACAGAACTGTGTCAAGGATTAATTAAATGTGTTGCAAAAGTTTGCTTAATTGGCCTTGCATGATGGTCAAACACACCCTGAATAAAATAAGCTCTTCAATCAAAGCGAAAAGAGCTGAGCTGCACTCCTTTAGCTTGTCTCATATATAGCAAAATAATGGAAATGAGATACCACAGCAATATCTATCCTAATGTATCCTTCACACTGATTGCAAATGATCTGGGAGATAAATTCTTGCTCAAGGATGACATGAACCATAAACCAAAATATTCAAAGCTTATGCAAGTGCATGTACAACTGTGAATTACCCATCACATTTATGGCGAGGGAGCTTTATTACGCACGAAGATGAGAGTCCTGTGAAGCTTCCTCAACATAAATGAGATGATGCATAACTGAACATTGATGAAAAGCATTTCCTCTATAAGTAATAGAGAAGTCATTTCCATAACAGAAACTTAAACTAAATAATCCAGCCCTTTTTCCAGATGCTTGCATCTCAGAAAATGTATTTGCCTCAGTGTTGCACTCCAATAGTGAAACATCATTTGTGAAGCCATCTAGCAATAATAAACACGTGCTAAGACAAACACTCTGAAAAACAGGTGCTAATATCGTGTCCACTGAAGTGACCTGGCCTGCAGCTGTTACAAAATATATTCCCTATTGAAACTTATTCCAAAGTTTCAATTTAACCTGTTAATCTGCATACCACTTCATAGCAACCAATGTCAGGGGTGCGTAAAAAGAGCTAGCTTTCAAATCAGGGCGGCAATTGAGATCTTAAAGCCAGATCTTCGCAGTGGTTTCTCTGAGTTGAGGAGCGACCAGTCAGCAAGAGGTAGTGCGTAAAATGAGGTAGCTTTCAGTCAGGACTGCATTCAAGATTTAAAAAGCAGAGCTTCGTGGCGCCTTCTCTAAGTTGAGGAGCGAACAACCAGCAACAGGGATTCATTAGAAGGGGGAGGGCCAACAAAAATAGCACTGGTGCAAGCAGAGCAGCCATTGTTGTGAGTGTGCCAGTGTTTAGAGTGGCTTTGGCTCATCAGGCTCGGGTGAGGTAAAATATCTTGTAAGTTACTCTCTTTCTATTACTTGTTCATTCCTCACCTGTTAGGGCATAGTATTTTAGTGAGAATGGCTCCAGGAGCTGTGTTTTGTACAGTGTGTGGGATGTGGGAAGTCTGGGAGACCTACAGCTCAACAGCCTTCAACCCATATGAGAGAACGAGGAGGTGATAGACAGCAGCTACAGGGAGGTCGTCACCCCGAGTTTGCAGAAGACAGGTAACTGGGTGACTGTCAGGAGGAGGAGGAGGGGAAGTGACTGGGTCTCTGACACTGCGTCTGGTGCTGTGGCTCAGAAGAGCAGAGAGGTGAAGAGGACTGTAGTGTTGATAGGAGATTCCACAGTCAGAGGAGCAGACAAAGTTCTGTGGGTGTGACAGAGACACCGGGATGGTACGTCGCATCCCGCGTGCCAGGATCAGAGATGTCTTGGATTGGGTGAGGGTGAGCAGTCAGAAGTCTTGGTACATAATGGCAGCAATGTCAAAGGTAGACAAGGTGAGAAGGTCCTGAAGAGAGATATCAGACAGCTTGGTTGAAAGCTGAAAAACATGACCTCCTGTGTAGTAATCTCTGGATTGCTCCCTGTGCCACATGCCAGTGAGGGCAAGAATAGGACGATTTGGCAGCTGAGGAACTGATGTGGGATGTGGGACGTCTGGGAGGGGCAGGGGTTCATATATATAGATCATTGGGATCCCTTCTGTGGAAGGTATGACCTGTACAAAAGGGACAGGTTACACCTGAGCCAGAGGTGGTCCAATATCCCTGCGGGCAGGTTGGCTAAAGTTGTTCGGGAGGGTTTAAACTAATTTGGCAGAGGGATGGGAAACAGCATGATCATTCTTAAGATGAGTTAGTTGGGCTACAAACAGAGGCAATGTGTAGTGAGGAGAGGCTGTTGATAGGGCAAAATTGCAGTCAACAGGATGAGTTGCAATGTAAAAGGCAGATGAAATTGAAAAGGGTGAATACAAGACTGAAGGTGTTATATTTGAATGCGTGCAGTACGCGGAATAGACGGACTTGTAGCACAGTTACAGATTGGCAGGTATGATGTTGTAGGCATCACCGAATCATGACTGAGCTTCATGTCCAAGGCTGCACATTGTATCAAATGGACAGACAGGTAGGCAGAGGGGGCAGCATTGCTCTGTTGGTAAAAGATGAAAGACTTTACTGCCACACAGAGCTTCAATCTGCTGATCAAATTCGCAGATGACACAACTTTGATCGGTTTATTTCTAGTGGTGATGTGACAGCCTACAGAGGAGAGGTTGACACCTTGACACAGTGGTGTCAGGATAACAATCTCTCCCTCAGTGTCCAAAAAACAAAAGAGCTGATTGTGGATTTTAGAAGGAACAGAGACAGGAACGCCCCAATCAACATCAATGGATCTGCAGTTGAGAGGGTGGGTAGTTTCAAGTTTCTCGGTACACACATCTCTGATGATCTCACCTGCACTGTACATACCGGCTCTGTGGCAAAAACAGCACACAAGCATCTCTTCCACCCCAGGCAACTGAAGAAGTTTGGCATGGGCCCCCAAATCCACAAGACCTTCTACAGGGGCACCATCGAGAGCACCCTGACTGGCTGTAACACCACCTGGTACGGGAACTGCACCAACTTTGATCGCTGGGCACTGTAGTAAGTGGTACGGACAGCCCAGTGCACCTGTGGATGTGATCTTCCCTCCGCTGAGAACATTTATAGCAGCAGAAAGAAGGGTTAGAAGATCACTGGGGAGACCAGTCACCCCAACCATAAACTGTTCCAGCTGCTTCCATCTGGCAAACGGTACTGCAGCATTAAAGCCCGGACCAACAGGCTTCTTTCTACAAACCATGAGACTTCTAAATTCACATCTGTACATTGTGATGGAGTCATAACACAAAGATTTTAACACCCTCACGTTGTGGAATGGATGTAAGATTTAAATAAATTCTAATTCTAATAGGGGATTTCAAAATGCAGGTAGATTGGGAAACTGAGTTTAATGCTGGATTCCAAGAGGGGGAATTTCTAGAACGTCTACGAGACGGCTTTTTAAGAGCAGCTCAGCTTCAGCATTACATCCTAGATTTTACATTCCAGTCCTCTCAAAATGAATGCTAACGTTGCATTTGCCTTCCTTACCACTGATTTAACCTACAAATTAACCTTTAGGGAATCCTGCACAAAGACTCACAAGACCCTTTGCACCTCAGATTTTTAAACTTTATCCCCCCGTTTAGGAAAATATTCTTTGCTTTTATTCCTTCTGCCAAAATGCATGACCATACACTTCTCAAAAACTGTATTTGATCTGCTGCTTCTTTTCCTTCACTCCCAATCTGTCCAAGTCTTTCTGGTGCCTCTCCGCTTCCTCAACACTACCTGCCCCTCTACCTATCTTCATATTGTATGCAAACTTGGCAACAAAGTCATCAATTTCATCATCCAAATCGCCGACATATAGCATAAAAAGAAGCAGTCCCAACACAGCACCAGCAGCCAATTTGAAAAAGATCCCTTTATTCCCACTCTTTGCCTCCTGCCAATCAGCTAATGCTCTATCCATGCTAGTATCTTTCCTGTAATACCCTGGGCTCTTATATTGTTTAGCAGTCTCATGTCAAAGGTTTCTGAAAATCCAAATTCAACAACATTCACCAATTCTTCATTTCTATCCTGCTTGTTATTTCTTCCAACAATTTCAACAGATTTGTCAGGCAACATTTTCCATGCTGACTTTGGTCTATTTTGTCATTTGCCTCCAACTGCCATGAAACCCCATCCTCAACAATCGACTCCAACGTCTTCCCAACAACTGAGTCAGGCTAACTGGCCTGTAATTTCCTTTCTTGTGCCTCCATCTCTTCTTGAATAGTGGAGCGACATTTGCAATTTTCCAGTCCTCCGGAACCATGCCAGAATCTACTGATTCTTGAACAACCATTTTACAAGCCTCCACAATCTCTTCAGCTTCCTCTTTCAGAACCATGGGATGTAGTCCATCAAGTCCAGGTGACTTATCTACCTTCAGACCTTACAAGTTTTCCAAGCACCTTGTCCCTAGTAATATCAACTCCACTCACTTCTGCCTCTGACACTCTCGAATTCCAGCACACTATTGGTGTCTTCCACAGTGATGCAAAATACTTCTTTAGTTTCCTTGTCTCCCACTACTATCTCTCGAACATCATTTTACAGCAGTCCAATATCTACTCTTACCCTTCTATTACTCTTTAAATATCTGAAAACATTTTTGGATCGTTTTTGATATTATTGGCTAGCTTACCTTCATATTTCATCTTTTCCCCTTACAGTTTTCTTTTGTTTGCTTTCTGTTGGTTTTTTTACAAATTTCCCAATTATCTAACTTCCCACTATTTTTTGCTCTATTATGTGCCCTTCCTTTTGCTGCTACGTCGGCTTTACTTCCCTTGCCAGCCACATTTGCGTCATCCTGCCTTTAGAATACTTCTTTGGGATGCATCTATCCTGTGCCTTCTGAACTGCACCCAGAAACTGCAGCCATTATCTGTGCCAGTGTCCCTTTCCAAACAAGTTTGGCCAGCTACACTCTCGTGCCTCTGTAATTCCCTTTACTTCACTACAATATTGATACATCTGACTTTAGCATCTCCCTCTCAAGTTGCCGGTTAAATTCTATCATATGATGATCACTGTTTCCTCAGAGTTCCTTTACTTTAAGTCCCCTCATCATATCTGTTCACTACATAACACTCAATCCAGAATTGCTGATCCCCTGGTGGGTTCAACCACAAGCTGCTCCAAAAGGCTATCTCAGAGGAATTCCACAAATTCTCTCTTGGGATACGGCATCATCCTGATTTTCCACAATCTATGTGCATATTGAAATCTCCCACAACATTGCCTTTTTGACAAGATTTTTCTATCTCCTGCTGTAGTTTGTAGACCACATCCTGGCTACTGTTTGGAGGCCTGTAAATATCTACCATCAGGAAATTCTTACCCTTGCAGTTTCTTAACTCTACCTATAAGGATGCTACATCTTCCGATCCTATGTCACCTCTTTCTGAGGATTTGATTTCATCTATATACTACTAAAACTCTCATACTCTGTCGTTTGTCGGTTTGTGACCTCCAATAAGCGCAAACAGTGCATAACAGCGGCAAATTTTTTCGCTAAATTGAATTAAAATGCGCTAACTTACAGAATGCAGGCAAAGTTCAGGGTTGTATATTCGTATAAAATTGCTCATTCGCAAAAATCAACAGGCTCCCTTTTAACCCAAGAGCCGATCCGCCATCATGGAAATCGGGACACGACAGCCTGACACATGCGCATGGCCAGCCTCAGCAGCGACACCTACTAGAGCAAAAGGGCAGGGCAGCTCTATTTCCAGGGGTCACATTCTGCTAATCACCATCAGCACGTGCAAGATTGGGACAGATCTAACTGCCACCCATCAATAAGAGATAATTAAATCTTATTGTAATGACATACTTTGAGACACCCATAAAACCCTTTTGCTGCAGTCAAAGGACAGCGGTGACTATATCACGTCCATTTAGGAGAGCTCCAACCACATCACCAGGAATAATCAGCATCCTTTGGTGTTACTGCTTCCTATCTTCTATCCAGCATTGGAGTAAAAAAAAAAGGTCAGCATAATTATGCCGCATGAAAAGGGAAGGGAGACATTATGGTCAAGGGATGACACCAAGCATCGTCGGGAAGTGGCAAGGAGAGGGAAAGAACAAGAATCAGATGAGGCCAGGGCCACACGACTCCAGGATCAAAGAGTCAGGACAAAAAAAGATGAGAGAAGAAGAGACAGAGGAGGAGTGGCATACATGTCTCCAGGATCAGAGACAAACAACAAACAGCAGAAGAGACAAAGAGACAGGGGATGAAAGGGCTGCATGTCTCCAGAATGACAAAAACAAGCACAGAAGGAGAGATGAACAGACAAAGGAGCTGAGAAATTCACGTTTCCAGGATCAGAGACAAACAACAAACAGCAGAAGAGATGAAGAGGCGGGGGATGAAAGGACTGCACATCTCCAGAATGACAAAGAGAGGCACAAGGGTGGCAGATAAACCAGAAATGATCCAATCAAAAGTGTTCTTCATTAAAGGAGGAACAGCTATATTTGCTTTGCTACACATCGTTCTTCCTTAATAAACTGAGGTTTTCTACGTCAGTTTCCAAAGCAAAGCGGTACCAATAGCATTTAGGAAAATTTAATGTTCATTCTGGTCACATCAGACTGCACTACCCTTCTCTCAAAGGGTGCCCCAACAGGTCACCCCGTTGTCTAGTTTTTTTTTAAACCATAGAGCCCCTCCTCCCCCTCTACCTAGCTGCCTGTACTTTTAATAGATTTTGTATTATTGGATATTAAGCTCCCAACTACAAAACTCTTTCAGCCATGACTCAGTGATACACACAAAGTCTTACCTGCCAATCTCTAAATGTACTAGAAGATCATCCACCTTATTCCATATTCTCCGTGCACTCAAATATAACAACTTCAGTTCCGTATTTGTCACCTGTTCAATTTTGTCCCCCTTTTACTTTGCAGTGCGTTCCACTGACTGCATTTTTGCCCGATGCAATTATGATCTATGGAAGGCTATTTTATGGGGAAAAAAACAATTCTGATTGTGGTCAAAGGTAGAATTTGATGCACGTCAGCTCTAGTATGGTTTGCATGCCATAGCTTCCTACAAAGCAAAACCTATCATGACTGGCTGCAATGCTTCACCCCCAGATGAGCTCAACTCTTTCTATACACTTTGAAATGGAGAATAAAACTATAAACTACATCTGTGCAAATCCCTGCAGCATCTGGTGACCCTGTGACCTCTGTCTTGGAGGCCAATATTAGAACATCTGTCAAGAGGTGGACACTCACCAGGCTCCAGGCCCTGAAATCCTGTGCCAACCAAATGGCAAGAATGTTCAAGGACATCTTTAAATCTCTCACTGCTGTTGTCAGAGGTTCCCAACTGTTTCAAAAGGGTGACAATCATACCAGTGTCCAAGAAGTGCAGGGTGAGCTGCCTCAGTGATTATCACCCAGTGGCACTCACATCCACTGTGATGAACTGCTTTGAAGGTTGGCCATGACCAGATCAACTCCTGCCTAAGCAGGAAATTTGCCTTTCTAACTGGCTCTCCACCCGGCCTAGGATCACCCGGATAAACAGTAACACCTACATCATGCTGCTGTTTATTGACTACAGCTCAGTCCCAATCAACAAGCTCCAATGCCTGGACCTCTGTACCTCCCTCAGCACCTGGATCCTTGACTTCCTCACTGGGAGACCTCACTGGGAGAACGGAAATAACATCTTCCAGCTGACGATCAACCCAGGAGTACCTCAAGGATGCGTGCTTAGCCCACTATTCTACTCTACCACCATGAATGCGTGGCTATGAACAGCTCCAACGTCATCTATAAATTTGCTGATGAAACAGCTATTGTTGGCAGAATTTCAGATGGTGACAAGCAGGCGCACAGGAGTAAGCAAAAACAGCTGGTTGAGTGAATGACTGTGGATTTCAGGAAGGAGAAGTCTAGGGAAAATACACCAGTCCTCTTCATGGGATCAGAATTGGAAAGGGTGAACAGTTTTAAGTTCCTGAGTGCTAAGATCCCTGAGTATCTAGCCTGAGCCCAACATATCGATGCAATTACAAAAAAGATGCAACAGCAGCTATATTTCATTAGGAGTTTGAGGAACCTTGGTGAATCAAAGATATTTGGAAATTACTACAGATGCACTATGGAGAGCATTCAAACTGGCTGCATCACTGTCTGGTATGAAGGGGCCACTGTATACGACTGGAAAAAGCTGCAAAAAATTGTAAACTCAGCCAGCTTCATCATGGGCACTAGCCTTCCAACCATTGAGGGCAACTTCAAAAAGCGATGCCATAGAAAGGCAGCATCTATCATTAAAAACCCCATCACCCAGGACATGCTCTCTTCTCATTGCTACCATCAAGGTGGTGGTACAGAAGCCTGAAGATAGACACAGACAGACAGACAGACAGACAGACACACACACACACACACGTATTAGTAACACCTGCTTCCTTTCAGCCATCAGATTTCTGAATGAACATTGAACCCAGGAATACTACCACAGTATTTTCTCCCTCTACTTTTCCACTGCTTATTTAATTTAATTTTCTTTTTCTATGTACTTATTGTACGTTATAGTTTTTTTATTATGTATTGCAAAATACTACCGCAAAACAAATTTCATGACATATGTCAGTGATAATAAACCTGATACTGAAGAGACAAACTGAGTAACAAATTATATTTAAATGAAATATAGAAGAGATTAGAACACTACCAATACTACAGCAGTACTATAAAACTGTGTATTAGTTCCTAATACTTATTGATGGAGGATTTCATCTGCGTCATGTTGTCTGTAAATGAACAAAGTCAGTGCAGACACCTAGTGAAGATAATGGACTGCCTTTATACAAAACAATCATTGATTGCATTTGCCAGATCTTCAGTTTCAATATAATGTTCAAGATGATTGTCGATACCTTCAAATTCTTCATAGTTCCTAACTTGTTGAAGTAGTGATATCATTTAATCTTCACTTCTGGCTTCTTCTGGCATTTCCAAGCATGAATGTTGAAACCGCAGTGAGCAAAAGCAGTTTTGAATGATCTTATTTCTCGCCAGCTGTCGGTGACAAAAATCACTGCTTTTTGAACACAAATACACACAACTGATGATATTTAAAACTGTTTGCTTGAGCATTGGTGTTGTGTTTAATGGCTCGCCAAGTGCACATGACTGATGCCAGTTAGACACTGATCGACAACAGCACCCTGCCCCAATTAATCTTCATGGTGCCCCAACTAAATGAAGGAAATCCTGCCTATTGTTTCGATTAGTTTTTATTCTTTAAGAGTTGTCTCTAATAAGCAGCTGCCCCGATTAACCAATGGCCCAATTAACCAAAATCTACAGTAATTATCATAATGTTGAAGGGGTTAAAACAATGTAGAGGTAAGATAAAACTGCCACATACCTGAAACATAGAAAATCTTTTCAAAGTGGCACCAAATGAAAAATTAACTTTTGTTACATAGTTTCTCATTCTCAATTTTCATTTTAAAAATTATTGCACTTAATATTAGCTTGACTAGAGTGCTGCACTGAAATCTGGAAAAGCTCACTTCAGATCTGCGAACACACTGCAGTACTTACTGACAAGAGCTATGTGGATTTCAATTAATCCTGTATTCTTTCCTACTTACAGTTCCTGATGTTTAAATTTGGAGTGGGGGTGGGGGGAAGGCATTGAGATCATAAGTCATAAAAATAATGACACATACCATGACTCAAGTGGATAAACAAACTGGAAACTTCCTTTGATGTTCCAGCAAGTTCAACAATTAACCATCTGGATTAAATTGGAAATGCCTGATGTGCGCGCTCAGCTGATCCACTGGTATGGGAACTAACACGGTCCAGATTGAAGAGGAGAGGGAAGCTGAGGTTTACTTGAGAAATGCAGCAATTCCACAAGGAACTGTCAGGAAGCTCATAAAACTCATGTAACCATGATTGAAAGCAGGAGACCAAACTTCATAGAAATGCTCACAGGTGATTTCCTGACTGCAGTCTGACATTAGAATGCTGCACTGAAATCTGGAAAAGCTCACTTCATATCTGCGAACACACTGCAGTATTTACTGGCAAGAGCTATGTGCATTTCAATTAGTATCCTTTCCTACTTACAATTCCTGATGTTTAAATTTGGGGTTGGGGGTGGGGGGAAGGCATTGAGATCATAAGTCATAAAAATAATAACACATACCATGACTCGGGTGAATAAACAAACTGGAAACTTCCTTTGATGTTCCAGCAAGTTCAACAATTAACCATCTGGATTAAATTGGAAACGCCTGATGTGCGCGCTCAGCTGATCCACTGGTATGGGAACTAACATGGTCCAGATTGGAGAAGAGAGGGAAGCTGAGGTTTACTTGAGAAATGCAGCAGTTCCACAAGGAACTGTCAAGAAGCTCATAAAACTCATGTAACCATGATTGAAAGCAGGAGACCAAACTTCATAGAAATGCCCACAGGTGATTTCCTGACTGCAGTCTGACATTAGAATCCTTGTTGAGCCCAATGCTTAAGTAATTCCAGTGCAGGTAATCATTCTCATCTCTCATTCCTCTACAAAATACATTAAAACCAACAGCCTTGGTCATCAAGGGAATGGCGGCGTAAGGAAGGGGTCTCTCGACAAAAAAGGTAAACTGCCCCATAATCGAATTTAGACAAATACTTAATATTGCATAACTATATTAATAAAAGGGGCAAGGATGATGTCTAAGAACAAGATTAAAAAGTCCGCTCCGAAGGCTGATAAACATAAAGAGACGCAGCAAGGCGACGGGCCTAGCTCCCCCACGGCAAGCCAGGATGGAGATAATGAGGGGGAGTCAGTGACTCTGTCCTTGATTCTCGGAGAGATTCGCGAGTTCGGACAAGATAACTGCAAACAGCTGGAAGATATTAAAGGAGAAATAGTAAAAACTAACTCGCGGATAGATGAAGCCGAAGTGAGGATTGTTGGAATTGAAGAGAAGCTACAAAACGCAGAGGAGGTGATAGCAGAAATGCTGAAGCTGCAAGACCAGCTCCAGTGGAAACTAATAGATCAAGAAGGCCGCTCGAGAAGGGAAAATGTGAGGATTTACAGAGTTCCCGAAGGAACTGAAGGTAAACCCAGATTGATGATTCCCTTCGTGGAGCAGCTACTTAGAGAGAACCTTGATATACCGGCCGCAAAAGACCTACAGATAGAAAGAGCTCACCGCGCGTTGGCACCACAGCCTCCGGCAGGCGCCCAGCCCAGATCGATTCTGGTCAGATTTCTCAGTTACAGAACGAAGGAAGAGGTGCTTAAAAGGGCATGGCAAAAGAAAGGTTTCATGTGGAACAACTGTAAAATCAGTTTAGACCACGACTACGCACCGGGGATTCTTGCCATACGGAAGGAATATACGGAAACACGGAGAGTCCTGAAGGAAAACAACATCAGATTCCAGACCCTGTATCCAGCTCGGCTGAGAGTCTTTTACGACGAAGGGACAAAAACTTATGCTACGGTGGAGGAGGCAACGTCGGACCTGGCGGACCGGGGACTACCTATTAAAGTTATCACCCAACCGGAGTCGCTACTGGAGAGGATTCGGCAGAAGTCGTGGCAGTTAGTGCGGCGAGGTCGTTCCACACGAACCAGAGTGTCAAACTACAAGGAAAAGCTGCAAATATTCAGACGCGAATGTACAGAGAACACAGATTAATTAAGAGAAATGACTGAAAAGAGTAATTGGACTTAAAGGTAAAATGAAAACTGGTAACTGAAAATAAACTAGACGGAATAACTTGAATGATAGCAATATGGTCGAGACATAAATAGGAGAAAATTCTCTATGATTATTCAAACTGCTGAAGGCCCTCTAACACAGGGTGAAGATAGAGGTCATCCCTCTGAACTGAGGTGGGTCGGTGCTCAGGCCTCACTGTGGGAAGTCGGGAAAAATTTTCAAATGTTGCGCGTTCAAAAATGTCTAGGGTGTGGTTATATGTCTTGGTTTACTGTTGAGAAGGGATTGCTTACTGTTTGGGTAGAAAAGGAGAGTGGTTTTTTTTCTACTGGAGAAAAATGCAAACTGAATTGGTAAAAATAATTTCCTATAATGTTAATGGGGTTTTGAATCCAATTAAAAGAAATAAGATTATGTCTAAATTGAAAAAAGAGAGGGCACAAATAGCTTTCCTCCAGGAAACACATATGAGCCAATCTGAACATGGAAAATTAAAAAGAATGGGCTTTAAGCATGTATTTTATTCATCATATAAATTGAGTCACAAAAGAGGGGTAGCTACTTTAATATCAAGTACTCTTAATTATGAACATATTTCAGAGACTAGAGACAAAGAAGGACAGTTCGTAAAAATCACAGGAAGAATAGAAGGTACAGAAATAACATTGCTGAATGTTTATGCTCCTCCAGGTTGTGAATGGTCATTTTATAGACACATTTTTGACCTAATGGTCAGTTCTCAAGGGGTAGTAATTTGTGGAGGGGATTTTAATATTAGATTAAATCCTATATTAGATTCTTCAAGAATAGTTACTCAGAATAAACCTCTGACTCGGAAAGTGAATTCATTGATGGAGGAGTTGGGAATTATAGATGTCTGGAGGGAATTACACCCTACTAGTAAAGATTATACATATTACTCTTTCCCTCATTCAGCCTATTCAAGGATAGACTATTTCTTTATCTTTAATACAGATAGACTCAGGATAAAAAACTGTAATATTGCAACAATTGATCTGTTGGATCATAGCCCAGTCTCTATGTCTCTAATCCTGGAAAGGAAAATGAGGAAAACACTATGGAGGCTAAACTCACATATACTCAATAACCCGAAAGTAATGGAGAGATTAAGGGGAGAAATCAAAGAATATCTAGACCTCAATGACACGGGAGAAACATCACCAGTGATCTTATGGGATACACTGAAAGCTGTACTGAGAGGGAAAATTATTTCCATTACCACTCACATGAAAAAAATCAATGCACAAAAATTAGCAAACCTTCAAGGAAAATTAAAACAACTTCAAGTTGTAGGTAGCAACAAAAGTAATTCAAATCGAAAACAGGAGATTAGGAAATTGCAAAGTGAAATTGACGATATTTATACGTTGGAAACTCAAAGAAATTTTCTTTACCTGAGACAAAAGAATTATGAAGTAGGAGGTAAATCAGCTAGATTATTAGCATATAAATTACGAAAACAACAAGCAGACAATACAATTCATAAAATAAAGACTCCAAAGACAAAGCTTGTGGAGAGTACAATAGGGAAAATTCAAGAGAGTTTTGAAACATATTATCGAGAGCTGTACTCCCAACCCCGGGCCCCCAATGAGCCCTATATAGACAGTGTATTGAATTTTTTAGATCTACCTAAACTTACAGATTTACAAAATGAAAGTTTATTAGAACCAGTAACTGTCAAAGAACTGAACGTGGCCATCTCTAGGTTAAAGGCTGGAAAGTTCCCGGGTTCTGATGGGTTTACCTCACAGGTACAAGTCCCTGAAGACACAGTTAGCCCCATTACTACTTAACACCTTTAATTGGATCTTGCAGAGAGGAGAAACTCCACCTTCCTGGAGAGAAGCGATTATTTCAGTTATTCCTAAAGAGGGTAAAGATAAACTAGAATGTGGCAATTATCGGCCAATTAGTGTTCTTAACTTAGATTACAAACTATTTACATCTATATTAGCGCACAGATTGGAAAAGCTTTTACCTGGCCTAATCCACTTAGACCGGACTGGACTTATTCAACAAAGACAAACACAGGACAACATAAGGAGAACTCTGCACATCTTAGAACAGGTTAATAAGAACGAGACAGAGACAGGATTGGACGCTGAGAAAGCTTTTGATTCGGTTAGTTGGGCATTCCTATACAGAGTGTTAGGAAGATTCGGCTTTCAAGAAAAGTTTATTAAAGTAATTCAGACTCTATATGACAGCCCTACAGCCCGAATTAAGATAAATGGGGACCTCTCTGACTCCTTCATCTTAGAGAGAGGCACTAGACAGGGATGCCCAATTTTTCCTCTCCTTTTTGCGCTATATATTGAACCGCTTGCCCAACTAATAAGACAGAGCGAAATCGTAAAAGGTATCAAGGTGGCAGGGATGGAACAGAAAGTGCCGTTATTCGCAGATGATGTTTTGGTCTATCTGAGTGAACCAGAAAAATCATTTATAGGATTGTTTACACTGTTGGATGACTTTGGGAAAATATCAGGTTATAAAATAAATGTAAGGAAAACGCAGGTTATGTCCCTAAATTATACACCATCCAAAAAATTGCAGGATACATATGATCTTAAGTGGGAAGCTAAATCATTAAAATATTTAGGAATAACCCTGCCGAAGGATCTTTCAACACTGTCACAGGTAAATTATGGGCCATTAATCTCAGAGATAAAAGCAGATATACATAGATGGAATCTTATCCCCTTTTTAAGTTTAAATTCAAGGATAAATACTATAAAAATGAATATTCTTCCTCGGTTATTGTATCTTTTCCGTACTTTACCGGTGGAGGTGGATGATAATCAATTCAGGGAATGGGACAAATGGATTTCCCGCTTCATTTGGCAAGGAAAGAAACCTAGAATTCGATATAACACCTTACAGTTAGGGAAGGAAGGAGGAGGTATGGTTCTTCCTTGCCTGAGAAATTATTTTTATGCCTCACAGATAACCCCTCTGTTATATTGGTGTAATAGGGAATATAAGGCTAGATGGAAGGAAATAGAATTTGGATTAGTTGACAGTTTTCCTCTTCAGGCCTCAATAGCTGACAAAGGATTGATGGCCCAGTTGGAAAAATTTAAAAATGCTTGGATAAATCTTACATTAAAAGTATGGCAGAAGGTGGTTAATTCATGTGGAATTAATAACATGTTAAAACTCTTTAGATGGTGTGCATATGATACCGAATTCCTTCCCAACAGAGGAGATAAAAGATTTGAGCTATGGATAAAGAAAGGTCTTACAACCTACCTCTCATTTATAGATAAAAGAGTATTACAAAGTTTCCAAATCCTGCAGGACAAACATGGCCTAGAACATAATGACTTTTTTAGGTACCTTCAAGTACGAAACTATGTTAACCAGAGTTGTAGATATACAGACCTATCAACAGTAGAATTAGAATTTTTCAAGATTCTGAATTCAGCTTGCAGTTCCATACCTAGTAAATCAGTTTCTCGATTATATAATGCACTCTCCCATGTTAAAAATGTAAATACACTGTATATTAAAGAGAAGTGGGAGAAAGAAGCGGGGTTGGTACTTTCAGAGGAGGCTTGGGAGAAAATCTGCAGCTTTCAATGGTCCTCGACTAATTCTTTGACTTGGAGAGAACATTGTTGGAAAAACATTATAAGATACTTCAAGACCCCATATCAGGAAAAATATAAAGATACAAATGTGATGTGTTGGAGAAGGTGCAGCTCCAAGGAGGCAAATCATTTTCATATTTTTTGGGATTGCTCTAAATTAAGTCTATTTTGGGAAGGTATTCATAAAACATTAGTTAAGGTACTTAGGTCCCAGATACCTCTGAACTTTGAGACGCTCTATTTGGGGCATGTATTGTTTCTTGAACAGAAGGAAGATATAAAGTTGCTGCAGGCCCTCTTAGCGGCAAGTAAGAAATCAATCACTAGAAAATGGCTAAATCCAATACCACCTACTTTAGAAGATTGGTACGAAATTATCTTGGAAATATTTAAAATGGAAAAGTTGACTTACTCCCTGAGAACTCAAAGAGAAAAATTTTATCAAATCTGGAATAAATAGATTGAATATATAACCCCAATGCGAGCAGACTTTAGATGACTCTCCTAACGATTTATACTGCTCTTCTCATCAACACAGTAATATTGCTAACGTAAGCACCCCTAGTCTAAATGTTTGTTTTTTTTTTTGTTTTCTTTTGGAAAATAGAGAATTAACACAAGTAAAGGGAAAGATTTGGGAAAGGGATAAAAAAATGAAAAAATTAAGTAAATAAGTACATAGGGATTGGATAATTATGTCTGCAGGCAGGAGCAAGCATGAACAAATTAGGATATAAACACCTACAATGGTTGATACATAGGCTTATATACAACATTTTGGACCAGTGGAAATGGTCCAGAAGGGTTATATGGAAACTATTATTACCATTTTTCTTAACAACTAATTCCATTACTTAGCCTAATAGGTTAGATTTACCACAGTACATAATTATCTATTTAAATGTTTATTTTCCTTTTATATCATCTCAATGTGTACTTAAGAATGTATAAATAATTGTAGTTTTATACATATAAAAAAATGGAAAAGGTTATATGCGTGAAAAAACTACATGATATTTGTGAATTCCTTATCCAAATAAAAATAAAATTAAAAAAAAAGAAAATATAAAAAAAAATTAAAAAAAAATAAACCCAACAGCCTTGATCAGGCTTTTTAATCATCTCTCCTCGTATCTTCTTATGTACTTCATAATGGTATTTTATTTGCTTCTACTTCCTCTCTGTCAGTTCCAATCACGTTCTACAACTGCAACCGATGCAGTGGCCGAGCATCTGTCTGACACATGTACATTCTGCAATGCAAACCAGGGGTAGAAAATGAAATACTTACTCTCTATCTGGGAGTGTAAGTCATTGACTATAACCTGTAGCTGGCCAAGAGTCATGTCACGCAAGTCTGTGGGCTTGAGACTCCGTTTCATCAAACTTTCACTAATATGGGGCATGTGAGGCAACTGGGGAGGGGAAAAAAACAACATACTTAGTAACAGCACCGACAAACAGCAATCAATAAAGTAATTTGCAATTCTACTGGAAATATTCTCGTGTCAAAGGAACGTTAGGTTAGAGACAATGAGATCGTACCTAATGGGGTGGTATAGTAGCTTATTGTCGACATGATACTTCAGCGGTTAGCGCAACTTGTTACAGTGGCAGCAACCTGCGTTCAATTCCTGCTAAGGTCTAAGGAGTTTGTATGTTCTCCTTGTGACCACATGGGTTCCCTTTGGGTGCTCTGGTTTACTCCACATTACAAAGACAAACCAGATGGCAAGTTAATTAATCACATGGGTGTAATTGGGCAGTGTGGGCTCATTAGGCAGGGAGGGTCTGTTACCATGTTGTATCTCTAAAATAACAAAAAATTTAAAAAATATATACGTATGTACATGGATGTTTCTGAAAAGGAAGTTAGGACTTGGTTGAGAATCTTACTGTTTTTTCCCCGATGCTTAGAATGTAAGATTTCAACGGTTCTTGTTTCGGTCGAAGCAAGTAGCTGAAGTGAGCGGAAGAATTCGGGTCGAAAAAGTCGCTTTATTTTAAAAAACTGCTCGGGGAGAAGGGTCTACACTGCGCAGGCGCGTGACGTAGCGCGCCAAGGTTTAAAAAGAAAAAATTTCAACGGTTCTTGTTTCAGTCGAAGCAAGTAGCTGAAGAAGTGAGCGGAAGAAGTCAGGTTGAAAAAGTCTTTTTTTTTTTAAAAAACTGCTTGGAGAGAAGGGTCTGCACTGCGCAGGCGCATGACGTAGCGTGCCAAGGTTTAAAAAGCAGACCACCATATACAGCGGCCATCGTTGGAGTGGACTGAGTCAGAGTGGGACGGCTTTGGCTCAAACAGGCTTCGGCGAGAACAGGCAGAGGCCAGGGTAGGTTCCGGTAAGTTTTTTGTTCAGATTGTTTAGTGCAGTGAGAATGCCAGGCAGGATATTGGAATGCTCCTCTTGCAGGATGTGGGAAGTCAGGGAGGCCTCCAGTGTCCCTGACAACGACACCTGCAAGAAGTGCATCCAGCTGCAGCTCCTGACAAACCGCGTTAGGGAACTGGAGCAGGAGCTGGATGACCTGCGGATCATTCGGGAGAATGAGGAGATTATAGATCGTAGCTACAGGGAGGTAGTTACGCCAAAGGAGCAGCGGACAGGAAATTGGGTCACTGTCAGGCGAGGGAAGAGGAAAGGGCAGGCAGAGCAGGGTTCCCCTGTGGCCATTCCCCTCAACAACAAGTATGCCGCATTGGATACTGTTGGAGGGGATGACTTACCTGGGACTAGCTGCAGTAGCCGGATCTCTGTCACTGAGTCTGGCTCTGCAGTGCAGAAGGGAGGGGGGAAAAAGAGGAGAGCGGTAGTGATAGGGGACTTGATAGTTAGAGGTACAGATAGGAGGTTCTGTGGTCGTGACAGAGAATCCAGGATGGTTTGTTGCCTCCCAGGTGCCAGGGTCAAGGATGTCTCTGATCGATTGCATGACATTCTGAAGTGGGAGGGTGACCAGCTAGATGTCGTAGTGCACATCGGTACCAATGACATAGCAAGGAAGAGTGAAGAGGTCCTGGACAGTGAGTATAGAGAGCTTGGTAGGAAGTTGAAAAGCAGGACCTCAAGGGTGGTAATCTCAGGATTGCTACCTGTGCTAGGTGCCAGTGAGGGTAGGAATAGGATGCTCTGGAGGAGGAACAAGTGGCTGAGGAACTGGTGTAGGGGGCAGGGTTTCAGATTTCAGTATCATTGGGACCTCTTCTGGGGCAGGTGGGACCTGTACAAGAGAGACGGGTTACACTTGAACCACTGGGGGACCAATATCCTTTCAGGGAGGTTTGTTAGTGCTATTGGGGAGGCTTTAAACTAGATTTGCAGGGAGATGGGAACCAGAGTGCCAGAGCTGACAGTGTGGCTGGGGTGAAAATAAATGATGTTGAAAGTTTAAGCAAATCCGCTGATAGAAAGGCTGTGAGTGGTGGTAAAAATCTTCTGAGGTGTATATATTTCAATGCTAGGAGTATTGCGGGGAAGGCGGATGAGTTGAGGGTGTGGATTGACACGTGGAATTATGATGTTGTAGCAATTAGTGAAACTTGGCTACAGGAGGGGCAAGACTGGCAGCTTAATATTCCAGGGTTCCGATGTTTCAGATGTGATCGAGGCAGAGGAATGAAAGGTGGGGGAGTAGCATTGCTTGTTAGGGAAAATATTACAGCAGTGCTCAGGCAGGACGGATTAGAGGGCTTGTCAACTGAGTCCTTATGGGTGGAGCTGAGAAACAGGAAAGGTATGGCCACATTAGTGGGATTGTATTACAGACCACCCAATAGTCAACGAGACTTGGAAGAGCAAATCTGCAGAGAGATAGCAGGCAACTGCAGGAAACATAAAGTTGTGGTGGTAGGGGATTTTAATTTTCCATACATTGATTGGGACTCCCATACTGTTAGGGGTCTAGATGGTTTAGAGTTTGTAAAATGTGTTCAGGAAAGTTTTCTAAATCAGTATATAGAGGGACCAACTAGAGGGGATGCAATATTGGATCTCCTGTTAGGAAACGAATTAGGGCAAGTGACAGAAGTCTGTGTAGGGGAGCACTTTGGTTCCAGTGATCATAACACCATTAGTTTCAATTTGATCATGGACAAGGATAGATCTGGTCCTAGGGTTGAGGTTCTGAACTGGAAGAAGGCCAAATTTGAAGAAATGAGAAAGGATCTAAAAAGCGTGGATTGGGACAGGTTGTTCTCTGGCAAAGATGTGATTGGTAGGTGGGAAGCCTTCAAAGGAGAAATTTTGAGAGTGCAGAGTTTGTATGTTCCTGTCAGGATTAAAGGCAAATTGAATAGGAATAAGGAATCTTGGTTCTCAAGGGATATTGCAACTCTGATAAAGAAGAAGAGGGAGTTGTATGAAATGTATAGGAAACAGGGGGTAAATCAGGTGCTTGAGGAGTATAAGTGCAAGAAAATACTTAAGAAAGAAATCAGGAGGGCAAAAAGAAGACATTAGGTTGCCTTGGCAGTCAAAGTGAAGGATAATCCAAAGAGCTTTTACAAGTATATTAAGAGCAAAAGGATTGTAAGGGATAAAATTGGTCCTCTTGAAGATCAGAGTGGTCGGCTTTGTGCAGAACCAAAGGAAATGGGGGAGATCTTAAATAGGTTTTTTGCGTCTGTATTTACTAAGGAAGCTGGCATGAAATCTATGGAATTGAGGGAATCAAGTAGTGAGACCATGGAAACTGTACACATTGAAAAGGAGGAGGTGCTTGCTGTCTTGAGGAAAATTAAAGTGGATAGTCCCCGGGACCTGACAGAGTGTTCCCTCGGACCTTGAAGGGGACTAGTGTTGAAATTGCGGGGGCCCTGGCAGAAATATTTAAAATGTCGCTGTCTATGGGTGAAGTGCCGGAGGATTGGACAGTGGCTCATGTTGTTTCGTTGTTTAAAAAAGGATCGAAAAGTAATCCGGGAAATTATAGGCCGGTGAGTTTAACGTCGGTAGTAGGTAAGTTATTGGAGGGAGTACTAAGAGACAGAATCTACAAGCATTTGGATAGACAGGGGCTTATTAGGGACAGTCAACATGGCTTTGTGCGTGGTAGGTCATGTTTGACCAATCTGTTGGGAGTTTTTCGAGGAGGTTACCAGGAAAGTGGATGAAGGGAAGGCAGTGGATATTGTCTACATGGACTTCAGTAAGGCCTTTGACAAGGTCCCGCATGGGAGGTTAGTTAGGAAAATTCAGTCGCTAGGTATACATGGAGAGGTGGTAAATTGGATTAGACATTGGCTCAATGGAGAAGCCAGAGAGTGGTGGTAGAGAATTGCTTCTCTGAGTGGAGGCCTGTGACTAGTGGTGTGCCACAGGGATCAGTGCTGGGTCCATTGTTATTTGTCATCTATATCAATGATCTGGATGATAATATGGTAAATTGGATCAGCAAGTTTGCTGATGATACAAAGATTGGAGGTATAGTAGACAGTGAGGAAGGTTTTCAGAGCCTGCAGAGGGACTTGGACCAGCTAGAAAAATGGGCTGAAAAATGGCAGATGGAGTTTAATACTGACAAGTGTGAGGTATTGCACGTTCGAAGGACAAATCAACGTAGAACATACAGAGTTAATGGTAAGGCACTGAGGAGTGCAGTGGAACAGAGGGATCTGGGAATACAGATACAAAATTCCCTAAAAGTGTCGTCACAGGTAGATAGGGTCGTAAGGAGAGCTTTTGGTACATTGGCCTTTATTAATCAAAGTATTGAGTATAAGAGCTGGAATGTTATGATGAGGTTGTATAAGGCATTGGTGAGGCCGAATCTGGAGTATTGTGTTCAGTTTTGGTCACCAAATTACAGGAAGGATATAAATAAGGTTGAAAGAGTGCAGAGAAGGTTTACAAGGATGTTGCCGGGACTTGAGAAACTCAGTTACAGAGAAAGGTTGAATAGGTTAGGACTTTATTCCCTGGAGCGTAGAAGAATGAGGGGAGATTTGATAGAGGTATATAAAATTATGATGGGTATAGATTGAGTGAATGCAAGCAGGCTTTTTCCACTGAGGCAAGGGGAGAAAAAAACCAGAGCATATGGGTTAAGGGTGAGGGGGGGAAAAGTTTAAAGGGAACATTAGGGGGGGCTTCTTCACACAGAGAGTGGTGGGAGTATGGAATGAGCTGCCAGATGAGGTGGTAAATGCGGGTTCTTTTTTTAACATTTAAGAATAAATTGGACAGATACATGGATGGGAAGTGTATGGAGGTGTATGGAGGGATATGGTCCGTGTGCAGGTCAGTGGGACGAGGCAGAAAATGGTTTGGCACAGCCAAGAAGGGCCAAAGGGCCTGTTTCTGTGCTGTAGTTTCTATGGTTCTATGGTTCTAAGATGGGCTTCCAACGTAACTAACACACATAAAAGTTGCTGGTGAACGCAGCAGGCCAGGCAGCATCTCTAGGAAGAGGTGCAGTCGACATTTCAGGCCGAGACCCTTCGTCAGGACTAACTGAAGGAAGAGTGAGTAAGGGATTTGAAAGTTGGAGGGGGAGGGGGAGATCCAAAATGATCGGAGAAGACAGGAGGGGGAGGGATGGAGCCAAGAGCTGGACAGGTGATAGGCAAAAGGGATATGAGAGGATCATGGGACAGGAGGTCTGGGAAGAAAGATAAGGCAGGGGGGACCCAGAGGATGGGCAAGGGGTATATTCAGAGGGACAGAGGGAGAAAAAGGAGAGTGAGAGAAAGAATGTGTGTATAAAAATAAGTAACAGATGGGGTACGAGGGGGAGGTGGGCATTAGCGGAAGTTAGAGAGGTCGATGTTCATGCCATCAGGTTGGAGGCTACCCAGCCGGAATATAAGGTGTTGTTCCTCCAACCTGAGTGTGGCTTCATCTTTACAGTAGAGGAGGCCGTGGATAGACATGTCAGAATGGACGAATGGACAAGGGAGTTGCGTAGGGAGCGACACTCATCTTTCCCTCCCCCCCTCTCTCTGCATTCCGCAGGGATCGCTCCCTACACAACTCCCTTGTCCATTCGTCCCCCCCATCCCTCCCCACTGATCTCCCTCCTGGCACTTATCCGTGTAAGCGGAACAAGTGCTACACATGCCCTTACACTTCCTCCCTTACCACCATTCAGGGCCCCAAACAGTCCTTCCAGGTGAGGCAACACTTCACCTGTGAGTCGACTGGGGTGATATACTGCGTCCGGTGCTCCCGATGTGGCCTTTTATATATTGGCGAGACCCGACGCAGACTGGGAGACCACTTTACTGAACATCTACGCTCTGTCCGCCAGAGAAAGCAGGATCTCCCAGCAGCCACACATTTTAATTCCACATCCCATTCCCATTCTGACATGTCTATCCACAGCCTCCTCTACTGTAAAGATGAAGCCACACTCAGGTTGGAGGAACAACACCTTATATTCCGGCTGGGTAGCCTCCAACCTGATGGCATGAACATCGACTTCTCTAACTTCTGCTAATGCCCACCTCCCCCTCGTACCCCATCTGTTACTTATTTTTATACACACATTCTTTCTCTCACTCTCCTTTTTCTCCCTCTGTCCCTCTGAATATACCCCTTGCCCATCCTCTGGGTCCCCCCCCGCCCTTGTCTTTCTTCCCGGACCTCCTGTCCCATGACCCTCTCATATCCCTTTTGCCTATCACCTGTCCAGCTCTTGGCTCCATCCCTCCCCCTCCTGTCTTCTCCTATCATTTTGGATCTCCCCCTCCAACTTTCAAATCCCTTACTCACTCTTCCTTCAGTTAGTCCTGACGAAGGGTCTCGGCCTGAAACGTTGACTGCACCTCTTCCTAGAGATTCTGCCTGGCCTGCTGCGTTCACCAGCAACCTTTATGTGTGTTGCTTGAATTTCCGGCATCTGCAGAATTCCTGTTATTTCCAACGTAACTAGTTCCCTTTTATCACTGAATATGATTTTACAGGGTCAAGTGTTTGTGCATCTGTTTTCAGAACTATGGGTTCCATCCAGCTATATTTTTGTAATTCTTCTGAACAGTAGATAACTTCAGAGGGAGTTTCTAGTCAATGAGACTAGTGTGAGCTAAAGTCACATAATGGCTCACAAGGGTATTTTTTCATTGAGAATGTAACTAAACATGCTCATTTAATATTTTTGGAGTCATTACAGATTAAAAGTTAGCAAGAGAAATCTTATAGAAGATCTAGGGAAATCTTCTCCAAAATTATCCCATTAAATAGTTTTAAAGAGTACCAGTGAAATAAGAGATTGCATTAGGCCAGCTAATTAATGCTATTTGCTTCAATGTTTTAATTGGTTTGTGGCATTTTGGCATTTTGCATCTTAATGTCAACATTGAAGAGCCTGATGTGTTTATCAGATCAAAGCATGAAGTTATTCACTCTCTGGGTCTGCACTGGCATCTGTTTGGTAAAGATTAGGATAAATTTGATGTTAAGAGTAATAAAAATGGCTGATTAGGAAAAAAACATAAAATAGTAAATATTCAGGGCACATTTCTTTATGGGTACATCTACATGTGATAAAAATTTGAACTGCACCCATTGAAATATCCCTACCTTAGAGGTTTACATGGATTAGGTTAGCTCCCCAGTATTAAGATGGAGTGTTACTATAGATTAGACTCCTTGGAGACCTGCTGCAGAAAAATATTTCTATGGACAGAGCTGCAGAATGAGAACTAGACACAATTCTGTATTCTCAATCTTTAAGGTATGCATGTGCTGGGGAGGAACCTTATGCTGCAGGTACAAATGTTAAACATTGTCCACATTTCTCTGAATTTGTCAAATATAATAAAATGTTAACTGGGTGCAAAAGCTTCAGAGTTCTGCTGTGCAATGTTGGCTATCAAGGTAAAACTGACATCCTTTGTGCTGCACACTGCTACTGCACAATGTTGGCAATACATTTCTATCATTTGCATATTATTGTAACGCATCTGCCTAATTTGTGCAACTCTGCCAGTACTATCGGGAGCTTTGGCTCACATCGCATCTTCTTCCTCAGCCTGCCGAAGAACTGGCAGAAATCAAGTGGAAAATACAGGATTCTGTTGTCATGTACAATGTTATTTAACCAAAACATGCTCAAAGCTAATCTAATGATTGTTTTAAGCACAATTCAGCTCCTATAATTCGACCGCGAACCTCCCACATAATCACATGTGTCTCAGGGTAACTTTCAAGGACAGAGTGTGTGTGTGTGTGTGTGTGTGTGTGTGTGTGTGTGTGTATATATATATATATATATATACACACACACACACACACACACACACACACACACACACACAGATGTTTGTTCACATATAGTGAGGTAGACAGGAAATATCGCTCATTTACTCAATACTTAAATCAGGATTTTTGAACATCTTTTCAAAATTCAAGCTCCACTGTTCCTCTAATATTGGATAATCTGAAAGTGATTTAACGAAGTATCACGTCTGCTTCAGTGACATGTTGATCAGCTAAGGGTCCAGAATCAGGATTTGGTTATCACGGTTAGTTTAGCAAAGGTATTTTCAATTCATAACATAGCAGCTTAGTGCACATTAAGGAAAGGGGAAAAAGACCCTAAATTTTGAAATGAACTCAGATGCAGATGTAACAAAGAATACCAGATCACAAGAGAATATACAATGTAGGTATAAAGCTGGGTGGTTGTGAAACAGCATTTTGTAATTTGCGTCTAGCATCTAGAAATGAATTTACCCTTTAAAATATCATTTGCCAAAATTGCTGATGAGATTATTCAGTAGTCAGGTGCATGTTATGGGTGAGGGGTGTAGGGGGTGGGGGAGGAGGGAGAATGGGACCCAACTGTAGGCAAGAATGCTTTTCAGATTTTGAACCCTTCAAGGAAAAAGGTGGTCATCACTCATTAATAATGTTCCAAGGGACTTCTCAGGATGAATAATGATGTGGGAATATTTTGCATGGAGTGAAATTATGAATCGGCATAGTCACACAGCTAGGTGATCTGCTGCCACACAGTTTTAACAACCCGGGTTCAGTCCGAACTTTGTGTGCTGTCCGTGGGGGGGGTTTGCATGTTCTTCTTGACACCATGTGATTTTCCTCCCAAAGATGGTAGATAAATTAGCTGGGGTAAATTGTCCCTCATACGAAGGTGAGTGGTAGAATCTGTGAGGGGGGACAGGCCAAGCATATGGGGCGATAGTAAAATAAGAGAGGGACAGAGGTATCAAGTAAGCATTAAGTGGCACTTGACTTGATGGGCTGAAGGCCCTCTGTCCTGTATAACTCTACAAGAATGGACTAGGTGGCATTTTGAGCTACCCAGGAGAGGGCAGAATGTGTCTCTCTGATGGCTGAGAGTCCTTGGAATTTAATGACCAAGAAGAGTTCTGTACGTTTAGTCACCACAGCGATATGGAAAACCAAGCAATTATAGGAAAGCAGGATTGTTCAGTTAAGGCTAAAGTTCATATCACTCAAAATCTTTGGAGAATATACAGCACCGGATTCAGTCTCTTATGTTCTTCTGGGGGACTTCAAAGTTTCATCAAATCTATACATTTCATAAATGAATTCAAGTAATATAAATTGGAACATGCAAAACAAGTACAGTATGATAAATGAACATTAAGAACATAATGATAGCACAACGATAATATTTTAAGGGAAAGTTGTTGAATACAAATTATAAGTTTTATCTTTTCATCCTGGACTGCAGAGAAACAGGCAGAAACATAGGAAGAGGTGAATGATCGGCCATGACAGTGGAGAATACCCACATTTCCACGCCTGCTCCTGATATTTATGTTTCTCTGCAACACAACCAGCAATTCTGTGAAATCAATTTCAATTCATGACCCTAAAGGAAAAAGAGTGCTAGCTTTTCAAGGAACAGTCTGCACTTAGCATTGTAATAAAGATGTCCAATTTTAGCTTTTTAAAAGAGTTATTTCAATCATTATCCCAAAGGCTTTTAAAGCTAACTGATCTACAACTGGATTTTCACCTTAAGTTAATTAAGGAATAACATGAAATCTGTAAGTCGAAAGCAATTCACATCAAAAGAAGCCACTTACTATGAAACTAACAAAGATCTTCCACAAAGATGCCATTAAGATACCTTTACCAGTAGCTTTTCATCTACATCAATGACGAAATCCCAAGTACATCTCCTCTGTTTCCTTCACTTCTTTTGCTCAGCTACAAAACTGATTCAAGATTAAGAAGGCAAAAGCAAAAGAAAGGAGTATAAACAGGAAGGACCCAAATCTGCACTCACCATAAAAATACCAAGTGCATTGCCTGGGAAGCTTCCTTTATTAAAAAAAAAAGGACAAACATGCATCAGATTTCCTTTTGCATTCCACTTCAAATTTAACTTGACTCTGAAGGGTAATTTAGAATTAATGAATAAGACTAAAATTTAATACAGGTCTCCAAGGGATGTGGAAATTAAAAATCATTGCTCAGGACACCAGACATTAGCTAATTTTTGCAACTTTCCTGCATCATTGAGCAACTAAATTGTGTCAAAGCATGTTACTGATTGATAGGAAGTATTGAACAAAAATTCAAAAATACACAGTTGTAGGGAGATGGCAGAGAGAAAACAACCACTTACTCTCCAAACCTGTATGGTCACAATACTTAAGATAAGCTTAAAAGACAGAAAGGTTTACAGTAATAAATTTACTGATTAAACTGCAGTATAGGACACTATATGTGGAAAGTCACTTCTACCTGTATACATATATATAAGATAAATAACAAAACTTCTACATTTATACTGCTCAGTGTAAGAACTTACCAGATCTGCCACTGGAGATTTCTTTCTGTTCTGCTTTTCTACTTCTACTTGCATCTTTGCCATAGGCTTTGCCATAGCAAGAGCCATCTTAGCTTCAGCCTGCAACTTTTTCTGCCTCGTAAGAAAATCCATATCGTCAAGTGACTCGGATTCTTCCTCCGTGGTGTCTCTGTCCGAGTACGAAGAGCTTTGCTTGCTCTAGGGAAAGAGATAATCTTTTGTAAAGTCTTTCCAAATGGAATGCAGAACAGATGCCACCATAAACCACGTGTTCCACAATCTATTGTGGCAACTGAATCCATCTTTCATTAATCAGTTAAGTCCCATTTTGTCAGTGAGCACTTGAGAACCACCCAGCTCGAAGTTCTTTTCCCAAATGTTGTCTTGAAATGTTTCCCTTCAAGTAATTATCCAGCTCCCTTTTAAATAGCACTATCTCTGGAAGTGCTCTATTGATCTTAACTGTTTTTAAGCATAAAAAAAAGTTTTGGACATTTTTGCTAAGCACCCTCATTCAATATCCTCTTGACCTTAAATTGTTCCCGTTGATAGAATGGTTATTTCTCTGTATTAAAATTCATAGTTTTAAATATACTGGTACCTCACTCAGAATATATTTACAGCATTGAAAATGCCAGTGGAATCAGGACAAGAGGTCATTCCAGCAATTTTACATACAGAGACACGTTTCCAACAGCAGTGTTGCACAAACATTGCCTTCCTCCCTGCTATTCTGCTGAGAATCAGATTGAGGGCTCAGTCCTTCGCTGGCACTTGTGCTTAAGTGAAATGATGAATGCCATGCCAATGTTACATGGTTTTCCTGGGGGCATGGGCCAACAAGGCAATGTGCAATGGCTGCTTGTGAGGGATGGTGCTGGCTAGGCTGTGGTGAGCACTGCAGTTGCACAGCACTGACACGCAGGGAGCTGGGCTGGGCTGCAGCCTGGCCAGCAATGGAGTACACCTTGCTGCCGGCGACTGGCACTACCAGATGACTTTGGTCCAACAGAATCCCTCACCTTTTCCAGTTGGATGTGATGGAAGTTGCTCCCTCCCCCTCCCTTTCTTAGCCATTCCCTGCCCATTATTTTCTCTGTGGTAAACAAACTCTTCTTTCCAGGACCTCCACTGAGCTTGCAGAGCCATGTTTTGTCACAGAATTTTGTTGCCTGAGGGCATGTATTTTTTGACTGCGGATTATATATTTGTGCATGTCCCAACTCCACGACCAAGATGCCAACTGCCAGGAGGGGAGACACTGGAGGCGGTGTGGCATGGCATTCATGCTGGACTGGGGCAGGCCCCTCCCATTGGTTCACTCAGTGGAAGACAAGCTGGATTATGTTTGCACGTTTGTCTGTGGGCTGCTGAGGGTTCATTCTTGTTGACAATGTTCATGCGTCATCAATCTATGAGACATGTCATTTAGCAACTTGGGCTACAGCATATTATATTCTTCTTGTGTGGCTGTGTGTTTACTGCTATCTTACATGTACCTCGTGCTGTGTGACTGTTGGTACTGTCCTTTGTACTTTGGCCCTGGAGGAACGCTGTTTTGACTGGCTGTATTCATGAGTATTTATATATGGTTGAATGATAATTAAATTGGAACTTGAACTCAACCTGTGAAAGAATGGAGTTAGTAAATGACCAGATTACAAAGGAGTTGGAGCCAGATACACCAGTGAGGTTGGAAACACTCACTATGTCAGTGGCACCTGCAGAAAGAGAAGCAAGTTATCGACAAAACACTATCTCTGTTTCCATTTTCACAGGAGCTGAGCGCACTGCTGAATGATTCCAACTTTTTCTGTTTTATTTAAGATTTCTACCATGGAAAGTTAAAAACTGGTAAAGCTTGTGGTGTAGATGGTATTACAGCCAAAATGTTGAAATACCTTGGCGACTCGGAGGTTGAGGAGATCGCAAGGCTTTGCAATACAATCTACTCAACAGGAAAGTGGCCAACAGATTTTGTGGTGTCAGGGTTTGTCATGATCCCAAAGAAAAGAGTGAGCATGAAATGCTCAGTTTAGAACTGTAAGTCTTATAAGTCATGCCTCCAAGATCTTGTTATTAATACTTCTAAGCAGAATAAAAAGGACAGTTCTTAATGAAATTAGTGAGTGCAGGTAAGTGTACTCATGAAAGGATTTTCAATTTGCAAATGATTGTGGAACGAGGTCTAGAAAAAAAAGACATTTATTTACATGTGCTTCCCGGATTACGAAAAAGCTTCTGACCGAGTCAATCACGAGCAGCTGGGTCAATTGCCTGAACTCATTGGGGCTGGATGGGAAAGATGTTTGACAGATTGCAAGTCTGTACTGGCATCAGAAGGCAGTAATAAGAACTAGTGGTGGGAATTCACCAGAAGCTGAGATCCAAAAAGGGGTTCGCCAGGGCTGCATTATCTCCCCTTTATTATTTAACATTTACTCAGAGGTAATCTTCAGGGTGTTGAACGAAGAAGCTGCTGTCCAAATTGGTGGAATGATGGTAAACAACTTGAGGCATGCAGTTGATTCAGTGTTGTTAGCCGAGACCGAGGACAAGTTACTCGGTCTCGGCTAACAACACTGAATCATCTAGATAAGATAAATGTTGTAGGCGAACGATTTGGAATGAAAATAAAAGCTGCAAAGATGAAGGTGATGGTAGTATCACGAAAGAAAGAAGTCCCCAAAATCAGCATCAAAATTAACGGCGTAGGCATACAGCAAGTCAAGAAGTTCAAGTACTTGGGACAGATGGTCACAGAGGATGGGAAATGTGATATAGAAATTAGATGAGGAATTGAGATTGCAAGATCAACGTTCTGGAGCCTGAGTGACATGCTGTGTGGCAAGAGGTTGGACCTTGGGATGCGTTGTAGAATTTCGAAATGCTACCTCTGGAGCAGTCTGTTGTACGGAGTCCAATCATGGACCTTATGCAAGGAAGCACAACGACAACTGGAGGCATTTGAAATGTTGTGTTTAAGGAGAATGCAGAAAATTAGATGGGTGAGGAAGGTCAGTAATATGGAAGTGTTGAAGAGAGCGAGGAGAGAAAAGGAGTTGCTGAAAAATGTGCAGAAAAGGAAGCTGGAATATGCCAGGCACTTGTTAAGAGGTGGTGGACTGCAGAAATTGTTATTGGAAGGAATGATAGAAGGAAAGAGGGAAAGAGGAAGGCAGCGAACCACTCGGTATGATATTGTGAGGCAATGGACTGGATTGAGTTATGCTGAGGCCAGAAAAAGAGCACAAGATCGAAGAAGATGGAGGTGCATAGCCACCAACTCCAGATTCGGAACGGCACATACTGACTGACTGAAAATGGGACATATTTTTAAATTTTCATTTGCACTGGAATTCTCCATCACGGTGTTTTGTTTTTTTTTAAATTGTTGGAAGTATGGAAGCACGGAAGTACAATGGTTTGGTCATTAACAGGGTATGAAATATAAAGCTTCATTTGGGTCAAACAGCATACAACCATATGAAGGCTGAACTTGGGGGAGAAGGATGGTTTGTTGGGTTGAGACAACAATTACAGGACTATCTTACTGTGGCTCCTGAAACCAATGCTTTCATGTTTAACTGGAGGAAGAGAGTCTGTGTGTGAAGGAGGACAGTTTTGTCTGCGTGCCTATAGAATCAAACCTATGGAGCTGAACTCTGGAACAGAAATAACAGAGGAAGAGTGATGTGTTTAAATATGTGATAAACTGGAAAGCTTAAAGGAAAATGAGATTATGAGTTTATCATCTTATTGAACATGGAAGAGGTTTTGCCAATGCATGATCATTCCAGTGTGAAAGGCAGAGGGCATATCAAAAAAGATGAAAATAAGGAGCTGTGGATAGACTGTCTTAGAACTAGGAGATGACAGATTCAATGACTTTATAAAGGGAAAAAAATGGAGCAGTAGATAATTGAACAGCCAAAAATAGGCTTTTTTTGAGGTGTTGCTCAATAAGAAATGTCTAGACCTTGAATCAATGAAGCCTTTCAAATGGTCAGTAACCATGCAAGACAGGAAAGTCACAGAAACATTTTAGATAACTATGAAGTAGGAACTCAGGGATTCCAAATACAATATCTGATAACACTTACCATTGGAGACAAGGGGGTGTCCAGGCTAGTTTCTGTCTTGCTGTCATCTGCATCACTGTCCTTGTCACTTCCATTGTCATTAACAAAACAGATCTGCAGATTCATGCCACTCTGAAGACTGTAACACAAAAGTTTTGTGCAGTTTAGGAAAATGAATACAAGTAGGCAACAAGCAAACCAGATTGTACCTGGCATGATAATGCAAGAACAGAAAATGCTAGTAATAATTAACTGGTCAAGCAACATTTGTGAAGACAGAGTAGGGTTAATAGATGAACTTGATAAACCCCAGGGTACTGGATTTGTTGAGTATCTGTAGCATCTTATTTTAGATTTTAGTTTCCTCAATATTTCACATCAAGATATCCAATGTTTGTTTCCATGCACGAGTGTACAAATTAGCAGGAGTAATCACTTGGTTCCTCAAACCTGCTCCGTCATTTAATATATTCAAGGGATATCCATCTACCCTAGGAACTTTCCACGCTCTTAAATGCATCAAGAATCCATCTACTTCTTCCTTAAAAACATTCAAAGACTTGAACTAGTCTTTGATTGGAGTACTGTGCAGATGTAGTAGAAGCATTCCTCTGGAAGTCCAGTGAAGAGCTTTAAAAATCCACTCTCCATAAAAGAGGGGTAACATCTTGCAGAGCGGTTGTCTTAGGAGTGGTCTGAGTCAGAGTAGTAAGGCTTTGGCTCAACAGGGAGGCAAGGTTAAGTATGTAAGTTCATTCCTTATTTCTTATTTAACTCTTGAGAGAATAGGGGGTATATCTACAGGTCCAGTGTTCTGTTCTGGGTGTCAGATATGGGATTTCTGGAAGACTACAAGCCTCCTCAATGGCCACATCTGCACTAGGTGCATCAAGATGCAGCTCCTGAGAAACCGTGTTAAGGAACTGGAACTGCAGCTCGATGACCGTCGGCTTGTTAGGGAAGTGAGGCATTGATAGACAGGAGCTACAGGAAGGTAGTCACCCCAAGACCACAGGAGACAAATAAATCGATGACTGTCAGGAGAGGAAAGGGAGAATGTCAGATAGTGGAGAGCACTGTCGCCGCCATCGTCCTCAACAATAAGTATTCTATTTTCGGTAAGGCCAAAAGACATAGGAGAAGAATTGGGCCATTCAGCCCATTGAGTCTGCTCCGCCATACTGTCATGGCTGATCCCAGATCCCATTCAACCCCAAACACCTGTTCTCTCACTATATCTCGATTCCCCAACCAGTCATAAATCTATCAACTTCCTCTTTAAATATACCCATGGACTTGGCCTCTACTGCAGTCTGCGGCAGAGTATTCCACAGATTCACCACTCTTTGGCTAAAAATATTCCTCCTTACTTCTGTTCTAAAAGGTTGCCCCTAAGTTTTGAGGCTGTGCCCTCTAGTTCTGGATACCCTCACCAGCAGAAGCATCCTCTCCACATTCACCGTATCTAGTCCTTTCAACATTCAGTCAATTTCAGTTAGATGCCTCCCATTCTTCTAAGTTCCAGTGAGTACATGCCCAAAGTTGCCAATCACGCCCTATGTTAACCCCTTCATTCCCGGAATCATCCTCACGAACCTCCTCTGGACTCTCCCCAATGACAATACACCTTTTGTGAGATAAGGGGCTCAAAACTCTTGACAAAACTCTAAGTGTGGCCTGACTAGTGATGGCAGACAGGGATGCAACTGGCAGACTATACAACTCTCGACAGCCTCTTGCAATCCTGAGCACCGGAGTCTCTATACCAGGCTGTGATGCAACCAGTCAGAATGCTCTCCAATATACATCTACAGAAATTTGTAAGATTCCTTGGTGGCAGACGAAATCTCCAGAGACTCCTAACGAAAGAGAGCTGCTGGCATGCTTTCTTTGTGACTGTAATGTGTTGGCTCCGGACAGGTTTTGTAAAATGTTGATACTCAGCAACTTGAAGCTGCTCGCCCTTTTTAGCATGGACCCCTCCATAAGGGTTGGTGTAGGCTCTTCCTATTTCCCCTTCCTGCAGACCACAATCAATTCCTTGGTCTTCCAGACATCGAGTGCAATGTATTATTTTTGTGCCACTAAATCAGCTGATCAGTCTTGAACACCTCCTCGCAGTCAGGTGTAATTTCCCTTCCGCAGAATCTTGTTAGTTTTGTTTGATTACTTTTTTTTTAAGGACCCTGCTATAAAATCTTCAATAAAGGTAATAATATCTCCCTTTTTATACAGTTACTATCTTACAATGGAGCTATCTACTGAATAATTAAGAGCTTATCAAGAGAATTACAATGCCAATATCAACAGCATTTGGATCTATTCTTCCCACTACTTAAGGGCACTTCAATCTCAAGTCTCCTCTTCGGTTTGTAGAAAATTATTTCGAGGTAACAGGAGATGAAATTCAGCTTCACACGAGTGGAAAACAAGATAGTGATCAGGTCCCTGTTGTACACTCTTTCTGACTGTGAAAAATACTTCTATGCTCTTTAACAAAATTGGATTCGAATTATTTCATTGAATTGAACTTTTATTTTTAAAAATAGAATGAAATGCAAATGCTTGACTAAGAAAATGGCAAGATTGCTTTAATCCGTTAACAGTCAACCACTGATTAACGTTAGATTGTTGGAAAGTCATATGAAATAAACAAGGTAATTATAAGCAAAAAGTTAAATATTATAAGCCCTCTTTAAGCAATACCATTGCAGTATATGCCTTTTTGTTACCCTTAACCAATTTTATAAGTTTTCATGATGCTTTAGCTTACTTGAGTTCAAAAACTACCAACAGCAGATCAGTTGCCATTGAATATAAAAATGTTGACTGTTTTATCAAGCAGAGAACTGCTACTCAACAGACAGAAACTGCAGACTCAGGGGAATATTGGGGTTAGGTATTTATGTATTATGTAGCCTTTGTGGTTATTTAAGACTTTTTAAAAATTATTATCTTATGCACAGCTTCCATTCTGAAGTCCTAAATTTGAACACTTTGAAATAAGTGTAATCATTGGAGATATTCAAAACTAGAATATTCTATCAACAAATCTCAGTTGACAAGTTGCTACCCCTGCCAGATAGTTTCAAAAATTAATCTTATTTTAAACATTCAAAGAATTAAAAAAAAATCAAGGACCCAGGAATGCCAGAAACTAATTATCTACAAACATTACTTCTTAAGCTTTGAGCTGAAGATTGCTCGTTTTTTTTTGTGCAACCAGAATTGCTTTACTTGTATTTCTTAACAATATGTTAATGAAGTGGAAAATAAGAAAGGATGCATTCACAAAGACAGCAGTGAGAAAGAGAGGTGCCTTTTTATTTTTCTCTGTAAATGCAGAATGCCAACTTGCATCAACTAAATTAATATTGTGAACGTTGAATTTTGAAGGAAAAAAAATCTATACATCGAGTCAGTTATACAGCATGAAAATGGATCCCTCAGCCCAACTCATCCAAGACGAGCACAAGATGCTTAGCCGAGCAAGTCCCATTTGCCACATCAGACCCATATCCCTCTAAACCAGCAGTCGGCAACCTTTTAGCATCTGTGGGCCAGATCACATATTAATGAGCGGATGGTGGGCCAGATAAATGCCACAAAAACTTGAAATATGGGAATTATTCATTTAAATACATCTAGTTATGTTTTGCTTCGAATTAATGAATAATGCATGCTAGAAAATCATTTGTGCTTTAGGTTGCCTACCCCCACTCTAAACCATTCTTATCCTTGTTCTGGTCAAAATGGCCTTTAAGTGTTGCGATCATACATATGTGTGTGTATATATACACACACATATACATATAGACACAAATAAATAAATCACACTTAATATATTTGGTACTTCACATTTAATTAGAAAGACACAACTGGTGGTTAGTACGCTGGTCTAGAATAATTTCCTGGTACAATTCCATTGAAGGACTAATGAGTGGCACAGTTCATTATTAAATTTGAAGGATATCAGTGAAATAGCAACCAAACAATAATACTTAAATCAACATTATGACAGCATTTGCTTACATATTACAAGTACCAATATAACACACTTTGAAGCAGCTTGCCATTATCTAGTTTCAGTTATCAGTTTCCAAATACAATTCATTGAAATTTTTTGAACATTTTTCACTTTTTAAACTTTGTGCTTATGTTTAAACATCTGTGACAATAATATAATATTCAACTCATTGTTCAGAATAGCGTTAGGGTTAGGGTGAACTGTTGGATAATTGCCTACATTCTGTGGTTCACAAAAATACTTTTTAGATAAGCCTGACACACTTAATGGCGGAGTTATAGAAAGACCTGTGTGTAGGTACAACAAATCAGTCTTATGCAGCATTAATGCATATAAGAAATAAGATTTTCACCCATAACATATTGCAGTTAATACCCTTTGGAATTTAGGAAGTAGCCACTACAATTCTCATACCCTCAGAATCTCGATAAGTTCCACCCATTCCTTGTCTAAATCTTCTTACAACTTTCTCCAGCATTCAATGGTTTATGACCTGTTTCTGTTTGATTCTTTGTGAAGGCTTGCTACTGCAGACAAAACCTCGAGTCTTTTTTGTAATGGAATTGTGATACCGCAGGGCCCCAATGCAGGTGTGACTTTTTCCACTACTAAAAGATATCAATGAAGTTCTTAAACCAACACGATGACTACTTTTGCTTACATACTTTGAGTACACAAACACTCAAAGTAGCTTTCCATGATCTATTTTTATTTGTAAATTTGAAGGGAGTTTTACTGAAATATTTTACAAATATTTTTCAACTTTTCAATAAAATAGTGGTCTTACAATTCAACAGCTATATCATCTTTCTTTTTCTCTCCATCCACCATTTTGATTGAACTGACTTGTGTACTGAATACTTTGTTTCTATACCACATTAAAATAATAAGTTCTGTTGTATTTTAATTAACACTTCTAGAAACTAAGATATGTGCTTCTCAGACATTTATTAAATGCTTGAGGAAGTTGTGTGTAACCAATTGTAATGATACCATTTTAATCCTGAAAATTAGTGAAACTTCACTGGGGGGAAAAAAAATTCATAGAAAATAGTCTTGGCCTTAAAAACAAAATTGACATGTTAGCTGACAAGCAAATTTATTTAGCCTCATTTGTGCGAAGGATGAAAAATCCTCCAAATTGCCTTCTTCCTCTTTCTTATAAAATTGCCTAATTTGCAATGCAAAATTACAAGAGGAAATAAAATAGTGAAAAGAACATTATTGCCTTCATATTTTAAAATGCTTCACAATTAACTACTCTATAAATATTGCCAACTAGACAAAATATAGCAGTTAGCACCAAATAAATTACTAGATAGTCTATTTCATTGTTGGACTGCTGGATCAGTGCCGTCCAATATAGCAGGTGACTCCATGCTGTTAATTAAGGCATGAGAATTTTATATTTTGATTATACAGTTAATGAGGCAGATGAGGTCTGGGTTTACTGCTTCGCCTTCACTGAAAGTAATACTGCACCAATGAGTCACCATGTATTATACTCATTTTTGAAGTGGGTTTAGGCTGAATTTCTGTTATTAATTTAATTCCATGTTCCAAAATTCATAACAAAATAATAAGGAATACAGAATGCTATGATCAGGTATGAAACCATCAAGTTAGAAATGAAAAATATTTACTAATGGCATCATTTCCAGACTCTCGCTTTAGCTCTTTGCTACAGTTACTGTAAACAAGCTCATTGTGATTGCACAAAAATTCACTGCATCACCCATCATTCACAAAGCGAACAGGCTTGCCTGAAGCAATGAAAAGGTCACATGATAAGCAGCCATGGTTTGCTATTTCTCTGAATATTCGTCAGAGTTAATGTGCTTTCACTATTATTGCTTTTCAAATTGCAGACACCGATAGCTGTCAGAATTTTACTAAGACATGACAAATTGTCCAACCTACACATATACAGGTAAAAAATAATTGTCACTTAATGCGTAAATAAAGTTGCTATTGTGTCAATCATCTCCTGTTTTGATTTACCATCTTATCATTACATGAGGAAATTCAGCGAAAAGTATTAAACTAGATCCTAACCAGATATTATGACATAAAATGTCAAATAAGAATTGATGGCTGAGATACTACTAATTAAGTTGCAGATGCTCAAATAGATGGAAAATGCTAATGCGTGCATCAACTATAGGGAAATATAGGAACATTAATTATATTACACAAAATACTTCTCTAAAGATATATATACTGCAGCATACCGAGTAACTGCCACGTATAAATACTGCAAAAGTCATCTGCAGATAACAGGGTCATTTCAGAACAGCTGATGAACTCTACCAGTACTGTGAAACTATTTTGGTGGGGAAGAGGTGCTAGAAGGAAAAGACGCATGATGATTCCTTTTTAAGCGTGACGTTCAAAATTCCCCCAAAGGGAATTCAGTGAGGAGGCAATCCTCCCCCACAACTACATAGAGATAGGTTTCACAGGATTGCAGGGACCATCCAAAATTCATACAACTGTTCGGACATCCTGATGGCTGAGCATTTGGGTCAACAAATACTGATTCCCAGACTCCCCTTCATACACCAGGATCCCAGCTTTCATGCTGCATTTGATACAGTGGGATCTGAATTCCTGGGCTCTCTCTGCCACATCAGCGCCTTGGTAAACAAGTCACAACATCACCACAAGTAATCAAAGTTACCACATTCTCTCCACACTAGACTCAAATACTTCTGTTTCCTGTGCTCTCTTGAAACCTACTGGGAATTTGTTTCTCATCTTACCTTTAAAGTTACTGGATTCACTGGAAGATGTGTAATATCTCAAAACAAAAGTGAACAGTGTTGGGATATTACTATAGCATTGAATAGAGTGGAAAATCTGCACCACTACACTCCTGAACATTCTGAAATGAGAGTTTAACTGCACACAACTATGATAAAGACAACTTCAACAACTTCCTTGCTCTGACAGAACGAGAACACCAAGAGGCCTCTCAGCCCATCTAGTCTACACCTACCCTATTTTTTCTCTTCTCTAGCTGCACTGATTATTTCATCAATTTAGAGATGTTCTCTTTTAAATTGAACAATACTTGTGCCAGTGCATTTGTTTCAAATTTGCTATTTTACTTTCCCAAAGTGTTAAGCTTTACAATGATTCTGCATCTGATCAAAGATGGTCAATCACTATCTTCGGAGTCAATGGAATTCATGGATACTAAACTGCTGAAGATTTTGATCTTCAGCAAAACTATGAAAATAAATATTAACAGACGGACTGCAGAGAGCCACAGAGGAGAAAGATTCACACAAGAGAGAGAAAAATAAAATCACAGAAAGCAACAATTCAGCCTGGTCCTGAAAGTTATGCAGATTAATCACGAAGCCCCGGTTTTCCAATTTATCTCTGAAAATCAACACTTGATGTATGCATCAAAGTGCCTCTTTTTATGAGTTCATGTGGAATTAGATTCAATCACTTCCTATGGATGTGCCATTCCAAATCTTAAACTGCTAAAGAAAATTATGTTTCACATCAAATGTTTTTGCCAATTATTTTATCTCCTACTGTCTTTGGCAACATATACATGATTCAGTTCATCCTTCTATACACAAAGAGGAAACATTTTCTGTACTTGTAATCGAAGTCCGTCTTCTCTGGTATCATTTTCGTATCCTTTGCATCTTCTCCAAGGCTTTGAAAACTATAGTTAAGTACAGTGCCAAGAATTGCTGTGCATACAGTGTTCAAGCTGAGACCTAACCAGTGATTAATATTTTAGCATGATTGCCTCTTTTTTACATTCAATGCCAAATAATCTCAAAAGCTTCCAGGTACCATCATCAATCTGCCTTGCCACCTTCAATTCTTTTTGCATGAAAGCAGCCCCTTTGCTCTTATAATTCTCTCAAGTCATTCAGATTACACTCTCTTGCTACACCATCTGTTTTTCTCTGCAAGTTTAATAATCTACAATAAATTGTAATTACAACTTGGCTTTTGGCTTCCTCCAAGTGTCTGCTTCCCGTTTCCTACACTGTAAAGTTTGTAACCTCCTCATACTTCAAAACAATGCTTCTTATACTCATGCAGATGATCTACGCTTTAGAAAAGGTCCTAATTCTAATCATTCTACCCAGCAAGCTATATTGTTGTAAAATGTGCTATAGTTCAGTTCCACAGTAATCCTGTCTGTCAAAATCATGGTTGCAACTCAGTCTTTGTTACATATGTCACAAAGCCCTACCCCAAATGCCTCTTAAAACTCAGTATATCTAACACTTCGTTACTGTTCCTCCCAATAACATTTACAATAGAATTTACATTTATAACTAGTTTACGATTCTGAGCCCAGTAATTCTAAACATACACTTTATAATAAGCTAGCACTTGAAGGATAAATTGCAGTCTTAAACTAACTCTAAACTGCACACTCCACCCCGATAAAAACATATCAAAGCTGGATACTCCTAACAGTAATGCTACTCCTCAAGGGAGTGCATTTGATTTCCTGGCAAAGCACAATACAAAGTAAAGATCCTGGCAAAACACAATAAGAAGTAAAGGTGCGAGGTTATAGGCCACACCCATCACCTTTTGAAACAAATAATCCCACATTATTTTACACTGCATTCTCCAAAAAATCCCCGGCTTTGCCTGCTGTTGGCGACCGAGATGAAGGTCGAATCGTTCGGACAGAGATGGCGCTCAGTACTCGGTGTCGGAGAGCTGATCAGAGCTCTAAGTTTTTGGATGACTCAGAGTCAGACTGTGGTCGGCATGGCAGGGAGAGTTCTTCCTTCTCCTGTCTGTGTGAGATGAGGGACATTTGAGAGACTTTGAACTTTTACTGTGTTCACGGACTTCTCCATCAAGTTATGGTATCGTTGCACTGTTGTAACTATATGTTATAGTTATGTGGTTTTGTCAGTTTTTTCAGTCTTGGTCTGTCCTGTGTTTTGTGATATCACACCGGAGGAAATATTGTATCATTTCTTAATGCATGCATTACTAAAAGACAATAAAAGAGGACTGCGTGTCTTCATAATCTAAAAAAAAATGGAATTCCAACCAATTTCATTATATTTGTGAAGCTCTGAATTTAGGCTATTTTCCCCTGGTACACCCAGTGAGTGTTCTATTTTTGTTAAATGATTGCACATAAAAGGTTCTACCTCAGGTTGTAAATCCCTCAACTTGCACTGATATTGTTATGTTTATTTTTGTTAAGTTTTGCCACTCAAATTTATATAATTTGGGTCTGTCATATTTGCAACGTATTGTGTTACCGCTTAAAGCTCATGTCATGGCATTTATACTCTGGGCTGCCTATCTCAATATACCTGAACTTGAATTTGCTCAAATCACCAACATTGCTTTCAAATGCACCCACAATTTGTTGTAATGTAAGCATTATTAAAAGTAAGTTGCACTTCCACCTACAGCTCAATGGAGTAATACATAAATTTTGTGGCTGCCTTTAATTCCTCCTTTTCCCCAGTTTAAACCTTGAATTTTTAAACTTTTATTTCTCGGATCTTAGAGGGGAATAGTTGTCATTATGTCATATCCTTTAAGAAGTTGAAAGCAGCTCTTTGAATCCAGCAATGGAAAGGGAAAAACTTCGGAAAAAAAAGTCAGAAGATATGCCTGTCTGGGCTGAGTGTTTGGAACGCGCGTTGATGGCTCTCGACAACAAAATAGACAATCACACTTCTGAGTTGAAGTCATTCCGACAGAGTTTTCAGACTGTAGAGGAAAATATTATTTCCTTGAATACTGAGTTTAAAGAATCGAAACGTCAGAGTGTGGCTATTTCAATCCACCTGGAACAGGCTCAACGTAAAATTGTCGATTTAGAGGGAAAGTCTCGTCGAAATAATATTCGAATTTTGGACTGAAGGAAGGTTCTGAGAGTGGGAATTTATTGGACTATTTTGCCAATTTGTTTCAATCTCTGTTGCCGGATAATCTACCTCAGCCTCCTGATATTGAAAGAGCTCATAGAATTTTCACTTCGAACTCTCAGATTTCAGGTAAAGCATGGCCAATTTTGGTCAATTTTCTTCGCTTTAAACTTAAAGAACAAATCATAAAATGTGCAAGGAAACAGAGAGTTTTTAAATTTAAGGGTTCCAAGATTCGTTTTTACGAAGATTATCCACGGGAAGTTATGGAACAGTGGATCAAATTTGTTCCAGCTATGAAGATAGCCTATGCAAAGGGATTATTTCCATCACTCCGCTATCCTGCCCGATTAAAATTATTTCCTAAAGATTCTACTCCACGTGTTTTTTTTGGATCCCCAAGCGGAATTGGATTATGTTAATTCTATCCTGGAGGCAGCTGACGTGTGAAGGATATTAGGCTTGCTGAATAATTTTCTGAAAGAAAACAGGCTTTGAAGATTTCTGATATGTTGAAGATATCCTTTGATTGATGGACTATTTAAAGAAGAGGTGAGCTTCTTGGTTTGACTAATGAATGACTTTTCTGAAGTCTGTCTGGTATACGGAGTGAATTAACACAGCGGACAGATCGTTAAATGGTTTGATTATCTGCTTTTTTCCTATCTTTCATTAATTGATAGTTTTTATAGTTTATACAGACTTTTTCTTGTATAGTGAGGAGTATTTAGTAATAGATAATTAGCTTCAGTTTTTTTGTTAAAATCGGATAGTAAGTAAAAGGAATAATGGTGCCGATTTAGAGATTATACTGTTTAGGTCTAATAGTATTGCTTTGACGTCTCTGGAGACTGTTTTTGCATTCCCTAGTTTATTTTCAATGATTAAGTATAAACATCTTTTTTCCCTCTGCTGGGCTTTCTCATCTTAGGGTCATGTGTTTTCTTTGTAAAGGGGAGGGGGGGAATTGAGAGAAAAAACATTTAAATCACTATTTAAATTGAGCGGCTCATGGAGTTCTGCTTCTTTTTTCTTTCTCTGGGGATGCATTCCAGCTTTTTCTCCCTTTCTGCCAGATTTCTACCTTTTGGGATGGTGGGAAGATTGGGGGTATTTTTGTATTTTGGGGTTTATAGCGGGATTTTTTTTTGAGTTTTTTTTTTTACATACATCCTGTATTTTTTCCCCATTATGGAGTTCCGGAGCATGCGTGTTTTCTATATGGTTATACTCACCACCACCATCTTTGATTAGCCCATGATGGTATGCGTGTATTTTCGTGTTAAAAACAATATCCTATGGTAGTTAAACAGATAAACGTTATTAGTTGGAATGTATGTGGCTGGAATTCGATTCCAGCCCGATATCATTTATGTTCAAGAAATGCATATCAGAATGGGTGATCAAAATAGATTTCTTAAAACGTGGAAGGGCCTTCAATATCATGCTACTTCTCAAAATAAAAAACAAAGGGAGTATCTATTTTTATTAAATCTAATATTTTATTTATCCAAGAAGACATCTCAGATATCAATCGTAGATTTTTAATTGTTAAAGGAACAATCTGTAATCGAAAAATTGTCCTGGTTAATCTGTATGGACTTAATGTAGATGATCCTTTTTTTAAAAATGTACTTGGTTTATTACCAGACATAAATGAATATATGCTGCTGATGGGAGGTGACTTCAACTGTTGTTTAAATCCTTTGATTGACAAAAGGTCAACCAATCAGCAGCTTCCAAGTCGTTCAGCAACACTTATTAATTCCTTTTTAATTGATTAGGGTTTGATCGAAATTTGGAGAAATCTACATCCTAATGATAGAGATTATTCTTTTTATTCACATGTTCATAAAAAATATTCGAGAATTGATTATTTTATTGCTGATTTCTGATTTTTGTCCAAAGTCCAGAAACGTGAATATGATGCTATTGTTGTTTCGGATCATGCACCTTTAAGCTTAACTTTTGAATTGAATGATGTTAGTAATGTAAACTTGCCTTGGTGTTTTCCAGAAAATTTATTACAAAGTTTGGACTTTGTAAAATTTATAAAGATTCAGATAAAAGATTTTTTTCTTTTTAATAATATGGGAGACGTGTTGAAATTGATTATATGGGGTACATTTAAAGCATATTTGCGAGGTCAGATAATCTCCTATGACTAAGCTTAAGAAACAGACAAAAATAGAGTTAGATAGGCGTTCAAAACAAATTAAAGACTTGGATAACACTTATGCAGTTTCTCTGAATATTGATTTATTTAAACAAAGGGTTGAACTTCAATCACAATATAATTTACTATTAACTTATCCTATTGAAAGAAATTTGCTTAAATTAAGAAGTCAATTTTATGTGTTTGGAGGTAAGAGTAATATGCTATTAGCATACCACCTAAAGGCAGTTAGAGCTAAAAGACAAATTTTAAAAATTCGTAAGGGATATGGTAGTTTAGCTTGTAATTATGAAGATATTAATAACATTTTTCAAGACTATTACAGTGAACGCTATAAATTTCAGTTTCCAGCTGATCCTTCTAAAATGAATGCTTTTTTTTTTACAAAAGATTAATTTTCCTAGACTATCTGGTGAAGATCAACAAATTCTTGATACTCCTTTTACTGAAAAAGAAATTCAGAAAGCTATTCTTTCAATGCAATCTGGTAAAGCTCCTGGACTGGATGGTTTTTCTGTAGGATTTTATAAGAAAATTTGAAGATTTGCTTACCCTTATATGTTGGAAATGCTTAAAGATTCTTTTTAGTTAGGAGAGTTACCTTCCACATTTTATGAAGCTTCTATCTCTTTAATTCTTAAGAAGGATAAAGACCCTACTGAATGTATTTCATATAGACCTATCTCATTATTAAATGTGGAAGCTAAAATTCCTTCAAAAATAATGGCTAATCGGTTTGAGCATATACTAGCTAAAATTACTTCTCAGGACTAAACAGGTTTTATAAAAGGCTGTTATTCCTTTCCTAATACTCGGAGACTGTTAAATGTTATATACTCATCCCTCTCGAAGACTCCCAATGTGTTGTTTCTCTTGATGCTGAAAAGGCATTTGATAGAGTTGAATGGAAATACTTCTTTAACTTTTTAGAGAAATTTAACTTTGTTACTAATTTTAATAAGTGGATTAGAATGATATATAAAAGCCCTATTGCCACTGTTATTACTAATAACTGCAGATCCTCCTTTTTTCGACTTTCGCGGGGTATGAGACAAAGCTGTCCGTTAAGTCCTTTGTTATTTAATTTGGTGCTGGAACCTTTGGCTATTGCACTTCGTGAAGCTAAAGATATACAAGGAATTTCCATAAATGGGACTATTCATAAGATTTCCCTTTATGCTGATGATTTCTTAGTTTATGTTTCAAATCCTGAAGAATCTATTCTTAGTTTATTGACATTATTAAATGAATTTGGAAAGTTTTCCGGATGTAAATTAAACCAGCATAAAAGTGAATTCATTCCTTTAAATGATTCTGCTTCTATATATGATGACATACCTTTTTAAAGTTATGGATTCTTTCAAATATTTAGGTATTATTATCACTAAAAATTATGGAGACCTTTATAGAGCTAATTTAGTTCCCTTAGTGGACTTTATGAAGCAATTATTTTCTAGATGGAATCCACTTACACTTTTGTTAGCAAGTCGAATTCATGCAGTTAAAATGATGATTTTGCCAAAATTTTTATATGTATTTCAAAATATTCCTATTTTTCTAAATAAGAAGTTTTTTGATCAGGTTGATTCTATAATTTCATCTTTTGTTTGGAATAATAAAAGACCAAGAATTGGAAAATATCATTTACAAAAATTAAGAAAAGGATGGAGGTCTTGCTTTGCCTAATTTAGACCATAAGACCATAAGACAAAGGAGAAGTAGGCCATTCGGCCCATCGAGTCTGCTCCACCATTTTATCATGAGCCGATCCATTTTATCCTATTTAGTCCCACTGCCCCGCCTTCTCACCATAACCTTTGATGCCCTGGCTACTCAGATACCTATCAATCTCTGCCTTAAATACACCCAATGACTTGGCCTCCACTGCTGCCCATGGCAACAAATTCCATAGATTCACCACCCTCTAAAAATTTTTTCGCATTTCTGTTCTGAAAGGGCGCCCTTCAATCCTGAAGTCATGCCCTCTCGTACCAGACTCCCCCATCATGGGAAACAACTTTGCCACATCCACTCTGTCCATGCCTTTTAACATTCGAAATGTTTCTGTGAGTTCTCCCCTCATTCTTCTAAACTCCAAGGAATACAGCCCAAGAGCAGACAAACGTTCCTCATATGTTAACCCTCTCATTCCCGGAATCATTCTAGTGAATCTTCTCTGTACCCTCTCCAACGTCAGCACATCCTTTCTTAAATAAGGAGACCAAAACTGCCCACAGTACTCCAAGTGAGGTCTCACCAGCGCCTTATAGAGCCTCAACATCACATCCCTGCTCCTATACTCTATTCCTCTAGAAATGAATGCCAACATTGCATTTGCCTTCTTCACTACTGACTCAACCTGGAAGTTAACTTTAAGGGAATCCTGTACGAGGACTCCCAAGTCCCGTTGCATCTCAGAACTTTGAATTCTTTCCCCATTTAAATAATAGTCTGCCCATTTATTTTTTCTGCCAAAGTGCATAACCATACACTTTCCAACATTGTACTTCATTTGCCACTTCTCTGCCCATTCTTCCAATCTATCCAAGTCTCTCTGCAGACTCTCCGTTTCCTCAGCACTACTGGCCCCTCCACCTATCTTCGTATTGTCAGCAAACTTAGCCACAAAGCCACCTATTCCATAATCCAAATCGTTGATGTACAATGTAAAAAGAAGCGGCCCCAACACTGATCCCTGTGGAACACCACTGGTAACTGGCAGCAAACCAGAATAGGATCCCTTTATTCGCTCTCTCTGTTTCCTGCCAATCAGCCAACGCTCTATCCACGTATGTAACTTTCCTGTAATTACATGGGCTCTTATCTTGTTAAGCAGCCTCATGTGTGGCACCTTGTCAAAGGCCTTCTGAAAATCCAAATATACAACATCCACTGCATCTCCCTTGTCTAGCCTACTGGTAATTTCCTCAGAAAATTGTAATAGGTTTGTCAGGCAGGATTTTCCTTTAAGGAATCCATGCTGAGTTCTGCCTATCTTGTCATATGCCTCCAGGTACTCTGTAACCTCATCCTGGACAATCGACTCCAACAACTTCCCAACCACCGACGTCAAGCTATCAGGTCTATAATTTCCTTTTTGCTTCCTTGCCCCCTTCTTAAATAGCGGAGTGACATTTGCAATCTTCCAGTCTTCCGGAACCATGCCAGAATCTATCGACTTTTGAAAGATCATCGCTAATGCCTCCGCAATCTCCACAGCTACTTTCTTCAGAACACGAGGGTGCATTCCATCTGGTCCAGGAGATTTATCGACCTTTAGCCTATTCAGCTTCCTGAGTAATTGTGTCGTAATTGTGACTGCGCACACTTCTCTTCCTTGCCACCCTTGAGTATCCGGTATCCTGCTGTCTTCCTCAGTGAAGACTGATGCAAAATACTTGTTCAGTTCCTCTGCCATCTCCTCATCTCCCATTACAATTTCTCCAGTATCATTTTCTATCGGTCCTATATCTACTCTCACCTGTCTTTTACCCTTTATATACTTGAAAAAGCTATTAGTATCCTCTTTGATATTATTTGCTAGTTTCCTTTCATTGTTAATCTTTTCTCTCTTAATGACCTTCTTGGTTTCCTTTTGTAAGGTTTTAAAAACTTCCCAATCCTCTGTCTTCCCACTAATTTTTGCTTCCTTGTATGCCCTCTCCTTTGCTTTAACTTTGGCTTTGACTTCTCTTGTCAACCACGGTTGCATCCTTTTTCCACTCGAAAATTTCTTCTTTTTTGGAATATACCTGTCTTGCACCTTCCTCACTTCTCGCATAAACTCCAGCCACTGCTGCTCTACCGTCTTTCCCGCCAGTGTCCCTTTCCAGTCAACTTTGGCCAGTTCCTCTCTCATGCCACTGTAATTTCCTTTACTCCACTGAAACACCGACACATCAGATTTTGGCTTCTCTTTTTCTAATTTCACAGTGAACTCAATCATGTTATGATCACTGCCTCCTAAGGGTTCCTTCACTTCAATCTCTCCAATTACCTCCGGTTCATTACACAATACTCAATCCAGTACAGCCGATCCCCTAGTGGGCTCAACAACAAGCTGTTCTGAAAAGCCATCTCGCAGACATTCTACAAATTCTCTCTCTTGAGATCCAGTGCCAACCTGATTTTTCCAATCTACTCGCATGTTAAAGTCCCCCACAAACATCATAACACTGTCCTTCTGACAAGCCTTTTCTATTTCCAGTTGTAATTTGTAGTCCACATCCCTGCAGCTGTTTGGAGGCCTATAAATAACTGCCATCAGGGTCCTTTTACCCCTGCTATTCCTTAGCTCAACCCATAAAGATTCTGCACCTTCCGATCCTATATCACCTCTTTCTAATGATTTAATATCATTTCTTACCAATATAGCCACGCCTCTCCCTCTGCCTACCTTCCTATCCTTCCGATACACCGTGTATCCTTGGACGTTCAGCTCCCAGAGACGTGCATCCTTTAGCCAGGTCTCAGTGATGGTCACAATATCATACCTGCCAATCTGTAGCTGTACAACAAGATCATCCACCTTATTCCTTATGCTGCGTGCATTTAAGTACAACACCTTAAGACCAGTATGCGATACTTTTTGCTTTGATTTCACTGCAACTTTATTGCACTGCAACTCATCCCAATGGCTACACATTTGCCCCATCACCTGCCTGCCTTTCCTGACATCTTTACTGCTCACTATCTTAGATTTATTTCTGTTTTCCCCTTCCTCCACTCTATCATTCCGGTTCCCATCCCCCTGCCAAATTAGTTTAAACCCTCCCTAACAGCTCTATTAAACTTTCCCGCCAGGATATTGGTCCCCTTCGGGTTCAGGTGTAACCCGTCCTTTTTGAACAGGTCATACTTTCCCCAGAAGAGATCCCAATTATCCAAGAATCTGAAGCCCTGCCCCCTACACCAGTCTCTCAGCCAGGCATTCATCTGCCTGATCCGACAGGTAGCAATCCCGAGATTACTACCCTGGAGGTCCTGCTTCTCAGCTTCCTTCCTAACTCCTGGAAATCTCTCTTCAGGACCTCCTCCTTTGTCCTATCTATGTCATTGGTACATTTAAGAATGTATTATTGGGTGGTTAACATACGTTATGCGTGTTCTTGGTTATACTGGACCGATAAAAATGAACAACCACCATGGGTTAATCTGGAATTGAAAGCTGTGAAACTATTTTACTTAACTTCGTTATTAGGGGCTTCTTTACCTGTACAACTAGCCAAAATTTCTATTCTAAATATATACCCTATGATTAAGCAGTCATTACGAATTCGGTATCAGTTTCGTAAGTTTTTTAATCTTAAAAAATTTAACCTTCTTAGTTTAATTTATCGAAACTATTTATTTAAACCTTCACTTAGTGATCCTACCTTTTCTCTTTGGAGGAATAAAGGAATTTATTCCTTTATGGATCTGTTTCAAGAAGGCCGATTGATGTCCTTTGAGAAATTAGTAACTAAATTTTCTCTCTCATACTCAGACTTCTTGCAGTATCTTCAAGTCAGACGTTTCTTAGAAGAATATTTAAGTAATTTTCCATATATACAAGATTTTGACCTGTCAGACATTATTTTAAAAATGAACCCTTTAGTGAAAGGTTTCATTGGGAAAATTTATAATTTACTATTACAACAGGATAATTATCCTTTACTTAAGATTAAGCAAGATTGGGAAAGAGCTTAACGTGACCTTGATAACAGAGCATTGATTGCGAATTTTTAAGTTGGTTAACTCTTCTTTGATTTGTGCCAGTCACTCTCTAATTCAATTTAAAATTGTACATCGTTATTATTTGACAATGGAGAGACTGTCTAAAATATTTCTTAATGTTAATAGTGTGATAGATGTAAAACTGAGCCAGCTACATTGACACATATGTTTTGGTCGTGTTCTATATTGAAACAGTTTTGGAATCTATTTTTTCTACTATTTCTAAAGCTTAAAAATTAATTTACAACCTAATAAATTGACAGTTTTGTTCGGTATAATCATAGTCATACTTTATTGATCCTGGGGGAAATTGGTTTTCGTTACAGTTGCACCATAAATAATTAAATAGTAATAAAATCTTAAATAGTTGAATAGTAATATGTAAATTATGCCAGGAAATAAGTCCAGGACAAGCCTATTGGCTCAGGGTGTCTGACCCTCCAAGGGAGGAGTTGTAAAGTTTGATGGCCACTGGCAGGAATAACTTCCTATGACGCTCTGTGTTGCATCTCGGTGGAATGAGTCTCTGGCTGAATGTACTCCTGTGCCCAACCAGTACATTATGTAGTGGATGGGAGACATTGTCCAAGATGGCATGAAACTTAGACAGCATCCTCTTTTCAGACACCACCATCAGAGAGTCCAGTTCCATCTCCACAACATCACTGGCCTTACGTGTGAGTTTGTTGATTCTGTTGGTGTCTGCTACCCTCAGTCTGCTGCCCCAGCACACAGCAGCAAACATGATAGCACTGGCCACCACAGACTCGTAGAACATCCTCAGCATCATCCGGCAGATGTTAAAAGACCTCAGTCTCCTCAGGATCCCTCAATATATTCACAGTGTTTCCATATCAGACCAATATGTAATTGCATTTGTCACACCATTGGCCAGAAGGGCTATTGTATTAAAGTGGAAAGATGCTTCTGCTCCCACTTTGATAAAATGGTTTTCCCAGATGATGTTATGTCTTAGTTCGGAGAAAATCAGAAGTTGAACTTTTGATCCTCGATTTGACTTTGAGAAAAGGTGAGGCTCTTTTGCCCGCTACTATCATTTGATTTGAGTTAATTAAGATGGTCCCCTTCTGATTCTTGGGTAAATGGATTTGGTTGGCAGATTGATGTCTTTCTTTTATGGAAGCTTGTATGGCGTATAGCTCCGGGTCTGTGCTCCAAATGGGTTTTTTTTCCTTGTTTTTTTTGGTTAGGATTTTTTCAGTTTTAGTTAGTAGGGGGTTTTTTTCCTTTCTTTTTTTCCAAAAAAAGGCTTTAACGTTTTGTTTTTTCTTATTATTGATATATTGTTTAACTTGGTTGATAGTTTACTCTTATTGTACATATTGATATGTTGACTTGATTACTTCAATGCATTTTTTTGTTGCTGATTTTCAATTAATAAAAAGAATTTTTAAAAAAGTAAGTTAATACTAATTAGGATAATGGGGGGGGGGGGGAGTTTACTTCTGTTCTTTTTTTTTTACTTCTGGTGTGCTTCTGTATATAGTGTTCCTGCCATGCCATACGAGTTGTAAAAGCCTCTGTATATACATATTGGTTTTGATGTTCGAGATAAAGTTGTTTCTTTGGGCATGAAGTTGTCGAGTGTGCCTATTTCAAAGTAAAAGTTACCACACAATTATTTTCTGTTAAGAGCTCAAAAGTCTCCAACTGCAACTAACTTCTCAGTAACATTAACATCTCCCTAAATTACTTACCAAATCACTGCTTTTTATTTGTACCTTCCCTTCTCAAACTCTGCTGGAGCCAAGTGCAATCTTAATCGAGAGAACTGCTTACTGTACTTTGTTATAAGAAGGCTTTAACTTTTTTTCTAAATGTCGTCCCTAGAAACTACAAAATCAAAATGGACATTGCACAGTACATTTTCATCTATCAGACCCAAACTGTTAACACTGGATTGTTAAAAAGAAAATAATGTAAGACACCAATCTGAAATAACAGGCTGCAAGCTGGTGCTGATTTAAAAAATACCTTTCAGAATCAGTTTCAATATCACCGGCATATTGTCGAGAGTTCAGAGGAGGTTCACGAGATAATTCTGGGAATGAAGAGGTTAACATATGAGGAGTATTTGGCAGCTTTGGGTCTGTCCTCACTGGAATTTAGAAGAATGCTGGGGGAGCCCATTGAAACCTAACAAATGTTGAAAGGACTAAATAGGGTGGATATGGAGAAGACGTTTCCTATGCTGGGGGTATCCAGAACTAGAGGGCACAGCCTCAAAATTGAGGGGCAACCCTTTAGAACAGAGGTAAGGAGGAATATTTTTAGCTAGAGAGTAGTAAATCTGTGGAATGCTCTGCTACAGATTGTGGTGGAGGCCAAGTCTGTGCGTATATTTAAGGCAGAAGTTGATCGTTTCCTGATCGGTCAGGGCATCAAAGGATATGGTGAGAAGGCAGGTGTATGGGGTTAAGTGGGAGCAGGGATCAGACATGATCGAATGGCAGAGCAGACTAGATGGGCTGAATGGCCTAATTCTGCTCCTATGTCTTATGGTCTATGCCATGAAATTTGCAGCAGCAGTAAAATGCCAAACTGTATAGAGGATGAAGAAGGAAAACTGAATTACAGTAAATATATATGTATATTAAGTGCAAAAACAGAAAATTTAAAAAAAAAGTAGTGTGGTAGTGTTCACGGGTTCAAAGTCCTTTTGAAATCAGATGGCAGAGGGAAGAAGCAGTTCCTGAATCGCTGAGTGTGTGCCTCCTTCCTGCTGGTAACAGTGAGAAGAGGGCACGTCCTGGGTGGTGGGGGTCGTTGATGATGGAAGCTGCCTTTCTGAGTCTTCTCAGACTTTTTAAGACTGGGTCTGCTGTGGATTTGTTTGTTTTCCATAAAGCTGTTGATTTTGATACAAAAGAGAGGAAACTATAGCAAAAGCGTTAACATTTATTGGTTCCATATCAAAATTTTTAAATCCCTGTGGCAGTGAAATGGTACTTTTTTTGTCTAACACCCCAGGAATATTGCAGATAAGCCATCTGGAGCATACTGAACCCTGATATTGACCTGTTAAAAGTGTCATCAAATGTGAAGTGGTGGCATTTTCATTGACGATCTTCAAATTTATGATTCACGATATACGCACTTCTAGTGCACGTGCGCTGGTCGTGCATGCAGCCTGTTACGGTTGCTCCGTAGTTTCTTACTTTTAAACTTTTTAACTTAGTTATTTGTTGTATTTTTTTTCTCACGGTAACACGTTGAAGCTGCACCCTCTCTAACATGCTGGTGGAGAGAGTTTTACTTGTTTTTTAAGCGCTGGAAATAGTTACGTTCCGACACGTCTCGTTAGCGGGGCAGCAGGATGGCCGCATTGTGTATTCCAGGGACCAATTGATTATGCTCATGCCCGCCGGTTTAGCGAACAGAGCCCTGGACATACCGGCTGAAATCTGGAGGAAAACACACAGAGGATGCAGAGGGGAATCAAAAAGGCAAGGGAAGAGGACCGGGTCGAGACAACAGAGGCTTATGGAGAAGAGAAGTTATAAGCTGTGTCTCCCCTCTCTCATCATGTAAAATGTGAGAGCACTGGGGAATAAAATGGACAAACTGACGGCGCTTGTCAGGAGTCAGAGAACATTTCGGGAGAGCAGTGTCATGTGCTTTACTGAGACGTGGCTGCACGAGGACATACCCGATCAAAGCGTTTCCAGAGAGGGCTTCCAGACCGTTCGAGCTGACCAGAATTGCACTGAGAGCGGTAAGCATAAAGGAGGGGGGGCTGGTAGTTCTGGTAAACAACAGATGGTGCAATCCTGGGCATATTACGATCAAGGAATGTGTTTGTAGCCCGGATATTGAACTTTTTGCTGTTGGGCTCCAGCCATATTATTTGCTAAGGGAAATCTTGCATGCAATTGTGGTTGTTGTGTACATCCCTCCCTCTGCCAACCCGACATCGGCGTGTAACATCACTTACACCATCATAGCCAGATTACAAACCCAGCACCCGAGTGCCCTCATTACCATCTCGGGTGACTTCAACCATGTTACCGTGGCTAGAACACTGCCCAACTTCACGCAGTGTGTGAGCTGTACAACCAGAGGGGAGAGGACTCTGGATTTGATGTACGCTAACATTAAGGATGCATACAGCTCCTCTCCCCTCCCCCCACTGGGAAGGTCCGATCACAACCTGGTGCATCTAAAACCCTGCTACGTGCCCCTGGTGAAGAGTAAACCAGCAACTTTTTTAAAAAAAACAATTTCCCCCGGGATCAATAAAGTATGACTATGACTACACCGAGGCTGTCATTTTATGCATTACACACTGATGATTATTTGGCCATCGAAAGAGGATTCAAATAGCTACAACAGACTGAAGTGGCCATGTGATGACTTAATACAAATACATGCAGTGGCCACTTTATTAGGCAACTCCTGTAGCTAACAAAGTGACCGCCGAATGCTTGCTTGTGGTCTTCTGCTGTTGTAGCCCACCCACTTCAAGGGTCAACATGGTGAGCATTCAGAGATGGTCTTCTACACACCAGTGGCTATTTCAGTTACTGTCGCCTTCCTGTCAGATTGAAACAGTCTGGCCATTCTCCACTGACCCCTTCCATTAACGAGCATTTTCGCCCACAGAACTACCGCTTACTGGATGTTTCTTTTGTTTCTCACACCATTATCTCTAAACTCTAGGGACAGTCACATGTGAAAACCCGAAAAGATCAGCAGTTTCGGTAATACTCAAACCACACCACCTGGCACCAAGAATCACTTGGATCACATTTCTTCCCCATTTTTATGTTTAGTCTGAACAACAAATGAATCACTTGACCATGTCTGCAGGCTTTTGTGCACTGAGTTGCTTCCACATGATTGGCTGATTAGATATTTGACCTAACAAGATGTACAGGTGTATCTAATAAATTGGCCACTGATTGTAGGATCTACAGTTCCATATAAATTTAATTATTAGAAAGGCTGAAAAGAGACAAAGACTTCCTGGTGTGAGGGGAAATATACGCTTCCTCTGATTTTTCTTTCTGAGACAAGGAGTATTAATGCATAGGTACCCAATTATCTCCTGATTTGTAACAGCTAATACTATAATAACTTCACATACAAGTACTGTAACTATTACTGAAGCTTGATATATTAACTTTGGACAGGGATTTCAAACCCAATATACTTTCACCATTCTTAAAAATATTACACTCACAGTATAATAAATTCACTCAGGAAAAAAATAGCAAAATTAAGGTCACATTTCTCAGAGATAATCGTATAAATCTATTATTAAGCTATAAAGAAAAAGGCACGTTCAATCCACCATATAAATGGCTGTGCAATCATCACAATGACTTCTTTTCCCAGTGCTGTGTCTGAAGAATCCTCTCTTTCATTTGCACAGTACTGCTAGCTAGTATCAACCAAAGACATTGGACTGATTTTCACATTAATGCTGATGACACTCAACTCCCTATAGCATTCCTGCTGTCAGACTGCTTCTGAATGAATCATAATTACTTTCAGCTAAACAAGAGCAAGTCTAAACTACTAGCCCTCGCCAGCTGCTCAATTGGACCAGACTTGTCTATTTTCAGAAGATGAGCCATCACTGAAACAGGCGATTTCATCCAGTTGTCTATATAAGCATCAAGTACCTAATGTTACTAATTCCACTGACTTGCAGTTGGTTGTTGGCCCTCTACACATTAGCTTGGCTAGGTAATTCTCTTAAGTATTGTGAGATTACCTGTCATCTCCACTATGGGAAATATGACTGCCTTGACCAATTACCACAATCCAAAGTCTTGCACTCTGTCACACTTCAACAATACCCCTTCACAATTCCATATCCTGCACCTTCACAACCCTTGGACTTAAAAGTACCCTAGCAAATGTGGTAGTATTCAAAAGATACAAACACCCTGTGCATTTGGTCCAAAGCTCATTCCCTCTCATTCTCTCAATGTCTACAAACTTCATTATCCTAAGGTATGTGAGTGGCAGGGGGCAGTGGCAAGGGTGTGTCAGAGATCAAAAGAGCAGATGCTTAAGATCCACGCAGATACACACACAGAGCCAACCTTAATGTCTCTATCACCTAGGGGTGCGTCAAAGGTAATAAATAATCAAAGATAAGCTGCTCTGTATATATTATAAGTTGGACACAACTTTCATTTAATAGACCTTTTTGGCATGGCCTTATTGACAAGCAAAGCCAGAATTGCATTAATATACAGGCACCAACTTAACCAATTACACTCAAAGTTTGGTGAACCATGTACAAAAGCTTATAATTACTCATTGGCACTTAATCATTTGCTTTGAAGGATATGTGTCTTATTATTGTTTTAACAACATAACTCATTAAAAACTTCAAAGAATAGTGCTAACATTCAAAATACATGGTAATTTTAGTCCATTTGCAAACCACAGGTAATTTATTTCTGTCCAGGTTGTCGGAATTACCTTACCTTCAAAGAAAACAAATTGCTAAAGACATATTATTCCCAATTCTGTAAAGGAATCTTCTATTACATCCTGTATTCCATTATGGATTACAAGAAAATATCATTAGAGGAGGCAATTTAGTAATAAATCTGAGGCTTCTCTATCTCGACTCCTCACAATTTTGGTATTCCCATAATCTGTGCCAGAACATCTCATTTCTGAAAGATACAATTAGAAACTAGTACATTCTCCTTTCCATGATTCATTCGTCTTGCAATCAAGCCCCATTGCACAACTTTCTATCATAATCTATAGCTACCTATCTTATCTCAATGTGCAACATCCGACTTCTCTTCATTTGTTGTTTCTCCAATATTGAGACTCTGGAAACCCATACTCAAAATCATCTATTTATCGCTTCTTGGTTTACCTCATCCTATAAAATGTTTTACAACCTTTCAGTTGTTCTTCTGTTACAATGAGAACACTTCCTTGTGCAAATTGTGGGTTTCAGCCTTTCAACGAGACAAGACCAGAATCCTAAATAATGTAACTCTGAATGCAGATTCTTGTCAGAATGCAATTTGGTCCAAAATAAAATCTCTTTCTCTCAGGCCATATGTGCTGCCTGATATTTTTAGGATTTCCTGCTCTTCAGATATCTAACATGCATAACACCTTAGTTTTGAATCACTAAGAGGTTAACTTTGTTTTAACACACACAAAATGCTGGAGGGACTCAGCTTTGAATGTATTTTAACATCTTCAACGGCCAACTATTTTTGAACAGTGGTTGAAAATCAGTTGCACGGCTTCATAGCTTTTTCAGTGAAATAGCTGAGCTTAAAAGGGAATGAAGGAAACAAAACTTGTTAAGTTTTAAAGGGAGTGTGTGAAACACGATCTGATGAATTTAAAGGGAATATATGTAAAGGGGTCCTGTTGAGTAAAAGGTGGGTGAGAATGGGTGCGGATGAGCTTAAGCAGAACCAGGTGAACCAGTTACTAAATCACTGGGACTTCTGAACAAGGTGATGGAGGATTATTAGTGGGTTACTATGTTACAAAATACTTTACTGGACATCCTCGCAGCTCTTGGTTTAGTGGTGAGATAAATATTGATTAAGGGCCCTCCAAGAAATGCATCACTAAATCAATGGGATATGGATGATTTAAAAGGAACACCTCCAAGGATTTTGCAGGTCTATACCTTTGTTTCCAATACTCACCGTGAAGACAAACTCGGTTTACCACTCTTGCTACAGCTAGTGTAAATCCCTGGGCCATCATCAAAGAAACTCCCGAGTGCCAACTTCTGTCGGATCGATTCCCTCTCATTTTTTTGGGCCTGCAAATGAAGCAGAAAGAAATTTCAGGCACAATAACTGTTTTTGTGGCTACCAGCATCATTATTGAGGGTAATACAGAAAATGTCATCAACATAGAATCTTGAGTCCATTTCCCGTTGACTCCAAATGTTTGTAGCAGGTAATATTTCATAAACTTCTGTCTTTTACTAATTCTTTTCCATTGTTTGCAACTTTTGCCCAGGCACTGCACTAACAGTATCCATACAAGGAGATAATCTCCCCCACTTGTCCCCACATCTGTACCCGAATTGTGGATTGGTTTCAGTAATTAATTCTTGGAAAATATATTTTAATGGTTCTGATTTTGATTCAGAAACAGGTTGAACCCCTCACATATCTCACTTGAGACATGCTGCTTTGCCACTGTAGTGCAACACTGAAGAACTGTTAGCAAAACAAAAAGTATCAAATCCCAATATCTGAATATGTTTCTCAGCTTTGATGCTAAACAGCACCTTAGCTATTACTACATAACCATATACCAGTCCTTTCTTGATCAGTCAGTTACCGAGAAATGTTTATAAACAAGAGGATATCTGCAGATGCTGGAAATCCAAGCAACACACACAACATGCTGGAGGAACTCAGCAGGCCAGGCAGCACCTATGGAAAAGAGTACAGTTGACGTTTCGGGCAGAGACCCTTCATTATTTTGGTTATAGTGTCCAGTGAAAGAATGCCAGGAAGAATTGTGCAAAGGCACTCAATGCCAGATAATAGATTTGATACAATTTTTAGTTATTTTCCTGTCAATACTGAACTGAATAAAATTATGTGGGATCAAACTCTCTAGGGAATTTGCCTGTCAGTTTTACAGCATCCAAGAAGTCAATACAGCAAAGATAGTGGCTCCCTACCCCACGCCCCCCCCCCCCGTAGTCCTAGAGGACATCAGCACTATTTAGCCATTTATCTAGCATTAGAAATTGTTATTTGTGACATGGGCTTCTGAGGTTGCCATGAGATGTCCCTTTGAAAAATAAAGTTGCATAGTTTGCAGCATCCCATTACAGTCTGAGATCTCACTGAAAATGACAGAAATTCCCAGACAAATTCTGATACCTACATCATACTCTTCCCTTGTAGTAGTGACACTGGTGACCCTTTCTACAGCACTGTTTTATTAGCACACTGGCAAAGTACTGCAATACCAAAACTGTTGAGAATGGTAATTAACTTCAGGAAGCCATCTAGAGAACTACCCTTCTGGTTAAAAGGAGGACCAATTGTATGGAATGTGCTTTACAGGTGAGGCATATAAATGAACTGACAGGAACAATGATAAACTCCCCTCATTGTGCACTTGATGCCCCTGACAGCACAATCCTTGGAAAATCAGACCACTCAGTAATATTGTACTTTTCTGTCAGGTTTGCATCATGAGAAAGCTCATGAATTAGCAAAGCATATCAAAATTGGAAAGGTACAATACGGTGCAAAAGTCGGTGTTAAAGAGCCTTGGAGAAGTGCCGGGGGGTGGGGGTGGGGGTGGTGGGTGGCTCTGGTGTAGAAACACACAGCCCTGAGACACCAGGCAAGATTATTTCATTCTAAATGATTGGTTTATTGATCAATATTGAATGTGCTTCCCACTGCTTCCCCTCTCCCTTCCGTTTTCCCAACCATGACTCCCCTCTCCCTGCCCCCTTCCCACTCTCAGTCTACAATAGAGACCCATATCAGGATCAGGTATATCATTCACATATGCCATGAAATATGCTTAATTTGGCGGCAGCAGTACAGTGTAATAAAAAAAACAGTACTGTGCAAAAATCTTGGGGGGGGGGGGAGAGGTGTGTGTGTCTGTGTCTTATTGCATACTGCTGTGTGTTGTTGTTGCCTGGACATGTGTACTGCTGTTGTGTCGAGGCGGTGCACTGTCCAATAAATGGAGTGATTGTCTTGGACAATTCTCTGGTAATCACAAGACCCTGTTGGACATTGGTAAGATAGAATACTACAAGTTGGCTTCACTGGTTCAATGGTGAGACCAGTGGTGGGGGAGCTGCGTTGCTTCAGTCGTTGCACATTGGATTGCCTGTCGCAGCTGTCCAGGGGAGGAGACATGGAGACTGTGTGGGAGAGCAGAGGCCTCTATGGGTGTGCTGGACTCCACTCCGGGTTGGGAGCTGGCCCTTCCTATCAGTGCTGCCCTCTGGTGTTCACTCAGTGGAAAAACAAGCAGACCAGGAAAAAATCCCGTGCACCATCAATCTACAGGACATGCCACTCAGGGACTTCCGCTACGTGTTTGCGTATGCTTATCTGCTATCATAACCATATGTGCTATGTGCTGTGGTAATGTGTTTTGCACCTCGGTCCCAGAAGAACACCGTTTCATTTGGCCACATTCATGCATGGTTGAATGATAATTAAACTTGAACATGAATTTATTTACAAATATTGCAGTGTTTGGTTGAATTCTATGCCATTGAAGTTTATGGTAATATGAGCATTGGCAGCACACTGTACGCAACAGAACTGGTATGTAGGCACTAACAGGTTGCTGCTGTTACGTGATGGGCTTTGGTAGGTGAAATACAGCAAGGCAGAGATCAAGGCAAGAGGATATACCAGTTTGAAGAGCTTCTGGGAATCACCCTTTCCGATGCTGTTTGAGAAGCAGCAACAAGATACAATGACTATCACCTCCTTTCAACTACTTGGTGTCTTGGTGGAAACCTTGCTCACTGGTTTTAAATTTATAACAGTTCTAGAAATTTAAGGCACATAACCTCAAATGGTGAGTCTGTCCCCAAAGAGCAAAGCAGTGATTATCCCAAGCAAATGATAAAAATTGGCGTTGTACACTTGCTGATAATGCTCCAGTTTAGACCCTCTTGCCGACAGGGTTATAAAATTAACCCAAAGATTGTTCTTTAATTTTACCTCCAAATAAACCCATCAAGTTGACAAGTTTTCTTGCCCACTGTATGACTCAGTAACTATTGAATTTAAATATAATGGGAAAAACAGAAAATTATCACTGGTTTAATCATTGAGCTTCAGCAAGTGGAAAGAACTCATGAGATAAGCATTTGTCAACTTTTTTTTACTGAGGATGTCATGTTAATGGGGGACAGGGCCTCACCCTCAATGTCTGCAAAACAAAAGGTTCCCTACTAATGCATCCCCACTTAAAAGCATCCTTCAACAATAAAAACTCCTGGAAAATGTAAACTTTGTGCAATATCTTAAGAGCCACCTCTGAGCAAAGGCAGATATTAGAGATAAAATTCAACATAACTTCAGTGTGACAGGTCACTTGACTCCTGAAGATCAAGACCTCAAAACTGACAAAATGTTTATGCATTGATTGGCTGCAATGATTCCTGCTGTCTTGTCTGTTTCAAAGCAATGGTCAGATAGCACCTGTCCCTGTCAAAATCTTCAAATACACTGGCAGAAGAAACTTGGTGACCTCTTTTGAGGCAGCAAACTTCCCCAACACTGAGCCCCTAATTACTGGCAGCTGATTCCAAAATGAAAAAAGGAAGTTGCCTTTTAAACTCACAAGAGAGCATAGGCCATCAACTTTTTGCTGTTGATGTTTCTGCAGCAGGAAATTTTTTTTAAAAAAGAGGTCGAGTTGCCAGCTCGACGCTCAACCCAGCGCAGATGGAAAGCGTGCCAGGGGAGTCGGCTGGGTTTGAATGCGGGAGCCTTCACTCCGAAGTCCGGCGCTGATGCCACTACACCACCAGCCACCTCAGCTGATTCCAGTGGTAGGTTAAATCATTTACAGGTCTGATACACAAGTGTTCCAAAACAGACACTCCACTAGGAGTTAACCCACAGTTAAGAGGTATCAGTTAGTCTTGCGAGACCATGGATCTGGACCTGGAAAGTCTTCACTCTCCATGGCGCAGGCCTGGTCAAGGTTGTATGGAAGACCAGCAGTTGCCCATGCTGCAAGTCTCCCCTCTCCACGACACCAATGTTGTCCAATGGGAAGGGCATTAGGACCCATACAGCTTGGCACCAATATCGTCACAGAGCAATGTGTGATTAAGTGCCTTGCTCAAGGACACAACACGCTGCTTCGGCTGGGGCTCGAACTCACGACCTTCAGATCACTAGTCGAATGCCTTAACCACTTGATCACATGCCCACTAACCCACAGTACGATGGTACTAAGTGAAGACAGGAACAAATGCAAAGATGTCCTTAAATCCCTGAAAAAGGGTAAATTACCCAATGGTTTGATGGAAGTTTTAAAACATGACTGCTAAAAACAGTGAGTGGTCTTTTGCAATGGAATCACAAGTGCTGTGACCACACAGAAGCCCAGCAATAAATGGTGAAAGGAGAGTACCAACTTCAAAGGCCGTCCCCGTCAAGACCCTCCTGCCCCATCTGTCTTAGAGTCTTCAGGTCATGGAAGGAAGCTCACCTTGGGGGCTCTGAAATGAACCAGTGCTGATGTCACACATTATACCAATTTCATGACTGTAGAAAACTGGCTGGGCCACAAAATAGATAAGAATCCTATAACCCGATTCTTTATCATGTGCCTTCTTTGCCCGATTGCCACCCCAATCATCTTCAGAAGAATCAGAATCAGGTTTATTATCATTGGCATGGGTCGTGAAATTTCATCTTGTTTTAATCAAATGCCAGCATTTTTTTTTAAACATATGAGAAGCAAGCTAGTGACAGACCTGGTTATCAAATTTTAATTACTATCCTTGGAAATGTCAATATGCAATTGATGACCTATGATTTAATCAGGAACTACAGCTGAGCAATTGGCTGCCAATCCATAAATGGCAAATCATTCCACATCCTTTAACTTGGAAATTCCATACAGCTGGGAACAAATCTTAAAGTTAACATGACATTAAGAAAACGTTCCACTGCCTTTTTCAAACAAATAATCCACCTTTAACTATATCTTTAATCCATCTTTAGTATTTTCCAGCACTAAAATTTCAAGAGATATTAAATTACAATTGTAGCAGGCAGGGGTAGCAGATCCAAGAGGGTTGAATCAAATGCTAAAATATAGGTTTGTTAATAAGGTGCTAAGGAATCTTAGATCGGCTACAAACTACAAAATTCATAGCTTGATGATTAAACAGGAAGAGTTAATGATTGAATACTCCAGCTTCAGCAAGAAAATTTAAACCCATGAGCACACAGAATCATAAAGCAACACCACACCAATACAGGCCCTTCAGCTCAATGGCTCCCTGATGGCCACAGTGCCCAACCAATTTCCTGTGTTTAGCCTATATCCCTCAAAATTTCACCCCTCCATATACCTATCCCAGTGCTTAAAAATGGTACTATTCTACCTGCCTCAACCACTTCCTCAGGCAGCTCATTCTATATCTTCACCATCCCGAGGTGGAAAAGATAGCCCTCAGGTACTTTAAATCTTCCCCCTCTCACCCTACATCTATTCCCCCTATTTAGGGCCCTCTTACATGTTGGGGAGGGGGACTGTTACTGGCCACCTTATCTATGCCTCGCATAATTTTTAAACATGTCTATAAGTCACCCCGATTCCCTTACTTGCCAAGAAATAAAGGCCAAGCCTGGTCAACCTCTCTCCATTACTCAGACCATCTAGTCCTGGGAACACCATTGCAAATCATTCCTGCACTTTTTCCAGCTTAACCACGTCTTTCCGATATAAGCACAACCAAAATTATGCACAATACTCCAAGTGCGAGCCTCATCAAGGATTTCAACATAATGTACTAACTCCTATATCAATGCCCTAAATGATTGAAAACACCAATAATCGAAAAGTTATCTGCCTGTTGCAAAACTTTCATCATTTCACCGCCAAACTGCAATGCAGGCTAATGAAGGAAAGCATTCTATTTAGGACAGGCAAGCATTGAACAAGTACCTAATCATGTAAGCATTGTTTCACTGTAAATCAGTATTAATTTTGGTTACTAGTAGCAAAGGATGGAGGTCTCGCTTTGCCTAATTTAAGAATGTATTACTGGGCTGTTAATGTGCGATACATGTCCTTTTGGTTATATTGGGTTGATAAGAAGGATCGGCCTAGCTGGGTAGATTTGGAATTGAAAGCTGTGAAACAGTTTTACTGTATTTAACTTCGTTATTGGGAGCTGCTTTGCCTATACAATTAGCTAAAGTTGTTAATTTAAACTTATACCCTGTGATTAAGCATTCTTTACAAACTTGGCTTCAGTTCCACAATTTTTTTAATCTAAAAAAATTTAAGCTTTGTAGTTTAATTTATCGAAACTACTTTCTTATGCCACCTTTGAGTGATCCAATTTTTTTACTTTGGGAAAATAAAGGTATTAATTCTTTCTTGGATTTATTTAAAGAAGGTAGACTGATGTCCTTTGAACAATTACCAAAGTTCAAGCTTAATATTCTATGATGGTGCACACTGGGAAATAGTTTGTAAGAGATCAAACTGAGACAGACCTTAGTATTTACAATTTTACCAGACTATAATCGCTGGAAATGTCACCTCTATATTAAAATATTATGGACTAATTTAAAGGGAATAACATTTTAATAGGGAGAACATTTTGAAATATTAGCAAATCTTAGTTCAACATAAAAATCAACCAAATTAATGAAATATTAAACTTTGAAATTAGCTTTTGCATCAGAAGTAAATGATGTTTCTTCTTAACAAGAGAAATTCCAAATGATGTAAAAACAGCAGTTTTAAAGACCTCATGTTTATGGTGAAGAATTTAAAATATGTTCCAAACAGAGAGTTCCAAACATGTCCCAGGACAAAGTCCTAATCCTCAGAAATACATCAGATAAATACCATCATAATTAATTAAATAAAAATGTTTACAAATCCTCTGCAATTAACAAACCTCAAACAATTTGGAAGCAACTCCCCCCCCCCCACAACTCTCACCATTAACAATACTAACAAGTATTCAAAATAGATTTCCAGCAAAAGAATTTAAGACCATTCAATTTCTTCTTTAAATAGAATTGCATGAAACATCAGGCTGGAATGCATATTCAAGGTTCAAAGTAAATTTATTATCAAAGTACCCATATGCAACCATATACCACCTTGAGATTCATTTCTTGCAGGCATTTACAAGAAGAGAAATGCAGTAGAATTTTACAAAAACTATACTTGAACAGACTGACAAACAACCAAAGTGCAAAATGAAAAAAACAATACTGAAAACATGGGCAATGAGTCCTTCAAAGGAAGTTTATAGGTTTCAGAATGTGTTCGAAGTACTGGTAATTGAAGTTATTCACATTAATTCAGGAACATGATGGCTGTTGGGTAATAACTTCCTGAATCTGGTGGTTTGGTACCCAAGGCTTCTGTACTTCTTTCCTGAATGTATTGCGAGATGAGGGCACGGCCTGGATAATGGGGGGTCTTTGATGATGGATGCTGCTTTCTTATGGCAGAATTCCATGTAAAGGTGCTCAATGGTGGGGAGGGCTTTGCCTGTGATGCACTGGGCTGTATCTATCACTGCTGTAGCCTTTTCCATTCCTAGACTTCAGTGTTTCCATACCAGGCCATGATGCAACCAGCTAGAATACTCTCCACTGAGCATCTATAGAAGTTTGTCAAAAACTTTGGTGACATGTCGAATCCATGCAAACTTCTACCGACAACTGTAGTAACTGAAAAGATTACACATTCCACAGATCAGAACTGCTCCTGAGCTACTAGTGATGGTGTGAGGGAAAGGGTTCATGAAACCCCCTGGACAAACATAGATTATGGCACAGTATGGGCTCTTCAGCCACAATATTATGCTGGCTTATATAAACCTAACTCAGCGATTAATCTAACACTTCCTTCCTACACAGCCCACTTCTCCAGCTCTCATACATCCATGAGCCTATCAAAGAATCTTTTGAATGTACCTATCGTACCTACTTTCTCTAAGTTGCCAGTTAGCATCAATGAACACCTTATGACCATGTGCCTTGAGCTCACTAACAACCAAATGGCTACAGCTGAGTGCCTGTGCTCCAACCCTAGACTCACCAGATGATGTTAGGAGACCTTCTACACTGACCTAGACTGCATATTATCAGATATTCCCAAGGAAGACAAGGTCATTCTTCCTGGAGACGTCAATGCTAGAGCTGGAAGGGACAGTGGCTCCTGGAAAGGCACAAATAGGAAGGAAGGTGTTGGCAACATCAACTCCAGTGGAGTCCAAGCGTGCTGAACATGACCTGACCACCATCAACACCCTGTTGCGCCAGAGAAATAAGGTGAAAACCGTGGATGCATCCGCGTTCAAAGGCTTGGCATCTTACCGATTGCGCCATTGTTCAGAGGGATTGCAGAGGCATAAAGAATACAAGAGCCATGATCAGTGCTGATGACGGCTGGACAGACCATCGCTCACAAGTGACGATCAAAATCCTGTGGAAGGGTAAAGTGCAAAAGAAGCTGAGCCACCCCAGGTTCAACATCGAGAGCCTAAGAGACACACTAAAGGTACAAGATCTCCAGGCCGCCCTTTCTGAAAGACTCCCAAAGCACGCAATGTCTGGAGGCCGTTTAAGCACATTGGACCACACGAAAGACTACCATCCTTGATGCATAAAACCATCAGTGGAGACAAGACCACTAAGGAGAAAGATTGAAGAAAATAATGAAATAGAAGAGCTAATCAACAACAAAAGGAAAGCTTCCTGTGCCTGGCAGAAGGACATCAACTGCAAGGCAAAAAGAGAAGCCCACTCCAAAGCTAAGGCCATGGTCCAGTGGAAAGTAAAGGAAATGAAGAATCGGTGGTGGACTGAGAGGGCCACAGAAATACACTATCTCACTGACTCTGGTGATATCAGGGGTCTCTATTGCCTCCAGGGCAGTGTATAGCCCAAAACTATCGTGGCCTAAAAGTCCTTCACTCCAAAGATGGGCAAAGGTTGCAAAGTGCACTCCTGGAGGACAGATAAAGCAGTTCAAGGACAATATCAAGACACACTTGAGGAAGTGCCACATCAACTTGAATAGAGGGAGAAATTAGCAGAGGCCAGGAAAAGCTGGAGAAGGACTGTCCGTGAGGGGACTGCACAGCTCAAATACCTCCACCATACAGCTGAGACTAGGTGGCTTCAACCACCACCATTCCAATGGCCTACAACTGCCAACACTGCAATAGGACTTGTGGATCACAGATCGGCCTCTTCAGTCATCTCAAGACCCACAAGTGACCAGATCAACCACCAGGAGAAGAATCATACTTGACCACGAGTGATCGCTGATGATGACATTCACCGCAGTCAGTGCGTTCCAAGTGTCCACCACTCTGTATATAAAACCTACCATTTCCCTAGGCTTTCCTCCACCCACCTTCAAGTTCAGTCTTCCAAACTTCACACTTTTCTGGATTGAACTCCATCTACCACTTCTACACCAAATTTTGTATTTTGTCTATAACCCATTGTAACATACAGAACCTTCTATACTACACCTCCAACCTTCATGTCATCTGCAAACTTATTAACTCACTCATCTGCTTCCCCATCTACAAACCCCATTTCCAGAAAAGTTGGGATATTTTCCAAAATGCAATAAAAACAAAAATCTGTGATATGTTAATTCACGTGAACCTTTATTTAACTGACGAAAGTACGAAGAAAAGATTTTCAATAGTTTTACTGACCAACTTAATTGTATTTTGTAAATATACACAACTTTAGAATTTGATGGCTGCAACACGCTCAACAGAAGTTGGGACAGAGTTAAAATAAGATTGAAAAATGCACAGAATATTCAACTAACACCGATTTGGAAGACTCCACATTAAGCAGGTTAATTGGTAGCAGCTGAGGTATCATGACTAGGTATAAAAGTAGTGGCCATCAAAGGCTCGGGAGTACTTCAGAAAACCATTGTCACTCAACACAGTCTGTCGTGGCATCCAGAGATGCAACTTGAAACTGTATTACGCAAGCAGGAAGCCATACATCAACTCTATGCAGAAACGCCGGAGAGTTCTCTGGGCCCGAGCTCATCTCAGATGGACCGAAAGACTGTGGAACCGTGTGCTGTGATCAGATGAGTCCACATTTCAGCTAGTTTTCGGAAAAAACGGGTGTCGAGTTCTCCGTGTCAAAGATGAAAACGACCATCCAGATTGTTATCAGTGAAAGGTGCGAAAGTCAGCATCTGTGATGGTATGGGAGTGCATCAGTGCCCACGGCGTGGGTGAGTTGCATGTATGTGAAGGTACCATCAACTCTGAGGCGTATATTAGGATTTTAGAGAGACATATGTTGCCACCAAGGCGAGGACTCTTCCCGGGACGTCCAAGCTTATTTCAGCAGGACAATGCCAGACCACATTCTGCACAGGCTACAACAGCGTGGCTTTGTAGGCACAGAGTGCGTGTGCTTGACTGGCCTGCTGCCAGTCCAGATCTATCTCCTATTGAAAATGCATGGAGCATCATAAAGAGGAGAATCAGATAATGGGGACCATGGACAGTTGAACAGCTGAAGTCTTATATCAAGCAAGAATGGACAAAATTTCCAATTGCAAATCTACTACAATTAGTATCCTCAGTTCCAAAACGATTAAGAAGTGTTATTAAAAGGAAAGGTGATGTAACACAATAGTAAACATGCCTCTGTCCCAACTTTTGTTGAGTGTGCTGCAGCCATCAAATTCTAAATTTGTGTATGTTTACAAAATACAATTAAGTTGGTCAGTAAAACTATTGAAAATCTTTTGTCTCACCTGGACAAGCCAGCAAGCACTGTGAGGGTCATGTTTTTTGACTTTTCCAGTGCGTTCAACACCATCCACCCTGCTCTGCTGGGGGAGAAGCTGACAGCGATGCAGGTGGATGCTTTCCTGGTGTCATGGATTCTTGATTACCTGACTGGCTGACCACAGTACATGTGCTTGCAACACTGTGTCCGACAGAGTGATCAGCAGCACTGGGGCTTCACAGGGGACTGTCTTGTCTCCCTTTCTCTTCACCATTTACACCTCAGACTTCAACTACTGCAAAGAGTCTTGCCATCTTCAGAAGTTTTCTGATGACTCTGCCATAGTTGGATGCATCAGCAAGGGAGATGAGGCTGAGTACAGGGCTATGGTAGGAAACTTTGTCACATGGTGTGAGCAGAATTATCTGCAGCTTAATATGAAAAAGACTAAAGAACTGGTGGTAGACCTGAGGAGAGCTACGGTACTGGTGACCCTTGTTTCCATCCAGGGGGGTCAGGGTGGACATAGTGGAGGATTACAAATACCTGGGGATACGAATTGACAATAAACTGGACTGGTCAAAGAACACTGAGGCTGTCTACAAGAAGGGTCAGAGCCGCCTTTATTGCCTGAGAAGACTGAGGTCCTTTAACATCTGCCGGACAATGCTGAGGATGTTCTACGAGTCTGTAGTGGCCAGTGCGATCATGTTTGCTGTTGTGTGCTGGGGCAGCAGGCTGAGGGTAGCAGATACCAACAGAATCAACAAACTCATTCGTAAGGCCAGTGATGTTGTGGGGATGGAACTGGACTCTCTGACGGTGGTGTCTGAAAGAGGATGCTGTCCAAGTTGCATGCCATCTTGGACAATGTCTCCCATCCACTACATAATGTACTGGTTGGGCACAGGAGTACATTCAGCCAGAGACTCATTCCACCGAGATGCAACACAGAGCGTCATAGGAAGTCATTCCTGCCTGTGGCCATCAAACTTTACAACTCCTCCCTTGGAGGGTCAGACACCTTGAGCCAATAGGCTTGTCCTGGACTTATTTCCTGGCATAATTTACATATTACTATTTAATTATTTATGGTGCAACTGTAACGAAAACCAATCTCCCCCAGGATCAATAAAGTATGACTATGACTATTCTTTGTACTTTTGTCAGTTAAATAAAGGTTCACGTGAATTAACACATCACAGATTTTTGTTTTTATTGCATTTTGGAAAATATTCCAACTTTTCTGGAAATGGGGTTTGTAAGTCACTTATAAAAATCATAATGAGCAAGGGTCCCAGAACAGGTCTCTGCAGAACCCCACTTGTCACCAACCTCAGGACAGTCCATCTACTACCACCCTCTGCCTTCTGCAAGCAAACCAATGTAAGACTTAATGGTACATAATTCCTAGGGTTAT